>NC_136237.1:31642500-32352500 GCF_053564925.1 Oryzias latipes | reverse complement strand
TTTTATGAGACTGTCAAATGACAGCAACAAATAAAGAGGCAAACAGAAAGAAGATGTTTCAGGTTTTAAATTTGTAGAAAGAAAGGAAGAAAACAACACTAAACTATTTTAACAAGTTAGAACCAAGGTTTTGTGATAGAAAACCTTTTTTTTTCATTTCTAGTAGCCGTTAATTAGTACAAGATCTTATTGCAACTTGTATTTCTAACAAATATTTGGTAATGTCGATAAATATGTAAAGTACTTCATTAGGCTTGCAGGCTTTAACACAATGGGGGTTTAATTAGCTTTAAAAGATACAACAGTTTCGTCTTTAGTTGATGTGAATTTCATCAATAAAATAAAAAAGCAAAAATGAAAAGTTGGGCGTCCTTTCCAACAAAACATGAATTCAAAATAAAAGCATGAATGCAAACAATGTGTGCACAGATAGAAGAAGGAAATAAGACACTGCAGATAAGCAGGGGATAAAAAAGGCAGCTGAGCTGAATAAACTTGTATGAAGGAGTCCTTTCACCTGTCCTGCTGCGGCTGTGGCTTTCCCTCCATTGCAGTGAGAAGAGTTGGGGCGAGCTCGCACTGTTTCCCCACCTCCAGCCGAGGATAACCCATTTTGATGTAGATGATGGTGAAATTCTGTCAAAACATTGAATAATTTTATGTCTAATTATTCCAAGTTTGATTAATGTATGAATGTGTAACTGATGATTGTTTTGTTTTTGTGTATTATTCCTATTTGATTGCTTGAAATAATAATAATAATAATAATAATAATGGATTGGATTTATCTGCGCTTTTCAAGACACCCAAAGCGCTTACAGTGTGTCCATTATTCGTTCACTCCTCATTCATACTTGGTGATGGTAAGCTACGGTTGCAGCCACAGCTGCCCTGGGGCAGACTGACAAAGGCGTGGCTGCCAGTTCGCACCTACGGCCCCTCTGACCATCACCGGGATCATTCATGCACATTCACACACCAGTGGAGCCACACTGGAGGCAAGGAGGGTGAAGTGTCTTGCCTAACGACACAACGACATTTTGGCTGGTGGGAGCGGGGATCGAACCGCCAACCCTTTGATCATTGGACGACCCGCTCAACAATCTGAGCCACTGTCGCCCCGAAATAAACCATTTCAAATCAAAATTCAAATCAAATAATCACTACCTCTGACAAAAGAGTTTGTCGAGTAAAAAACCTCAGCAGTCTCCGAGGTGGGTTTGCCAACCACAATGGCTGTTTTTGATGATGTAGCATTAAACATTGAATTAAAAAGGACCTTGTACTCCAAAAATGGATTTTAAGCATTCGCACAAATTTTTTTTAAAAGGTAAGTTATTGCAGCAAATTGTAAAAAAAAAGCTCAGGACTACTAAGGGTTAAAAGAAAAAAAGTCTAATAATTGTAATAACTACATCACTTACACACTGAATATATGTTTTTAATCTTTATTTTTACACAAATACTGAATCCTGAAATGTTATAATTTAGAAAATTCAAGAAGAAATCAAACAATTTCCACTTAACACCTTACCGTAACAAAAGAGGCGGCAGCAGGGTCCTGGTACTGCACCAGCAAAGTTTCAACAGGCAGCTGGATTTTTGGTCGGCTCTTTATTCTCTTGTTCAGGTGTACTAATAACTCCATCACCTACCAAAGAAAGAGGCCAAATGTAATCCCAAAACGCAGCGAAAGACGCCAGGGCGAGGAACATCAAAGCTTCTTGAAGGTGTCTTTGCATCAGGAAGGAGAACTGAATTTTTTACCAATGAAACATGTTGGGACTGAATAAATGAACCGTCATCCCACATTTACCTAAAGCCAACAATATGAGGCTTAGAGCTTTAGGGAAAGGAGATGAGCTTACTTTCTTTCGCACCCCCTCCTGAACACTGGACAGTTTAAGGAGGACTGGTGGCAGAAACTTGGAGATGATGTCCTGCAGCTGTTCGTCTGTCTCTGCATGACCCAGGCGCAGGAACACACGTTCCAGCTGATCTGTTTAATATATTAAAAAAAAAATGCATTAAATGTTTAATGCCAATGCTGATAAAAGGAGACAACAGCCTTTCTTAACGTGAATGGGATAAATTCCATTCAAATATATGACAATACTGAGCAAACGCATAAAAGAGGCACCACGTTGACGAACACTAAAAAATTTACACATTAAAAAACACCACCAAGGACTCATTTTTGTTTCAGTTTGGATGATCCTCACGTTCTGGCAATTGAATTGCTGTTTTTGGTAGAACCATCAACCTGCCCTGCCCTCTTTCTCCTGGCACAGCTCACCAAGAACAGGCAGCTAACGACAACTGGCAATTCTCATTCTGCGCATTTTTATCGAGTTTTTTTTAATGCTACGGCTAGCTTTTAGGAACTAATGACAACCGAACTAAATTTCCCTGTGTGTCCTACAAAAACAATATTTCAATTAGCTAATGATATTGTTGTACTTGTTCAAATGTAAAAAGGGAAAGAGTTGGGAGTTTTCTTTGACCATGACTGGGCAAACGGCCTCCTGACATTAGCAACTAGCAGTGTAGCCGAGTAGCTAGTAGTACTAGCTATCCTTCAGGAGCATGTTTTCTCTTACAAAACGCTTCATCGTGACTTTTAAAACATGTCGACTGATACGACTCATAAAACTACGGAACAAATATGAATTTGATCACATTAATGGTCGATTTAACAAGATAATATAGATTTATAACGCAGAAAGAAACTTACTGAGTTCATCCTGGGCAGCCATGTTTGCAGGGGGTCACTAGCGGCCCCTTGCGTTTTATGTGTGAAACTGCATCCTAACTGATGTTGACTTACTCCAGTCTACCATAAGAATGGTCGACTGTTTTATATTATTCCCATTCTTAAAGACGCATCCAACAACAATATTCTAAACAACTAAAATTCATTTTTTTGTCATATTTTTAGGGAAGTTTCGACCCCAGAAGCATTTTACTGTGTTTTATAATTCGGTTATTTTGCATATACTTGTGTAATTTTGTATTTATTTGTGATTCTTTATTTTATTTCCAAAATGTTAATAAGTAAAACTTTCTTTCACAGATCAATGCAGTATTTTTTTAAGCTCTAATTATTAATCTTTTGATATTTTAACACTATTTGCAGGCATTTTGGAGTTCTTTTATGGTTTACATCACAGCAATGACTTCTTGATCATTTTTATGACAGTGCTTAAAGAGTTGAACAAGTCTGTTTCCATAGCGATTCAATGAGGGGGTGTGATGGAAAACAGTTTGCTCTCTGACATCTCAGTGACTCAAAAGTCTGCTGGTGCTGAGCAATGATTGATTCTGCCTGCTAAATTCAATTTGAGCCCATTTCTGCCTTTTCTGAAGCACAGACGATGATCCCTGTCAGGAACCAGAAATGAGCCCAAGATAGGTGACTAAAAAAAGAGTTAAATATGAGCATGAACAATAAAAGGGGGTTTGTCAAAATAATAATAAAATAAAATACGCCAATTGAAAATATAGCATTCATTTAAGGCGTTTGAGGAGTTAAAAAACTCAACAAAATAATACTTTATAATTTCTAAAAAAAAAAAGGGAAAAATCTAAAATTTAAAGTACAAATTTGAGAAGGGTCAAAATATGTGAAAAACAAAAACTACATAATTAAACCTTAAAATAAAAATTGAACATTTTTGGATTTAAGTAAAAGATTCTGGCATCATTGGAAGATAGATGTAAATGACATTTCATTGATAACACAAAGAACAGTTATTAAACAAATAACACAACAAAATACAATTTAAAAAATCATTATTATTATTATTATTAATAAAGCTAAATTCTGAGACCAATCTTAATTTTGAGGTCAAAATTTAAATCCTAGAAAAAATGAAGCTCACTTCAAATCCAGTTATTTGTCATAATTCAAGAGCTTTCAAAGTAAAGTAAAAATTCTTAGAATAATTCTAATGTTAGTCGGTGAACGTCAGTATATTGAAAATAAAGTCAATTTTTAAAAATTACTGTCAAAATGTGGCCACTTTTAAATTGTTTTACTTGGCAACATAATGGGTGAAAATGCTGGAACCTTTCCGGTGGACGTTCATGAATAGAGATTTATCTGTGTGTCAACATCCAGGTTGCCAGATCTGCTTGCGTCCCAGTTAGCAGATCTCACAGTGCCTGGATGAGGCTGACGCCTCTCCTTGTCCTTCGGCCATGAGCGCTGCAGGCTGTTGGAGCTCGGAAACGTAGCCGTTCCTCGATGCACGGGGCAGCGGCAGCAGCTGTCATGTGAATCAGCTGGACGAACAAGGAAGGAGACAAACCACAGAACGATCCACAAGTCTGTTAATTTGAGGTACAGCGCTTTCATTCCGGTGCGGGGAGAGGCTCTGTTCAAGGTTTTAGTGCATGCTAGTCGCGGGTGGTGTTAGTATTTGAGCAGCAGCGAGCAAATTTCGTGACTCCAGTGCTGATTTTGTGCAGCTCTGGACGGCTTAGCGTTAGCATAACCCCAAAACACAAGTTGGGTCGCGATCGTTCCCGTCTCGGGCTGCTCGATTTGCAATTTATCGTTTTTTTTTCTTTCTGAAATTGCAAGCTAATATTTATTATTATTTTAAAATCAGCGCATACATTCTTAGTTTTATCATTCTGGAGAATATGAAGTCTCACACGAAGTAGCTCCGGGGCCTGCGTGCAGCCACCTTAGGAGGCATTTAAATCCCACTCGTGTAAGTAACATATCAGCTAACGCTTTAGCTAGGTTAGCATAACAGTTTGTTGCACTTTACTCGCTCTGGCAGCTATCTACTCCGTATACTGAATCGACCCCCGTCATTTCCCATTTTTAGAAAATGAAAAAGGAACTCAAACGACTGCTATAATGTGTTAGCGAGTTAGCTGAGCCAGCAAGGTGCGCTGTTTGTTCAGCCATTGCTTGGCATCATAACATAACGTAAGCTAGCTAGCTAGTTGCGTTGGCAGACAACAAAGATCAGCAGAGCCACAAACCACCAGCGACTAAATAGAAGTCAAACTGCATTTCAGCCGAAATTTTTTTTTCTTCTTAAGTTTATTTTATTTTAGAGCTATTTAGATGCCAACTCTTTAAATACATGTTATCCGGTTTATGCAAATTAACTGTAACCCCCCCCCCCCTCCTTAAAAAATCAACTTTAATCACTTTCTTTCTTTCTCCTGAACTAGTTTCACTATGTAACTACTACCTAGTAAATACGTGTGTTTTGCATTGTCGGGTCATGTGGTTTGCAGTAAAGAAACATGGTTGAGAAAAAAATCCATTAAAACCGCGGAGGTCGTGTGTTTTCCTTTGTGTGTTGTTACAGTAAATTCAGTGTTAGGAGTGGGATGGGTGGGTGGATGGGACAAAAGCTAAAAACTTAGAAATGTACCAGTGGGGCTCACACCATCAAAACATTACACCCGCTGCCGCCATCTAGCGGTCAATTCTTAAAATACACTGCCAAATATTAGATTAAAAAATGTTATTTTGTACTCTGGAAGAGGCCCACACCCTCTTAGCGCAAAAAAAAGTAGGAATTTTGGAAAAATATTTGACATAAAAATGCTAAGTCTTCAAATTAGAAGAAAATCTGTTACTTCAATTATTAATTCACATGTGGACAACAAGAGTATCTGAATTTTAATGTCAAATATGATGTAATTCATGTTTCTTTCTAGTTAAATTTATACTTTCAACATCTGGAATACTTTTATTGTTCAGCATATCATGTATAGCAAGCGCAAAACTTAAACAACACAGTGTCGACATGTAAACCTAGTTTTGAACCAAAATTAATGCAGCAAAAACAATGAAGTGGATTTTGTATTTTCTTTTATGTATATTTTTTCATTTGTATTATTTTTCAGGTTGTAGCAGGTGAGGTGGCAGGATGGCGGGAGCAGGGGTATCCAGCCCTGCAAACCCCACCTGCAAGATTATGACCTTCAGGCCCACGATGGAAGAATTTGAAGACTTTAACAAGTACCTGGTCTATATGGAGTCCCAGGGTGCACATCGGGCCGGCTTGGCTAAGGTTAGCACAGATTTGAGCCTTTTTTTCCTTCAGATTTGAGCCTTTTTTTTTCTTCAGTCAATCTGCACATTATTGCATCACTTTGGATTCATTCTTGCTTCACTACAAAAAGTAAAAAAGACAAGCTGAACTCATAAAAATGATATAAAAACAACTGTTTAACAATCAAAGTTTGAATATGTTTGGATTTATTGTCTGAAAATGCAGTCTTTGCCTTTGGTCTTTCAGGTCATTCCTCCTAAAGGGTGGAAACCTCGGCGTACGTATGACGATATTGACAACTTGATGATCGACGCTCCCATCCAGCAGATGGTGGCCGGCCAGTCGGGGCTTTTCACTCAATACAACATCCAGAAAAAGCCTCTGAGCGTGCAGGAGTTCAGACGGTTGGCTAACAGTGACATGTGAGTGTCTTTGAGCTTTCTAGGACTGCTTGAGGGAGAGTTGACGGATATTTTAACATCATAACTTACAGGAAACAGGAGGGAGGGCTCCTTAGAAATAAAAACGTCTGTCCTTCAAGAACTTTTTTTTTCTGTTGAAAATATTTGTTTAAAATGTTGACACACAGTCACACATTTGTTTGTGAGTTTTTACCTTTTTCTTTATTTTTTGAAGACAGTTAAATTCACACAAATGTGTGAATGAACATCGCCAGCTGTAATATTTTAAAATCTGCTTTAAAAACATTTTTTTTAAATCTATGTATTTTTGTATGGGGTGCTGTTTGAGTTTTAAGATGTCACCTGTTTGTCTTACCGACCAATGAGCATCCATCTTTGTGCCCGCTCGCAGGTACTGCACACCTCGCTACCTGAACTACGAAGACCTTGAGAGGAAATACTGGAAGAACCTCACGTTTGTGTCGCCCATATATGGTGCTGATGTCAGTGGGAGTCTTTATGATGAGGTAGAGGATTTCCAGCATCTCCATCCGCGTTTGTTTGTTTTTGCTTTTTTTTTTGTTTTGATCACAGAAATGCACAAAAGATTTTCTAAATTAAGTTTTCCCAAACATTAAATACAAGTAGAGCATTAAAAGGTGTAGTGAATCTTTATTGCAAGCAATAAAATGAGAATAATCAGTAGATCACCACATTATTAGAGGGGATGGAGGCATAATTGTTAAAACTTCCAGACCTCCAAACTGAGGCCTTTTCTTGAGGCACTTTAGTCCACCTTATTTTCCAGAGGTTTTCCATACTTTTCGTTTCTGATCCGGCTGTCGATGGTCTGACCGGGTTCCTCCCAAATCTTTCGTTTTTCCCCTAAACTTTACTGCTTCGCTGCATATGTGGATAATGGAAGTCCTATTCAAGATCATTTCCTTTGTTTGGACCAGGACATTAAATGTAATTTGGAAAAATGGTCATAAAAAAGGTTGGATAACAGCTCAAAAGTTTTAGTTTTAAACTTGCACAAAAGTTTTCAGGGATTTTAGACTAATTTATGAAACACATAGGCACCATAGTTATTTTGGTAACTCGCACAAACTTGAACAAAATAGTTTTAAAATAGTTTAAAGATGTCTGTTTCAGGAACACAAGCAAAGTTTTCAAAAAGTAAAACCTTCGTTATTGGTAGCTGCTGTTACATTAATTCTGCTTTTATGGTCATTCGATGTTCACTTTTGTTCCGAAAAAGTTTGGAATTCTGCTGAAACAACAGAACAAAATGAGTGTCATCCCAATGAGGTACGACGATTGCTCTTAAAAATACAGCTGATCAAACTCATGGTTTCCCAGGATGTGGAGGAGTGGAACATTGGCCACCTGAACTCCATCCTAGACGTCATCGAAGAGGACTGCGGGGTTTCCATACAGGGGGTCAACACTCCGTATCTATACTTTGGCATGTGGAAGACCACCTTCTCCTGGCACACTGAAGATATGGACCTGTACAGCATCAACTACCTTCATTTTGGAGAGCCCAAGTCCTGGTGAGTGTGAATGTGTGTAAGGAGGGGCTCTTTGAATGCAGAATGTGAGTTCATTCATTATGTGCAAAATATCCAGAGTTATTTGGAGAAACCAAGTTAACCCAATGACAAACTTGTTTGTTATTTGTAATTGGTTACCTGTCTGAACTCTTACCAGCTCGGCTGGCTGACGATCCAGTGAAAAGATGGAAAATGACAATTTTTTAAAATCCTACTAAAATAATATTTGTCATCATCCTTAAACCATTATTTTCTGTTTTTTTCCTTTTGAGTAAAAAACAAATCCAAGTAGAAATGCTAGTGTATTTGTGACGTAGAAAATACGCTGGGCGGGGACACAAGGTCCCTGCTCTGCTCCATTCTGATGCATCCCTTTGCAGACAAATAGATCCGTGTACGTCTTGGTTTTCCTCGTCTGAGCTGGTATCTGGCTTGAAAATGTACGGCTGGATAGTCCGGTATTGCTCCCCATTTTTGTAGTACCTGTAATGTTAGGTTGGGGGTGTGAGGGGCTGGAAGTAAGCAGGAAAGACTGTAAACAGAAAGCTCTCAGTAACAATACGGTCCTGCCCACAACTCACAAGTGGGACTCTGATTGGAGTGGGATTTAAGTGGTTAAAAAGTTTTATATTTTTTAATTTAAATTTAGGATTTCAGACTTGAATACTACATATATGTATTTACCAGATGACAAATCTTCCATCATATTTTAAACTTCATTATTCAAAGGCAAGTCAGATTCATTCGCTGTATAGACTCAGTCTAATAATAGGATCTTAAAGGAGGTTGGTCACCGTAGGTGACGATTACAGAATGGGTGAAAAATGCAGAGTAGTGAGGAAAAAAAGGGGGTCTGGCTTTTTTTTCCCCCTTTTTTTTCTCACTGTGGAGAAACCTCTGCTCATTAGAGCGGTGAACCCTGCAACCCCCACAGGGATCAGTGTCACAGCCAGACAGTGACACACATGCACACTTACAAGGAGCAGCCTTATGTGCCAAGGTCCTCCACATACATATTCTTATCATCTTCTGCACACACTCGCGTGTGCTCCCATTCTGTTGCTTTTTTGACAACTCATCTCTCCAGGGAAGCAGCTTTAAAAAAAAAAAAAAAAAACGGCGCCTCCTCTCCGTCCCACATTCCCTCTCTGTTGCACCTCCACCTGAGGGTTGTGTCCCTGTCTCACCGAGTCCCCCCATTGCCGTGTTAAGCTGACAGGTGACACGATGACAGAAACGCCGCGGACCTGAGGGCGGTTGGAGCGAGTCAAATAAAATGTCGACTCAAACCTTCAGGGATTTCTTCTGTCACGCTCCCCAGTTTTGTTGCTGAGAACTTTTGGAAAAATGTTAAATCCAGGTTGCATCAGCAGTGCAGCACAGAAAAAAGGTGGAATGAAGTGGGTTAAATATTTCACTGGCTTATAACACGACGGTAATCAGCAATCACCGATTGTTTTTATGAAATTACAGACACATGAGGACGTTTGTGCATCAAATTAGTTACTCTGCTGTAATGGATAGCAGTGAAAAGGATTCAATCAATTGAATTGGTTTGTCATGTTGAACAGATATCTAAAAAAATCCACAATTTCTTCCCATCCAGGCTGGATTATTGCAAAACTTGACATTTGAATTATTCCTGAAGGTTTCCTCAGTTTGTTGGTGCATCTGAAATAGTTCCCCGGTTACCTTTAACCTATTAAAACATTTCTAACTTCTTCTTTTGGTAATTATTTTATGGCTAAACTAGAAAATAAAATAAAAGATTTTACATAAACGTACTTGTCAGGGACATCCTACGAGGGCTCTTGTATTCCAGACTGCAGAACTGCTTGTTCTCTCCAGGATTTTCAGCTCAAACCTTCAGTGTCCAGGCTCCTCTGCTACTAAACTACTAGTCGAATGATATAATTCATAAAATAGACGGGGATTTCTGTGCGGCATTCATCCTTCTTTTTTACTCTCCCTCTTTTGGAGGGGCCACCCCTCTCCTGTGAACGCACAGCGAGCGGATTCTGTGAAGACGCTCAAGAATATAGGACATAGCACACAAATCCACCACTTGATGGCAGCCTTGAAATTCTCTGTGCGGCACTAAAGCTGCCATAGCGACGTATTAATAAAATAACAGTTTCCTTTTCTCATCTCTGCTTATATAAGGTATGCCATCCCTCCTGAACACGGGAAGAGACTGGAGCGTCTGGCTACAGGTGACACAACATGTGCAGTGTCATTGTATTGGAAATAATTCAATGATTAAATAACATTCTACAGAAGTATGCGCAGTGAGACTTCTTGACTATAAAAGTTTCCCACAAGAAATTAATTCATTTGTGTATCTATTATACTGTTATTTTTTCTAAGAGAAATGTTTAAATATGAACTTACAGTTGGTATAACGTTTGGATACTCAAGATGAAGGACAATTTATTTTAAATAACGTTAAAAAGCATTGGTGCTATCAAGTGCTGAAAAGCTTCTTCTATAGATAGATATTAGGACTGGTGAACTCTCTTTGATGGTGTCTTCTTGTTTGACAGGTTTCTTCCCAAACAGCTTCAAAGGATGTGAGGCTTTTCTCCGTCACAAGATGACTCTAATCTCCCCGTCCATCCTGAAGAAGTATGGAATTCCCTTTGATAAGGTAACCTGTCATTCCCATGAAGAAAAAAAGAAAAACAAAATTCTTCTTCACTTTTTTACTACTTTGTCCACTGACTGAAATAAGCACTGACTTGAAGAAATTTACACCAAAATATTTTTATTTCCATGTTTTCTGCCCCCAAACGAGCGCCATTTCATGTTGCATCACTCTAAAAACTTATTTCCCTTCCTTCCCGTTATTAAATGTCAGATTACTCAGGAAGCTGGGGAGTTTATGATCACCTTCCCGTATGGGTACCATGCTGGATTCAATCATGGCTTCAACTGTGCAGAATCCACGAACTTTGCCACCGTGCGCTGGATTGACTACGGCAAAGTGGCCACCCAGGTAATCTCAGGTTATCCCTCCTACAGAGTCTATTTATGTATGATTAGAATGAAAAGCTATCAAAGTGCTGCCGTAAACAGAAGCATAACATAGGATCTTTTTTAAAGACGACACATCACAATACTCTCTTTTTATTCTTTTTCTTTTTTAGTGTACATGTAGCAAGGACATGGTCAAAATATCCATGGAGCCCTTCGTAAAGCGCTTTCAGCCCGACCGGTACGCAGCATGGATGTTGGGGAAGGATTCTGCCGTCATTGACCACACCCTGGCCACTCCGGGTACAACACCAGAACTGCAGAGCTGGCTGCACCGGCGCCGGAAGGCCAAGTCTTCCAGCAAGGGGTACTGTTTCCAAGTAGCACAACATCTTTACAGTTATAACTATAGACACACAGAAACACACCATCTCACTGGGCTTTGGGATTTTGATAAATAGAAAGAAATTACAAAGGAGTTTTGAAAATGTCTCAATTCGAAACATTTGGTGGTCTCTGCATCAACAAAAAATTCTTCCATTCCCTTTTCAAATCCTATTATCAAAGTCGTATGTAGACTCATTTTTTCATTTAGTGGAAATTTTGATCCGATTTGAAATATATCTTGTACTACTAAATGGATAAATATGATTTATTTTAATATTTTACGACGGTGACTCTAATTATTCTGTTAACCTTGGGCACTAATTTTGATTGTCATCTTATTAAAAACTGGTGACTTCTAGGGTTTGGAGCTATAAATATTAGAGAAAAAAAAGCCACGTCTTCATAAAAGAAAAGCTGTTTTATGTTTTTGGTCATTTTGAGTCTCAGTCTTCTTTGTTTCACCTCCCTCCTTACAGCAGCAGCCACTCGCGCATGCACTCCAAGCGCCTCAGGACCTCGGAAGAGCCAGTTGGACTCGATGAGGGCTTAGCACTAAAGGGAAGCAAAAAAAAAGGTTCTGGTGGTCCGTCTGGGCCCAAAGTACGAAAATCAGTTACTGGGGCAGCATGCAAGAAGAAAGTATCTGAGTCCAACCAAAGCCAGAATATAAACTCTGTGCAGCTCTCTGGTAAGAAGTGATTATAACTTGCTGTGCAACAAGTCAGCTTTCCATTTTATTTATTAGTGTATATATATATTTTTGACAGGTGCTTGCAGACAGATGTGCGTTGTCAAAGTAAATCGAGTTGAGAGTAAAGGTTTGGGCTTTTCCTTTAAGAGCGACGCACAGAACTCTGACTCGCCTGCTTCGCCGATAAATGACGAGGAAAAAAGATCCCCGACAGAGATTCCCGGCGTTCCCCAGTCCCTGTCAAGGTCAACAAGCCCGATCCCCGAAAGTCAAATATCAAACCCTAAGGTCATTCAAATGCAGCCCGGAGCCAAAGAAAAGAGGAGTTTGTCCTCTGTGTCGCAAAATTGCTTGGACTCTGTCAGAATTCCTCCCCTAGAAGCCAACAACATCAGTTTACCTTGCCACACGAATATTTCTACTGAAACCATAACGGACTCGTTCCCCCTTCAATCCCAGATAAATGGTTCCTCCTCTTTAAGCCAGTCTTTGAATGCTGACAGCAACACGGACATCCAGGATCACAATAACACTGTTAAAGCAGAGAAAATACACACCCGTGTTGACCCCACATGCATTAAACAACACTCCACCACAGAAGCACTTTATAATCTTAAGAGTGAGCCAGCAGAGGGGGGTAGTTGCACATCAAATGCCTCTCTTGCTCCTTTGCAACACAACTGCAGGGCTGGGAAAAGATCGGTCGAGGAAAACCTGTTCCCTCCCGTGCTCCAGCAGGCCGCAGTGGATATGCCTCGACTCACGCCGGAGCCAGAGGACAAGGCTGGAATCTGCCCTTTGCCCCCGGTCTTAACCCAAGAAATGCCCTCCCTCACCCCCGCCACAGACGAGGGCTTGGCTTTCCCAAAGCCAAGCGCGTCTAGCAACCAGGTGGCACCTGTGCTACAGAGGGAGACTCTGACCGAGCTGCCCGTCCATTGTCACGCCGAAAACCAACGTGAAGGAGCCGATGCAAAGCTGTCGGCAGAAGCAGGAAAACGTGCCAACCACGGAGAGGCAGGACACAGAGGAAACACGGCTCATTGGAGTGCTAGTGGTTTGCAGGAAAAAACATCTGCCGGTGTCCATGAAACGCTAATAATTTCCCCCGTCACTCCAGCAAACCATCCGGTGGAGATGGAAAAGTGTCCCGCTGGACATGGGGGTGCAGTCCACAGCCAACTGGCTCAAAGAACTGCAAGTCCAAGAGAACCACATCCCAACTCGGAAGAAAAGAATCAAGATGACTCCAAAGACGCAGTTCAAATGGGCGGCAGCGTCTCGAGTGACACGAACCAGAAGTTCTCAGCTCCTGTCCCTCCATTACCTACCCATAATGCCAACCACACACTATCGCATCTCAGCCAGTTCACTACACACCCCTCCTCTGACTCTCCTTCTTCCTACATGGAGGCTAAAACCTTCTCCAGTGGCATCTGGAAAAACTTTAGCTCCCAGGAGCCTTCAGCTCTCATCCAGGGTCTGAACCCAGAGCTCCCTTCGAATTTTTCCCACGACCCACTAACATACACCATGTGGAGCGAACCTCTATGTAAGCAGGTCACAGACCTGGAAGTCCCGGGACAAGACCTCTGTCGGTCCAAAAACCAGGAAGATGGTGGTGTTGCTTTCACCTGGGCCCAACTGGAGCCCACTTCTCTCCTATCTATTGGTGCTATTGAGCCCCTGGGGCTCTGTGAGGAGGACCAGCCTCAAAGAGGAGAGGCGAACAGGGCAGAATCTTTGTCCAAAGGACGGGAACTTGGGGGACAAAGGGAGGTGGACGAGAGGATGTACTCTGAGATGCTGGTGTCACTGGGCACTGCAGCAGAGCAGGACACAGCCTCCGACATGGAGGAGGGAACATCTGATGAAGAGGAGCAGCTAAGCAGCGGAAAGGAGAGCAGTAGCAGCTCGTCTGAGGAAGAGGAGGACTCAAGTGAATGTGACGACTCAGGCCTGCAGCCTGGCGAGGTTTGTTCCCCTGATTTTTGTTTACTCGTCTAACTTTAGATATGCTTTTTCGCAAAAGAAAGGCTCATCATACGCTCCTTTACCAGCTTCCAGTGACCTCCTGTCTGTTTTTTTTTCTTTTCTTTTGTCCTTAGCAGTACCCCGCCCTCACAAAGAAGACCACTAAGAGCTGGCGCCACCCACTCAGGAAACCCACCGCCAGAGCTGTGCCCACTGCCGTCAAGCAACAGACCACCAGCGACGAGGGTGGGCGCATTTGCACACTCGCTCACAGCTCATTGGGAAATTAGCTTTAAAACAGACTTCAGTCATTTCAGCGAGACGTTTCCTGTGGTGGTTTGTTGCGCAAGAGTGCTAAGAGAGCTGCGATAGAGTGGAACCAGGCCGGAAACCATAAAACTTTGACTTGTTGTGGTCAACCAAAACACAGCTGCCAAACTTTTCTTTCACATTGATTGGATTTCCAGGCTCTGTAGCATTGTCTTGGTTCATGATGGGGTATTTTAACAAGGCAAATAGCATGTTAAAATGCCTTGAAGCTGTAAACTAAAAATGAAACCAATTGAGTCAAGTAAATGTTTTCTGGTACATTTTCACTTTTCCATGTTCAAGCACCTCCCAGCTTTACATCATGTGAGACCTCTGATGGCTAAACGAACATAAACCAAGCCGAATTAATTCTCAGACTTTAGCATAGTGACTTTGTGATGGATAATCCTTGTTTTAACGATGTCTGAGGGAGGGTCCGCCTCAGCAAAGGAAAAATTAGATGCACCCACAAACACATTTGTTCCCTCCGTGATTTATAAAAGAGAAAAAAAGAAGACGAATGACTTTGCAATTAAAAAATATAAATGAAACCATAAAAAGCCTGTTCTGTGATGATGACAGCTTAATTTTTAGGGCGGTTTTATAAAGAGACAGGCGGTTGTTAAGTTAATTGTGGTGTCGAAATGGCAAAGAACATGTTTTTTTTTTTCTGCCTTTGAAAAATATATGTGAAATATGACACGACGCTGTCTTTTTCTGAGCTCAATTAAAAAATAAGTATAGCAGGAATCTCCACTCTGTCTAAAAGAATATGCTTTGTTTGAGAGATTTCTGTCTTTTGATGCTGCAATTTAAATCCAGATTCAAAAAAAGAAAACAAAAGTCCCATAGTAATTATTTGGGGTCACTAACAGTCAGAGGGAAATGAAATAACACGGTATTTTTGTTCTAGCCGCGGATTTAGGGCGACAGTGGCTCAGGTGGTTGAGCAGGTCGTCCAATGACCGAAGGGTTGGCGGTTCGATCCCCGCTCCCACCAGCCAAGTGTTGTTGTGTCCTTGGGCAAGACACTTCACCCTCCTTGCCTCCAGTGTGGCTCCACTGGTGTGTGAATGAGCATGAATGCTCCCGGTGATGGTCAGAGGGGCCGTAGGCGCGAAATGGCAGCCACGCCTCTGTCAGTCTGCCCCAGGGCAGCTGTGGCTACAACCGTAGCTTACCGTCACCAAGTATGAATGAGGAGTGAATGAATAATGGACACACTGTAAGCGCTTTGAGTGTCTTGAAAAGCGCAGATAAATCCAATCCATTATTATTATTATTATTGTTATTATTATTTTTGAAGAAGGGATCAACAGTTTTAACATAAATTCTTTCAGCATTTTTTTCAGAGGTTACACGTCTTGTCATTTTAAAATAATAGTATGTTTTGAAATGATAAATAAATTGAATTTTAATTTGGAATTATTATTATTTTTTTTTTACTCAGAGCCCTCTGAAGCAAGCTTGGCAGAGGAAGAGGAGCAGGAACTGGAGCCGTGGGCAAAGCCTCTTGTTCACCTTTGGCAAAACCGAAAACCTTGCTTTGCAGCAGAGAAAGAATACAATGCTCATGCCGCCAGCATGCAGCCGTACTGCGCTGTCTGCACACTCTTTATGCCCTATTATCAGGTACAAAGATCAATGCAAATCTGTTTTTCATTTCACACTTTTATATGCCTAAAAGACTCAGTTTTGAAGTTTTTTTTTTGTGTAAGACAGGATTTTAAAGGCACAAAAACAGGTAAATCTTTCATTTTCCAGGATCAAATTCAGAACTAAGTCTTAATTTTAACCCAGCTGGAGGTGGAATCTGTTCCCCAAGTTTGGTTAGACAAAAACTTGTGTATGAACTGTAAATGAGAACTGGACGGAGTGTTTCCTCCCCTCTCACGTTCCAAACGGGAAGTACCTGCTGGCTCCAAGACGCCAAAATGCCATAGATGTCTACAGAGAAATAAACAGCCATTACTTACTTCTATTGGTCAGAATAACCACTCTTGCTCTGCTGTATTTTATTAACATGTTCTTGCTAATCCTATCTTTTTTTCATGATATTGTTATTTGTAGTGCAAGGTTTCGAGTTATAATTTGCGTTTGATAGACAGGTAGGGGTGTGGACACCCAACAAGCTCACTAATGACTGGCAAGAGTGAAAATCCTGAGTTAAACCAATCACTGCTTGCTAATGGCGTTTGGCTCCAATGTGGTGGCATCTGTATCGTAGCAAACAAATGTCTGAATTGACTTGATTTTGTTGGATCCGGATGTGAGTCAATTTCTACGGATGATGTCACACTCACTCAGTCCAGTTCTTTTATACACTCAGTGGTGTGCATCCTGCAAATCAGCTGTAGCTCCTGCACAGCTTTGACTTAGCAACCGATGGAAGATGCCAGCAAAAAGAAGAGAAGCCAGAAAAACACAACAAAAGTGTTTTCCTAAAGCGTTTTAATGCCACAAGTTCCCCACTGAAGCACGTACTAACTGTCATCTTATCAAACTGTTTCAGGTGTTCCAGTTTATTCACAGTTCAAAGTCAGATGGAGAGCACACCATTCATTTTAGCGGTATCTTCATCAGCTTTCTGACTGATGTGACATTGAAGGCTGTAGCATCTACCAGTAAATCCTGTAAAGAAGAACATGAACAGACTAGCGAGTGGCTGTGGGAACGCTCCTGCTCTATTAAACTAACACATTTTCCTAAAACTTCACACAGCTTTAACTTAAGACCCACTCAGATGAAAATTGTGTTGTTTTTTTAACATGTTCTTGTGGCAGTTTTCTGATGAATTAAGAAATTATGCTTATAATTACATTTCGCAATATTTATTAAGTAAAGTTGTTGTGAATCGGAAGAAAGAATGTCGTTGAAAAATGAGCTTATTTGCAATGTAGAAAATGCCTAAGGCTGGCCACAAGCTGGCTGCTCCGCTCCATTCTGATGCATCCACTCGATGCATGAATGTTGTCTGAGCCGACATCTGGCTCCAACTGTACCACTGGAGAGGTCCAATATTGCTCGCCATTTTTGTAGCACCAATTTATGTTTAGTTGGAGTTGCGAGGGGATGGAAGGTGGCCGTAGAAAGTGTATACAAAGGGATGGTGGGGACAGCCTTACAGTCCCGTCTACAACTCAGAGGTGAATTTCTAAGGAACTCCTGTCATTCCGCAGAAACTATGTCTTAGAAAACTGCATAGCTTTTTTGGGTTTTGCCATAAATGTCAAAATCATGATTAGAAGACCACTTGAAACGCTTTTACTATAGATCAAAAGATGAACAGAGTGGAGCTTTAAAGTTTTGCCTTTTTTAACATTTTGACAATGGAGAGATCAAAAATACAAATCAAAAACAATTAAAATATTGCTAAAAATTGTGATTTTCCTAACTAAAATTACATCAATATATTGATGTACAGGGATTGATTAATCTGAAGCAGGAAAAAACAGGAAGTTTGGGTTTCTTACTTAGACACTAGAGGTCATATCTGACTAAAAGATGTTACTCAGAAGTTTCCCTTTTGCTTTTTTGCCACTTTTGTTTTGCCTTCAAACATCTGCAGGCTGAGGACAAGGCTAAGGATTGTCAATCCGCTTCAGCTGAGGACAGCCCCAGATCTGTTTCTGCAGCAGAGAGCCCAGAACTCCCACCAGGAGAGATGAGGAGGACCAAACCTCTGGTCCCAGAGATCTGCTTTTCCTTCCGGGAGCAAAACTCTCCCCCAACCCCGACAAACCCGTTACTCCAGGAGGACGGCACCTCTCCTCTACTCTACTGCCAGAGCTGCTGCCTGCAAGTTCACGCCAGTGCGTACAAAGACACACATAGTGAATGAATGAAAGATGAAGGATGTCTTCCATGATAGATGCAGGTGTTTACTGATGCTAAACTTGAAGGGGTTTGTTTACCACCAGGGAAGACAAAGCCATCTATTCTCAAACATTGTGCTCGTCCTTCTGATGTCATAATTGTAGGGTCAGCAGGTTTATGTCTCTGCCCCCTCCCCTACCCCAGCGGTTTCAAGTACCGTAAATTCCGGACTACAAAGCGCACCCGATTACAAGCCGCACCCACCCATATTCACGTGTTTGACTGCTTTTATAAATATACAAGCCGCGTCAGAGTACAAGACGCGCATGTGATAGCCGATTTTGTCATCCTGACAGATCACGCCCAGCATCCCAGAGTGAGTGCAATTCATTAGCACATTGTGGGTGGTGCCAATTTTGCCTCTGGGTCACGTATTTGAGTGTATCGACATCTGACAAACAGCATGGACCTCTATTCTGTTCACAAGTCCCTCAGTTATGGTGTATTTATTTCATTTTTTTTTTTTACTTATTGACAATCTAGGTATCTAACATAAAATTACAAACAGTAACCATATAATCAACATTACATCCCTCAGTTATATTGAGGAAATTTACATCCGCGATTCCACATTTCCCATGAGTCTTAGGGGCTAAAGGCGGGGCCAACGCCCGGCTCGCCATTCTGTTGTACGTGTTTAAGAATGAGCAGCAGTGCATGGAGGGGTGAACGGGAAAAGCTCTCCTTCCGCTTGTGTCGCAGCAGCGTTATGGGAGTAACAGGACTGGTTAGAAAACACAACGGTAAAATACAGCAGCGGCGACTGAAAAGCGCGCGCCTCAGCGCGATACGCGCGCCTCAGTGCGGCGCGTGCGTCAGAATTCAGAAGCCTCTGCACTCCGCGGACGCCTCTGCGCTCCGCTCCCGCCCTGCGCGCTCCTTGTCTCCCCTTCCTATCTACTCCGACACCTCTGGCCAGGGCGACTTCAAGGAGGAGCACTTCGTCCCCGTTGCGCCGGTGGATGGAGCAAATCGTTTCTGTGCAGAGCAATCGGACTTAAAACTGTACGTTTTGTGTATGAGGGGCGGATGCGATGTTACGTGTGGGAGCCTTCAGACTGCCATCGGCCCCGCAGCTCAATCAGCAGGAGAAGATGTCTCCAGCTCACACGGAGGCTGTGAGTTTTTCAAAGCAAAATTCCGCTTTTACGGTTTCCTTAGAAACCGTAAATGGAGTGTACATTCACTCCATGCGCTGTTCTCTCCGTCACGCAGCAAACCGGCTTTTCCAAACCCGTTGGTGACGGTGGACTTTTTTACGCTGCTTTTAACGATTGCTTTTAACTTGAAAGCTTCATCATATTGTAGCGGCGATCACGTGCACGTTGGGTCTAATGGCCCCAAAGGATTCTGGGATGCGGCCGGGCATGCGTGTTTCGTTTTGTTGAACCATGACTGAAGTGTCTAAGACCTGAAGTCAAGTTCATGCTGTTTGGCTGCTAAGAGGTGTGTTGAATAAAAATGCCTCGTGCTTGGTGTTAGATAGAGAATACAAACTATTCACTGAGTTCGAAAATACGTACATGGCGGCCGCCAATTAAATCCCTAAATTAGGCCGCCAATTAAATCCATAAATTAGCCGCGTCACTGAAAAAGCCGCAGGGCTGTAAGCGCAGGAAAAAAGTAGCGGCTTGTAGTCCGGAAATTACGGTATTTAATTTCCCTCGTCAGCCGAACAAGAGCGAATTGTCTGTCTGATCAGAAGTCAGACTCACACGTGCGCACGTTGCTTTTGTGTCCGTCTCATCCCGATCCTTCGTTCCAATAACCAGCCCCCCCCTCCTGAAATCCTTTACCTTAAAAGGGGCATCGTTATCCCAGTATGCTTTGAATGTCATTGTTTTTTTTCCCCTTCTTTTCTGTATCCATCACTCATCTGAAAGTATGTCCCACCACATCTTTCACTCTGCTGGACTGGTGTGTGTGTGTGTGTGTGCGTGAGTGTGTGCCCAGCAGCTGTACTACATTTGTGTTTACTTTGTTTGAGTTGGTGTAGGAGGAATGGTGGATGTCACCCGACACCGCTGAAAAAAGCCAACACGTGTCGTTTAAAGATGCAAGAAGTAGATGTAGCTTTTTCTCCACTGCTGTCATTTGAGCCTAAGAAAGGAAACAGAGGTGGGCTGAGATTTTAGTTTTGGTTTGTTGATGGATAGTCGAAGCACAGTGTGGAGATATGCAGACTCAAAAGTAAAAAAAAAAAAAAATCGCATTGGTTGTTTATTTCTGCTTCCATTTCCTGGATTTTAACCCAGATTTAGGCGACTCGTGTTTGTTTAGCTAAAACCCAAATTTATCTCTGTTTGTCAGTTTGAGGGTTGGCAGGATTAATATTTAGTATAAAACATTTGTTTTACTTACCAAAAACCCACCTTAAACTACCCAGCTTGAACGCTTCCTCCTGGTTTTGTTTGCCTTTCATTCTCATCGCCGCACAAACAGACCCCCCCCCCCTCCTGCATCCACACTCGTTCAAGCAGACCAGCGCCATCTCAGTTTCCACTCCGTCTGCAGTTCTCTGCATGTCTACATGGAACAATACCACTTCAATAGAAGTCAAGAATCTGTGGAAATAATGTTGATGTGGCACTTTGGAGCTCATAAGAGATTTACCATTTCCTGTCAAGTCTGTTTTTTTTCCCTTTAATTCTATGGATCTGGCCTTGAGTTTAACACCCCCCACACCTCACATCACCACTCGTATTTGAGAAAAATATTGTTCCTTCTGACTAACCTCCTTCTCTGCTTCCTTCAGGCTGCTACGGTGTCATGGCAGATGGCATTCATGAACAGTGGTTGTGTGATCGCTGCGCGCAGGGAAGCTTCACAGCTGTAAGACACAATTTTACCCTGCAAGTGTTTTTTCTCACGCCTTCTGATCTCGTAGGCTGTTTTAAAAAACCACAACAAAAACTAGAAGAATAAATATGAGTTTGTTGGGACAAGACTTCCTTCACAGAACCTTTAGTGACAAAACTTTGGAAATACACAACATTTTCTGTCGGTTTTAGTTGTTTTTACAGATTTTGTCTTGAGAAAACTAGAAAACTAAGCGGTATTTTTTTCACAATGTCTACAACATTGCCCCACTTTTTATACCGTAGTTCCTCATTTTTTGTATTTCGCATTACGTTTTAAAAACTAACCAACTGTAGGTGAAATCAGCTTTTTTTTTCTTTTTACAATTATTATAGATTTTTTAAGACTAAAACTCGTCACTACACACTTTATACACTTTTGTCAGACGGGTATTAGTATTTTTTTACATTTTTGTCTCTTGTTTAAACTCTCAATATGTTCAGTAGAATAGAATGAAAACAAAGACCTGATTTATCAAGATTAACACAACATGGAGGAGATTGATTGAGGGTGCTGCCAGCCAATCAGGACGCAGACAACAATGCACTGTAAAAAAAAAAAAAAAGCAAAATTCCAAAAAGAGGCAGTGAAAGGTGAACTGCATTACAGAAGTCTCTTAGTCCCTTGTTCATCGCAAGAGTTAAGTTCTACAACTAAGCCGCAATAGGTTTTAAGGCTGTAAAAGCCCTCACTACACGCTATGCACTGTTACACTATTACCATTTTCACACTTTTCCCTCTCGTTTAAGCTTCAAAGTTGAGGAAGGAATTCAAATCAGCAAATGCGTGAAACTGCAAATATTGAAATAATATTGAAGAAGCGGGGGAACACTGGACACCACAAATGTCAGAAAAGGCTAACTCACAAACATGATGCATCTGTTTAGGAAGTGTTTGCAACCCATGTGACTGTTGGTGACCCACTAATATCTGTCTCTGCTCTCAGGAGTGCTGTCTGTGTAACCTCAGAGGGGGGGCTCTGAAGAAAACCCAAAACGACAAGTGAGATATGCTTCCGCTCAAAGATTATCTCTGCATATTTATCCTTCTTCTCCAGGGTTCTGCTTAATTGTCTTTTTATCTTAATTATCCCAATGTGTTCGACTGTTCAATGTGTGTTTGTGTGTAGATGGGCCCATGTGATGTGTGCGGTAGCACTGCCAGAGGCGAGGTTCACCGATGAAGTCCAGAAGAGTCCCATTGACACCAGCAGGATCCCCGTGCAGCGCTACAAGCTGGTGAGCAAACACGCACACGCCTTCGGGGCTGGCCTCGTCTCTTTAATGAGGTCTTCAAAGCCCTAATTAACTGTGTGAGACGAACATGCCCGCAATCAAAGCTAGATAATTACCCGCTATTGGTTGGGAGATGGGGGCGGGGTTTGTGTGCGTTGCTTATTTCCATATTAGATCCGTGTGACAGCTTTGATGTGTGCGTTTGTGTGTAGTTATTGTTTTATACAATGCGTGCACGTTTAAGAGCTGAAATTTTGCCGACATAGTTGGGGCTCTGACTAAATCGGACTCAAACTGAACCACGGAGGTGCGATGGGGCTTTTCAAAAGCTCCCACATGTTTTAGACTTTCTTCTTAGTCTCCTTAAAATAATTTAAACTTTTATATTTTAGTCTGTATGTTGCAAAATGTATTACTTTACAGACACTAAGTGGGACTAGTGACTTTACCCACATGGCATTTACGAGGAAATGGTTTACAGCCTCTCACAACACACTGAAATTATGCTCATTTGGATTTAAAAGCACAAACCACAGCCTCGTTTTCATATCCGTCAGCCAAAATATGAACGGAATTAACTTTAAGCTAGAAAGATATAGATACTATTCAAGCCTTCGAATGTTTGGGCCCGAACTGCTTCTTGATGGGACACTCCTCTCTAGTTTTGTGTGGTTATTTGTCAAGGCCCTTAGTCTTATGTACTAATATGGAGGGGTTGACCTGTGGAGGGTCATAGAGAGGAGCAGTCGCATCTTAAGGAGAGCGCAGGTGTGCCTAAAAATGAAATGCGCCATTTTTGTGCATGTCATAAGTGCATCGTGAAGTATTTTTAGGGAAAATGGAAGTTGTGCGCACTTATGACATTCAAGTAATGCTATTGCACGGTTCCCCCTACGCCACGCTCTCTAGTAAGTCATTAGGAGCTAGAAAGTAGTTGTTAGTAAGGTGCAAGAACGGCCCCTTTACTGACCAGGCGCACAGGTTGTTGAGGTGATAGAATTCTATTCAATTTTATTTTATTCGTATAGCCCAAAATCACAACAACAGTCGTCTCAATGGCCTTCATACTGGTAATTGAAAAAGTAAACATAAAAATCATAAGGATCATTAACACGTAGAATTCAATAGAAAATTCTAAACTAAACTGGGCGTCCCTGCCATTAGACCCTCCTTTGCGGTAAGGAAAAACTCCTAAAAAAAAAAAGAATTCCGGAAAAAGAGAAGAAACCTCAGGGTTGTCCGCATGAAGGAGGGATCCTCCCCCAGGACGGACAGACGTCCTGGGGGAGGACGATTTACCAGAACTCTTAGAGAAGAATTAACTTATCTAACTTTACAACTACATGTGTAAATAGTCCAGCAGATGATCTTCATCCAGATGAAGTGCCCATAGGATACCCACACAAGCTACGCTCTGATTGCATAGCTTCCCAAATTCTAACAGTCAGACTGCATGCAAGGAGCGCACACCTGCGAGCCCCGCGCAGGTCTGCCTACTTATTGCCGGCAGACGGCCTGTATTTACCCAAAAAAACAGTTGTGACTAAGGTTCACATGCGCCACATTTCTAATTAACTATATTCTTTGCTGTCCTTGAAGTAGCAGCTGGCTTTTTATATGCTTTGTGTTTTAAGAATGATTTAATTAAAAAGAAAAACAAAGTTACACAATAGACTTTTTGTAAAAAAAAAAAAAAAAAGGATAAGCACACTTTCTCTCCTTTTCTTAAATTGATTTGCTCTTCAGTTGTTGGTTTACCTTTTATTTATATTTACTTCTTGAGCCACGTGTTTAAAGTTGGACCCATTGCTCCTAAAGCTGCCCAGCACATTCATAATTCACCAGCAGGGGCTGGGTTAACTCACGCACACAGGCGCGTACAAACACACACACACACGTATTCATAATTTACTGTTGGAATGTTCTTAACGCATGACTCAACACAGGAACCCAGAGACACTCAGAGGAAGGCACCAGCTGGAGGAAAGACGTTTTTGGCTCACACACATTCAGAGCATCAAAGTTTGCCGACAAATGTGCTCCATGCTTTCAAGTGCATTGTGTTTTTTTATTTTTTTATTCTATCGCTGTAAACACCGATTTCAACAAAGGTTTGGCTGATGGTCGAGTTTGTCACCGTTCCCATCTTCCCATTTTGACCCGAATAGGTGAACAAAGACAGCTGTGTCAGTTTTTTTTGAAGGACGCTGCTGTCCACAAGGAAGTTAGCTCTGGAAAACCATTTAAGAAATCTAGGGCAGGTTAGTCATCAAGACAACCATCAACTTAAACACTTCACTTGGGAAATAGGGCGGCGAGCACACGGAGCCTTTCATAATGTAACTTTAAAAAAAAAAAAAGTTTGGATTATAATGACTTACTTTGAGCTGAAGCACTTGCATTGCTTTTCCAAAGGAATAAAGTGGAAAATGTCTGCATGCAGAGGGCTCCATCATGCCTGAAATAAGACTTAGGAAGTTACTGTAGAGATTAGAACCAGTTCATCAAAAATCGCTGTTTCAAAGAAACAAATGGGTTTGTTTCAGGGTCCTTGCCTCCAAGGACAAATTGTTTAATGAGGAGGAAAATGCTTTAGGATGATCGGGTAATTATTTGGCTATTCTTACTTCTTCAGTTTAATATCCCCAACTCTTCTTTTTCCATTTTTAAGATGAAATGAATAAATAAACCTTAAATACCCTAGTGACTTTTTTCTCATGATAAGGGAAAACATCTATAGAGGAAATTAAAGTGGAATTTTGTGTATTTCTGAATTCAAATCGTGGTGAATTAAGAGCAGATCAAAAAAAAAATGCTCCTCTGACCATCTATTTGTGACGTAGAAAATATCACAAAGGGGGCCACAAATTGCCTGCTCTGCTTTGTTTCACAACGGAGAGGGGAAAGGGGGGTGGGGTTGCTCTGCACCAATGGTCCCTCCCACGACTCATAGGTGAATTGTAATGAAGTACTGTTGCTTGACTTTGGCCAAAACAGCGTAATCATAACTAAAAAAAAAGACGCAGGGAAGGGTTTTAGGTGGGACTTTAACATTTTTACAAGTACGGTTAAAAAACAAACAAAAAAAAACAAGAAAGACACCAGATTGACTTCTCCTGCAAATTAGACTAACATGCTAAAATAAATCACCATAAAATGCACGACAAAATGGGGAAGCTAAAACAACAGTGACGTTTTAGAACATTCTGCCTGTGCAAATTTGCATCAGCATAGCAGTTATGACCGCATTAAAAAAGGTGAAGCTGCCAATAAAGAAGTAAATGAAGGGATACATGAAATAAAAAAGAATAAGATGCTAAAAATAAAACTGTTCCGGCTTAATTGCACTAAAAATATACTAATACATGTTGAGAAGTCAATGATGTGGGCTGAATGGGTGTAAATACTCCTCTGCTCGCCACACTTTGATCCAGATTCAGTTCTTAAACTTGACTATGAAAGTCTGAATCAGGTCGTTCAATGTTAGCAAATCTAAAACGGGATACAAGGTGTTACAATTTCCCCCATTTTGATGGACAAAGATAACCTAAAGAAAGTTTTTAGCATTGGTGAAAGGAGCACTACAGTATATAGCAGTGAGTCGCGTGTTCGTCACTGTTTCACTCACTTTTTGAAGTCATTATTGGGTTTGTGTAACTGAAACCAAACCTACTAGGTTTCCAAGAAAATTTTTCATGTTTTTGGGGATGCTTGTGTGTTGCAAGACTTTTCTTTTGTAGTCATGTGTTGTTCAAACCTCATCACAAGGGGGGAAAAAATCTCTCAGCAGACATGGCAGCACTACTTCACAGTGAAAACCGCAAACTTGTGGTGTTTTCCTTTCTTTTATTGAACTTTTGCAATTATTTGAGGGTGACTATCACAACTGCGCTCTCCATTTCTTCCAAGTAATTTTGTTTTTACAACGGTCTTCAATCAAAGCACATTCAGAAGACGTCGCAGATGTAATTACGTTGGAGACGCGATGGTTTGGATGACAGTGGAGGTTTGTGACACCACTGAGCGGCGGAGGGCGTCTTGCTGAGTGTTCGTTTCATGTTGCGCTTTTGTTTCACTCCCAGCTGAACATTTGCCCTTTAGATGATGAGATTCAGGCATCATTGAGTTTGTATTTTTTTTTATCCAGCCAGGCTGGGATTGCTGCTTTACAAACACAACCACGCTGAAACACAAAGAAGTCGTTTTCCTAACAACAACAGTTTTAGGTTTGATGCATTGTGTTTTTTAAAAAACGTGTTTGCAGAAGTGCATCTACTGCCGGAATCGCTGCACGGGGAAGCGGCAGGCTTGTATCCAGTGTTCGTGCGGCCGGTGTCCCACCTCCTTTCACGTGACCTGTGCCCACGCTGCGGGCGTGGTCATGGAGCCGGATGACTGGCCTTATGTGGTGTCAGTCACCTGCCACAGACACCAGTCGCGGATTTCCTCAGCTGTAAGTTGGACCGGAGCAGCTGCTTGTGTGAACTGATGATCAGTATCATTGACTGTATAGGACAACTGGACTGAGTGAGTGTCATTTTGGGGCACCAAACGCACTGTTACTTCATATTTTGTGACTTTGTTGGATGAAAGGAGCTAGGTATATTCATTTTGGTTCATGTTGAAGCTTTTTAAATGCACTTTTCTACAAATAAAAGTTGAATTTCCCATCAACATTCGTCACTGTAACGAACGAGCTTCCGCCTGCCGCTTACAGATGTCACAAAGGAATTCAGTCTGTACATTCTGTTCTTCTGTGCTGCTCTAATTGCTCCTCTTCGTCTGAACTAGAAACAGCGCGCCAACCAAGCTCCCATCTCTCTGGGCCAGACTGTGATCTCCAAGCACAAGAACCTGCGTTACTACAGCTCCAAAGTTACCCAGATCAGTTCCCAGACCTTCTACGAGGTCATGTTTGATGACGGCTCCTTCTCCAATGACACCTACCCCGAGGACATTGTGGTGAGGTTATGCTTAATTAGACGCCCTTTCATTGAATCCCATCACATTTGAACAAGGTCGTATCAAATATTAAAGCCTCTAGATTTAGGGAAAATATCGCATTTGCTGGTCGGTCTTAAAAAAGTTAGATTTTTCTTTAAAAGCACCCAAACGTCTCATCAAAAACATCTATAATGTGTAGTTAAAGTTAGGGCTGTTGTTAGTCTAATGCAGATTTCTCATTAATGTTGGGACTTTACATAAGAGTCGAAGGCCAGATACCTAAAGAGGTGCACAGATATTCAAAAAAACAGCCGTGTTTATACAGATTGTGAGGTGGGGATGTGCATGCTTTACGGATATCTATATTTTTAAAACTATTTAGGCCTTTAAAGTTAGTGAAAAAGTGTAAAAAAAAGTTGCATTTAAAGTGCAAAGTTCAGAAGTTGTAAAAAAAAAAAAACGGATGTTTTTTAGTCTGTTTTAAAGCAGCTTTAAAAAGAAAGAAAGCATGATCAAATCTCTTTTTCTTTTTCTGTTTTAATCATACATGACTTGCAGTACTTTAGGAAAGACGTTTAAATGTTAATAACCGGAAGCAACATTTTACCTGAAATTTTGGAACCCATCAGTCATATAGATGGATATGAATCCAACAAATATGAATCCAACAAGACTGGGGGAAGAAAAGATCAGAAGTAGGAGGCTACTCACAGGAATACTTCACTTGCTAAAAAGTTTGTTTGAACCATGTCTAACCACACAGAATGAAAGGTTCCAAAAGGGATTTGAAAAGCCGTTTTCTAGAAGTTTTGCTGTAACCGGCAAGTTAGAAACAAGTTCAATCCTTAAGAAACTTTTAGGTACAAATACTCGTTCTAAAACCTTAAAAAAACACGTTTGTCATCTCCAAATTTACTTTATATTTTAAATGTTCTTTTTTTGTGGTTCTAAAACTGTCCTTTTTTGTGTTTTCAGAGTAGAGACTGTGTAAATCGGGGTCCTCCAGAAGTGGGTGAAGCTGTTCAAGTAAAATGGCCTGACGGACTTTTTTACGGTGCTAAATATCTGGGATCCAACGTCTCTCACATGTTCCAGGTAAAAGCACCTGAACGGAATAAACCTTTTTTTTTTTTCTTCATGGTTCTACAGTGACATGCGTGCATGACCTAGCATAGGGAAACACATTAGAAGCATTTGTGTGCGACCACGTGGAAGCAGCAGGTACGCGAATGACCCAGTTTTGCTTAGGAGGAGCATCGACACAGAAGTGAAGTTGTCGGATTCTTTTAGAACGGTTATTGTGAGTCCTCTGACGTAGTCTGGGTCCCCGCGGTCTACATCCGGTAAGGTGGCCACAAGTGGGGAAAAAAAAAAAAAAGGCTACTTAGGGTATTCAGGAAGCCGTTTAAGTCGCTGTGACTGGAAGGAACATTGAAAGCGATGAGAGGACAAAAAAAAATAAGAGTTCAGAGACAGCAAGGGAGGATGTGTCAAGAGAAAAGATGGAATGTCTAAGACCATGAGGGAGGGGGGGGGTATGAAGGAGGTGACAATCTGCATTATTCAAACTCATTCTATTATTCATTAACTAAGAGTCCTGGGGCTTGCACTTAAAGCTTTATTTAGTTGAGCAGGGCGTCAACCATTAGTTATGCACAAATGCATCTATGAAGCAGACACTCAGATGCACATGGGCCTGTTTTTTTTTGTTTTTTTAAGACTGAACAAGGAATGTCCATTGTCAGGATATGTTTAGTTATGTCACAGTTCCAGGCGTCACTCTAGGAACTACATTTTCGCAGCACAAAACCTACTTTTCTCCCTTCTTTTTAAAAGAAGAAAATAACACTTTTTATCTTAATAAACTTATTTTAACAACAGACACAAGACTAAAAATCATATCTAATTGTGCAATATTGATATCATTAACCCAAAATGTCACATGGCTTGATGCTGACTGAGGCAGGTAGAGTTTTCCAGATTGTTAGAGTTGCTTGATTTCAAAATAATAGTAGTTTGGTAAAAGTAAAAAATGAGTCAAAACTTCTTTAGTAGTTCTGAACATGTCTAACACTGAAGTAAAAAAATAACTTATCAATTTAGTTTTTTTCTCAGCTATTGAAATAAAAAATTGAATTGACCCCAAACATTTTTTCAGAACAAAAAATCTTCCACAAATTTTTTTGATGCACAGTATTGTTTTATCCCCCTGATATGATAGATGTTGATGTCTAAGATTCAGAAATTACGTGGGATTTTTTTTTTTAAGTTTAAAAATCCAATAAGTGCAATTTTCCAGTTTATATATAATGTATATTTTTAAAAATGTTTTAAATGATGGTTTCACTCCTCATCGCTTTTGCTTTACAAGCATTGCAACATATTGTTTAACATATATGGATATTAAAGTAAAAGTGTGATTCAGCAAAACTACTCTTTGGAGGACAAACTAAGATCTACAGCGGTAGCTTGACTGAGTAACAATTTTCCCTCAAATGTACTAGTGTAGTTTTTAAACTTCTGCCGAAGTCCCACTCTGATCATCTTATGACCTATTTTAAGTGTTCTATGATTGTCGTTTTTAGGCAAAAATTTCAAAAACTTTTATCGTTTTCTAGGACAGTAGATCATTAGGAATTCACCTCTGAGTTGTTGATGAAGAGCAACACCGCCTCCTCTTCCCCTCCCCGTTGCTGAGATTTATTTTCCGTCACAGATACTTTTCTCAAACTGCAGCTTTTTGTCTGCTCCTGATTCACAATGATTTGAATAAAGAAATACTCTTTGTAAATGTCCTCCATCAAGAGAAAAACTCCCCAAAAACATGTTTAAAAGCACCTTTTTCCTTGGAGTGGATCTCTAAGAAGCTCTGAATGTTGGGTTTTAACTTCAGGTGGAGTTTGAGGATGGATCTCAGGTGCTGGCCAAAAGAGAGGACGTCTATACTTTAGATGAAGACCTCCCTAAAAAGGTGAAGCGCAGACTTGTAAGTATTAGACTTACTGGTCAAGACAAACCTGTAACTTTGATGCCTAAACGTCTTTTATGAGTCTGTTTCTTGATGTAACTCTTGTGTGTTTTCTTTTGCCTCTGTTTAGTCAACAGCCTCAAGCATGCGCTTTCAAGATGCCTTCTTCACCACACAGGGAGAGAGGAAACGACAGAGGACGCCAAATTCACGCTTCCAGAATGACTTTGTGGCCCTGCCGGGCCTCCGTACAACTGCCAAAAGCACATGAGAGCAGCAGGGTTACAAAGAGGAAAAAAAACGAAATGACGGCAGCATTAATGAGAAACAAACACACTGAATTAGCAGTGGCTCTACAGTGAGGCGCTTGCGTTTCGACTGAGCCGGTGCTCGGGATCTTCTTCCATCCGAAGAGCGGAACCCACACAGCTTTGCTGTCAGAGATGGGAGGAAGTGATGTAAGGGATGATGTTGACTTTGCTTTGTGCTGCTGATACGTTTGATGGGACTGGTACAGAGTGAGTAACAGAGGGCGTCGCCGCCTCAGTTGCCTGGAGATTTTTTACATCCATCAGGGAAAAGAGACGTGACTCAAATGGTCAAGTCACCCATTTTTTTTATTTAACTTTTTTTTTTTTTTCCTCAGAAGTGATCTTTTTCTAGGTATCTATGGTAGTTTATTTTTCCTTGGGGGTGGTATTGAGGGATGTCTTCAGTTTATTTGTTTTGTTTTGATTTGACATGTTCACGTGTGTTCCTCATGATCTCCTCGCATGTTCAACACTGTCCTATAACTGCTTCTGCCGGGCTGCGTCCAGCGACACTACACTGGCCTCCTCTCTGCATCTTTTTTTGTCTTCAGTCTGGAACAACTCAAATCTGCGACTGGTGTAATTTTATGACATGAACACAGAAAAAAAAAAACAACAAAAAATAGATCTGTCTTAATTTCTTCGGGAAAATGCTTAGACAGGAAGCCATGATTTGATGTAGGACTGTGTGTCCCTCTAACAATGAGTGAATGAAACAAATAGTTGAAATTATTTAAAATTTGTATTTATTTTTGGCTTGCTATAGTAAAAAAAAACTGTTGCTAACTGCTGTAAGGAAAACAATAAAAAATAAATATTTTTTCTTGTTTTTCTTTTTTAAATTGCTATATAAATCAAATTTGAAAAATAAATGATTTTCTGGAAGTCTTGGGGGAACAGTATGTGACTTTTTAGGCAAACATTGAGCATCACTTACACTAAAAACCACTGTCAATTTACAATATCCTGTAAAAGCAGGTTATATAGGAAGTTTTTAGAGATTTTTATAAAACCTGGAACTCTGCAGAAGCATAATGAAGACAGTTTTTGGTCCAAAGATCTAAATGCAAAGAAGCATAAAAACGCTACAGGGAATGGAAGAACATGATTGCAAACTGTTGAAACAGAAATCCAAACTTTATTTTTAAAAAGTGGTATATTTTATTTGGAGTTAATCACTCATGAGATGCAGGCACCTTCTAAAAAGAGCTAACTCCTAAAAAAATAAAGTTCTGCAAGCTTCTTTGCAGAATGAAGTAAAAAAATCATAGCAGATTGAGCCTTTTTGTTCAGGGTTATGTTGTAGGTTTAAATTGGTGACTTTCTCAAATGTCTCACCTTATTTTACTTTGTTCTTATATAGGTAGTGGAGGAAGTCGGAATACAAGTCTCCTTCCAAAAGAAATCCAAACAGACAATTCCTAAAATGTCTGTTTTTAACTTTATTTCCGAGGATGTAGTTTCTAATGCATGTTTCATGGAACACATTAAAAATAAGACTGGATAGTAAAACTGCTGCAGGTAAAGTGCCTTAATCTGATCTGAAAAGGCTGCAGTTTAAATGCTGATTTAAAAAAAAACAACCACGTGAATGTGCCTTTAAGGTAAATTAAATTGAATGTTGACTAATGCAAGATGGTGCAAATCCAAAATGAAGAGTCCTGTTTACATCAAATTTAAACTTGGGTTTGGTTAAGAGGAAGTTTAAGAAGGAACAATAGAAACACCATTATAAAAGCTCACTTTGTTCTCGGAGCCGATAAAACTGCCATGTTTAACAAAATCCTAATGTTAAAATGTTGTAATTTTTTTAAATGTAAAATTTACAGGTACCATGTTCTATGAAGTATTGTTTCTGATTTGGTCTTAAAAGATGGAAAAGAAAAGTAAAATGTAGGCTACAGTGTGGAAAGTTCCGAGTGGCGTGGCCAAAGTGATGCAGAATATCAGGACAGCGGTGAGTTCCACAGTCACTGTAGAGATAAGGATTTGTGTTTATAAATCCTGGTATGGGGCTCAATGCAGTACTGCCAAGCACTCTCACCAAAAAGGCCCTGGTTGAAATCCCACCTTGGTTCTTGCTGTGTGGAGTCTGATTGTCTCCCTATTCCTGCAACAGTTTCAGCAGGCACTCCAGCTTCCTCCAACAGTCCAAAAACACGCTTCATAGGTTAATTGGTGATTCTAAATTATCCCTAGGTGTCGATGGTAGAGTGTGTGTGTAGTTGTGTGGCTCTGTGACAGACTGGCAACCTGACCACCTTCACCCATCAGAGCTGAGATAGGCTCAAGCAACCCCTTGACCCCAAAAGAGTTACTATTACTATGTGACATTTTTAGCCAAACGCAAAGTCAATTCCAACACCTGACTACATCTCCAGAGGAGCAATTTGTGTTCATCTGTGTTTGTTTTTTTTCATTTGATGTTGCCTGTTGACATCGGATACTCAAGAAACATGATTGGATCGCATAACAAGCTCGTCTGCTTAATTAAAGTCCTTATTTTGACAATTTTCATTTCATAGTAACTCTTCATTACTCAGTTATTGTCAGCACTGAGGTCCAACTGTGTGGAATGTCTCTCTGGAAAATAAAAGCATCATTGACAGGAGTGAGAGGATGCAGCATGTTAGCAGAATGTGCAAGTTAACCCGTTTTGCACTGTGATGGGAAACTTTCTTTCAATAATATTTTCTCCAAAAGGTTAAAAAAAAGAGGTCAAAATGATGTTAAGAAGCTCAGTGCTCAGTTTTTTAAAGCCCAATAAAAGCAGAGAAAAAAAACAACGTAGTCCGACACTGATCCAAATCCAGGCCACAGATTTAGTTTTTTTAGAGGGATCAACATTTCCTGTCTTTTCTTGAGCAATCATTCCATTTCTATTTCCTCCAGAAAGTCAATATGAGTGGGAAAAAAAATGGAGTGGCGCCCTTGAAAAAGATTTTAGTTGGAAGCTTGTGAATATCACTTAATGTCCCTTTCTGCAAAAATGCAGCACTTTCACAAAGTGAGTTATCTATAGCCAGAACCAATTATTCCCCTCTTTGTCAAGTCATTTCCTGACTTTTATTTTGAAAAAAACATATCTTTTTCATGTTTTGAGCTTCTTCTGTTCAGTTCCTATAGAAACAGAACTTTGAATCATGTGAGGATTGTGCATGTTTTCTCCTTCTGTCACCAAAAATTCTCCCTTTTGGACAAGGATTATAAAGAATTTTTGTTTTTGTCAACTAAAGCTCTGATTAGTTGACATTATGTTTCCCAAAGTAAAAGCTCATCTGTGTTCTGATCTCACTTTTTTTGCATAAAGGCCCATAGAAGCAGAAATCCTTGATGTTGAGCTGATCAAACTCATTTCATTGGCTTCAGTGATGGCAGTCAGCTGATTCATAATTTTTACATTTTGTTTTTACCATTTGTCACATTCTATATTTTATTCTTAGCGTTTGCTGCCTATCTGAACTGCAGAAATCCTTTAATCAGTAATGAACTACATGAAATTGAATATATCTGGTTAAGTATTTGAAATAGACATATATTTGCCTTGGTTGGAGTTTCTGTATGAGTTGCACTGTGGTGTAGTGGTTAGCACTCTGTAGTGAGAACTCCCTGGTTAAATTCTTTCTGTGTGGATGTTTTCTTGTTTTTTTTTTACATGTGTGGAAGCTCTCCAGCCTTCTCCCACAGCCCAGAAATTTGCATCTCAGGTCAACTGGTGACTTTAAATTGTCCCTAGGTGTGGATAAGTATGCCTGTTTTGCCCTTTAATGAACTGCTGACCCACCCAGTTGGCTGAAATAGGCTCAAGTGACACCAACAGGGATTAAGTGGATTAAGAAAATGGGTGGATGGATGGAAAGTCTACATTTATTGCAATGTCTTACCTTTTTCTGCATTGGGTGATAGGTAACTATTGAGATCGCATAAAAAGGAGCACTTCACAGATCTCTCTTTCTGTCTATAATTATTGGGGTTTTTAATTTTAGAAGCATATCTTGAGTGTTGTTTATAATCTATCTGCTGTTTTTATGTGAATAGAGTTACGGTAACAAGTTAATTTCCCCTTTGTTGGATCTATTCTATTCTATTCTATTCTATTCTATTCTTTTCTTTTCTTTTCTTTTCTTTTCTTTTCTTTTCTTTTCTATTCTATTCTATTCTATTCTATTCTATTCTATTCTATTCTATTCTATTCTATTCTAAAAAAGCACCTGCACCAATGACTGAGTCAGTTCTTCCAAAAACGAAATTACTTTTTGATTGCTCTAACACTGTTCTGTATTGAAATTTCTTACTGCAATCCATTATCCATCCACGTTCTAAACCTGCTGAATCCCTCCTGGGGGTCAAGGGGCTGCTAAAGCCTATCCTGGGAACTTTTGGGCAAAGGCGGGCGGGGTACACCATAGACAGGTCGCCAGCTTAACGGAGGAACACGCAATCCCACTCGCTTACATTCACACCTAACTTATTACTTCAAAAAATAGAATATTTTTAAAAAAGTATATTCGCAAAAACTGAATCTTGATTTCTACCTGCATCTCTCTGCAAAGACTTTGTTTTTTTATTTAGAGATATTTATTTCGGTTATGTTTAACAAACAAACTTAAAAAAAACCCATCAACATAAGCATTGACACTGAACAATGTCAACATAAACATTGAAAAAAAAAAAAAACATTGAACAAAATTAACCGAAAAAGGTGTTGGGTGAAGCCAAGGCTTATTTCCCCAACCCTGAATACAAACATCACATCTACCTAAAATTGTTAGAACCTTAAATAAGAAAAGAAAAAGGAAGAGGAGAAAAACAAAAAAACAAAACAAACACAAACACATCTCAAAATTACCTCACAACCACCAGAGTCTCTCAGTCCAGAAGGTATTTTTGATAGATTTTAAATTTATACATTTTCGTAATCCTTGTGCTATCCTAGGCACTTTACCATTGGGAGTTGGGTCATCTAGACCCACTAGACAGTGCTCTGAACCTTTTTTCTTCAATGATTTGTGATCTTCACTGGTGTCCATGGATTACATGAAATCTTTCCACCTTTATCCACCTTTGTCATGGTAGGGAGAACACGTCAATGTAAGGGTGGGGTCATTTAAGATAGCACAAGGTTAAACTGAAATATGGAGTTTGCATATTTCAGATCTTCGGATAATGAATTCCCCACGTTGACCCCCTGAACAAAAATACTATACCTTAATGCATTAGTTCTGACCACTTTCTTTTTAAACATATCTTTACCCCGAAAATCATAATTATCAACTTTTATTTCAAAACAAACTCAGGTTTTGGCAGGTACACATTGTTTTTTAACTTTAAACATAAAAATTCCAGTTCTAAGATCAACTAAATCCAAAAGTTTAATTGGCCTTAATTTTGGAAATATTTGTTTTGTGGATTGATTGTATGAAGAGTACGACGGAGTTTTAGGGCCACGGTGAGGAAAAAAAATTCTGGCCAACGTGACGAGATTAAAGTCGTCATGTCGACTTTAATCTCGTCATGACGAGAAAAAACTCGACACAAAGTTTCGAGAAAAAACTCGTCGTGTCGAGATAAAAGTCGAAATAAAGTTTCGAGATTAAAGTCGCAATGTTGCGCGACAGCAGTGAAGCTGAGTCTTTCAGGAGTATTCAGTGTTATGGCTAATGTTAGTGAGCTAGTGGCTTTGTATTTAAGAGTTTACGACAGAGTTTTATGGCCACCAAAAAAAAAGTAATTTTATTAGGAGATAAAAACTCGTAAACTTACGGGAAAAAGTCATAGATTAACAAGGAGAAAACCCCGAAGTTGTCTGTTTATCGGAGCCTAGCTTGAAGATGAAATATGTGGAGCCTTTTGTGAAGCTTTATTTCCGGATTATAGGTTTAAAACAAAGAGATTCTGAGTCTTTTGGCGACTCAAAATCAGATTATTGTCAGTGGAGCCGCCTTTCCGGGGTTCGGTGTATTGTTCAGTGTCAGTAAAGCGGACTTTCATCTGTAAAATAAGGAGCTCAGAGAAACGTTTGGGTGCAGAGGATCGCTGCAGCCTTTATTCTCCTTTTCATTCACATAACCTGAAGTTAATCTGTCACATTACGTCATGAATCTGTCATCCGATCACCAATGCGGAAGTAAACAGTGTTACATACACCCACTGCTGCAGATGAAGCGACCCGTTTGATCATTCAAAAACAAAGATGAATGAAAATAGTCTGTTGTATTAGCATTACAACGTTGAAATAGGCAAAAAAGTGCTGCTCCTCAGACGGAAGCGTCGCACAAACATAGAGATCTGGTCCTTGGTGGAGGAAGAAAGGATTCAAGTGAACAGCTGCAGGGATACCGATGGCTTCATCATCGGGCTGCAGGGATCCTGCAAACCAACCATCAATAAATAAAACTTTAATGAATCGTAAATCAATCAAATGAGCCTCCAGACATTTGGAACATTATCAATAAACATTCAGCTCACCTGTTCAACAAAGTTTAGTCGGTCTGATCTGCTGCTGCGCGGTGTTCACCTGCTGCTCTGCAGGCTCACTTCCACAATCATCTCGTAAATTTACGAGTTTTTTTCTCTCGCGAGCAATCTCGAAACTTTATTTCGACTTTTATCTCGACAAGACGAGTTTTTTCTCGAAACTTTGTGTCGAGTTTTTTCTCGTCATGGCGAGATTAAAGTCGACATGACGACTTTAATCTCGCCACGTTGGCCAGAATTTTTTTTCCTCACCGTGGCCCTAAAACTCCGTCGTAGTACCAGAATTTTTTTTCCTCACCGTGGCCCTAAAACTCCGTCGTAGAAGAGTGATTTACGATTCTAATTGTTTTTTTTTTTGCAGAATAAAAACAGGTTTTGTGTTTGACTTGTAACTATGCCCCCAGATTTCTGAACAATAGGTCAAATAAGGAATTATGAGGGAACACTATATAATATACAATGTATCTGTGTTTAAAAAATACTTGATGTAGACTTCATGTAGAATGGCTAATGATTTGGAAAATTTAGAGAGAACATGTGTGGTTTCCATGATAATGTATGATTCAAAATAACTCCAAGAAATTCATTTCATTTACTCTTCCAAGAACAACATCCTCAATTTTTAACTCAACAATATTTTCCAGTTTTCTATATCCAAATATAATGTACTTGGTTTTATTTTTATTTAAAGACAGTTTGTTTGAATCAAACCCTTGTTTGATTGTGGATAATTCTTTTGTTATGTCTGAAAGAAGCTTTTCCAGATTATCTCCTGATAAATACAAAGTAGTGTCGTGGGCATATAAAACACAATTTAACAAATTAGAAACTTCACAAAGGTCGTTTATGTACAAAATAAATAATATAAGACCCAATAGGGACCCCTGAGGTACTCCACATGTTACAGGACACATATCAGATTTTTCCTTATTGAAATAAACATACTGACATCTGTTAGTAAGACAACTTTCTAACCAGGAATATGCTATTCCTCTAAAACCATATTTCTGTAGCCTACTAAGTAACATAGTGTGATTTACTGTATCAAACGCTTTTTGAAGATCAACAAAAACGCCTACCGTAAATGTCTTCTTCTCTATCGAGGAAGAAATGTGATCAACCAGCTGCATCATCGCCATTGAAGTGATAGAGCCACAACATCAGTTTTCATAGCTATGCTGATGATACCCAGCTGTACATAGCTATGTCTCCTGATGACACAAGACCAATAGAAGCACTTTTTAACTGTATTTTAGATGTAAAATTATGGATGGCAAATAATTTTCTGCAGTTCAACCAGGAAAAAACTGAAATTTTAGTTATTGGTCCTGAAGCCAAGAGGGAGAAACAGTTTCTGAAGCTACAGGAACTTTCCATAAGTCATTCGGAAGCAGTCAGAAACCTGGGTGTTATTTTTGACTCTAAGCTAACTTTTATCCCCCATATAAAACAGGTGGTTAAAACTGGTTTTTATCATCTCAAAAATCTGGCTAGAGTCCGCCCACTACTCTCTCTTGCTAATATGGAGATGCTAATGCATGCTTTTATCATGAGTAAAATTGATTACTGTAACGCCCTGCTTGCTGGTCTTCCAAAAACAAATATTAGGAACCTTCAGCTTCTCCAGAATTCTGCTGCACGAGTTCTTACAAAGACCAGGAGGCGGGCTCACATCACCCCAATTTTAAAATCCCTGCATTGGCTCCCCATATGCTTCAGGATTGATTTTAAGATACTTTTAACAGTTTTTAAATGTCTTAACGGTCTTGCGCCTTCTTATTTATCAGATCTTTTAGTAAGATATGAACCCTCGCGGACCCTGAGATCCTCTGGCACTGGTCTGTTAACCATTCCAACTGTAAAAACTAAAACCTATGGAGAAGCTGCATTTCAGCACTATGGTCCCCGCTTATGGAACAGTCTGCCAGAGGGCCTGAGAGCCGCAGAGAGCATTGATACTTTTAAGAAAAGGCTCAAGACCCATCTTTTTAACCTGGCTTTTAGCTAATTTTTATTTATTATTTATTTATTTTACTACTTTTATTTATTTATTGTTATTTATCTATATGTATTTTCTATTTTTATTTTATTTCTTTATCCATTTTATCTTGTTTTATGAACTTGAACCTGATTTTTAACGTGTTATTTTAATTTACCTTATTTCAATGTTTTATCGTTTTTATCAATATGTTTACTTTTTGATTCTCAATTTTTATTCATTTTTATTTCCGGTGCTTCTTCAGCTGGAACCTCTCCCTCTGGGACGGCTGCTGTTCAGCCGCTGCGGCTCTGGGTGGGGACCTGCATCACCGCTTAGCTGTGGTGGAGCGGTCCCCGCCTGTGATGTTGCATTTGGCTGTCTATGCGGCTGTTCACAGGGGGGGAGGTTCCAATTACTAGCGTTTCCCGCATCATGTTTTTGTGCTCAGCATATGTTTTACAGCCTATTTTTCATTGTCATTTTCCATCAGTTAGAGAGTGGGAGGTGTGAAAGGCGTGGGGGGCTAGGTACGGGGAGGGGGGCCCTATTATTTATTTATTTATTTATTAATGCTTGCTTGTTTTTATATTTTGTTGTTTTAATGTAAAGCACTTTGTGTTATATTTTTATATGAAAAGTGCTTTATAAATAAAGTTTGATTTGATTTGATTTGATCTGCCAGCCCTAAAACCATATTGATCCTCATGCAATAAAATAAACTTTCCAATAAAATTATTCATTCTTTTAACAAAAAGTTTTTCTAATATCTTGGAGAATTGAGATAGTAATGAAATTGGTCTGTAATTTGTAAATATATGGCGATCTCCATTTTTAAAAATTTGAATAATTTTTGCTATGTTCACGTTATTTGGAAAAATGCCTCCCTAAAAGACATGTTAAATATATAAGTTAGTGGCTCAACAATGAACTTAACTGTGTGTTTAATTAATGACATATCAATATCATTCCAATCTTTGGATCTTTTATTTTGAAATTTTCTTACAATTTCTAGTATTTCAGTTGTACTAACCTCAGACAGAAACATTAAAAACTTGTTTGGCTGGATACTAAGTTCTTTCAACTTCTTTATTGGCTCTTTTATTTCCATTGCAAGTTTATTTCCAACATTAGCAAAGTATTCATTTAATTCACTAGCAATAAGCATTGGGTTTCTAATATAAATATCATCTTTTTTTAAATAACTTGGATACTCTTGTTTCTTATTGTTTTTTTTGGTTAATTTGTTTATTATTTTCGAAGTCTCTTGCATGTGTAATTTGTGTTGCTCAATTAACTTATGATAATACTGTTTTTTAGAATTTCTTATTATACTCACCAATTTATTTTCGTAATTGTCATATCTGTTTTCTCCTTCTTTGCTTTTTACTTTTACAAACTGTCTGTACAGTGCATTTTTCTTTTTACAAGCCTTTTCAATACCTTTGGTTATCCAAGGTTTTTTATTATTTTTTTTTTTATGACTAATTTTAATCTTTGGACAGTTTAAATTGGAAAGCTCTTTGTCACAGTCTCTCTCTCTCTCTGCCATGTTTTTTTCTAAAGTTTCAAGTCTACTCTATAAATTGAAAGAGCAAAGTCACTCCTCAGATGTAGACAGAGGAAATCTAAATTTGATCATAAAATAACAGACAACGCTGAAATTCCAGTGATCCCAGAACTCCGAAAGAACAGGAAACAAGAACATTGGAGCCTCAAGAGAAAGACATTCTCTCTCTGCAGCCTGGTAGAGATGTCTGAAGATCATTTGTTGTGGTTTTACGATGAAGCAAGCACCAGCTCTGAGGCTTTTATTGTTGCCTAAGTCTGTTTCCTAATATAGATTTAACAAGCCTAAAAGAATAGCAGAGCGAGAAGCCCTGTGAGGCTGGAATGCTCATTAAACATCTAAACAGAGTCAATGAAAAAGTGCTGGGAAGAAAATGATAGCATTTAAAAAGAGAGGAGAAAACAGTAATAATGTTGCTTTTCTTAGCATCTCATAATTAGTGGTGGGGAAAATGTTTAAAGTGTGGCCACGGGACAGCACAAAGTGGGGCTCAGTGGACATATCAAAAGCATTTCACACTCATTTTGCCATCAAGTTGCACGACCAAATGCAACACACTGCTGTGCAACGTTGTGTTCACAGATGTGTGACGGGCAGACCTCGTCTTTATGTGAGGATAAATGAGCAAACGATAAAGAAAACGATGGTGCTCTCCCAATAAAACTGCTGTTCAGGTTTAAAGACAAGGGACTACAAACACTAGCAGCAACATTTCTTGAAAACAGTTGATGGCTCGAAACGTCAGGGGAAAAAAAATGAAGGAAAACAGAAACATGGGTTTTACAGGAGATGGAGTCTTCTAGTAGACTCCTGTGAATCTATAAGAGACAAGTGATAAACTCCAGCCCTTAAAACCCACTCCATTTTAGTGTTTATAACAATTTTTTGTTCTTGGTGATGGAGTACAAAAATGAGAAAAATTAAGCTCAAATTAGTATTTCGGAGTATTTATTAGTTCAAATTGTTGTGAATTAGGAGCAGTTTAAAAATGGCATCTGTAAAAGCTTGTAGCTGTGATATTAAACTTACAATCAGCGAGCCACAAGCTCCCTGGTCCGCTCCATTCTGATACATCCACTTGCAGACACATAGATTCATGTACGTCTTTGTTTTTCCTCATCCAAACTGACATCTGGCTCCACACTGTACTGCCGGACAGCTCCAATGTTGCTCGCCATTTTTGTTGCAGCGGTAAAGTTAGGTTGGGGGTGTGAGGGACTGTAAGCTAGAAGGAGAGAGTCTAAAGAGATGATTCATGGGAAGTGGACGTGGGCTTACTCCGTGCCAACAGTCCCACCCACAACTCAGAGGCAAATTTCTACTGAACTCCTGCAATGAAACTTAAAAAAAACAATGGAGTTTTCCTAATAAGGCGCTGTTCAGGTTGACCTGTGTTATACAACAATAATGGACTCTTCTAACAGACCCCTGTGAACCTATAAAACACAGGGGGTAAACCCAAGGCCTGAAGAGCCAGTGTCTCAACATGTTTTCCAACCTACAACCTGACACTGTAGCTTCATACTAGCCAAACACCACTGATGCAGGTTCTCAGCATCAGATAAGGCAGGTTTCTGTAAAACCAGTAGGATGCCAAATTTGACACCCCTGAAGAAGGAAGCATTGAAACAATTTCCTTTAAAGATATTTAAGTAAACATAAAAAAGTTGCTTCTTAAAATAATGCATTCAGAAATTTTGTTGAGCCGTTTTGAAGACACCATACCTGTTCTTTTTTATTTTATTTTTTGGTTAAGGTGTAGGTCTAAGCTATAGTTTGCAACATTTTCTTTATTCCATTGAAGTTTTACAGTAGTCTTCTTTGGTTTCTTTTATCAATGCATCTTCGGCACGTGGAGATCAGTTTCAACCTCAACGCAGACAGAAGTCTCATCATTCAAGGTTATGAGCAATGAATCTTTGATGGTTATGGTGACTCTGTGGAAGCATGGCGCTTCACAGTTACTGAAAAGTGAGGCATTGGGACGGTTAACCTTCAAAGACGTGCTCTATAACAGCTTTCCACGAATTTTTGGGGTGTTTCTGTGGGAATTAAAACCCTTAAATTCCACAGAGTATTTATGAGATGAGGCTGTGATGCTGGATGGGAGATCCTGGCTCCCGTTCTCCCTTCCAAGGGTTTTCAGTATGGTTGAAATGAGTAGGCTCCACTTGCCAATCAAGCTGCACCGCACTAAACGTGCCCAACCATGTCTTTATGGTCTTTGATTTGTGAACTGGAGCACAGTCATGCCGAAGCATAAATATTGGCCGATGCTGGAAGTAAAACCCAGAAGTAAAACAGACTCATATTATGAAAACAGTCATAAAATGCCTCTGTTTTTGAGACCTTTTTTTTTCTTTTTTTTCGAAGGATCTGCCAAATCCATTATTGCAGACGAAGCAGCCAAAACCCAGAACACGATTTGTCACTCCACAGAGCACAGTTCGGCTGCTCCACAAGTCCAGGGACTGTGTTTTCCTGCACGCCGTCCAAAGCCTGGCATGGAACCAGGTGATATGAGAGTTGCAGCTTAGCCAGCTTAACCTTGGAAATCCATTCAATGAAACTCCCACCGCAGTTTTTTTTACTTTCTTTCATATCAATGGAAACATTAAGCTCTGTCCTGGTGTTTTTTTTGTATTTTTTTTTTAAAACCACAATTTTCTTTGTTGGTTTTGCACCTTTGAATTTTTTATGACAATATCCAGAGTACTTAATAAATAAGTTGAGAATTTAGAGATCCTTACATTTTTATATGACCATAATCTCTTGTAAGAAAATCTCTATATAAACCGTCAAAATAAACTCCAGCAGTTTGTTAGTTTTGTTTTCAAGTCCAGGACTGAAACCTCAAATAAAAAAACTGAATTTTTTTTGGTCATTTGGGAAAAAAAGAAGTTTTATAGTCTTTTCAGTTGTTGTTTCCTACAGGAAAATGACAAAACAGAGCAGTGTTTGTGTCCCTTAATGGCAAAAACTTGAGTCAGAAACCAGACCATGGATGCCTAAACAGCAGTAACCACAAAAACTGATACCTGTGGTAAAAAGTCGTTGCCTGTACATTTGAGTTTCATACACACAACTTCATAAATAATTCAAAGGTTTTTTCACAAAACACCTAATTCCATTAACCTAACCCCAAGTAGTCCGGGGCCTTTTTTACCTTTTTTATCCTTAATCCACATTTTGCTTACTGACCGTATTTGTTTTTTTGGCAATCCATTTATTTAGTACAACCCCAGCTTATTTTTTTTACAGATATATTTTGGACTATATTAGACAATAATTTCCCTGCAAAACTGAAACAGTCCGAAGAATCAATTTTGGCTGGTAAAGAAGATCATTTTTTTTACTTCAAAATTCACAGAAATTGAGATTTTATAACAAAATATCAAACAATGGGAAAAATCTAAAAAATCAAAAACACTCACAAACCCACCAGCGAGTTACTTCGATCTTCTCATTGAAGATTTTTAAGGACGCAGCTTTTTTTTGTCCTTTGTGTTGCTAATCTTTACCTCCATCAGAACAATCCCAATCTCTTGATTGGACAGGTTTATTGACTTTTTTCATAGATTATTGCTAGATCATGTTTAAACTTTTGGAGCGAGACTCTGCTGTTTTTGTGCCAAACCACACTAACAGCAGGAGCATACAGGAAACTGTTGTTACTTTATATGACCCAAAAAAAAAAAATAAGGAATCCAAATGTATTTTCCAGTAGGGTCCCATTTCTAAAGCATTCAATTTGGGTTGAAGTTTATGTTATAAATCTTTTTTGGCATACAAATTATCCTCTTCTTGGTAAAAAGTAGACCTTTTGGGTAATATTTGAGTAAATAACAACATTGGAAGGGGCACAATATTTTTATTTAGTATTTTTGATGCTATAATCAGACAAATTTGAGACATTTACCCTCATACTTGTTGGTTAAAAGAATGCCTTGTTTGTGTGTGTGTGTGTGTTTGTCAAAGTTGTCATTGTCATACAATGCCGTTGTGGAGAGGAACAGATCAAAGCTTCTTCCTGTCAGCATGCAGCACTCTGACATCTGAGACCGCACTCTTGTTAATTTTTAATGGCAGGTTTTGTTCTGCTGTCTAGTAAGCTGTTAAGAGGAGCTAAAATATTCAGGCCTTGAAGTGAACTGGAAAGACACACGAGATGATCAGAAATGCAGATTTGACTCAAATATGTCAAAAATAAACCTTTTATTTGTCCTCACTTTATCCCACAGTTTAGGTACAAAAGATGCTTAGTTTTGTTTCAATTTAGAAAAAAAATAAATACTAAACAATTGTTTTTATCTAAGAAAAAACGTCAGAGATAATGTTTCCCGGTATGAATAAATAAAAGCACATTAAAAACACTGATATCAAGTTTAAAAAAAAAATCATTTTATCAAATTGTCTCTGTGATTTCTCCTCATTGTTTTTCTTGTAACTGTTTCTCTGTCATTCAGTTCGTTTTTTTGTTGTTGTTCCGGATCGACTTCCTCCTGCTACCCGGAGGTCACTGACGTAAATCGCACGACGAGTTGGCCTTGGACTAAAATGAATTTGAAAGGTAATTGCATTTTGAAGTTTTTAAGCCACTTGACACAAACCTCTGAGTCATTCAGCAACAAAAACCTCAGAATAAAACAAGAATGGTTGTACTTACCGCATGAAGTAAAAGTAAGACTTTAGCTCCATAGTGTTCATATTTCAACATGGAGGAAATTACTTAATAAATAAAACATTAAAGTCTACTAAAAATTGGTAAAATATTACACATTTTTAACCCTTCTGCTATCTTAGATGATCCCACCCTTACATTGACGTGTTCTCCCTACCATGACAAAGGTGGATAAAGGTGGAAAGATTTCATGTAATCCATGGACACCAGTGAAGATCACAAATCATTGAAGAAAAAAGGTTCAGAGCACTGTCTAGTGGGTCTAGATGACCCAACTCCCAATGGTAAAGTGCCTAGGATAGCACAAGGGTTACATTCTGTTCTATATGAAGTATAAAATAAAATAATTGTGTAATTTGATAAATATTTATTAGAAATCTGCAAAATTTGAAAAACTATTAAACACTATACACATCCTTTTTGTATGTTCAAAAATGGTTATTTAAGGACTTTGTCCATAAATCAATCTAAGTGGGTGGGATTTGCACACCTTTTGGCTCATTTTTGATTAGTTTTTACAGACACCTGCTTATCCTTTGTGCTATCTTATGCACTTTACATTTGGAGTTGGGTCATCTAGACCCCATAAGACAGTGCGCTGAACCTTTTTTCTTCAATGATTTGTGATCTTCACCGTTGTCCATGGATTACATTAAATCCTCTTCACCTTTATCCACCTTTGTCATGGTAGGGAGAACATGTCAATGTAAGGGAGGGGTCATAGGATAGCACAAGGTTTAATACTGTTAACCTGTTAGTTAGAATCTAAAGTTTAGACCAAATACATGGAAAATGAGTTGCTTTTATTTGGTTTTAAAGACCCACTTCACCCACTGACAATCTTGTTTCATCATGTTCTAGAGGTAACTCAAATTTGCATTTCTGAGTATTTATTTATTCAAATCATTGTGAATCAGGAGCACACGCAGAAATACAGTAAAAAAAAAAGCATATTAGTGACGCAGAGAATGCGCTGGGCGGGCCACAAGCTTCCTGCTTTGAGCAAGAGGGAAAAGGGGGCGGGGTCATCCCTTGCCAAACACCCCACCCACAACAAAAAAAATTATTTATAAGCTACTGCTCATTAAAAACCTATTCACTAACTGGTTTTGCCCCATGTCTTGTAATTAAACTTCTATTTTTCAAAAAATGTTTTTTTCTATAAATTCTGACTTGGATTTTTTTAAGGTTAATCTTTTGGGAATAAATGAAATGTTAGTGAAGTTATATGTAAGATTGTAAAAGTATTTTTAGGATTATATTAAATATTCAAAATCAAAAACATGAATTTTCTTTATAAAGGCAATTGAGTAATTCTATAGTCTTAACATGACTTTAAAAATGTTTCATTTACTAAACATGTTTGCCAATTTTACTTAGGATTTTCAATGCTATTTCCTTTGACTAAAATAACTCAAATAGCAAGAGACAAATAGCAAGTTCTATGCAAAAAAATAAATACGTAATAAATCAGAATGTGGTAAACACGCCAAGAGTCAGTATCCAGCGTCAAAAAATTCCTTCTCATTTCTTCAATAATCTTCAGGAAGGACAGAATCGGCAGCACTTATTTCACTCGAGTTTATTTGTAACAAATGAAACTTGTGTCAATAAAGAACAGAATTCTCTTTTTTTTGTCATTTTCACACGCTCCGAGAACCAATGTAAGAAAATAAAAAGCACTTGCTGAACTCAGAGCTGAAAAAACAACAAACAAACAAAAAAAAAACTTTACATATACAGACCAATTGGAGGTAACTGACCCAAGTAACACACCATGTTTTATACAATTTTACAAACTCCAGAGTTTCTCCATCTACATGATACATTTGGGAATAAAACAGGGACACGTTTTTGTGAAACTTGCTCGTTTGTGGTACAACAAACCCACAATGTGATGTATTGCACACACAGCTGTGCCATAAAACTGTGATTTCAGGTGCATCCTCTTGGTATATCACTCTGTATATCTAATAAATTTCTCTTTGTTCCTTAACTCTACATAAAAATTTTTATATTCATATTTATGCACTGCAATTACTCTCTGTGGTTTGTGTTATTTACATAGACACACTCTTGTGAGCATGTGGAGTTCAAGTAAGACTCCTTTTGGGGATGGCCTATCCAAGATAAAAGGATGCTAGTATTAGTGCATAGTACAAAGAGAAAAAGTGCAAGTCTTCCCATAACCGGCGTGACCAAACAGGGGCATCTCAAAAGTGGTTACCATGCATACAAAAAACAGCTCTAACTGTGACGAGTTGTCGTACATCCCTCATGGAGTTGATGGGTATAAAAAAAATGCTTTATGCCCGTTTTGCGTTGTTAGCACCAAAACTTTCCTTATAACCTCTGTTGTTGCCGGAAAAACACAAACAAATGACATCAGACTGCGGGACACAGGTAAGCTGCTTGACTGAATTTAGGTGAACTGACTTTAAGTTGAGTTCAAACTTTGCCTTTTTTTCGGATTTCTGCATAGCCGAGCAAGAAACAACCTTGACTGAGCTACGTAGTTGCGAAAGGGGGGCCAAAAATTAAAAAACTGAGGTTTTTGCATGAGAAAAACAAATACACATTTAGATAAGTAAAAAAAATAAAAATAAAAACTCACTCAGATGTCTTGCTTTGAAACCATTAACAAACCTAATCAACAGCTACTAGAGTTTAATTGGTTTTGGCTCTGCAGCCAACGAAAAGCCTTCCTTAAAAAAAAAACAACAACACAAAAGAGCAGGAAACACCCTTTAGGTCACTCAACAGAAATTATGTCCACAAACATTCGGATTACATGTACCAGCACGCATACGGAAAATACACAGAAAAAAGCCTTTTTTAAAGTAACTTTATCAAAATAGGCGTTTAATATAAGGCACTAGAAATCTAAAATAAAAAAAAAAACACTTAATAGATGCTGTTCTGAAATATGAGTTCAATCATTTGCTGCTTGCTGTGACATACCCAAGAATGAGATCGTCTACTGTGATAAAAGATCCAGAAAGGAGTTTGTTAGGACTTCATCCTCAGCCCGGATACCATAAACGCAGGAAAAACGATTCTTGCTATCATCATCATCATCATCATCATCATCATCATCATAGTGGTGATTAACTGCAGTTAGTGACTTGACACAAAAATATATAATACATCTACTTATTGCACACTGAATCAGACAGAGAAGAGTTTACGGTGAGCATTCCAGTGAGAAACTTGTCTCAATGCCTGACCTTTCACCCTGCGAGCCCCTTATTTGTGTGAATCCCTTCCTTTCTCCCTCGTGTCAGACATTTTTGTGAAGCTTATCTGGACTTTTAACCCTTGTGCTATCCTAGGCACTTTACCATTGGGAGCTGGGTCATCTAGACCCACTAGACAGTGCTCTGAACCTTTTTTCTTCAATGATTTGTGATCTTCACTGGTGTCCATGGATTACATGAAATCTTTCCACCTTTATCCACCTTTGTCATGGTAGGAATAACACGTCATTGTAAGGGTGGGGTCATCTAAGATAGCACAAGGGATAAATATGCTTCTCATTTGCGTGCAGACTGTCTGCACTTCCCGTCAGGACACAGGCAGGCAGGAGGTGGTTGTTGGGACTTTTCTGGCATCATAGCGAGAAGGTTCTAAGTCCTGTACGCATGCCAGAAGTGCGACGAGGTGGGGGTGAGATGCTGCGAGGGAGCGTTTGTCCTAAAACGGTGAAAATACCACACTAGATTTGATTGTACACTTTTAATCTCTTATAAAAAATGGCTACAGTTCATTGGATGACACAGGAAACAAAGCCTTACTCTTGTGTGGTCTGTGGGGGACAAAACGACAAATTGTGCCCACCTTAAAAAATAGTTGCGGCTTACTGAAAAATAAAAAAATGATTTTATGGTATGCATTTTTCACCTCTGCCATGCGTCCCTTATTTCAAATCATAAAGCGTAAGGTTGAATCGGTGGAGTTTATCGCTGTATGGTAGAAATTTCACCTTTTTTCCCGCCAAACGTTTTTGTTCAAAAGAAACAAAAGTCTGTTTCCAAAATGATCCAGAAAGAAACAGAAAGCATGACCCTGTGGTCTTTTCAGTGTCTGTGTCTTTTAATACTGTGTGCTCTGTGCGCTCAGGCTGACGTTGGCAATTCTGCGGTGCTGAAAAGAATCCGCTCCATCGGTCGACCGGGTCTCCGATCAAATAGATTCTGCCTCGAGTGTTCCCATGATATAAAAATCCAAACTCCCGGTGACGGAAAAAGTCTCGTAGCTCAGTCCCGTGTTTCGTTAGGTTATGCTACACTGGTGGACGAGGTGAGGCTCCACACCCAAACAAAGGGATCCAAGTGCCCGAAAAAAAAGCACAAAAGAAAAGAAATCTATACTCAATTGAGTATTCTGATTGAAACGGGTGGTTGAGTTCTCCAGACAGGTGTGTTTGTTTGGGCTGAGAGGGGCGGGGAAGGACCCCTCCCCACCTTTGTCAAGCAGGTATGGCTCAGTTAGAGGTGCTGTTTCTGGGTACGGGATAAGCCGGTGGGCCCCCTTAACTCTGCATGTGGTTGGTGTTCATGCACACATCACAGCCTAGTGCATGTATTCAGGTTGTGTGTGACACTAAGAGGAAGCACTAGGTTGAGTGTGGCATGACAGACGACCGGGTTTTTATGTTGCATAGTGGTCAAAGCTTCCTAGGTACTCCAAACTAGCCCTGTAGCAGAATTGGTACTGGTCCTGAAAGACAGAAAAAAGAGATTTAAAGACAGGGAGATGGTATTTTTGTCCAGAAAATGAAAGATTGAGAGATATGACCTCTGTCTGAACCGTGGCAGGTCTTTGAGTGCGCAGCATCTTAACGGTCTGGAAGATGTCCACTACACCTTCATACCTCATCCTCTCCAGAACGATGCTGAGGGTGATGAACACTCCGGTCCTTCCTACTCCAGCACTGGGGAAAGATTGTTTCAAAATTATTTTCTAGCAGAGAGAAAAAAAGAATGAATAAACTGGTACTGAAAAGCAACTGGGTACTAAGTTATTTAACCAGTAATTAAAAAAACACAAGTGTTTTAATTTCTTGCATAAAAATAGCTCATTTTAAACTTTGATCAAATTCCCAGCAAGCCGACAAAGAAATAGAGATTTCTGGATAATAATCTTTTAAAAATCCACTCAGATTTTTTCTGATCTATTTTAAAGTTCTCATACTGGTCTTTTAATTATGATTATAAAATTAAAAAAAATTGGTTGTTTTCTAGGAAATAGTTTCTGCAGAGCGGCAGGATTTAGTTAGAAACAAGCCTCTGAGTTGCAGGCGGGACCATTTCTGCTATTTTACATGCTCTCCTGCTAGTTTGCAGCTCCTCACAAAAATGGTGACAAATATTGGAGCTATCCAGTTTCTAGCCAGATACCAGCTCGAACGAGGAAAACAAAGACCTACATGGATCTAGAATGGAGCAGAGCAGGGAGCTTGTGACCCAGCCAGTGTATTTTCTATGTCACAGCTACAAGCTTTTTCCAATGTCATTTTTTCATCTGCTCCTGTTTTACAACAATTACAACAAAGGAAAGAAATGAAATGCAAATTTGAGCTTAGTTTTCATTATAAATGTCCTCCATCTTCAAAAAAATGCCAAAAGGACGTGTTAAAAAAATCCAAAACACTGTTTTCATTGGAATGGGTCTTTAAAAACACACCCAAAATTAAGCTGCTATAAATATAAAAGGAACTTTTGTTTTCTTGTTTGTTTAGTATAATATTTTTGTGAGTATTTTGTCCTTTGTTTTACTTTGTTCAATCTCAGCTGTGTTATTTTTGGTTCTTGTCCTGTTCTGGTTTCAGTTTTTTTATCCCCCATTAGTCACTTCAGGTTGTTAATTATCCACAGTGGTCTTCATTAGTTAGTGATTAGAAAAGTCTGGTTTCCAGTTTACCTGCACTATTTTGTTGAACCCATCTTTGTGCACCGCAAAACAGGTCACTTAATAAATAAGTCAAAAAATTGTTACCCCCTTGGCAAATTTTCTTTAAATAATTAAAGAATCCACCAATGGAGTAAAAAATTGGTCTGGCCGAGAATTTTTATTTTAAGAAAAGAAATTCCAGTCACTGAGACATGTTTTCTCAAACTTGAAAAGAAAACTTCTTCTACTATTGAAAAACTTTAGTAATAAAACATTCTTTTTCTTGTAATACAGAAAATAAGACAATTTTCAGTTTTTCCAATGTGAGTTAGTTCATGCTCAAGTTTGTTTTTTAAACTTTAAAAGCCCTGCTCTTCTGCAACTTTGGCTCCCACACTTCAGTTGAAGGCCTCCATCATTATAATTCATTTCCAGGACTGAGGCAGACATTAGAGAAATATTCCAAGCTGATCTATCTGTTCTGATCAATACATTGAAAGTTACATCAATTTACAAGAAATGCGTGTCAGTAACCTCAGAGTCTGGACAGACGGTTTCCTCTTTTAGGTCATTCACAAGGACTGGATCTTCAGATAAATATGACATTTTTGTCCAAAAAATGTGTTAATTTAACAGTTAATCTCTAAATTTGGTTTCATATAGTAAACATGGCTTGCATCGACTTTCTTTAATGTTTGCACATCAATAAGCGATGCTTCCTTAAGTCCCGATAAAGTTCCAGTAGACATACGGCTGCCTCAGCGTTAAGGAGCTGCTCTGACTCTCTGTTTTATATATTTGGATCTGCGAGCTGTTTCCAGATTTATGACGAGAACACAATCTGGCTCACATCTTTAAAAATATTTAGTTTTGTTCTGTTTTTCCTCCGAAGGCTATGAGGCTCAAAACTGCAGGCAGGCTGATTCACGAACTCTTTGTTTTGGATCCGTTTCCTGGTTGTGTGTGCAGAAAAGTGGCTCAGTGAATGAGCAACTGGTTGGCAACATACGACCCTCATTGTATAAACTGAAATAAATACTGGTTGCAAAAGGAAAATCTCAGTAACCTATAGGTTCAGGCAACCTTCGCTGCTAAATCGCTGCTTTAAAATCACCTTAAAAAGTTTTGTCTTCTTCATCTTAGATTTAGTTTTTAAAAAAAAAAATCTTAAAGATCCACACTGAAAACAATATGTTTTAGGTGTTTTAACCTTTTTCTAATGAGGGAGGAAAGATATAAAGAAAATTAAGCTACTTTTGTCACGCTTTCAACCCTGTGGCTTATTCAACAATGCGGCTAATTTATGCCTTTTTTTTATGAAATTTTTTCTAACGACCGCTAGGGGGCGCTCGAGCAGAAAGCTTAAGAGCGAGAAAGGGGGAATTCGGTATTTGTGTCGAGGAAGACGCAAGTTTAATGTAAATGAATAGCACAAACAGACCCTTATCATGGAAAATGCAAGAAGAAATGGATATGATGCAGCTTTCAAGTTAAAAGCAATCGTTAAAAGCAGTGTGAAAAAATCCACAATCACCAACGGGTTTGGAAAAGCTGGTCTGCTGCGTGACGGAGAGGACAGCACAAGCTCAGGAGTGAATTTACCTCAGGATGAAAGTGACACTGACAGCGACAACGAAGGAGACACTGAGAGAGAGTGTGTGGCGAAGAATATCTGATGCTATTCCAATCCGACACTGAGGAGGAAGACTTCCATGGTTTCAATGCACAGGAGGAAGTGGAAGAAAGCTCTCAGTGACTTTTACGTTTATGTTTTTTAAAACAGCCCTGTTAGCGCTGTGTTACGGTGTGTCACTGTTGTGAAAGAAAACATCCGGCACATGCACTGCGCTTGCCTCTGCGCCGCACGCGCCTATAAGTTACTGCTGCTCTCAGTGACCTTTTTTTTTCTTTTCTCTCACTCTCAGTGACTTTTACCGGTATGCTTTTTTAACCAGCCCTGTTACTACCATATTGCTGCCGTGTTACTGTCACAGGCGGCGGTTTTATCACATACACATCCTCCTTCTACAACACGTTTCAATGTGGGCCCAACGGCTTATAGGGAGGTGCGGCTTATCCTTTAAAAATGTGATGGGTGCGGCTTATAAACAGGTGCGCTCTATAGTCCGGAAATTACGGTATTTCTTTATTAAAATTGTTGTGAATCAGGAGCAGACGAAAGAAAATGCTGTTTCGAAAAGATAGTACTTATGAAGTCGAAAATACAATGGGTGGGCCACAAGCTCCCTGCTCTGCTCCCTATATACATTTGAAGATCCATGTGGATCCACTAGATCCCTGTACGTCTTTGTTTTCCTCGTCTGAGCTGGCAGCTGGCTCAAAACTGTACGGCTGGATACCTCCAAAATATTGCTCGCCATTTTTGTTGCACCGATAATGTCACGTTAGAGGTGCATGGGACTGTAAGCTAGAAAGAGAGCGTGTAAACAGAGAGCTCTCAGATATGGGTGACAGGAGCAGGGGGTGGGGAGGTGGTTTCTCAGCGCCAGCTTTCCCACCAGCAACTAAGAGGCGAATTTCTAATAAACAACTGCTTCTCTGCAGAAACTATGTCCTAGAAAAGAATACAGCTTTTTTTTCCTGTTCAAGCTAAAAACAACATAATTAAAATAGCTCAAATAATGATCGAAATATACATTTAAATGTCAAATGAAGCTTAATAATAAACACGTTTCCAGATGTAGTTCCTGCTGTAGAAACAAATCAAAGTCTCATGTGGAGTTTTTGGTTTTTTTCCGCTCCACACTGTTCTGTTCTGGCTTCTCTTGTAGATGCAATATGGATTTTTTTTCTACAGCCATTTGTTTCTGGCAGGTTTACAAACATGAATGTTGAAAGGGGTTACACTTTTTACAGGTCAGCTGCGACTCACCTGCAGTGCACGGTAATTGGCCCGTCCTGCCCAAACTGCTCTTTAGTTTTATGCACCTGCCCAATAAAATCTATGAATCCCTCCCCTGACTTTGGCACTCCTTGCTCTGGCCAATCAGTAAACTGGAACTGGCGAACCGTGCGTGACTGGCCATCCTGAAAGGAAAGAAGGGAGTTAATCTTTCAAAATCCCAAAAGATCAAAGTAGTCCAAAAGAGCGCATCAGCAGACTCACCCTGGCATCAGTCACTTTGAACTCTCGCAGGATGTACTGAGGCATGTTATACTCCGCCATGGGATCCACCACGAAGTACTGGTATCTGGCCGAGCGCTCCGCAGGCCAGTACTGGTGACACTTCTCCTGCAGAGGACAGCACACTTCGGCTCAGAGCGCTGTTTTTTCACTCTGAACAAACTGAGTAAGAGTCATTTCAGGCGTCTTCATTACGAAAATGTCTTTTTCACTTGCAAGGTTCATTTCTCATTTAGGGCCTATTTTGTGGCAGATGAGCTATGACTTTCATGAACAATAACCGTGCCGTGTGCACAATCAACAGTCACTATATTCAAACATTTATCACATTCAGCTTGAGTCTCATTTTGGGTTCAATATCATCCACAAAGCGCTCATATTTAGTCATAAAACAATCGTTTTGGGGTTTTCTTTCTTTTTCTGCCACACCTAAAAAGCTGTATGGAGACTCTGAAGGAAGACTGCAGCTTCAAAATTATGATCCAATAATCAACATCCATGATTAAAACTTACTAAATGATTCATCCAATAGCGATGAAGTAATCTAACATAGAAAAATTATCTTTTTTCCCCATCTTTTTTTCCAAAGGGGAGCTGTTAAGGCCAAAATTTCAAAAATGCTGTGCCAAAGCAACATTCTAGTACAAATCCAGCAAAAACATTACTTTAATTTAGTCCACCAATAAATCAGAAATTCCAGGATTTACTTTTTGTATTTACAATAAAACAATCATCTATTGCATGAAATGTTTCATACAAATCACTTTGGTACTATCATATACAGAGGAATTGCTAGGTTTATATAAGTTTTTAAAATGAATTTCTTTTAAACAAACATCCCAGTTTGTACAACAACATAAAACTTCTTTTGGCTATCGTCTACAAGCTCTAACAGCAACAGATTCTTTAATTGAACAATTTTTCCCACACGTTTGGCCTGATTGCATAAAAAAAACCACGTCAACCGTACCCGTCCCATTTCTCTCAGCTTGGTTAGCATGACAACTATGGTGGAGTTGTGCTCCCACAGCATTCTCCAGTAGTCCTCTGTGGTCTCAGCCAGTGGGCCTTGAGTTGCTATATAAGCTCTCTGCTGCCTACAAAAACACAAACACATAACAAGTGTTAAAATGAACAAATAAATGAACAGACTTCCTCTTTAACATTTCACTCTAGTTTTTTCGCGCCTGTATCCGTCGATGAAGCTGGCGTTGATGTAATCCGAACCCTCCACTCCTCTGATTGGCTGCAGACACACACGTGTGGTCTCGTAGGGCATGATGTTGACCAGCCGGTTCTTGAACTTGTTACATGGCAGATTGGCACTCACGAACCGTGACGTGTGAGCCTTGGCACTGGCCAGACGCTGGAAAACATTTGACATTTGGACGTTAGAGGGTACTTGAGGAAAGATGCATTTAAAGTAAAAAAAAAAACACAACAAAAGTGCTCTATGGTTTTATCAAACACAAAAGAATAAGAAAGTGTCTGGTTTTATTTCTTTGTTAAATGAGCTAAAAACTGTTGGATATATTATTTTTATAGTATTATTAACTTTATACTAAGTGGTGGCTTCAGCGTTACATTTAAGAAGGATTTTTTAATTAATTGGTTTTGATTTCTTTTTTTCAATGACCACATTTATTTATTTAGTCATACATTTCATCAAAGTAAATTATTGTTTTAATGCATGAATGATGCTCTTAAGTCTAAATTGATTTGAAAAAAGATTTTCCTCCAGTTTAAAAAAAAATTTTTTTTTTTAATATCACAGTCTTTCTAGCTGTGATGAGAATTCCGACTTCTAGTTGAACCTTACGCATGTCAAAACTCACTAAATGTATTTGCCACCAGGCCCGGTGTTTTTCACTGCCAGACAAGGGGAATTGGAAAATCGGTTAACAAGGCAGGCCTGAAGGTATTTAGCCAGACAACTCCAATTGAATAAACAAAGTGGGGGCGACTCAGAGGGATTGGGGCGGCAATATGGAAAAGAAAAAGAACATAATAAGACGGACAAGACGAGCAGAAAATCAAGAGTCGGGCTGCAGGAAACCACAAGGCCCCGCTCTGTCTCAGTCACATATGCAAACCACACTTGATCCAGCGCAATATGCATACATATATTTATAGAGCAGGCAGGAGGTGAGCGGATACACTCTCCTGAAACTCTTGACCGCTGAGAGACATGGCTTAAAAGGAAAGTCAGAACAACAGAGAATAAGCAAGAAGTAACCGCAGACTGAAGAGAAACAATGAGCTCCCACGAGCCGATCTGAGGCTAACGCAGAGAAGCAGCTGGAAAATCCCGTCGATCGGAAATATGTCTGGGTATCAAGAACTCCAACATCAACAGTGTCAAATTCGTCGCAACTTTTGACCTGAATCCGACTTGTTCTATAAACAAACGGCAGAGTTTTACGTGTGGACGCCTTCTTTGAGCTCCAGGAAACAAAAGCATGACCTGTGTGAACGGGATCCCTCTGGCTGCTTTTTCTCACTTTTGATTCAACTTTGTGTGGTTTTCAGGCGAGTTATGCGAAGCCAGACCGCTTCGAGAAATTTCACACACTTCTGGTGTTTTGTTAATGAAGCTGGAAGGTGCTCCTCGAGACAGCGGCCCGCAAAATTCCACGAAACGCCATGTTTTGGATGATCCTGGCATATGTTTCACATCAGCACATGACTCAAAGAGAAAACAATCAAGTTATGGCTCGATCGGTTGTCATTGGCAGTAGACTACTATGAAAAGAGGAATGCTGGGTTAAAGGCTAAAGGAAATTTCTTGGGTCGCCTGGAGTGTTGACTCTATCTACCCTCTGAGAGTTTAGGCAAAGATTGTGTAAAAACTCTGTGGCAAACGTCACTCAGCCAGACCGGCCAGGTCTGAGGAGGCCTAGTTTGGTGAAAGCAAACAAAGGAAAGGCAAAGTAAAGAAAGTCGGATCTTCTCAACAGGAATTCTGATTATCTCCATTGATCTTTTAGAAGATGACATTCAAGATATTTTAGTAATCTGCTATATTTAGTATTTCTATTTTATTTTATGTGTTTTATTGTGGTATCTGTATCATTTTCCTGCACTCATATAATCTCACTTTAGATTCAGTTACTCTTGAAACCTAAAAATATGTGCATTTATAACAATTTTTGCTTGTAAAGATTGGAAGAATTTCTGACCAATCAGCATCAACCTTCATGTCCATGTCTGTGATTGGCTGGCTTTTGTCTTGGACCTTTGAGTCCTGCTCTGTTTCGAGTGCAGAAGAGAGAGGATTTCTCTCGAGTGAAAATTGTTTTGATTGTATTTATTTTAGAGTTTCAAGTGCAAAATACTTTTTTGAGCACACAATTTTTTTTTGTTTTGCGCTCAAAACAGTGAATGTTATGCTTGGAATAATGGCAGAAAAAATCCCTCAATAAGAGAGACTCTCTACAGAGATTTGAGAGAACAAAAAGTGGTGATATAAAAGATAGTTATCCGAGCGACTGTGGAAAACGGGAAAGGTAGGAAGAAAGCAAGAAATTTGTTGGCTCACTTCCAAGAGTGCGGGAAAAAAACAGGAAAAAGAAGAACAGAATCAAAGCTAATTAAAAATTTGATTAACCCTTAGATGACCCCACCCTTACATTGACGTGTTCTCCCTACCATGACAAAGGTGGATAAAGGTGGAAAGATTGGCATCTAAGTTTGTTACTGGCCTGGCAAGCATGAGCATCTATTACATTTGATTTAATTTAAGTCACAGTTAAAATTGTCATTACAATTCTTTCACATCTTTGTCTGGGACAACACCCTCTTTAATGATGCTTTCAGAGTTTTAGCAACAACTTTCTGTTGTTGAACGCTTCTGACCTTCTGCAGCCCAAACTTGAGCTGCTATTGTACAAATGACAAGCATCATTGAACCTCTAAGTGCCTGGAGAAAAAGGGAAACGTGCATCTTTTCCATATAGGGACAAGACAAGTGCTACCTTGTTTTGCTGCTACAATCCAGCCCTTCTCACCTTGAACTCCAGCTCCATTCCTGTGACATTTTCTCCAGGCTCGATCTGTGTCAGCCTCTGGATGTAGGAGTACAGGTTTCTAGCGGGAACCTCCGTGTTGCCGCAGGTCACGGCCTCCAGCACAGCGTCATGGATGAAAATGTACTGGTCCTCAGTCTGGACCATGTAGTTCCTCTGTGAGCGCATTAGCGTGACATGGCCGTAGACGTCGATGGTCTTTTCATGCTTGATGCGCTCTGTCATGGCGTCGATAACGATGAAGCAGCCCGTGCGACCGACTCCAGCACTAGGATGAGATCAAGGGAGATTAAAAACGGGGTACACATATTAGGAAGACCACATAAAAAAAGGGGTGTGAAGAGTCATTTTCCTAAGTGTCCGCTATCGCTTTACAGCTGATCTGGACCCTGCAAACCATTAACTTAAATCACCTAAGTGTTGCAAAGATGCCCCGCCAGCAATATTTCTAACAAGTGACACCAGCAATGACTCAGCACTTTTATTGCACCGGTATCTGGAAGATAATATCCACATCGGCATAAAATCCAGAAATACAATCCATGAAGGTGCTCACCCAAACACTTCACATTTTTGCTCTGTAAGTCCCTGACTGATGAGATGACCTGACCAAGCGGGACTGTACGAGTGAACAGAAAACTCTTTGTTTAAAGTCCCACGTCGATCGTCTTTTGATCCATTTTAAAAGCTTCATACTTAAAAGCGTTGGTCTTTTAAGTATGATTAAGCTGTTTTTAGTCTAAATCTAAAAAACTTGTCGTTGTCTCGGACATAGTTTCTGCAGTGTGGCAGGAGTTAATAAGAAATTCACCTCTGAGTTGCGGGCGGGACCATTGGTAAGGAGCTACTCCACTGAGAGATCTTTGTTTACACTCTCTCCCGCTAGCTTACAGTGCCTCACACCCGGTGTGAGGGACTGTAAGCTAGCGGGAGAGACAAGGAAAACAAACGGACGAGGAAAACAAAGACATACACGGATCTATGTATCTCCAAGTGGATCCACCAGAATGGGGCGGAGCTGAGAGTTGTGGCCCGCCCAGCGTGTTTTCTATGTCAAATATAGCGTTGTGTTAGGAATGGCATCCAGTGTATAACTCTCTGCTAGACCGAATGTGCGGATCAGTGAAAGCCGAGGGGATGTGCTGAAAGGTAAAGAATAATCTTGGTCGAATTTAGGCAGAGACTGTGCTGATGTTGTCGGTCATAAATAACCCCCAAATCAGTCATCGTCATTCGAGGAGAAGGTTTGCTGCAGTTCAGCAACCCTGCAGTTGTCGATTTCATCAGTGAGCAGATTAGGATATTAGACCGTCAACATGGTTACAGAATGCATGAGAGGTGCACACTGGAAGAACTGCATGCTACTCATGACTTGGTCTATTATCACGAGAAAAAAAAAGTGTTCTCTCATGATAATGCGATAGTAGGCGGCGTTATTGAAAAAAAATTAGAAAAAAAGCAAGATGGGAAGTTCTCAGTTTATGTAATTCACAACAATTTGAGTAAAGAGATACTCAGAAATGCAATTTTAAGCTCAATTTTCATCAGAAAAATGGCAAAAGAATATGTTAGAAACACCAAAAACAGCGTTTTTAATCAAAGTGGGTCTTTAAACTCACAACATTTAGCACATGTGTGTTCGTGGGAATCAGATTGTTTCATACAGAGGCTGGATGGAAAATCATGACAGAATTTGTGGCAATAATTAAATTTGATCTATAATCCTGTTAGATACCTTGCAGACAGAGGAGATTAGGAGGAGCTGTTTTTCCTGCCAACCTCCAGTCTTCGTCTTCCGGTGTCTGTAAGTACCCATCCAGCACTCTCACACCACACTCTCCCTTTCTGAACCTCTTTGAGACTCCATTTCATCCCCACCTCCAAAGAGCTTCTCTTTAATTCATCATTTTCATTCACCGTGCCCTGGATTTGACCCGACACCTTCTCTATCATTCTACACAAATTTCCTCCCCTCGCTCTGCACCCTTCCGGCTTCCTTGCTCTCGATCTGTTCTCAACCCAGTTTTTCTTCTGCTTCTCCGCTCCCTGCTCATGCATACCCCCTAATTCTTTCTCCAGAGAGCTCCAGCTCTCCTATTTCCCCCCGTTTTTCTCACTTCTAAGAGCAAACTAGCTTCAGTCCTGGAGCTCAGCACCGTATTAAGACAGTAAATATAGGTTTTCTGAGTCTTTCTACTTCCAACATGCATGCTTCCTGCTCCACAGATGGTATTTTCATTTAAACACACATTCATAAATCCAACTCTTCCTAACTCTAACAATGAAGTGTCAACTGTGAAAGCTAATCTTGGGAAAATTTTAAAAATGATGGATGTTGTTAGCAAAGTATGCGGGTGTGAAAGGCAGTGAGGGTGGTTTGAGGTTTGAGCCATGGCAGGCCAGTCTTGTTTTTGTTAGGAACAATCTTAAACCTATGGCCTGGGACTGAATGTTGATCTTCCCACACTTTTTCACAAATACTGCCAAGAAAAACCCCAAATTACACTCAAGTATTTTGAGGATCAAATTTAATTCCTTTTGGCTCCTCTGGATTGATATTAGGGCGTTGTTTTTTTTCCTTCTTTTTGGTCCAATCAGTGATGAGAATGGAATGTGTTGAGCAGAAACACCGACTAACCTGCAGTGGACAACCATCGGGCCTGCGTCTGGAGGGTTGCAAGCCTTGACCCGGCGAAGGAAGGCCAGGAACGGGGTGGGGTGTTCGGGCACCCCGTGATCCGGCCAGGCTGTGAATTGGAAATGACGGACCTCACGCTTCTCATTGGAGCCGCTCTGGATGAACAAAGAGACAGAGAAGTAGTCACGAAGCGTGGGTGGGTCTGGATATTTCTTTAAAAACCAAAAACACCACTAAAAAAACAGAAAGAAAAAAATACAAGAGGGGTTTTTTGAATACAGTTCTCATCTTTATAATGGTTTTCTCATTTTTAAAAACAAAAAAAGGACATGTCACCACATCCAAAGCAACTTAAAAAAACCAAACAGATTAAAAACCTACAGGGAGCATCTGTAAGCAATCAATCTCTATAGTATTCCACTATTTTTCTTGTCAACAAAATCTTTTTCAACAAAAAAGCTAATCAGAAGTTGGCTCTTTTGAGAAGTTTCCTGATGTGGACTTTTTCCTGTTAGCTCACAGGAAAAAGTTTTCTGGAATCCCACAGGTCACAGCATTCCCGCGGGATTCCCATTGGATTGGAGTTGTCTCTGCCATTAATCACAGGCCCGGGACGGGATAAAATTCTTACAGGAGCAGGAATCAACCGATAAGAATGACGACAAAAAAAGTAGTACAATTACATGAGATGTTTTACATAATGATTAAATAAAGACAAAAATATAGAAGAGAGGGACAGGGGTGGGTTTATTTTGAATGGGAGTGGGATGGGAGTGTGAGTCAGATCACCAGGAGCAGGATGGAACAGGATTATTTTTCAAACTTTGGTGTAGGAGCGAGACGGTACAGGAATAAAAATCCACCTGCAGTTTGGACACAGTCTACCCTACTGGATGACTTTAGCTGTGGATGTCCAGTCGCATCTTTGGGAGAACCTCCTGATCTCCCAAAGCTTGTTTCAACTCCTGTTAAAAGCCAACAGCCAACTCTTGCTTGTTTCCGCTTCCCCCATGTTGAGTTGGGGCAGTAGCCTAATATGTCCACATAATTTCTGACATAACTTCGATGCCAACTCACCTCCAATCAGATTTCAATCTCTAAACAGCATCGATAGTTAATCTAATGACTTTATTAAGTCAGTCCTGCTGATATTCAGGATCAGGGTTCCCTTCAGCTTTTAGCCTGACACAGACTCTTTAGAGTACTGAATGAAGGACGGACAGTTTTTCTGATGACTAAAAAAGTTCCACTTGACTTCCTGTAATACATCCGTTCAATAGACATCAACACCTTCATGCCTCCGTGATGCTTGAAACATGGCTAGTTGGATTCTTTCAACAAGCAAAATATAGATGATCAGAAGCCATATTTTACTCCATCCAGCTTTTAATGTGACAAATCGCCGAGACCAAAATGACTGTAATAAACCATCTATGTTTTACATCACCACACAGAACACTTTACCTTGTAAAGAGCAAAGGTCCTGACAGAGTAAGTGGCTAGTTCCACTGTGTCCAGCAGAGTGACCTGGATGAGGCCGTAGGTCTCTGTGCCTCGAGTCGGCCAGTACTGATCGCACTTCACCTGCAGGCGAAAAGGGGAGAAGCTGAGCAGTTTGCATATGAGTGTGAGAGTGTGTGTACAGATTTGTGGAAGCAGAGGAAGACAGAGCGGAGAAGGGTGCAAGTGCAGAAACAAAAAACAAATAAATAAATAAAGAAGAGGGGAGTGATGAGGTAGATCAGTGACAGAAGTGATGTTCAGTACATGTGCATACTTGGACAAGAGTTTTGACACATTTGCTGGGTAAAAAAGTGACTAAAAATAAAATATTTAAAATGTTCAGCTTGGTATTCTACTTTTTTTCCTTAAACTGTGTCATATTCCATGCTTAAAAAAATGCTTAATAAACTTTGGTAGAAGATCAAATCCCAGCATCCTCTACCACTAAAACACTATTTGTAGTTCATCAGTTCAGCCTGCAGGACCACAGAGGAGGGAAGGGAAGAAAATCCCAGAAGAGATAAAAGAAGAGAAGAGGGTTGTGGCAGAATCAGGCCAAACCAAACGCTACGCGCTGATCCCTCCAGCCCTCACATCAAAGACAGCAGGAAGCTCCGCTCAGCTAGCTCTGCATTCCACTGCTCCAGACTGGGGATTAAGCATTTTGGCCTAGGACGCTCAGGCTGTAATTACGGCTTTCCAGCTGTTGTTTTCCCAGCAGACCTTGAAAGACTGTAAGGACAGAAATGGTCGACCACGTAGGGGGGCCCAGTAACTGCCAGTGATTTGACAGGATTTCAGAACACGCTCGGAGTGAAAAGCTTCATAATTTACTGATTTATGAGCTAACAGCACGACCATGGTGTGATTTGTCCTAAAAGGAAGGATACTGGCAAGATTACCACTGTGGAACCATCTGTGTTCATCTGTGCTTTTAATGGCTAAAAACATAATGGCATAAATGTTTAGACGTGGTAAATGAGATTAAATTTTTTCTGTGCACGCATGAAACAGAGGCGTGCAGCAGGGAGCTACGGTGGCCCAGAAGTCAAAACCACATCAATTAATCCTTACTCTACCCCAAAACATTTAAAGATCACAAGGAAAAATACAAATTAATGATAAAATATTTTAAAAAACATTACATTTTAGAAATCAAAACAAGATTCAAGAAACCAGTTCCAAAAAAAGCAGCCCCCCCCCACAACACAATCCAAAAAAATTAACAACATAAAAAGGAAACATGTCAGGAAACAAAAATTGTTTCTAAAAATCACGGTAAAAATAAAAAAAATTTAAAAAGGAAGCCGAAAAAATAGAGTACTATGGGACATTACTGATTGAATGATGATGTTTATTCACCTTTTCAACCAGAAGTTATTCTCATGGCAATACCCAACATTTGTTTAAAGTCCCACGCAAACCATCTATTGTAAACGTATTCCCAGAGCAACCCCGCCCCCCTTCATGTCACCAATAACTGAGTGGTCCCTGTTTACATGCTCTCCTGCAAGCCCCTCACACATCCAACTTAACTTTTCCGGTGCAGCAAAAATTGTTGCACTATTGGAGCGGATTTGTGATGTACTTTCTACGTCACAAATACGATCTTTTTCAAAAAGAATTTTTCTGTCTGCTTCTGCAAGATTTGAATCAAAACATACTCAGAAACACAATTTTAAGCTTAAGTTTCTTTAAATATGCCCTCCATCATCTCAAAAACAAATTAAAAACACAAAAAATATGATTTTCATCGGAGTGGCTTAAACGTTATCCAATCAGTGATATCCCATAATCCCTACCTTTTCTGGTTTCGTATTAACATTTTTTTTACATTTTATTTTAATTTCTGGAATTTAATTTTGCTTTCTCAACTTTTTTATGTGATGGTTAATAGAATTTCTTATTTCTAAAATGTGATGTCTTTTAAAAAAGTTGTTTTGCTGTTTAAAATGTCCTTGTGATCTTTAGTATGTTTTTTGTATTGAGTGATTTCTTGATGTGATTTGGACTTCAGGGCCACCGTAAGGATCAGACAGGTGAATGCTTTTATTGTGGAAAACTCGGCTAAATGTGCAGTTTTAATCAACAACTGCAGCTCAAAAAAAGAGAATAAAGCACTCCATAAAGTGCATTTTAAAACCTGGTGGACAATGTGAACAATCGTTTTTCGAATTACATCTCACTTTATGCAGTAGGTATTGATTACATATCTCTATATATGTATCTAATAAAAAAAAGGAGGGAGGGGGTAAATACAGGATAAAGGGTAAGGAATGAAACATGGGAGGTCAAGGTTGCATTTGAAAAAAGGATTAGCAAAAGGAGAGAAAGAGAGGTCTTGCCTTAGAGAAGAAATAAGAGGGCATCTGAGGGTCAGAGAGACACAACAGAGACAGTTGGAAAAGGTCGAGAAGGACACAGAGATCGAACAAAAAGCACTGGTTAGTAGAAGAAAGAAGCAAAGGATGGGAAGAAAGGATCATTCTCTGGAAAGAACTCTGGAAATAATTGGTTAGCACTTAATCACGATTCATACCTCAAGCCATTCCTGTTCATTTCATACTGACATGACATTCTCATTACGCCGGATTTTTACTCAAGCGCAAATTCTGTTAGCGAAAGAGAAATGCCTCGAAACCAAATGACTTTCTAATTCATTATCGACCCGGTTTAGCAGCGTCTCTAATCCTCTAAGGCTTGGCTCACCAGTATGTGCTTTTCTGTATTGTACAATTTGGTTCTGATCAACTATGTGAAGTGCTCCAAAAGACCGCTGTAAAATAACTACTCCATTTGACAGAATAAACCTCTTTGAGTTTAGTCTCTGATAAGTGTTTTAGCTCCCTATTGTCCGTGCTGATCTCAAACTGTTGTCCTGTTCCAAAAAAAGCTTTTTCTGCTTTGAATCTGTAATTTTCATCCATCAAAGTTTTCTTTTTGCTTTTAATTGTTTAGGAAAACTGCTTACCTCTCTATTGCATATTAGACACAGGGAAAAATTGTATATAACATTTTTATTAAGACGTTTTGCGGGTATGAGGCGGACATCCCACAGGGAGATTAAAGCTGGTGTCGGTGAACAGAGCTGCAGTTTAGGAAGCATCAAAAGTTGATGTGAAAAGCTCTGATCTGTTAACCCTGGAGGGGCTTGAGCTCATTTTACAAGCCAGTATAATCTTTTGTAGATTTTATAGCTTGGCTCACTTAATAAATACGTCTTAAAGACTCACTCTGATTATCTTTTGATCTATTTTAAAAGCTTTCCCAGTGGTTTTTAATGATGATTAAGCCATTTTTAGCCAAAATCAAAAAAGCTGTATTGTTTTTTAGAACATAGCTTCTGCAGAGCAGCAGGAGTTCATCAGAGTTGTGGGTGGAACCACCTGGGCGGAGCAACCCCACCACCGTTCCCCTCCCAATTGGTCAGAGCTCATGACAGAGAGCATGTGGTCCGCCCACCATAGTTTTGACGTCATAAATACGATTTCTTCCTGCTCCTGATTCACAATGATTTGAATAATGAAATAGGGTTGGGCGATGTCCCTTAAATTGGCCATTGACGATGTTTGCTGTCAACCATCGGGATGGACGATGACATCGTCGGGGGGGGGGGGTATTTGTACATTTTTCGTTCTTATATAACTGCTATTCGTTTTTTTGCTTTTTTCATTTTATTTCCCAACTAATGACTAATCCGCGATGATCCAGTATAAACTGACGGAAGTGACTTTAACAAAAAAAGTAACAAACAAAATAGAAAAGAAGTAGTCCGCTCCCGCACTTCCGGGGGAGTGCGGATTTACAGCTTTGTGTTTGATGGGAAGGGGGGGGGGGTACATGAGCGGTATGTGTGGGAGATTTAAGACTGCGATCCGTCCCGCAGCTCTAGGGGTACATGCAACCGAACTCAGAACCGGGTCTAAAAGTGTGTGTCTGAGCACAGCTCGGATCGTCAGCACACACAGCGGTTTGAGCTTCAAAGCAGAAATGTCGCTCAGTCCTTTAAACATTCAAACAATCACGCGGATTTGTGTTTCCAGTCGTGTCCCGACTAAATAAAGGCTGATGTTATTCTTACATGTTTACGTGCAGCCAGCAAGCAGCACCACCCAAAGCTAATGTTGTTAGCCCGTGTTAGCATACTGCTAATTCTGGCTTCGTTCAGAAAAAGCACTGACCACACGGATTAAAATTCAAATGATGAGCGAACAGGTGTTTCATAATAACCGTAACATTATTAAAGGCACATTTAGAAGATCATCTCGTATTTTACCGAGTTGACATGTCAATGTATATAGCCGCTCGGCGCTGTTTAACAATGTTTTGTATTGAATAGTTACATTCAATAAAGTTTGAAAAAAAAAGCCGCTCGGCGGAGTTTATATCCTTCCGTTTTTCAAACCCTACTGCGCATGTGCGAATGATTTATTCCGACGGAAAGTGTGACCTTAGTGAACGTTTTTATATTCTGAAAACATTTTTCTGGGCCCATCTACACGGTTGGATTCTAATCCGACTGTTGATCCCATCAAGATATTTTGTACATGTAACCGCGGCTTATGGTGTCGACGCGCAACGTGGCGGGGGTGTGGCATCACGATGGTGGTCTCTCCATCGGGATGTCAGTCACCCATCACAACCCTATAATGAAATCTTCAAAAATGATATTTTCAGCTCAATTTTCTTTATTTACGTTCTCCATCAATAGGCAAATGTCAGAAGAACAAGTTAAAAACACCAACAACACCATTTATATCAGAGTGGGTCATTAAATAAGGTGAGTCAAGGTTTAATTGAATATGTTATCTTGTGATTAAACTCTAAGGGGAGTGAAAACTTAATGTTTTGGATCTAATAATACTGCTGCTAGTTATTTAGATAATGAAAAACTGGCTAAGTGCTTCTTCTTTTTTGTTTTTAATTAATTGTTTTTTCCAGTTTTGTATTATTTTTTGTTGATTTATTTCCCTAAAAGGCGCTTCAGTTTGCCAAGACTTTACTAAATTGCTCTAAAAAATCAATCGATTGGTTAGGGTTCGGGTCATCAATCCTCCATATACTTCCCTTTATCTCATCATTGTCATCCCAGCACTGGTCACTCGACTATATTTCCGCATTTCTAAACTTAATTTGACTGATTTCCGTCCTTTTCCAGGTAAATCCAGAACATTTGGCATTAATTATGGCTTCCAATGAACCTACGCGCAGCAGAAGAGCGGAGATGAGCGATTCTCCCCGTCTGCCAGCCCATCGCACTTTCTTACCCGTGACTTCTCCTCCAGCTTGGTCATCATGATGATGTTGGCTGAGTGCTGCTCCCATACCATCCTCCAAAAGTCCCCAAAGGTCTCAGGCAGGGCACCCTGCGTGGCGATGTAAGCATTCTGTCGGCGGTAGCCATCGATATAGTTTGCATTGATGTAGTCACTGCCAGGGACGCCTGCATAAAGAGAGAAGCAGGTCATGCAGGTAGAAATGAGATGAAAAAAATGCAAGCAATTAAATAAAATAAAAAAATCTAACAATCGGGTGTCCATATGAATCCCTGTAAGTTTCTTTGCAACTGAATGTCAATGGTTTTAATAACAAAGTAAAAGGATTTATTTAAAACTCTAGCACTCTGACAGAAGGTTTATGTTAAAGTAATAAAGGGTAAGGATCATCTGAGGTCATGGTGGGAAGATTAATGTTTTCATGGGGGCCCAGTAGTGTTGGATTGTTCTGTCGTCTTGTTTTATTATGCATGCTAAGACGATCATGGGCCTAATCTCAGTTTACTCTCAATGTGTCGCTTTGAATGGCAATAGGACTGTAAGGCCATCTCTGTGTAAGACTCTGCTGACACTGCTTGTCCAGAAAGGGATTGTGTGTGATTGTGCGATGTGGAAAGACCGTCTGTGTGAGTTTGATTTGGGATCAAACCTGCTCATCTGCGGCCTAATACCATAATCCCACAAATCACTGAGTCAGAGCGCGAACATGCACACATACACCAAAGTGTGCAAGAAGTGAAAAACACATGTGTCTTTGTGTCCTCACGTGCGTTAGGATTCACACACTGAGCTGTGACAAGATTCTGCTAAGGTGATGAAAAAAAAAAAAAACTTTCAGATTTTTCTGAATTTATAAAGACGTCAATGATTCTCATCAAAAAATATTTGCTGTGAGGGAAAATGCCTGGTACAAAATTTGCACCGCAAATAACCTTATCACAAAAGTTTTTCAATAGCAGAATAATCTTAGATTGGGGAAAAAATGGCTTAGTGACTTACATATTTTTTGTAAAATAAGATCATTTTCCTTTCACATTGGCGGATAGAAAATCTGTCAGTGGAGTAAGAATATACGGATCTATTTCTACAGAGCCTGATTTTTCCGTGTGCCTGCTGCGTCCTCAGCTTTACAGGTTTTTTTTCCCACTAGGATACGGAAACAACAGACACCCATGAATCCATTTAAATGAAAAAGGACAGAAAGCTTTGATTCATCTTAGGTTCCAAGATGAGACACAGTAAGATGAGCAAATGTGAGATAATTGCTCTTCATCTCTTGAGAAAGCATATGTCGAGGCTTAGATTTCCTTTAACTTTACTGCAAAGGAATACAAAAGACAGCCAGATAAACCCATCATTAACCAACACAGCAGTGTGTGTGTGTTCAAGAAACTGCAGGCGAAAAAGGCAAATACCGTATGTCCCAGACTGACAGCCTATAGGTAGATAAATATTTTTCTGTCATTTGTGCTCATTTGCAAAAGAGCAGACTTTTTTTTTTAATTATTATTTTCTTAGCTGAAAGCAAGAAAGGCAACCAGAGCTTTAGGACAGGCGAGGGCGGAAGGGCTGCTTCACACATGCTCTGCCCAGATAAGGCTCATCTCTTTGGGCTTGGCCTCCCACCGCCTCCTGCCTTCTTCTGCACATTGGAGTTGCCAGTTTCCCCGCCTCGGGTCTTTCCCAGCTGAGGTGGGTGAGTGTGCTTTAGAATGCACAAGAAGAGCACAGCCAAGACTATTTATTTTCTCTCGATTCATTTAAGAAGAACAAATCCAATTAAATGGACACAGGAAGAATGTCTAAATATGGAAGAATAGTCTAAAAATGATGTCCTCATAATTTATCTAGACATATTTGCAGATGACCAAGACTGGATCTGAAACAAAGTCTCGACTTTGTGATTTTACTGTTGAACAGAGTTCAATAAAAGACACATTTTGTCAGCTAACCAAACAGTTGTGATGCTAACTAAACTCCTTTTTTAAATTTTAAAGACTCTCACTGATGAATATTGTTTTTAACATGTTCTTGTGACATTAATCTGATGATGGAGGACATATGTTGAGAAAATTAACCTTAAATTTGAAATTTGAGAGTATTTTTTTCTTTCTTTAAATCATTATGAAGACAAGCGAAGACAAATAAAATGCAACAAAATGCTGGGAGCGCCACAAGCTCTCAGCGACTAGAAGGGGAAGGGGGGTGGGATTGCTCTGTGCCAACAGTCCCACCCTCAACTAAGAGGCAGATATCTAATGAACTACGGCCGCTCTGTAGAAACTACGGTATGTCCTAGAACACGACAGCTTTTTAAAAAAATTTTGGCTAAAAAGCTGATAATCATATCTAAAAGACCACTAGGAATGCTTTTATAAAAGATCAACAGATGATCAGAAAGAAGCTTTAATTTATATTTTTTGACGTTCTTTGCCACCTGATAAATCTAGACCTGAGTCAATGTGAATTGCAGCAGCCATATTACAAACTCGGCTGCATTAATACATAACACGTGTCACTGTGAAAAGAGCGGGAGCGAGGGAAACAGATGTAAAGGGCTGGCTCATAGCCCCTCCAAATCTCCCTTAAGAAATTTTACGCCAAAATAAAGTCAGAACTTGAGCGGCCTGCTGTGTGCACAGCTGCTGCAGCGGCACGATTGGCAGCAGCCTCTGGCACAGACACAGATGCTGTGCAGGACACCAGAGTTTGAACCACAGAAGAGCCATGGTGACAAAATGCTGACAGATCCAACTCTTCATGGATGAGTATTGGGCATTTTCTCCTTTCTTTTTAATGCCAGAAGACTTCACTGTCAAAAAACTGTGCAAACGGTAAGATGTGTTTTGAAAAATGCTGTTTGACTTCCTGTATGTCCTTTTCTCACCTGAGGTTACAGTTCGAAAGCCTCCATTTGATGTTAGCAAAGACAATCAGTCCTTCATCTTTTAAAACTTTTGTTGCTGATGATCTGCACCCTTTAGTCATGCGCGTCTATGAAACTAAATCACAATTTATGACATTGGGTTAAACAGCACATTAGATGAGGCTGCTTTTAATATGAGTGAACAGAAGTGTCATCAACGTTAATGTCTCACAGCCTAAAGTTAAATAAATGTAAAAATAATTGCAATATATAAGGTGGATATAAAACAGGGTGATACTCAGTGCTGAGGCACTTTGAGCAACTGTTTGATTTGACAATTGTATGTTGCAGTTTTAATGCAACAGAGGCATGAAGGCCTCAGATCACATGGGCCTTTTTCAAGGCTGCAGCGAGTGCACTATTACTGTTTTTTAATCATGTATCTCTCTGTCTGAAAAATATATGATTAAAACGCTTCAACCAACTGTGGATAACAGAAGACATTGGGTGAGGTACTTGAGTGATCCACCGATCACCGCAATGCAGGCAGAAACAAGATCCAATCATCCCAACCCAACGCCACACAAGCAGCACAGAAAGTTGAAAAAAAAAGGAAACTTTGATTTATTTTTGGCATGAATTGTTTTTAAATATAATTAGTCATTTTGACTTAATTTTTTTATTCACGCACGTTTGCAATTTTCAAAACAAAAGCATCAGAAATGTAAGTTATGTAAGTAAGCAAAGAAGCAAAATGTAAGTTAATCCTAAAAACATGTAAAAAAATGTGTACAAAAAAGTCCTCAAAAGTAAAAGGTACATAATATAAAAAGAAATAGTCATGTAACCTATGAATTTACTCTCCTCTGTAAGTGTTCTTTGTTGTAAGTCTTCAGAGGAAAAAATAAAAGCCTAGCAGGTGGCACAACTAGAAAAAAAATTGAAAAAAGGCTAGAAGTTCTTTTGTTTAACCCTTTTTTTAATAAAATGTTTTTTAAGATGCCAATTGAGCAGACTAAAGAGGTAAAGCTTTTGATATTCAGATATTTTTTCACAGTAGAAATTCAGGAGCCTCTTTGCATTCATGCCCATTGTGTTCGTGGATTCTCAACATATAAGAAAACCTCAGGAAAGAGCTGTACGCTTTACTCTAAGTTGAAGGGAATGCTCTATAGATACGAGTACAAGGTGGATTTAGGACAGATTGTTATTGCACTTTTTCAAACTGCCAACTAGAAAATTGCACTTGCATAGTTGTATGCGGACAATTATTCCACCAAAGTATTTTGATGCAATAACAGACTTGAACAAACTTGAATTAAATTTGTGGTAAAAAAAATAAGAAAAAAGAAAAAAGAAACAATTTTAAAGGTAATTTAAAGCTAGTTTTTATAAATCAAAATAACTAAAAAGATGTATCTAAGACAAAAACTATGAGCAACCCATGAAAAAAAGTGCAGGTAACAATGAAACACAACTGATTCTCAAGACTGGAAAACCACAAAGAACTTGTGAGCGTGTCTTACCTTCAATGCTGGAAAGTACAACCCTTGAGTGATCGTAGGCAATGACATTTGCGTAGCGGTTCTTTGGTTTGTTGACTTCCAGGTTGGAGTTTTCCCAGGTGAACTGCTGACCCGGATCAACAGACTGCAGGACACAAGAGTGGCGGTCAGGGCAAAAAAAAAAAACAATTCCCAAGAGGCAGTAAATGTTTTGCAATGACTAATTTAGTTGTCCCACATGGACACAACAGTCAGAAACTAAATCTTCAGTCAAATTAATTCTGATTGTAAATAAAAAATACACACACAATTCTGTCAGATTTATTGATAACATTTGTATCGATGTTTAAGTTTGTTTAAAAGATCTACTTTAATGGAACGCTGACTTTCAGATCTGTTATGGTATTTGTCATTACTGTGGCCTACTCTGGAATGCAGTTGATGCTGCCTGCTATGTACTGTTATGGGGTGTAACGATTCAGTTTAACAACGATATGATTCATATCATTTGTGATTGACGATCTGATTCACTTTCGATATTGGTTCGTTTTGAACGATCCAATTCACCAACAATTGATCACTTTATGGTAGCAATGGAGATCTGGGTAATAAGGAACTGCTCTAACATTCATCAACAAAACTGGACAATCTTGCTACAGTGATTTGGTGAAAGCTGGGACATTTCTTGAGAAGCTCTTATTTGAATCCTTTTGACAAGAAGTTTAGTTGGCAGCTTGGTAATTCATTCATTGACGTTGAAAGCTTATTTTAAAATAAATAAAAAACTGTTATCTCCCACATAAATTTAACAGTAGCTGAGACTTTTCTCTCAAAACACATTTGGAACAGAAGCGCTTCGGCGTCTTTGAAACGTTGAGCTCGAAAGCGCTGCCAAGGATCGCTGTGTCAACAGCCTATCATTACAAAACAACTACAAATGAAAGTCTATAGCGTTATTATTGGCACTTGACAGAAGTGCAGGTACTTCTGAAAAAGATTTTCCACAGAGAAAAACCTACCAAGGGGAGAAGGAAGATAAAAGCATTAATAAATTCCACGGGCCGAAAGAGGACAGTCATGTTCGGCCATTAAGTTCTTGGACGGTAATTGTAGTGTAATCATTGCTGTAAGCTGGGAGAAGCAGACATGAGGTCATTACAGGGCGGTCGATGGAAAGGGGTCAGAGGGAAGAGAGCCAAAGCAATTTAGCAATTTTGAATATTGTACGACACATAATTATGGCTTGGTTGGAGAAAAATGGACAGGAGTGGTAGTGGATAAGTGCATCTCTGTGTGAATTTAAGGCCGCTTTCTCTGCCCTGGCAGCATCATGTGTGTCTGATAATCACACCACAATCACTTCTGGCTTCCCTCTGTCGCTCAGCTGCTCTCCTCCTCCTTTGCAGAGGGTTGCGGTGCTCAGTCTTGCAGGGGGAATGCTAGTTTTTCCAGCTCTCGCCACAATCTCATGCAGCTTCCCCGCTTACTGTCTCGTCAAACACCGACTCTCTGCCCTGTCTTCCTGTATACATCTGCCAAACCAATTCTGCCCTTCTCTTTTTGGTGTCCATCTGCTTCAGTCCTTATTCGTTGTGAAAGACTCTTTGGTCCACACAGATTTAGATTTATTTGAATGTTTTCTGCACAGAAAAGAAAAAAACAACTACGTTTCTGTCCGCTTTACCAGCTCTCTGCAGACCTCATTGTAATTCTAGGTCTTATTGCTAAAAAAGCCAGCATGTTAAAAAGCAGTTCTGCTGATCTGTGTACTTTGCACACTAAAAGGCACCCAATTTTCCTCCCCAATCCCGTCATGAAAGCATTCATTGTGCTGCGAGCTTAAAGGAACTAATTAAAAAACTGTCTTCAGTTACTCCACTGAATATTTGAAATCTGAAGCTTTTGGTCTTCTGTTATCTCTGCTTTTCTGGGTTTTACAAGAATAAAAAAAAAGAACATTGATGATATCTTGCTTTAAGTAAACACCCCCCCCCCCCCCCCCCCCCCGTTAGAAATTTAATTTTCCTATTTTATTTTGGTATCAACAAGAACAAGAGAAGGGGTTTCATCTTTCTTAGATGATAAAGGACTAAAGTAAAGTTACTGTATAAGCCTTTGACTTAGATTTCTGTTTTTCCTATTTTCAAAGATGAAGACGAGAATGACAAAAAAAGTTCAGTTTTTAAGGTTTGGAGATTTTCAGGAAGAAGTTAGAATTCCTACCTCATACTCCTGGGAGAACTTGAGATTGTCGTTTGCCTTGAGGCGCTCAATGTGATCCGTCAGCTCAGAGATGGGGACGGGTGGGTGACTTGCCATGCCTGTCCATGAAGGAAACAGAATAACGAGCCTTTTTAATAAAGCATCCCATCTAAACTAAAAAAACAAACACGTAGCATTAGGGATTCTTTAAGCAGGGGTTGTGTAGTCTTGTTGTCCATTGTTAGTGCAGGAAGTACATGAAAGTATGGCTTTTTGGATTTAGTGGCTTTGTTGTGTCTGTGCATGTTTAGAAACATGAAATAAAATGTCTTTCAAGACCCACTCCAATGAAAATTATGTTTTTGGTGTTTTCAATATGGAATTTTTCTGATGATGGAGAACATCCATGAAGGAAATTTCTGAATATTTCTTTATCCAAATCTTTGGGAATCAGGAGCAGATGAAAAAAAGTAGTTGGAAAAAGAACTTAATGGGTAAACAGAGAGCTCTCAGCCATGGTGGCGGGGGAAGGAGGAGTTGCTTTGTGCCAACCGTCTTACACACAACTCAGAGGTGAATTTCTAATGAACTCCTGCCACTCAACAGAAACTATGTCCTACAAAACGACACAGGTTTTCTGAGTTTGGCTAAAAATGACTTAATCAGAATTAAAGGACTGCTGGGAACGCCGAAAATCGTTTAAAAGATGATCAGAGTGGGACTTCAAAGTAAATGAACACAGCTGGTGAGTGTAATGACATGGGCTGTTAAGATAAGCATTATCTTATGGAAAAATATATTTAAAAAAGGCACTTGGTGAAATGCTGTTATTCAGCTGAAAATAAAACGCAGAGTTAGAGTAAAATTAGGTAGAATGAAAGAAATCTGACAATGATGAACTAACTTGACAAGCGTCGATAACCGCGGTACACTGATACACGATAAGCTGAAAAGGAAAACAACATTAAGGTTAACCCAGCACAACGTATACCAACACTCGGCGTTCTCTCATAAGATGCAGCACTTGGCTATACTCTGCTCGGCTGGATTTGGTTCTTGTGTGAGCTGGGTTGTCCTAGCAACAACATCACAGCTCTACAACTTTTGTTGCTCTCAATAAAAAAGGAGAACCAGAATATCTGCAGGCAGTCAGATAACACATTCCTAAAAGAACCGGGAGAAGCCATGTGATGCTGTTTAAAGGGAAACTAAGTAGCTAATGCTAGTTTTTTGTGTGCAATTGTTGTACTTATTTAACCTTTTATTTAACCTTTAACCTAACGGCATTTAGAGCGAACAGCAAGTAAGCATCTCATTGTACAGTGAAACCCGTTGCCTTACTGTACATCTGACAATAAACCCCTTCCTTTGAATACTTTGAACTTGGGTGTACTAAATAACCTGAAAAGTTTCAGAACAAGGTCTGGGTCCCATAATTTAATGAAAAATGATTTATTTGTCAAGGTTTTATTCCAAACCAACGTTCAAAGTTCAAGAAGATGCTTACAAGAATAATTTTAATGATTTTATTATTGCAATTTCTGTTAAAACTAAAGCTAAAACCAATTGGATTGTTGATTCCTAGCCTTCTTGCTTACTAATATATGTATTTGTAGTATTTTTCAAAACGCTTTTTAGTGTCAACGTTCACTTAAACTGGCAACAAAGTCTATTGATGCAACTATTTATTGGTTAAACACAGGTAAGTGACCAAACAATATGTAACACCATCTAAAAAGCAGAAAAAAAAATTAGGTTAAGTCCTTCTGAGCAGAGGTATGAGAGGAAAAAATGCACTGAAGTGTTACATGTGCTTTTCTCTACCTGGAGTTTGGAAGTTAATTCTGCGCAGCTCCACAGGATCGGTGGGATGGTGGGAGGACATGGCTTTACTGCAGGGAAAACTGCCTTTTCTTCCTTCAGCTTCAGCTCTTTTCCTAAAAAAAAAACAAAACAAAAAAAACCATCAAGTTGTGCTTAAACTCATCCTGAATTCAAATTTCCAAATGTCCTGTATATTTCAAAGCCCTGCACACACAAATGACACAGTGAGGAACAGTTTCATCTCTGCTTTTAGCATCTCCGGTATTGACCAGCAAAATGTAAAGAAAACAAATTTGGCGGTTGCAAATCGACTGACATGTAATCTAAAAACCATCCATAAATTAAAATATGAAGTCTTTTGCTACAATTTCTATCTTTAATAAATGAAACAAATTAAAGCTTTAATCACAAAAATATTCGTTTTCAACTAGTGGGCCTGCTTGTTAGATTAGTTGAACTCAGAAAAGCTTAGCCCCTTTAAGGTAGCAAGTTTCTTTTTCTTTCCACTAAACGCAAGTCTTTTTCCTACTTTAAATAATCACACGCTACCTTTCCTGCTACTTCTGTTCTGCACACTGAGTACATGTAGCTTATTGAATGGTACAACCTGTCCAGAACACTTAAGGTTATCCAAACAATCCAGATCCTTCTAGTTTATTCCAGTTTTTGCACTAGCTTTTTAATCAGAATACCAGATATCAAATTAGACAGAGCATGTTTACCTGTCTGGTTTGCTGGATCCAAACATGGAGCAGACGAGCAGTTAAGGAGAAAAAATTGAGATGCATTAGTGTCCAATCAACCTCCATTGGGGCCATAAAACTCCATCATTATGTAAAACATTAGACGAGCTAAACGCTTCTTTTGGTTGCAACCGTAAACATGCACAGCCTCCCCTTTTATTGTGACACGCAATACCTTGGTAAAAATACTGCTTACTTGGAGACAAGTGACACGCTAATAGATGGAGGAGCATCGTGGGAAATACTCCAGGGCTTATAAACATCAGATTATAAGCATCGAGGTTAATAATGCTGTGCCACATCTGTCACAGCAATTATTTATATGTGCATTAACAAACCTCCAGCTACAGGACTCTGATTACCATGGAAAACGCTGATGGCTGATAACGTTATCACGGCCTATCACTCATGTAAGGCAGTGCAGCTCCGTGCATACAAGTAAACCAAGGTAAAATGAATATTTCAAATGAGTAGACTGGAATAATTGTCAAAGGTTTTTTCCAAATCCTTCATGCTTCACTTACCTTTTAAAGAGAAGAATGGCGATGACAATGCAGACGATGAAGACCACAGCCAGCACAGGCCCCACCACCCACAACAAGCCTTCCTCTTCGTCAACAATCGGCTGAGGGTCCACATCAGACGAGGTCACCGGATCAGAAAACGGGCTGGTTGCATACATAGTCTGAACGAACACAGGTCGTTTGTAAGTTTTCATAAACTGCACATCACCGCACAGTCTGCTGGAAGGGTTGGAGGGGTTAGTTTTACTTACATTCTCCGAAAGGTCCAGAAGTGCAAGCACGAAGAAAACGTACTCTTGTCCGTTCTGTAGAGGGCGGTTGCGGAAATCTCCGTAGTTTCTGCCGTCGCCTAACGTGAACTCCAGGGGGAGGGTCTTAAAGTGAGCTGTGACGTACGCCCTGGGATCTGACAGGCCGACCTGCCTGCGGATGCGGAGAGCACGGCTGATGCTTGTCCTGTTGATCTCCTTCAGTAGCTGGAAATACAAAGAAAAAGTATATCAACAGAAGACAAAAATATCTTCCATTTTTGGGTTTGCAGACCCCATTTTAAATTTGTTTGCATAATTGATTTCCTTGTTTTTGTTTTCTGACAATTGCCATTTAAGTCTTTACTCCATAATAATATCAAAATTTGCAGAATAACCGCTCTTTTTTGTGAGGCTCTTTTTTGGGTTAAAACTCTCACCTCATCCAAGTTCATTTGGTCTGGCTCCTCCCAGGGATTCAGGAATTTACCCCCTCTCTGCTTCTTCAGAGGCACCACCACAACATAGTAACCCCTAAAATGCAGCATGCATAGAATCACCTCTGTACATATTTACAAACATCATGTCATTCTAAATTTTTTCCCTAAGTGGAAGAAACATTTTTACTCCTCTAAGACAGAAAAAGAAGAAAACCTGAGGAACAAATGAGTTCTTGAGGGCAAATATTCCTTATTTTTATCATCACTTCTAGACAATAACCAATAAGATGGAACGTCCTACAGTGATGCTTTGGCTTTTTTTTCTTTAATACTTTAAAAATTGGCACAGGCATGGATTTTGGTGAAACATTTGACCCATATATTGCAAATAAAAGCACACTTCCTCTGAACTTTAATTCTCCATCCTCACATTCCTAGGCTCATCCCTACCTGACTTTTGCTGTGGTCTGTACAGTTGGCAGCTGCACAGTCACCATGCCGTCTGCATTGGTCTTTCCAACGATGGTTGGCTTGGCTTTCAGGATGTCTGGTGCAGTTGTGGCAGTGACACGGTGCTGCAGACCTCCAGCACTGTTGGCCCGGTTGGTGAGCAGAAAGGAATACAGTGTGTCCGGAGTCAAGCCAGTGATGAGCTTCTGTGTCTGCTTGCCATCTACCTCCACAGACTGGCCCTTCCCATACAGAATCTGAGAACACACCAGTGTCAACAGGAATGGAAATGGTCACATGAATTCAGAGAGAAACATAAAATATGCACACGTTGATAGAATGTATTCAAAGCCTAATCCTTTAAGTTTGTGGTGCCCAGCTGAGTAAAAAGCAACAACTTTCTGATGCTTTCAGGGGGCATCATGTGGGTGTTAATGTCTCACACAAGTTAATGTGATGACCATTTCATGTCACACAAAAAGTTATAAAAGCTCATTTGTCAAAAGAATAAAAGCCGAGCATGAAAACTATTCTAGTAAAACTTAAGATAAGATTTTTTTTGAGTCTACATGGAAGGGTTAAACCTTTATCCCCTTTAGCAAAATGTACTTATTTATTTTTTGGTTTCTGATAGTGTTTCACTAAGTTACAAAAATCTTTCTAAGCATCTGTGTAGCACTCTGATATTTTTTTATTCTACCCTATATTACCATTCATGTCATATTTGATAAACATATTTTAACGTTTTTTTTAAACGACTACTTGCTGTACTGAAAGAATGTAAAGTTTTTAGATAATTAACTCCTTTCATTACAGCTACAGCATGTTAAAAATGTGTGGATCAAATTAGAATCAGTGGATACGTTTCTGTACTCCAGAAGAAAATAAAATGAATTGCAACTTAAACACACATATATGCGTGTTTCAGGCTTCTGCATTCAAAACTCTCATATTCAGGCATTGCTCTAAAAGATTCTATGACCGTTTTTCGGTTCTACCTACAAAACGTGTGGCCACTCAACGCACATTAATAATTAAACCAGTGGATATTCGACCAATCAAAGATTCAGATTTAATATTGATGAATGAATGGACTCGCCTTTTATTTATGGAAATATCAACCATTGGAAAATGTATCATAGATTATAAATTAATAATTGGATGGGTGTCAGAACAATCCAGTGCGAACAACATATACTAAACTCGCATTAAGGAACACGCTTCTAGAACGTTTTTGAAGGTACGTCAAATTTCCAAAGTGAACGTGGCATCACAGGGTCAAAACAACTTTGATATTTGTTGTGTATTGAAATAGTGATGATGTATCTAATTGTGAAGCTGAATTTCTAATGTGTTTTTTTTAATTTTTTTTATTTATTTCAGCTTTCATGTAGTTCCTGAGAGCAACCAATTACCAACCTGCTGTACCTGTTACCAACCAAAAAGAAATGTACTCACAGTGAAAGGTTGGGAAGGATTCTTGTCCCGGATCTCCCAAGAGAGGAGGATGGAGTTCTTCATGGAGGCTTTAACTCTGAAGTTGGTGGCAAAAACTAAAGCAATAAAAGATACAAAAAAAAAACAAAAAAAAAACTGATTTTTGTGCCATTACCAACCCAGTCACCCAACAATTTTACCTGTATCCCACTTTCCAGCACCGGCCTCAAGCTAGCTATTACACCGAACTGGACAAGAGCACTTTCCTCAAACACTGACTAGAGTCTTACCTTGCTTTTAGAAAGGGAGGTTGTTATCTAAGGCCACAGTGACAAGACAATGACAGAGGACATCATGATGCAACCACCAGATGTTTGTGTGAATGTTGGACTTGTTTGTACAATAAATGGTCAAGAAGTGTGTCTTGGATCCAGAGCAATGGTGATGGCTTTTCAGAATATGAGCATGTTCCTACCTTGGTCTAGCCGCTGCGTCCTGAAGCGGACACTGGGGCTGTATGGCCCAGGACCCACAGCTGTGAAAGCACACACCCTGACATCGTATACTGTGTCGGCAATCAGACCCTCCAATTTAGCACTTGAGCCTGGGGCGGGCACCACCACCTCTGAAGCATTCCCACGACTGTTTATATCCTTGTAGAGAACTGAGTACTTTACGATTTTCCCATTTTGCTCAATTAGTGGAACCGACTTCCATGCCAGATGGAGTGATGTTGCGTAGGCATCCTCCAAGATAATATTCTCTGGGTATCCACTTGGAGCATCCTCTGGAGTTGTCACCTCCTTCACAGCCTCTTCTCCATAGCCCATTTTGTTATGGGAGCACAGTCGGAACTCATACTTTGCTCCCTTCTGAATATCCTGGACAGTGTAGCGTGTTTCCTTGGTTGGGAATTCCACAACTACAAAAGGGAGGACATCGACTCGGCCAAAAGTAAGGCGGTACCCTAGAATTGGGGTTGGTGGGTTGGAAGGAGGGTACCAATGGAGCAGAGCGGTACCCGAATCCGACACAGTGACCATCAGTCTGGGTTTTTCAGGCACTAGAAAAAAAGAAGAAAGGGAAAAATAAAAAGATAATTAGATAGATAATTACACACCAACCAAAAGCAAAACTACAAAAAATAGCTTGAAATCTGCCACTGATATGACTAATCCAATCTTTTAACCCTTGTGCTATCTTAGATGACCCCACCCTTACATTGACATGTTCTCCCTACCATGACAAAGGTGGATAAAGGTGGAAAGATTTCATGTAATCCATGGACATCAGTGAAGTTTACAAATCATTGAAGAAAAAAGGTTCAGCGCACTGTCTAGAGGGTCTAGATGACCCAACTCCCAATGTTATTGTGCCTAAGATAGCACAAGGGTTAATAACCTCTAATGATCACAAGTGGTGAAGAAAACCTTATGAATTACAGAAAATGTGTCTTATAATGGCTTTTCCTTGGGTTAGTCTGTTCAGACACACTTACAAGGTAGAGCGGTGCACTCAGTTATGGGTTTGCTGCGAGCGCCATCGCCTTTAGCGGTGTAGGCTCCAACTGATACAGAGTAGGCGGTGTCAGACTTCAGATCTCCAAGTATCACTTCCTGCGGAGCAACAAAATACCTTTAAGGTTCAAGTGAGCCAGTTACCTTTCACCCTAACAGTTTTTCAGCTTGGAAAAGGAACACAGCCATTTTTCATGTATTCCATTTGCTCTGAAATGTTTATTTTTTTAGAAAAACAAAATACATACAGTATTTTTTTTTTCCATCTGAGAGGGCACATTTTTAGAAAAGCCACCTTCTTACACAAAACATCATTCAAGATCACCAATGTTAAACATTTGCCAAGACTTGTGTTCTTTATAACACTTAACTTGCCTATTTTCATTTTTCTTACACCAAGTGAATGTTATCGATTGTACAACAGAATATTTTCCGTCCTAATTCATATATTTTTCATTAATCAAGACGAGAGCGGAAAGTTTTCATATGGTAATGGTTCAAAATCTTTTGTGTATGACTAATTCATCTGATTATTTTGTTCCTTATAATATGACTTAATAAATGGTTAAAAGATTTACTTACATATTCCACTGAGTCACCATACTCCCACTGAAGGACGAAGCAGAACCAAAGAAATGAAAAAGAGAAACAAAAAAACCTCAGTATCTTAATAGCCTTTCCGCTGCAAAATCTCTCTCACTGTCCTAAAATTATAGTGCATAATGTCTAGCGGTCGTTACAGATAATAAATCTGTGGCAGTGAACACATTTATGTGCTTCAGAACGGCTTATTTAATAACATACTTGACAATCTTCCTAATATTTGTAGCAGAACATCCTGAGTACAATCCAGAATAATAAAAATCTCATCTATGTGTCGTATTTTCTGCATTGGTCCATCCAATTATCTAATTCAAGTAAAGAAAATAAAAGAGTATAAAATGTGAGGAGCAGCTCCAGCAACCCCATCTGGACTATACATCTCCCTAAATGTACATAAAGCTGATTGATTTGTGTCTGTCAGTCCAACTAGATGTCAATTAAAGTTGCCATCAAATCGATAATAGGAACCTCATTACCATTAGGCCATTACTGCTCATATTAACACAGGACACATAATAGAAATTATACCATGACTCTAAAATGAAAATAGCTAAGAGGTATTTTCTGTTTTGCAAAAGAAAGGAAGAAAAGCGCTGGATGTGGTTACATGAGCTTAAACGATTGTGGAAAAATTACATTTGACTTCCAAAAAACAAAAAAAACAAAGCATGTAATAAAATAAAATAAAAATATGACTAGTTATAGAAAATGATGCATTGTATACCGATTCTTAGGTCAAAACCAAACCTTATTCGAATCGTGGGGAAGTGAAATGGTTGCAGTGTTGCAAACGCATGTTGTGCTACATCTAAAAAGGATTTATTATTTATTGTTTTTTATTATCTGCAACCTTTAAAATAAAAAAGCCATTTGGTCCAGTTTCTTACTGACCAAAACCCAGTGGCAGCCGCCAAATCCCACTTTATTTATGGTTATATGCAGCCATTCATTTACAAAATGTAGCTTTTAAATGTTTACAATTAATTTGGAAAAAGTGTTATATTTTTCTTAAAAATAACAGCATTAACCTCTTTACTTTTGACAGCAGCAAATAAGTTGATTTCAAAATAAAGTTCACCCCATGTCAAATAAAACTTGCAGTTTCTATCATCATGATAACTATTGTGCAGCTTAGATTGGGATATGTGCTTAGCTTAATTAATTTATTATTTTGTCAAATTAATTGCATTTTTCTATAAAGCCAAAGAGTCAGAATGGAAGAAATAAAGAGCCTTATTGCGTGGTTACAGAGCCTCAGTTTGTAGGCCGCTGGTATAAGCTAAAAGCTGTGTCATCATTGTTATTCCCTTATTAGCAAATTAAAAAAAAAGATTAAAAAAAAGGTTTTCATTTTTGTTGTTTTGGAAAACAGAAATCATATATCAAACCAAACCAAACTCTTTTATCTCTTGTTAAAGGTACTAATATAGACACAGAATTAAATATCACGTCAATACAGTGAATGTGAAAGATTCTGGATCAATAAAGTCATTTTTCTTGTTATATTTTTTTCTTTTTACTAAGTTTACTTGCTTTCATTTCTTTAATACGTATATTTCACATTATTATTTTTCATAAAGGTTCAAAATTATGCTACCCTAAATAGTTTTATTACAAATTTAACATGCAAATGTCCTTTGTAATTTACTAAAATTCAGCAAAAAGTTTACAAAAATAAATTGCAAAACATAAATTGCAAATATTGGGTGAAAACTAATTTACTAATTTATTTTTTAATTAATGTTTAAGTACAATGAAAAAAAAGATAAATTATTGCACTTTGAATTATTACGTTTTTTATGAATTAAATTAAATTAAATTAAATTAAATTAATCTTTTGGTGTTACCTGTGAGTCATCAATGAGGATGTCCTTGATGGAGGGCTGGCCCTGTGGTTCCCCATAGTTCATTCTCACGTAGTGCACCTGGTAGCCTCGGATTTGGCCGTGCTGCCGTTCAGGAGCTGGCGCCCGCCATTTCACCCTAATGGCCGAGGCGTTCACAGTCTCTGCCTCAACCCCACGGGGAGGACCACTTGGAACTAAAAATGCATTTTGGGATAGAAGTCAAGGGGCGCGGACGATGGGTAGTAAAAAACTTTCAAGTGAAGGCTTCTACTTTAGTAAAGGTTTTTTCCAATCAAAAATATGCGGGCGACAAAAAAATAGAAAACGCCCAGAGGATGAATAAAATGTAAAAAGAAAAAAAGAAAAAAAGCAATCCTCTAAAAAAGGACAATTTCTCTGATGCCTGGGAAAAGTCAAAATAGTTACTAGGGAGAGGGCTTATGGTTAAACTGTGGAGTTAAGATGGGACACGTAGGGAATGATAAGGATGGCATAAAAAAACACAAAAGACGTGTTGCAGAAAAAAGGGTGGCAGGCAGTCAAAGAGAAACTATCTTTATCAGAAAGACCCGCTCTCACTCTGCCAAGAACTACACCTCTCCAAAAAAGCACAGAAAAGAATACAGATGGAAATAAAACCTTGGGCAACCTCTGGGTTATTGCTTGATTCCCACAAAAACATTTCAAAGATCAACATAGTCATAAAAGCCTCCATGTGAGACAATAAAAAAGGAGACAGACGTGCAAGAAACAAAATGGCTGCAGGTAGCTTTTAAATTATCCAAACAAAGTGGTACATTTCCAAATATTTGCAGAGGAATTGGAGAGGATTTAGGTGATGAGTGATTAGTGGAGAAAGGCAAGAAGGGAGGGCTGAGGTAAAGCTTCCTCTCTGCCATTAGAAAGAAATATTGTCATCCAAACAGAAGAAAATGCAAACAACTGCGTTCGCAAAAGGAGGAGATTTTTTTAGAGAGGGAAAATTGATCATTAAAAGGGGGATAAAATCGGTTTCCTTAGAGAAAAGAAGCTGACAGGAAAAAGCAGGGGATGTCTGGAAGTTGAAAGATGTTGCTGGTTAGGGAGGGAAAAAAAGGGCGATGCACCAAAACCCCTTTACTGATGGAAAAAGCCCTTTTGGTTGCGCGGTTAGTGAGGCACGTTGACTTTTTTGGGTTTTATTTCTTTGAACATACCATCTTCCTCGGTGCGGATAAGCAGCTGTAAACTTTCCGGTCCTTCTCCAGCCTCCGTGCTTGCTCGGACTGTTATGCCGTACTCAGTCCATTTCTCAAGGTTTTCCAGGAGGTACGGGGAGCTCTCCGGGGGGATTCCATCAATTCTTTTGGATGTTTTGTTCCCTTCCATTGTGGTGTACTGGATGGAGTATCCCGTTATGATGCCATTCCGAAACTCCAGGGGAGGTGGAGCCCAACTTACCAGGATGCTGGTAGAGCTGGGGCTGGTGCAGGAGATGTCCTGGGGAGGTGCTGAGGGAGCTGGTTCGGCCCGATTAAAGGATGCACAATGGGGTTTGTTTGGGTAAATGTCATGTGGTTGTGTGTGCCAGTGGTTGGGTGAGATGTGTTACGAAATATGGAAGGGGATTGACAATGAGCAGATGAGAAATGGGGAACAAAAGACAAAAAACATAAAATGAAAACGAAACACTGGAAAACAAAAGTGCTCCCAAAAAAAGAAAAAAATGACCCTGCAGGTAGAAAGCAGGTTGATCGAAACAAAGATACTTGAGGGATGGGTGTCACATTCATCCAGTCGAAGTGTTTGATAAATGGAAGTGTGAAGAAATGCAACACAAGGAGACTGACTATACCATATGCTTTAGTCACATGCACCCCTATGGGTTCTGCGGATTTATGGTTTACCCAGGCTGTGGAGGGCCGTCTTAAGGGAGCACAGGTATATCTAATGTGATGCTCACACCGGGCTCAGAAACGCGCATTCCAGTGACCACTTTCAATGAAATTCGATCATTAAACACAAATTAATAATTGCAGTTTGCGCGCAGCCATAATTATTTTACAGCAAGTCATTCATATAACGGAATAGAGCTGTGACAGAGAAAGCCTGGAGACTGATTTGTGAGATTTGCACCACATTGACATTTTTCACCAAGCCTCTTCTAACTGAGTATGTGCGCTAGTATTGAGCAGCAACAGCCCGTTTGCCAAAAGCATGATCAAAAACCCCACACATGCCTGGTGTGTACATAGCATTCCATTTCCCTTTAGGTTAGTGCAGCCACCTCAAGGGACGTCACAAAAATGGAACGCACGTTTGTCGTGCATGTGGTGAATGCATCGTGAAGTATTTTTAAGGGCAATGTAAGTTATACGCACTTCTGTCGTCCGAGTGATGCTATCATACGGTGCCCTTATGCGGCACACTAGTTGTTAGTAGGGTGCATGCATAGACGGGCTCCTTCCTGACTGCGCGCAAATTCTGCATGCGCAGGGTGTGCAGTGGACACCCAAGTGTCTGTAGGATGTCCACACAAACTACCCATTGTTTGATTTCGTTCGCAGGGTTTAAAATGATGTAAAATTTATACGATTGCCTGCGTCTCACCGACTTCCCCTGATCTATGTGTTGCATAAGTGTTTGCTACAACCTGCAACATGCCTATAGAAAAACAAATGTGCATTAACATTTTCCCTGTACGAACTAGGATCTTAAAAGTCTGTCCAGGCCACCTGCTTTGCCCATTTTTCACCCGCAGACAGCCGGTATCCACCTGTATCCACCCCGTAAGGGCAGTTGTGACTAAGGCATTAGACACAAAGAGCACCCATCCATGACTTACTTGTCTTTACAGCCTTACTGAATCCTCTCTGATCCGTGCGGGACTTCTCGTGTCTATCTGTAAGCTTCTGACCTCTTACCTTATCCTCTGGATCTCTGACAGACCTCAGATCGGTAACCAACAACATAAACACAACCGCTGACAACAAATCTGAGACTTAACACCAAGCAGCCACAGCTGATGGGGTAAGTTGTACACTATCCTATCAGAGCTTTGATGCAGTTTGTCTTTTCCATTTAACTTCAAATCTTTTAGCATCATATGCATGATGGTGTGTAGGACTGAACTGGAATAAACTGACTTAAACTGGATTACTTCTTCTTTTTAGTCTGTATAGTAAATTAGTAGTACATAGAAAACCTTGGTAGCATTCAACTCGACTGAACTACAGTAGAATAGACCAATCTTTAGGGTATTCTTATGTTATAGACATAATTTTTAATACACTTGACTTTTTTCGTTCCATATGAAATGGTTTAAGATGGCTTTCAGTGTACTTGTAAATCAAATGTTTTAGAATATGTCAGAGGAAACAAGACTACAATGGAAGTGACTTTGGTGGTGGCTGATTGGTGCAAATAAAAAAGACCAAACTGTAGACACAGTTATAATGGTTCATTCATTTGTTGGGATGAAAACAGGTTTGCCCATTTTGCATTGTCAATTTTGCATTTACTGCATTTTACTATAAACATCTGTGAAACAAATTTTTAAATTAATAATAAATAAGTTCAACTCAGGGTGAATTTTAGACCAGGATAATTCAGTGGACCGGGTTCAATTTAGGAGGCAAGCTAAAGAATTTTACAATGGCTTACTTTTACAGAACAATTTTGAGATGGGATCTAACCAAAAAAAAAACATGTTCCAGGGTTTTTCTCACTGGGACATACGCAGAAGGAAGGAGAAAAGCCAAGAACTTAGAGATAGTTCATAGTCTTTTGAGGATTTGTTAATACATTCCTGCACCTCCTGACTACTCTGTCTGCACAAGATAGTTTACAACCTTTTTTCGATTTCCTGTGGTCATTATCTTTTCTGCTTTAGATGCATAACACTTCCATCACTTCTTCCTTTATTTCTTTTCTTCTCTTTGTTCTAAAAAACAAAAAGAGGTCTGTGCTCACAGTTTTAGGTAACCCTCAAACAAAACTGTGACTGGCGTTGCCAGGCAGACCCAGTCTTGCTTGTTAGACCACAAAGGGATGACATAAGAAGTTAAAAAAATTTTTTGAAGTCTAACGGCCCCTCGAAAAGTCAGCAGTAGAGATTACACCTTTTGGACAAACTATTTGAGATGAAGTTCTGACATAAATCAGAATTTCTTTAGCTTTGAGTTGCCCACATTCTCGACAACTGGAACTTTTTGTTTTCCTCTTTTAAACAAGCATGTGCACATACAAACTCTCACACTTTGTAGAGTGGTTTCATGGACGTACGTGTTTGTGGAGTGCCAATGGACACTTCATTGGTGTACGCTCCTATTCCATTTTTGCTCTTAGCTGCCAGCTGGAAGGTGTACGTGGAGAAAGGCTTCAGATTCTTCAACAGGTAGGATGTCGTAGGCTCAAAAGTGACTTTCTTCTAAAAATACCATCAAAAACAAGCATTTAGATCATCTTTCAGTCATTTTGATACCAATAGAGTAGTCAGTCTGTCTTTTGTTCCATCCTTACCTCTTCCGAGTCGTTCACCCTTCGGTAAACCAGCTCATAGCCTGTAATCTGGCTCTCTGGGCCACCCTGGGTTGAAGGGGCTACCCAGGACAGTAGGATACTGGTTTCAGACTTGGCTTCACCCTTAAATTCTGAAGGCTGGGACGGTACTAAAAAGAAAACAAAAGCAAGGACTCTTTAAATTAAATAAATATACATACCGTAATCCTTATGTTCTTTCCTTTATATGAATCAGTGCATGCAGCCTATCTGCATTTATGCATCACCTCCAGTCTTGGCAATAATCTGCAGGTCTTGGGACAGAGGTCCATCTCCCACAGAAGTGAACGCCAGGACTCTGATGTAGTACGTCTTGTTGGGAGTTAAATCCTGGATGGTGATGAAGCTGGTGCTGCGTACCATCTGCTTGTCCCACTGCATGGCACACTTTGGCATCAGCAGCAGAAATGAGCAATCATGAAACGGAGGGTGGGGACACTCACCTGGTTGACTGGAAGCATGTTGTCAGAGGTGTAGTAGACTCTGTATCCCACCACCTGACCATTGGGCTCCTCCGGCTCATCCCAGTGTATCATTGCTGTTGTGGCACTTAGCATCCGGCCGATGACCTGCAGGGGTCAATGGAAAACAAACAGCCTGAGCGCAACACAGCTTAAAAAACATTTGTAAAAAATTAAACTCGATTAGATAAAAAGCACTTTTTGCCAACTGAAACTCTCTGACCTGCCGAGGAGGCGACGAGGGCGCCTGCTCAGCTGTGCGAGCCTCCACAACTTCGCTGGGGGGTCCTTGGCCGATGGTGTTGAAAGCTGCCACCCGAAAGTCATAGTGAGAATAAGGGCTGAGGCCGCCCACGCTGTAGCGAGTTGTAGCGATGCCATCAATCTCCTTGAAGGGGTCCTCTGAGCCTTTGCCGCGATACTGGAGGGAATGAGAGATGATGAGGGGAAAAACAGAGGAAGGATTCGATAGTCGTAGATCGGCGTGAAAAACAGCTTTTTATTTACTACCGCATGTCAAATGTGGGAGCCCTGCTTTATATAAGTGAAGTTTTCAGCCAGTACCACTTAAACCGTTTATGACTCATTCCTGTATTTCAGTTCAGTGCTCCTCATAGACACAGACAGCTGTTAATTTACAAGATGTTTCCTTTTATAGTGACGGAGGGCGGTACATTGGCGAGAGATGTGGAGCTCCTTTTCCTTTACAACCCTACTTAGTGATAAGAGTTTATGCAGATATAAAGTTGAGCTACCAGACGCTCCACTTCAGAATCATAGCAGATTATGTGTGTGTCTGTAACACACCTGTATCACATAATAGGAGACAGGTTCTGGGTTTCCTGAATCCCAGGTGAGGGTGATGCTTGTTGCAGTTCTTTCTGTCACCATAGGCATGCCCGGAGCCTTCGGCAGAGCTTCAAGGAACAAAAAGAAAACAAAATCTTAATCCCAAATGCATTTTTATGGTGTGAAAGATCTATAGAGGGGCAACAGCTTCCGCTGTAGTTTAAAGCCTAGCCATCCACACTTGACTTACATATCCCCTCAAACTTTGTTTTATTACACTTTTACTAACATCGACAAATCCCAAACTTTTCAAAGAAATTAACTATGTATGAAATTAATCAACTAGATAAATTTTATATTCAGTAAAACAATAAAAAATGGGCTGTCGCAGGATTCCTGGTGTACTTCAAAAAAGTTTATAAACTGTATTATTAAATAAAATTATTTATCAGATAATCATTATTTAAAATTTTCATATTTACTTTCTTGAATTCACAGACTTATTATGAAAAGCAGATTTTAAATTGAATCAGACTAGATGAATATGTGAGATTACAACACGCTAAAAAGTTATTTTTTCATTTTTCCTTCAACAGCTTGTTGGATTGGACCCATGTGTTGGTAATTGTCATCTCAACAGCACCACAACGCTCAGTGTGTCAACAGCAGAAACAAAATAATTTTGAGAGACTGATCTCAGGCCAGTCGAGAAAAATATGGCACATTAGCTGCTACAGCCACGATTAAGAACCTGATGCTAAATGCTCACACCTTTCTGAAGTTCAGAAGAAAGAAAAACTGTCAGTGGAGCGGGGCATTCAGTTTAGTGGAAAGACACATTTGCAGTGACTTAAGATGTCAATTAAGTGACGTACTTTAGAGCACAAAATTGTGATTGGCCAATGGTAAAAAAAAAAGATTTTTTTTTTAAAATTTGTTCTTGGTTATTTAAAAAATACCCTTTAAAATGTGTTGTTAAAGGGATCCTTTTAAAAAATAAAAACGTTGCTAAGACCTACCACTTCCCTATAACACCTCAATGAAATCCTCTGTTTATATGTTAAAAAAAGGTGTACAAAAATCTTTTTGGATGTGTGAAATGGTCCTGAATGGAAATATACAAAACGTTTTCATATGCCAAAAAAATTGAACAACCTAGTAATTAGGTACTAATTGTATGGAACAGAAGATCCAGATCAACACATGGAGGCTGACTATTGGATAGACCTGTTGCAAGACTTCCTATAAGCCTTCCAAACTGTTCACATATTGGTGGAACTTTTAAACTTCCTGTTCCTGTCTAACCCTTTACAGGGCCGTTCTTTGTAACCATGGCAACGCAGACAGTTGTAGGATTAGCTTTTCCAATGTGGAAACCAAAAGTCTGCAAAAACTTCAACATGCAGCTGCCTTACATATGCAAACCTACCAATTATGGCACCTTAATTTTTCCAGTTTTTGGATGTCCAAAGAATTTAAAGAAGTGAAAAATGATGGTTGTGGAGTTGAGGTTATGAAAGAAACATTTCTACAATTTCAACCACATTTCAGTGTCTGCATATACATGAAAAAAAAAAAATACAGATTGATGAACTAAAGATTTAAAACTGTTGATAGCATCTAATACAGTTCAGAGTAACTATTGTGAAATAAATGAGGACTATTACAAATAAAGGTAAGGAATATTTTTTTATTCCAAAACTGAAAGTCTTGTTTTTATCTCATCTCAACAATTAAATTTTTTTGAAACTGTGGCCGTGTTTTAGAAATAAAAAAACAAAAAACATTTTCTCTTACAATATTGTCATGAAAGGTTAGTGGAGAACCCAAAATGCAGGAGACCAGGATTGGTGACAGGAAATAAAACATTTAATAAACAAACTGAAACATCACAAACTATGGGGAGAAACAAAACTGTGACACAACAGAGCAGATGAGCTGACAAGGATGAACAGAAACTAAGACACTTAAATAGGCTGAGGGTAATTCACTGAAGTGAAGACAGCTGTGGATCATGAACCTGAAACTGGAATGACCGACAAAAAGAAAACCAAAAACATGGCCAAGAACAAAACCACAGAATCCTTTCAGTACCCCTCCCCAAAAGGGCAGATCCCAGATGCCCAAACAAACCCAGAGAAAGGGACCTGGAGGAACAGGAGAAGTAAAAACAAGTCCAGAACACAGTTTGGGTTCCTGCAGCCTAGCAGAGGTGAGGGGTGACATGGCAAACCCCTCCTCAGGAACAGGCATGAAGAGGAGCAGTCCCAATTACTCTCCCCAGGGACAGGAACCACGAAGGGGAGCGGCACTGGTGACCCTCCTCTGGACCAGGAGACACAGCCAAGGGGGAATAAATGGTGACCATCCTCAGAGACAGGGGACATAAGGTGGAGAGGCCCCGGTAACCCTCCACAGGAAACTTGATACTTGAAGGATGGTCCCGGCAATCCCCCTCAGGAACAGATTAGCCGGATGTGGATTGGCATGACTTGTGGCTGCGGGAAACCCCATTTGACATGGCGTGCACTGCAGTAGCAAAGAAAAAAAAAAAAACCCTGCTACTGCAGCAAAAAAATCTCCTGCTGGGTCCAAGGTGGTCAGGTCATTCTGTCATTAACTGGTGGTGGAGGACCCAAAACGCAGGAGACCAGGATTGGTGACAGGAAATAAAACATTTAATTAACAAACTGAAACATGAAAAAACTATGGGGAGAAACAAAACTGTGACACAACAGAGCAGATGAGCTGACAAGGATGAACAGAAACCAAGATACTTAAATAAACTGAGGGGAATTAACTGAAGTGAAGACAGCTGTAGATCATGAACCTGAAACTGGAGTGACTGACAAAAAAAACAAAAACATCAACAAGAACAAAACAGAAACAAAACCACAGAATCCTTATAAATATTTACCCTTGTTACTATAAAAAATGACACAAGGGTACATAAAAAAATTAGCTTTTGTCCACAAATCTCAAATTTGATCACTTATAAGTAATTAATTGAATTTTTGATCATTGTTTTGATGATTTTTCTATGAGAGAAGGGTTTGATTTTCCTTATCAAATCCTGTCCTCCTCAAAGCCCACCTTTTACAGTGATCTGTGCCATGGCTTCGATCACACCGAGTGTTGACATGGCAACGCAGGTATAATTGTTGGACTGCCGCACATCGGTCAGTTCCAGGACGTTGCGGCCGATGGGCATGTCATCCTCGGGTGTCAGGTCTTCTGCTCCCAGCATCCACTTCACATACGGCATGGGGGAGCCAACAGCCACGCAGGTGATGTTGATGTTACCTCCTGGCATGATTTCGCTGTCAGCAGGGGGGATGGAGAAGCGAGGGGGCACACGACGAACTAAAGCAGAAATGAAAGACAGGAAATACTATCAATTCTCAGTTGACCTTGAAGGATGAGAGGAAATATGTTTTACCGCTTTTAAATAAAATAGAAAGCATACAGAGTCACTCAGGTACATGCTGAGTCAAAATCATTAAAAGCTTTTCCAAATCTGTTGCAATAAACATTTAAAGACCCACTCCGATTTTTTTAAAGCTCTTTTAAAAGCAGCCTTTTAATTATGATAATGTCATTTTTAGCCAAAATACAAAAACCTGTCGTTTTCTAGGACATAGTTTCTGCAAAGTGGCAGTAGTTCTTTAGAAATTTGCCTCTGAGTTGTGGGCAAGACTGTTGGCACAAAGCAACCCCGCCCCTCTTCCCCACCTTGCTGTTGAAAGCTGGGAGCTTGTAGCTCACCCATCGTATTTTCCATGTCACAAATATAATTTTTTTTTAAACAACATTTTTTTGTCTGTTATTGATTTATGATTCAATTAGAGCACATGTGTCAAACTCAAGGCCCGCGGGCCAAATGTGGCCCGCCATGTCAATTTATGTGGCCTGCAAGAGCATAAAAGTTTTTAATTTCTTAAAATAAAAATAAAAGTTGGTGTGTGTTTATTCATATGAAGGGGGAATTGGACTTAAATATCGGATTGGGAAACTAGACATTAGGACTTAAACACTGTCCATATAAACTAACCTGACAGAATCAAATTTAAGAGGATTTATGCTAGAGTAACAAGCAAACATATGTTTTCTATGCAACTGTAATTGTCAAATTAAAAGGTCATAATAAATAAATAATGAGTTATTTAACATTAAGGAGTAGCTACGTTTATTTTTCATTACATTTAGTTACATGTGTAAGTTGTATCTGGCCCTTTGAGGACAACCACTATGCTGATGTGGCCCTCGGAGGAAATTAGTTGGACACCCCTGAATTAGAGAAATATTTAAAAATACATGAGAGTTTTAGCTTTTTTTTTTTTAAAATATGCCCTTCATGAAAAAAATGCTACAAGAACATGTTAAAAATAACAAAAACCTGATTTATATCAGAGTGTGTCTTTAGAGAACCATAACGACAAAATAAAAGTATGTAAAAGTTGGAGAAAACTGACAAAAGCACATGAGTGAGAATGCAAACAGCATTTTACAACAAAGTCATTTAATAAAGATGGCCAAACCTTAAGTATCTAATATAAAAGACACGGAAAGGACAGCCTCAAAAGAGCCACAAAGTGGTTTCTGTACCAACCTTCTCGCAGTTCTGCAGTGGCCAGCGGGACAAAGAACAGCAGGAGGGAAAGATGAAGACGAGAGAAGAAAAAAACACAGTTAATATCAGAGAAACGGGAGAGAAATAAAGTTTGGAAAAAGAAGCAAGGTAGCAAGAGACGGAGCGTGAGGCGAAGAGAGGAAAGAAAGTGGGAGAAGAGAAAGACCATAAACATAAATATCTAGTACGGTAAGTGGCTGATGTTGGAAGAGTTCAAGGCAGCTTCTACCGCCTGCAGACCCCAGTCTGCCTGTCAAACTCTCACTGAGCAGCAGAACCTATTCTACCGGCATCACAAGCGCTGTTAGTCGCACATCACTGACTCTCTGCTGTTTGTCTGTTCTTTATCACACACACTGTGCGCATGCTGGATGACATGGCTGCATGTGTGAAACCAAAAAAGAAGGGCAGACAACAGAGCAAAAGGCCTCGGGAATCAAAACGTCTCCAGGATTTGAATGTTTGCTGGGTCTGTGCGGGAATGTGTGAGCACGTTGAAAGAGCACAGAAGGACACAGCGCCCGTGGAGCCAGATGCCTGTCAGATTTGGGAAGAAACACAACTCTTATCTGGGCTATGACTCGTTTCTTCAATGGGGTCTAAAGGTTAAAAAGGCAAGGCCAGAAGTTTATTTGCTTGAGAGGAGAAGGAGGCCAATTGACCTTTTTAGAAGCACATTTTTCATTGCTTAAAAGCTAAAATAAAATAAATCAATACAAGTTTAATTGAATTATATCATACATAAAAAATAGCAATTACTAGTGGATAAACCATTGAGTGTATATGAGAATTGGACTGAGTGACCCCTCCCCCCTTGCGTTCCAAACAGGAAATACCCTCTGGCTCCAAGAAGCCAAAATCCCACAGACTTCTATTGAGAAATAAACAACTACTTAGTCATAATATTTTTCAGAATAAATATTCTTGCCCTGCTACCTTTTAAAAAAAAAGCCTAATTATTTGAATGATATTTTTTAGTGCTATTATGCAATTAATTTTGACCTGCTTTCAATTAATCTAATGAATCTATTTTTGTGACATTGTTTGATGGAAGGCCACGGCCCAACCACTTGAAAGTGAGCCGGGAAATATCTGTCAATCAAACACTTTGATCGCTCGATGTGAGACTACGTACTATTAGCGAGGCATCTGATTGGCCAGTTTGTAACTTGAATAACTTGCACTACAGAAAAATATGAACAAGTTAGAAAAAAAGGTAACAGATCAAGTATGGTTATTCCGACAAATAGAATGACTGTTTATTTTTTTAACAGACGTCCATGGGTTTTTGGTTTCTTGGAGTGAGCGGCTACTTCCTGTTTGGAACGCGAGGGTGGAGGGATCTTTTGGTCTAGTTCTCATCTACAGTCAAAGGCATGAACTCATGTTTTAGTCACAATTTTACCTCTGACGTAGAGATTCGCTGGGGTGGAATAGCGTGTCCCATCACTGTTGGTGGCGACACACTCATACTTCCCCTGGTCCGACTCCTCGCTCATCTCTATCTGGAGGGCGCCTGGATGGACGGAGTGACAGCGAGAAGAGGGGAGAAAGACAATAGAGAAGCATAGATAGAAAAAGAGAGGGGAAAAGAGCAATCACACAGAAGTGAAACACATCAGGCACAGTATGGCACCAACGCAACAACACTGTAATGGTCAAACCCCTCAGGAAAAAATGAGTCTAAAAGAGGTTTTTAAGTGAAAACAAGCAAAGCTCAGTGAGAACAGGAAGATTTAAAAAAAACAAACATATTTTTGCAGACAATCTGCCCAAAATGAAGGACAGCTTCATGATTTAGGAATGACAAAAACAAGAAAAAGGGATACAAAAGCCTGAAAAAAAAACCCAGAAGAAACTTCCTCCTAATATAAACCGAGCAGCCCAAACAAGGAGAAATCCACTCATCAATACAAACTTTTCCAAAAAAAGAAAAACTGCTGCAAGTTGAGATGTGGTTAGGTCAGTTCAGAGGGAAAAGAGGTGACAAAGATATTGCCATGGCAATAGGACAACCCCAACCCCTTGCAGATCCACCAGCGGGATCAGGAGTGTGATGTCATTTTAAAAACAGACCAACGAGGAGGTGAAGACATCGCTCCATCAAGGGCAACCACATATATTTAAAGAGAAAAAGGAAAAAAAAAAAAAAAAGGAACGACATACGCAAAGCCTTGGGAGGGGGCCGATGCTTTCTCGCTCCCTGAAAATAGAAAAACTGTCAAAAAAAAGTCAGCCAGAGAGGTTCTTTAGAGATGATGTGGTACGGCAAGAAAAAAGCGCCCAGAAAAACTTTATCAAAAAAGTGGTTGTTTGGGGCTTTTTGTTGGTAATGGAGGAGAAAAGAGAAAATGATGGCAAAAAACCAGAAAGAAACTCGTGATTCTGTGTTTGTAAGGGGGAGGTCAGTGTGTTTGTATGCGAGTGTGAGCATTCTAATTTTGTGTGTCGCAGTCTTCGCCATCTGGACTACTCAGGCAGAGCGAATAACAGCTGGGAGGGAAAACAAAACTGGGACATTTGGTTGGGCAAATACGGACAAGTTAGAAAGAGAGGCCGGGTCAAGCTTAGGTCAAGACCCTTCAAAAAAAAAAAAAAAAAAGAAAAAGAAAAGAAAAAAAAGGTAGATGTGAGGATATTTTATCCCTTCGCTAAAGCAAGAAATAATGAAACCAAGTACGCCATGCTTTACGTCTGAACCAAATTAGAGATGTAGACGGTTGAATGACTGAAAATGATGAGTAAAGAAAAAGCAAATCACATCATCACATGAAGACTTCTGTGTTACAGAGTGACAGCTGAGGCTGAGATGGGAAACACATGAAGATGAAGAAAGGCTGAGAGATGAGGAGAAAGGGAGGTGGTCATCATATCATATCATGAATTTCTTCCTCAACTCCAATTCCTCCTCTTGGGCCTAATGCAGATCTGAAGCAGTCGCAGGAGAATTACCAATATGGCAGAGTCTGAGAGCTCATATTGATGAACCCACCAGGAGCTGCTTTTCAGATCTGCGAGACAAGTAGGAAGCAGGGTTGAAAAGGAATCAGGCCACTGTGTCATGTCGGTCCTCCCAGCAGTCTTACCTCGTATGGGCGTGCCACCTGAGTGGGCAATGAATGCACGAGATTAGAGAAGGAGAAGAAGAAGAAAATGTTAGTACCTCTGAAGGAGTAGGGGGATAAGGGAGGAAAGGGACTAAGGGAACTAACTTATTGAGGAATAGAACCAAATTAGTGAGTAGGGACTCAAAATATAGATCCTCAGAGATTGAGAAGAGGAGGAGACATTAAAAGAATTCAGAAAGGGTTAATAGAGGCAGAATAAGCTCAAGAGGAAAAAGCAGATCTTAGATAGAGTGACAGACAGTGGCAGAGCTATAAGAAGATGGGTTATAGATTGGATTTTATTGACTTGCAGTAGGGCAGATGTGAGTCTAAGTCTAAGGCTGACTAGTGGATTTTAACTATCGTATATGTCCTGACCCGTAAACCGCTTGTGCTCTCTGCATAAACCAAACGCAGGTCTAATCCTGCTCATTGGATATAATAGAAATCTTTTTCATATCTGCTCTTAGGAGTAAGAAAAAAATCCACTCTCCAATACTGTCTGATGTTGAATAGATTTGTATTTTCTGTTGATATTGGGCTTTAAATCTCTCATATGAAAAGGTCGCGGCACACGTGACTCTTGGCCTTTTATTTACCTTGCCAGCACAGAACAAAAACTCGAAGGTCTAGAATTCATCATCAAGATTCACTCTTGCTGTCAATTCTCATTTTGGGTGGTTCCATCCCTCAAATAAGCAGCTGTTGTGTCTGTGTGAAATTTCCAGATGGTTTGTTACGTTTCTAAAAGCCCACCTGGTCAAATAACAATATAAAATTTCACATTTCCTGCCCGATTGAGTGTCAGATTGTCTGAGTGTAAAAGTTCTATCAATTAAGGGTTGTTTGAATGGGGACATACAGTAAGTGCTACTGTGTCGTCCATCCATTCACTTCCGCTGATTTGGGTTTGGATCTTGAGGATAGCAATTGGATGGATAGCAATTTAACCACCCAAAAAGACCATATAGAGAAACTGAATGCCTGCATCAGAGACATCAAGACCTGGATGACAATTATTTACCTCCTCCTGAACCCAGAAAAAACTGAGGTCATTATACTAGGTCCTAAAAACCTCAGAGATGCTCTGTCTGCTCAGAAAGTCTCCCTTGATGGCATAAGTGTAGCCCCCAATTCCACAGTTAGAAACCTTAGGGTAGGGTGCCCATACAAACTACGCTCTGATTGTCTAACATCCTAAATTCTAACGGTCAGGTTGCACGCAATGAGCCCTCAGGGAGTGTGTGCATATTCTTGAAGAGCCCTAATGGACCCCTGCACAGTACATGGGATTTGAGACGGTTGAAAAAATAATAAATCTGTATGACCCGCCTTCGTCTCACCTACTTTACCCTTATGTGTTATATACGTGTTAACATGACCTGTTGCTTGCAGCATTCCTACAGAAAATTATGCGTGAACAATTTTGCTCTACGGGCTCACGGCTTTGGTATTTTGTGAGGGCCACCTGCCCATTTTTTGCCTACAGACAGCCAGTATCTACCCGTATGGGCAGTTGTGACTAAGGCCTAACAGCTTGCTAACCAAAAAACCTTATACATAAGAGCACAAGTATTGAAAGAGTGGATTATTCTAAAGAAATGAAAAACTTCTGGACAACTCAGACCTAGTACATTGTATCTCTTCCAGCTATCCAGCCTTCTTGGTGCTGATTAGTTAAATGAGATGTGTCCAGATTCTGATGGACTGAAAACACCTGATCCAGGGAATCAGCAGCAAAAAAGCAAAGACAGCTGAACTACAAGCAAACTGGTAGATGTTGTATTTAATTAATTTTAAACCCGAAACACACCTATCTACCATCTGGTATCAATAGCTTTTTTGACAATAGTACCACAGAGTGGAGATAATTAGTGGGTGAATGAGTGAGGGAAAGAGATATCTAAACAAGTCAATGAGTGGAAAGTAAATAGGTGAGTGTTGGGAGCAAGTTACAATAGTCTGGGTTTGGGAAAGCTGCAGGTGCACGGATGAAGGTGAGGCCAGCTACGTCTAAGGTGATGAAGAAGTTGGTGCACATGTGCATGTGTGTCACTGTGTGAGCGTTGTCTTTCCTGTTGCCTGAACCCTAAGGCAACAGGTGAGTGCATTTATAAATATCCATGGTTCGTGTTGATTTGGAGTGTGACGGTTAGTAAAATGCGCACCATGCATTTTAATAACACTAACACATTTGTAAAGGTGAGCAGAAGCAGCAAGTGTAGCAACAGTAGTGAGCAGTAAATAGAAGAGTGGACAGTGAGGATGTAGGCCTCGAAACAGAAGCACTTACCAAAGGACTCTGTGGTTAAAAAGATACAAAGAGAAAAGAACAGCATAGACATGGCATTACAATGGGACCATTGGTGACACAGATGTGCTCAGCAGAAAGACTACGAAACATTTTATTGGAACTCCACAGAACTTTACTATAAAAAAAGTATTTAGTGGCAAACGAATCAGAAAGTCAATCATTTAAATCATAAAAATGAGCTAAACTAACATGACAAATATTTAGCTATTATATTGTAACATTGTTTTTTGTCAAATAGAAGTTTAAAAGGAAGGCTAATCATCTTGAAACAGCTAAAAAATATTAATGACAATAAAGCGGGGACAAAAGAATGCTTTTCCAGGAAATTAGGGTGATAAGGATAACTTGACTGAAATAATTTAAAGAGGATTTTAAGTCTCTAGAAGCAAAAGGGAGAACTCAAAGGGGAATAGATTTTATGACATATTGGGTTTGTTAGACGTTACTGTGGCAGATAGAGCTACTGTGCTAACTTTTTTTGCTGAGCCCTCTCTCAGAAAAAATCTGTGTCAATATGGCAAAAGCAAACTAAAAAAGGAAAACAAGAATAAACTTTTCATTCATTCATTCATTTTCTATTCCGTTTTATACCTTTTTTGGGGTCACGGGGCTGCCGGAGCCTATCCTGGCTACTTTGTCTCAAGAATAAACTTGAGACAAATTATTTAAAACTGCCATCATTCTCATAATATATCTCATATTGATGCAAGTTTCTTCCTTCACACATTGGACAAATTTACAATATTTCTTTTGCGCTCCTTTTGTTATAATGTTATAACAGAATAATAGAGGTTCCCAAATTGATTTTCTTTTATTTTATACATACAACATTTATAAAAAATAATTATAAAGAATTAGACTATGTATTTTGTGACGACAAAATTTCCAATTATCATCCAATTAGAACACAGTATGCGTTGGAGGCTTATTCCGATGGTTTATCAGGTTATGTAATTTTTAAAACATTTTAGTCAAATCCCTGAATCATCTCTGCTCCATAAAGATGCAGATTTTGTTCCGAATTAAAAGTTCTACTCATCTTAAAAGCAGCTATATGGAAATAATTTCATGAGGAGAACCTTTTTAGTTTTCTAAAGCTCAAACCGAAGGAAAAAAAAAAAAAGCTCAGTGAAAGCAGCAAATTAATTTTTTTATTTTTATTTGCTTTTACCATGTGATACAGCCTTTTCGAATTAAGGGTTATAATTTCCTCAAATAACGCTAAAAATTTTAAGAATTTTTTATTAAAGATAATCGAGATCCTGGGAGAAAATTATGTGCGCATAACAAAGAATAATCCCAGTGTATGGTCACAGCATTAAGAAGTAGACACTTCCTGATGTACATGCCACCATCACCTGTATTTCGTGTAAGTAAACTTTGATATAATAACTTGAACCTTCACTACAGACATGTAATGCATGTCAGAAATATCTCAAACGAGTGTGGATAGTAATAAAATTGATAGTGATGGTGATTTGTATAGGAAGTCATCAGTTTGGAGGACAGTTGGGAGTCTGTTTCAAAAGGTTTGGTAAAGTATAGAAGGGTTGGGAATCATACACAGCCAACTCGTATCACAGCAGCAGCAGCAGACAAAGTCAGCTAAAATATCACAGCTGGCTACTACGCAGGAGGGTGAATCAGCGGCGAGGAAACAAGGGTTGAAGATCAGCAGAATCAAAATCATAGTTTGCAGCAGCAGCAAGTTCGAAATGGGAATCAAAAACGGAGTCAGGAAGAAGAAGCTGGAATTAGGGAATAAAAAAATAAAAAAATGGTCAAAGTTTTGTTTACCTGAGCGGAGTTGCTTGATTCGTCCATTGTTACTAGATGTGTTCACTGGCAGGAAATCTTTGAACCAAGAAATTTCCGGGTCAGGGTTGCCACTTGCAGCACAGAGCATGGTGGCAGTCCGAGAACGCTCAACCACCTTGAGTTGGGGGCCCATGTCAATGGTGGGAAACCCTGCGGGAAGCTGGTCCTCTAAATACATGCAAAACAAAGCAAACATCATCAACAGCCACCCATCAGTCAATGACACAATTTCCAACCAGTGACAAAACAAATAATTGAATCTCTTCTCAATGCCACCTGTCAGGGAGTGAGATATTTTAGAAAACAAACAAAAATGTGTCCCTAAATTCATTAGAGGGTGGAATAACCAACTCATGCGAGAACTAAGTAGAGTTTGACAAAGTTCTACATATTATGGCTAGAGTAGATCTAAGGATCTCCACATATGCAGATCTTTTGGAACATTTTGGTGGCATGGAATGTGGAGCAAGGATCACTGATACATGTAGGTAAGATAGGCTGACACTTGAGGTCTAGTATAAAAAACTACAGAAGCTCCAGTTGCTGAAGAGTTTCAGGTCTGATCTGACAGAAATATGTCAGAACCCAAAGTTGTTTTGAATTAGGGGTGTTTGAGTACCTCCAGTGACTTTTGTCCATACGTATAAGAACCAATGACTAAAACTTGACTGTTGACCGAAAGGAGGGCATTGTCTGATTTACTAAATCACATTTTTTGCACCACAAAGATGGCTAGGACTAGGAGTAAAAAAGTGATCCAAGGACACACAATGTGAAGAAGGCACAGTGCGGAATGTATTTTGGACGAGTGTGTTCTGTGACAGCAGGGGATTCTTACAGCAACACAACACTTTCTGAAAGCGGATCAGAAATCATTAGAGGAGCTGCTTGGTGTCCAAGTTCAAAACATCCAATTTGGTTGAGCAATTGTAGGAAGTTGAGCTTTTCTCATAATTTCTATAAGAACGATCTACTCTGCCTCCAGGTACTTCCTGGGCTTCTCTTATGTTACTCAGTAATCAAGCCATCATTCTAAACCAATCGTTAAATCGCCTGCCTTTCTTTCCAGCCAATTGCCTTCATATTTTGGCTTAAAATTCATGGATATCATCTATCTCTGCATTCCAAATGGTTTTGCCAGCCATCACATTCTCCACTGGGAGCGGTGTTTATGCATGGTCTGGTCCTTGACCACAATCAGCAACTAGGCTCTGGGGTTTACTCATCTATAGTCACCAGCCCAGAGCCTCACCTCAAGATTTATGGACTTGTCTTATGCACCTCGTTCTGTATCACACATATATCTTTACTCATTTTCCTAATACCTCTTTTGAAATACAGGCCAAACCAATTCCGAACCTTTATGGGAGTGCCTCACCTCAATAGTTAAGGCTTATAGACAGCCCACAATCTCCACAGAACAGGGCTGATGCGATATGCCGTTGATTGAGTACTGTCACTCAAAATACTTTGTGCCGTGGCACAATCACTTTGTACGCCACTACATATGGTAGCACTGGTATTTTATGAGACATGTAGTGACTTACCAACATCATCTATAGTCATATTAATGATTTATTTAAGTGTATTAGATACTCAACTTTTGCTCCAGATCAGATGAATCTTAGTTTTTATGTTTGTGTTTAGTTGTAGTCCAAATAGGCTTATAAGTCACTCGTCATACTTTCTGGAACGTTTGAGATTATGATAAGTTTTGGGATCACTGCACCACTGTACCAATCTGAAGACCCAGTTATGGTGCTATTGCACATCTGGAAGCACCATAAGAGTTCCCTGATTGAGCATTCAACAAAACAAATCACAACAATAAAACAAACTAACATTTTAGGTCAAATGTACTCAGGCTCATAACAAATGGTGTGCTTTGAGAAGGCCCTTACAAGACTCAAATGATCTGTTGCTAACAGCTTAAAGGAAGACATCACCGCTCACCCTAAGAAGTCCAACTAAAAAACATATCTAGAATAGTACTGCTACGTTCACACCGGGTTTGGAATTACGCATATGAGCAACTGCTTTCAATGAAAAGTTTAAGTAAATGCGCTTATAAGTGGGTCTCGATCTTCAACATTCAAAACTCTCATATTCACGCATTGCTACACAAGATTTTAAGTCAGTTTTTGGGCTCTATATATTTAATATATGCGGCCATTGAACGTACGCTGAAAGTTGAACCAGTTGAACTTTGACCAATCAGGGACCTGAATTTGGTAGTGACGTATTGGCAGTGTTCATTTCAAAATACTGCCAATACCGTAATGTCACGCCTGATAAAAGATCAGACTTTTGAGGGATCCCATAAGAAGGTCCTAAAAAAAAGATGCCATCCCAAGACAGTCAGTCATTGCTGTTTGAACAGAATTAAAGAGAAAATTAAAGCATATTCTTTCAGGGAATTTAACGTGACTCAGCACACTTTTACAAGCCTCATCCAGTCCAAGAAATTGTCCCTGGAGTTCACCTGTTGTATAAAATCAAACAGGCAAGTTCAATAAAGTCCTGCCCACTGGGAGCTGTAGCCTTGTGGGACGGTAACTTAAATGCTAATTTTTTTGACATCAGTGGCAATTAACTCAAACATAGAAAACCATTTCGCTGTGACATGGAAAATCAAAGGCATTGGTCTAACTTTATTCACTTTAAGAGGGAGGTTTAGGAGAGAAAGAGGGAATAGTGCTTGGAGCATTTAGAGGATCAAAGAGAATGGAACAAAAAGGAGAAAAAACTGTATCTAGACTTGTAATCAAATAGGTATGGAGCAGATTAGTTTTACATTTTGTCCTAAATTTTAAACGAGCAATGGGAAATTCAAGAGTCTGCAATCATCATAGGAAATTGGATAGAGAATTAAAGTTTGAAAAGAAGTCAGATAAGTAAGAAATGGATGTTTGAATGATGGGGTATTCATGTAAAAGGCAGTCTTCCCTGAGTTTTTTTGTTGGTCAGAGCTAAAATCCACTGTGACTTTCTCCATCTATACCACACAGAGCCTCATTAACAGGAAATCCTAGCGCCTAACCTCACTGAGGAGATGCTAATTCTGGTAGGTATCATCGAACCGTAGCCAATGGGTCGTGAGACGCCGGCATCGAGTGCATGCGTGGCCTTTTAACAGCTCCGGTTTCAATCAATCACATCGCCTGACAAATGGAAACGCAAGCATAATAAACTAAACTGAACACGACGGAGAAGTGTTTCTGGGAGTGAGTGAGTCCGCATTAAAGCGCGTACGGTTAAAGAGGGTAGAGACTTAAAAAAAGAAAGAAAGACGAGCAGAAGACATCACTAAAAGACAAAGAAAGAGTGACAGAAAGGAGAACCAAAGAGAACAAGCAGGAGAAATAGACAGAGAGGGTGAAAGAGCGCAAGGGAATTGTACAGCATAGCAATCCTGATTCTCTCTGCTTTCATTATGCAAACACTTACTTCAAAGCCAGCCCCTTGTAGGCAAGAATAATGCATTCTATTTCATCTACCTGGGGTGGGACACTGCAGCGAACAGAGTGCACAGTTTGAAAGCAGCTCCCAGATGTCGTGCATTTCTCTCCGTCACTCTTCTACAGCCACTCGAATGGGCATGAATGTGCTAACTGACTGTAAAAAAAGTCATGTAATTGCAAACAGGTAACATCTTCAAAAATGCCCATAAAAAGACGCGCAAAGTAGTTCTTGAGTTGCAACGAAAAGAAAGAACAACTGTTTAAGGCTCCAAGCTACAAACGCATATTGGTTTTCTCACTGTGCTGCCGAATGCAAGGAGTTAAAGACCTCCTGAGGTCAAAGCAGATGTGCAATCCTACACTTTGGAGCCGACACAGATCTCCACACACCACACTGTTTCATTTGGATGTGCTCCCAACTCACTGTTTCCACTGTGAGCAATCCAGATCCTTTCCAAGCTCTCAGAGAGGCCCGCTCTCACAATAATGAGGACTGCTGTGAGAACGCTGTCATTTTACAGAATGCTCCAAATGTAATCTACACACGTCGCCACGGGTTTCATCATCTGCCTGAAAGACTGCGATTCGTGCCTGCTCTTCTAATCAGGGGAAGGCTGTATCAGAAGCCTCACAATTACATAATAAGAACAGCTGTAAGCAAACTTGTTTGCATCCCTCACTGTTTTGACCGAGAGATTCATTTCTTACGCAATTGAGCACAATCCAAAGGATAACTGTCTATTTCTTAATATGCATTGATCTTAATGCTCTGTCAGAATTTTTATCTGAATTTTTTTTAAGGAAAGACAGTTATCATTTACACCCATTTAGCTCGTTCAAGCGCCTTAGTCTTTCTAAACTAACTCTTTATAATAATAAAAAAATGTATATAAAATGTTATAGATTAAAATGTTTTATTTATTTACTTCCCGTTATTTTAAATAAAGTGCTTTGTGGTCCTGTATCAGCTGTGCAGACACCACATCATGAAAAATAAAGGTACGGTAGCTGGTAGATGGTATTTTTTTAGCATTTTTTTCATGATGGAAGACAGATATATATATGTATATGGCTGGTTTGCGGCGCCTTCGGCCCGTGAAACCAGGGTTCGAATCCGGACTGCTCCCTATTCCCTTCTCTGCTTCTGTGCCGGTCCCAAGCCCGGATAAATTGAGAGGGTTGGGTCAGGAAGGGCATCCGGCATAAAACATTGCCAAGTTAACCATGTGACTCATCCTCGAAAGAGAGGTTTTTTCGCTGTGGCGACCCCTGATGGGAAAAGCCGAAAGAGAAAGAAGATATATATATATATATATATATATATATATATATAAACTAAGCTTAAAATTGTTTCTGAGTGTTTGTTTACTCAAATGACACGGCAAACGAAAAAATGCAGATGGAAAAAGTTTTAAGCTGTGATGTAGGCGGTACAATCAGCAAGTCACATGCTCCCTGCTCTGCTCCATTCTGATGGATTTTAGACAAATAGATCCACTTATGTCTTTGTTTTGCTCGTCTGAGCTGCCCTCTGGGAAAACAGATTCTGGAAGGAAACTACAGGTAAAAAAAAAAAAAAAAATCAATTATCAATGCAGTCTTAAATAGCCCCAAAAACAAATTAAAGCCGTTGTATGGTCTGCAGACACTCCCCCCCGTCCCCCCCCCCCACCCCGTCCCCTTTTGAACCACTGGCTGAGCTGCTGCGACAACACTCCTCATGCACCAGTTCTGCCTCTCATCAGAACTGCAGGTGACAAATGTTGGTTTTTGCTCCCAAGTAGCTTCCCAGTGATGCTCTGGGAGCTAGGAGGCGATAGATTAAAATCCAGGAGAGGAGTTTAAACATCCCTGACACGTGCGTTTCGGTTTAATTGGCGGAATTGCAGCCATTTATTAGCCATGTAAGAGATTTTGGCACCATTTTCTTTTTTTAATGTTTTTGCCGCTGCAATGTACTGTAATCATATGGGGGGGGGGGGGGGGGGGGTATTTATTATGTCAAAAGTTCATTTCCACCAGGTACAGTCTGTGTTTTTTGGACTATGTAGCTGGGGTGAAATTTTCATTCAATGTACAGTAGGAAATAAGAATACGGTACTTGCAGTCCAGGACTGCTGTGGTCCATAAATATACAACCACGGTCTCACTCATAAGCTTACATGTTTTGCACAAATCTTTGTTAACTGGGATGATTTGCTGAAGATCCACCAGTTTTGAGCATTAATGCCAAGTTTTTTTTATGATCTTGGCCAAGTCTTTAAGCACATGACAGTCAGATGGCCAACTGGACCAGTGTCAGCTTTTCTTATGCAACTTTGTGCAACAATTTTCCAGGAAGTTTTTTGGGCAAAATGTTCCCCATATTGAGAAGTGATTAAAGCATTGGATGATAGAAAAGTAAACTGTTCATTAATAACAACAGCAACAAAAAAAGTCAGATCACACAGAAATATGTTCACTTCCGGACTTGTTGCTTGTCACCTGTCACCCCAGGTACATGTGAATTTTTACAGAAAGTAGGAATTATACAGAAGCCGATTGTGCGCTGGATACAAAAGCATATAATTGCTCTATGCTAAACTATTATTTCAGCCACTGCCAATTATGGCCATTTACTGTGAGCCAAGATTTCAGGCAGTCTGGTCCAATCATCAGTAATTAAGCCTCCTGACCTTTATACCAGATCCCGCATGTCAGGCAGTCAGTCAGTGGGCTGAGTCTGTGGAGGTGGTGTTGAGTGGGGACACATGACTGACAAGGCTGTGTGTGTGTGTGTGTGTGTGTCTCGGTGTGTGTACTTTGCGACTGACATTTGCACTGACAGCCTATCAGGGACTATTAGCTGCTCCCAGGTGGCCTCTTATTCATCCACAGCACAATGACTCCTCAGAGGAAGAGAAAGAGGGTAATCACCACATAAAAAGATGCACTGTCTTAAATTGAGGGCACGTTTGTCTGTGAGAAACGCGCACGTGTGTGTGTGTACGTGAGGTAAAGAAAGACGGGCGAGCGGATCGAACCATCCAGTGACAGAGGTGGAGAACTTTGAAATAGATGCAAAAACAACAAAAAAGGTACACACACACACAGATGTAGGCGCACAGCTTGGTGTGCTCGCACAATTACAAGGCGCACACACAGACAGACAGGCGAAGACTAACCACGTGAGACAGGAATGATTCTGGATGGATGGATGGAGCGGAACAGCACAGAAGATGCAAAGAGTGGTTGGTTGTGAATTATTTAGAAGTAGCTGTGCAGCAGACCTAAAAGCACGTGGAGAAACAGACAGAAGAGAAAAAGCAGGCAGAATAAAGAGTATGGTGGTGGTAGTGGTGGTTGGGGGGGCTAAAAAATTAAACATAAAAACGGGAGATGACAAGAGAAAGAACTGCAGACTCCCTTCTAACCCTCAAAGAGACAGGAGAGGAGGAAGAGGAGGAACATGCTGCACATCTTTCCCCCCATGAGTATCACTGGCAAAGGCAGGTGATGTGATTATCCACACTTGAGCAACTTCACTCAATAAGACGCTCTTGATCCTCAAACTACCGGTTCATAATGTTCTCTTAATGGACTCCACTAACACCAACATCACTGTCTGCATTAATGGACCCTTGCTTACACTAAATCATCTACTGGAGTGAATCCAGGCTGAGAGAATCGGCCCAGGCTTTACAGCCGAAGGAGTGCGAGGTGTTGCTCATTGTGGACATCGATTGTTAGTGTTGCTGGGTTGTTGAATAAGAAGACAATAAGGTGTGAGACAGGCTGGATGAGGAGGTGGAAGACAAGCTGTTTATAGCTACAGCCAAAGCAGACACACACAACATCAGGTTAGTGGAGCTAATTCCTTTTGCTTTCTTTTTGCCAGACACAAAAAGACGGATGCAATGCAAATTTGGCAAGTACGTCTTGACGCTGATGCTGAGACCAATACGAAGAAGACGGAACGTTGTGCTTGCTGCACTTCTCAAAGAAGAGCAACACGCACAAGAAGAAGAAGAAGAAGAAGAAGAAGAAGAAGAAGAAGAAGAAGTTGTTGCGTGAGGCAGCGGTTGCAGAGGCCTCACCACGCTAATGTTTAAAAAAAAAATCTTGAAGATTTTGTTGATGCCTCATCATCGCACGGTGGCAGTTGTATTTGTGACCATAGCAAAAAAAAAAAAAACGAACAAAGTGTAACCTAGAGTACATTTTTAAAAGGGTGCCTGTAATTTGAAAGATTATTTTTTCTAGCTGTCTTCTCATATTCCTGGATCATTTTAAGGGTTTCCCCCCCAAAACATGTGAAGCAATATGTCAGTATAGGTTCTCATTAATCCTGGTAGTGTTGTCTTGCAGTTGAGTCATAGCAACTGGACTTCCTCTTTGAAACATTTTGTTGCTTATCCAAGTGGCTTCATCTGTCTGGATCAGGGGTGGGCAAACTTTTTGACTCGTGGGCCACAAAGGGTTCTAAAATTTGACAGAAGGGCCAGACAAGGAGCAGATGCATTGAGTGTATTACCAAAAATATGCTTTTGTTGTGGTTCAAATTTGATTGAACGAGTTTTCATATTAAAACTGTGGCTTTTGTTTTCATTTTCATGCCAATTGCGCGATGGGTGGATGACCTTCAGGGAAAAATGCAAACTTAGAAAAACGGCATGTTCATGTGCTGTTGGAATAATCAGAAAAATGACTCTCTGACTCGGAAAACAAACATAAATGTCAGAAAAACAACAAATTATTCAACACCACATGAATGCAGAATGACTTTCTGCACCTAGACAAAGGTCAACATATTTATAGAGTACCATCCATGGGAATTACAGTGAAAATAATAAGGATTATCAATATAATTTATTCCAGGTAAATAAGAGACTTGGACTTCTCACTGTATCTCAAAGCCCTGCAGCATTAATTGCAAATGAGTTTAAAAATGTCTCCAAATGTTTTTTTGTTTTTCCATGAGAGGAAATACAGATTTTTTCTTAAGTGTAAAAAAAAATTCTTGGCAAATTAAGAAAGAGTTTACAAAACATTTCTTAAAAATAGTCACAGATTTGTCTCAACCTCAACCTTTCTCAGTTCTGTTTCAGAGTTAGAAACTTTGAAAAAGTGACAACTCTGTAAAAAGCTGCAGACCTTCATCCATCCATTTTTATAACCCGCTGTATCTCTTTCGGGGTCATGGGGTCGCCAAAGCACGTTAATATTACTGCCAATGTTGGGCGAAGGCGGAGTATACCCTTGACAGGTTGCAAGTCTGTTGCAGGGCCACAATCACTCCCACACACTCACACCAGCATGACAATTTAGGGACAATTTAGAGTAACCAATTAACCTATGAAGCATGAGAAAACCTACGCTTGCAAGGGGAGAACATGCAAACTCCACACATAAATGTATACGCTTTTGTGTAAATAGATCTGAGAATCTGTGTTTAGTGATTCAATGCGGATAAAACAGCTGATCATTTATCACTTATTTAAGTGATTTATTTGACCTAATGCATAAAACGCTTCAGATCAGAGTTCCAAATGATACAAAACCAAAATTCCTCTGTTAAAATTTTATACAAAGTGCCTCACTTTATTAGGCACACCTGTCCAACTGCTTGTTAACACAAATTTGTAATCAGCCAATCACTTGGCAGCAGGTCAATGCATTTAGGCATGTAGACATGGTTATGACGATCTGCTGCAGTTCAAACTGAGAATCAGAATGGGAAAGAAAGGGGATTGAAGTGACTTTTAACGTGGCATGGTTGTTGGTGCCAGACAGGCTGGCCACAGAGTACAAAAATGCCTTGTTGATGCCAGAAGTTAGAGGAGAATTGCCATACTGGTTCCAGCTGATAGAAAGGCAACAGTAACTCAAACAACCACTGGTCACAACCGAGGTCTGCAGAAGACCATCTCTGAATGCACAACATGTCCAACCTTGAGGCAGATGGAATACAGCAGCAGAAGACACCGGGTACAACTCCTGTCAGCTAAGAACAGGAAACTGAGGCTACAATGAATTTACACAGGATCAAAATTGGACAATAGAGGACCGGTAACGTCCTCGACATTGTCTGCTGCCACATTCAGGTGGTAGGGTCAGGATTTGGCATCAACAACATGAAAGCATGGATCAATTCTGCCTTGTATCAAGTGTTGAGGTTGTTGTTGGTGGTGTTATGGTGTAGGGGATATTTTCTTAGTACCAATTGAGCATGGTTACAAAGCCACAGCCTACCTGAGTTTTGATGCTGACCATGTTCATCACTTCATGACCACAGTATACACATCGTCTGATGTCTACTTCCAGCAGGATGACGTATCATGCCATAAAGCTAGAATCATCTTAGACTTGTTTCTAGAACATGGACTCAAATGGTCAGATCTAAACCCAATAGATCACCTTTGAGATGTTGTGGAACGGGAGATAGGCATCATGGAGCCGACAAATCTGCAGCAACTGTGTGATGCTGTCAAGTCAATATGGACTAAACTCTCTGAGAAATGTTTCCAGTACATTGTTGAATCTATGTCACCAAAGATTAAAGCAGTTGAGAAGGCAAAAGGGGTCCAACCTGATACTATCAAGGTGTACCTAATAAAGTGGCCAGTAAGTGTATTTTTGTTTTGTCAAGAGCCTTTAAAGCATATCTGACTCCATCATAAATAGTTAATGAAGAATTGATGGGTTCATGATAACGCACAATTAAACTTGAAAGACTTAAAATGAAATATGACACACAGCATATCGACAGATCTTTAGAGCATTTCAGCCTAATTGTAAATCTGTTCAATATTCTAAGACTCAACTCAAAGATATTATTTACAAAAAAACAAAGAAAATCAGTTGGATCACATATCAAAAATATAAGTATTTTATACAGTTTTTATAATAATAAACCACTTAAAAGGTCAGGTAGATAGTAAAATATGACTTAATAAAACCCTTTTGGTCCCTGATGAAAACAAATATTCCCACAGAGAGATGTTTTATGATTAGCGGACAATTTGGAGTTTTTAAAAGCGGGAGTCTTCCCACCTACCTCGTAACACACTGAGTCGGGTGGAGGCAGTAATCTCTCCTGCTGAGTTGGAGGCGTGACATTCGTAAATGGCCTCGTCTCTGGGAGTTCTCAGCGGTTGGATCCTCAGGACTGAACCGGATCCATCGTCAAACTCTATTACCTGTCGGTGGAAGTCACAGTCAAGCAGCCGTACCTCTATCATGGAGGGGTTTAGCTGAACAAGTATGGAATCTGTCTGTGGTTGGTGTTATTATACAGTCCAAGTGTGGCGTTGAAAGTCTTTCATTTGTTTGCTTCTGCTTTTTCTTTGATTTTGATTTTTAATATGAAAAATCATTTTTAGAAAAAAATAAATGGTTTCAAATCTCTCCCTTAGTTATTTTTCATCTATTAGGGAAAGCTGACTTTAAAGGATAACACAACTCACTACACACATAAAAGCTGATTTTGTGTGGCATCAGCATCTATGTAAGTTATTTCCTTTATAGGAAAAAAGATGTAATTAAATTTATATCTCATATTCTGGGATGTGTATTAACTTCTTTTAGAAACCCTGCTTTGTGCATTAAAAAGGCTTTCGCTTCAGAATAATGCACATATATGTAAGAATGAATTTGATTTTCTTGGAAAGTTTACTTAAATGGAAATCGGATAGTAACAATCCCACAAGTCTTGACCGACAAAACAGCAACAAGTAACAGCATGTAGCCTCGGTTCATATAGTTTGGATCAATAATAAAGCATCTCCTGGAGTGATTTAATCACAAACAGGAAGACACAGAGATGAACCTAAACCTGGGAGGGAACTCTGCTTATTAAAGCGGAGGAGCATCCTGGGCAACACTGACCAGACTGGAAAGAGTCTGATTTAACATCTGCAACTGAAAGGTGACTCATGAGGGTGCAAATAAATCAAAAGTTTTTGCCTTCGGGAAACCAATAAGACTGATCATATAAGAATCTCATATTCAGCAGCCGGAGGGATCATCTGACATATAAGAGAGAGTATGGGCAGACGGTGCTTCACACACCTGAGTGACCTTTGAAGCACAACTACAGACAAATCTGATTGCCTTTAAAGGTACAGTTTGGTCTCTGAATGTAAACCGATGATGCCCGTTAAACAAAGATCACAAACATAAAGCCGCCCGTTTCTGTCTTTAATGTCAACTTCAACTGTCATAAATGCCATGCATTTTCCCAGCGGGCACTGGTTTAAAGAGGGACTCTATAATAATACCATTATTGATGGTTCTAATTGCACAAATTAAGTGGAGACGGCACAGCTCTACAGAATATTTTCCATACTAAGTGGTTGTTTGATATGTAAAATAAGTCATCTGTCATGTTTAGCAAGCTTTGAAACACTACTGAGGCTCGTTTGTTCAATGAAAACATGTCTTAGTTCTTACGACCCTTTAACAGCGGAACTTTAGCTCCCGTGTTGACAGTCTTTCGACTATCCAAACTCTTCAACCATTGATGCAATTAATATAAGTTCAGCGAATTTGGAAACGGAGAAAAACGGCATAGCACTAATGTACGACATTTTACAGTAGTGAAGTGCTTGCATAGTGGTGTAAAGCTGCGTTTGTCCTTGACAGAATCAGGCCATTCATGGCGATCGCGTCAACGGCCGAAGATTTATGGTATGTCAAAGAGCTCAAAGAACGAGTGTTTTTCACCGGCGAAAGGTGTTAAAAACAAAACTCTTTAAATGCTGTGTCCACAAAACAACAAACATGGTTACAACAAAGAAATCATGAAACAAGCATGAATTCCATTTTATTTTTTGTTCAGTTAAAGTCACATGGAAATTATTGATTATCTTTCGGCGTATCTCGTTAAGGGACAGCAAATCCTCTTTTACTGATTTGTTCAGGTGGTTTGGCAGAGAGTTTTACACCGGATGCTCCTCCTGACACAACCCTGTATTTTGATTGATTGAATATTTTTATGCCACAAATGATCTTTTCTATTCTGTATTACAGTCATCTATATAACAGCACATTTTATTCAGCGCCCTGATTGGCTGAAGAGTCTTGTCAATCAATCCCCTTTGTACTGTGTCTTCTATATCTACACAATGCATCCAGTCTGCCAAGTCTAAATAAATGTACATTGGCGAGGAGATCTTGGTTTTAATTTGATCAAATTGGAATTATTTTCCCTAAAAATTTGAACTTTAAAGCTACGTTCACACCGCCCTTGGTAGCATGAACCAACTTTGACCTATCAGTATGGATGGCATCCTTAATTCACGAAAGAGTCAACCGCTTGAAGATTCAATAATTGCGATTTGTGTCCCATATATGACTCCAAATCTTTCATACTGTATATATGTACGTGTATTCAATAAAGCTGTGAAAGAAAAAGCATGGAGAGAGATTGGCAAGATTTGCATCGCTTCGGCATTTAGCAGCAAGCCTCTCCCAATTATAGGTGGTGGTCATGTGCAAACACTAGTAAATGAAAAAGAAGAGGAATCCCCTCCCTGCTTGTCCAGTGTGAACACTGAGTTACAGAGTCCAGACAGAGTCACCATCCCTAGTTATTTTTGGAACGAAACTCCTGCAATAAAAAGAGGGACCACTGTATATACATTTAAGATGGCGAATAATGTAAAACTAAAATGTTACAAATTCTAACCATGTAGAAGTAAAACCTTTGTAACCGTGTGAGATATGAGGTTATTAGTCGAAATGTTAGAATACATGGTCCGTTAATTTATGTTTATCCAAATTATGGTAGTACACCCTGAATTTTGTTTATGGGCCCACATTATTGTCAAAAAAAGGATGCAGCTTTATACATGTGTCACATTCACTCTTTTTGGAAAATTCTTAAATTGTTTCAGAAAAAAAGGTAAAAGTTAGGGTTGCAGGAAAACTCGTAATTTGTGGTCATATAATTGGTCAATATTGCGATGACAATATAATTTGCAATACCTTAACAAATAGCAAAGCAACCAAAAACATCATTTACATTTCACTGCAACAGTTTAATTCAAATAGGAGTCAACATACCTTAAATTATACTTCAAATGACCCTCGTCTACATGGGAGGCAAGTATCTAATATAAAAGGGCTCCATCTGATTGGTCAAATGCGTGGAGGGATTTATTTGATTCGTTAAATACTTCAAGCTGCCATAAGATAGTTTTAGCACATTTAAGGTAACCATTTATCACAATTTATACCATCTTTTGCGATATGCGTATTGCACATCTTGATATAACGATAAATTTGTGACTTATTGTGCAGGCCTAGTAAAAGTGGTGTTTTCTCTTTGATTTAAAATAAAATCACTTATATATATGTATTTGATATTGTCAGTAAAGATGTTAAGCTATGGCCCTCAGGGACTTTTATGTAAAACCCCAATGCATCGTCATCAGCGGAAGGCATAAATATCTAACTCTTGCAGGAGATACAGTGTCTTACCTCAAATCTCTGGTTGCTGACTCTTTTGCCTTTCTTGTTCCACATTATCTTGGGTTGTGGGTCCCCAGCGGCCTGACACACAAAGGAAGCCACTCCCCCCTGGACTCCTGTTTGGTCCTCTGGGGTTCGTGTGAATCTAGGAGATGCTGTGAGAAGAGAGAAAATCACAAGTGAACATGCTTGGAAGTGAAACAGGGCGCTGCAACTGACAGCTTTGTTATATTTACTAGTCACTAGTAGCACTGATGTAAAAAAGAAAACCCATGCATACACTAAAATAAAATAAAATGTTTCTAAATGCTCTCAAGAGATGAAAAATTGCTTTTCCTTGTCCATATGCAACACATGCAATGCATAGAAAATATAATTTTAGTAGATTTTTTGTGCAGTTTGAGAATAACTAAAGGGCAACAATGCAGAAAGTCAAATTCTCTCAGTATATTTCTTACAACAACCTCGTTGCATTCAGCTTGGACGTGTGGGTGGGTTGGAGTCTGCATGTGTGTGCATGTTCCCCCATGTTTTCCCTCTGTCCCTGCACGGCAAAAGAAGCTTAATATTTCTGTGCCATAAAGGATTTATGAAGACTTATTCCTGACATGACCACTAAAGCCCCTCGTTTCGGGGACGCCAACAATATCATGGCGGCGGCCTCCGCTAGATTGTGACATCATAACATCAAAAAGATTCGGCACGTCAGTCACGGCACGTCACCAGCCGCTCGCCTAATGGCATTCCAACCAAACCAGAAAATCCCTACTTAAGGGCTTACTGCCAACCACCCTGACAAAGGGAGAGAAATTGCTTTTTGCTGTTTTAAAAGAAATCAGGGAGAAAAGGAAAGGAAGCTTAGCGTTTCAGAGCAAGGGGAGGAAGAGGAAAAAAAAGGGAAATTAACAGAAGAACGGATGAGATAAAAGGAACAGAGGGAGACACGCAGATGGAGAGCAGAGGAGGGAAAGAGGAAGATGAGTGCGAATACAACATAAAGAGACAGGGAGGCAGAGTGTGAGTCAGATAGGATGGCAAGCAGTCAGAGAAAAGCAAGCTGCCCAATCAACTCTACACCTCAGTGATTCACGGCCAACTCTAACCTCCGTCAACACACGTGTGTGGATGCGTTTGCCTATGAGCTGATTTAGTGTTTCTCTTTTATTTTTGCCCTCCTTGCACATGTCATATTACATGTAAATAAAGCTTTTTGTTATTATATCAAAATTGATTATATTAAAAAAAAAAAGAAAAGATGCAGATGTTCAAAAAATATTTTTATTTATTTATCCCTTTTTAGACAGAATTACCTTTTTTTATACAGGGTCATTATGCACAAATCCATTAAAGACCCACTATGGAGAAAATTGTGTTTTTGGTGTTTTTAACATGTTCTTTTGCCTATTTTTTCTGTGGATGAAGACATTAGCTAAAAATTTCATTGTTTTTACAACTTGGTCTATGGTGAATATTATCTGGTTTAACAATCCTGCTTGGTGACATTGCATCTTTGTTTGCACATTTTGCATAATTAATTTTCATTTTACTAAAAAAAATGTATTTAATTTTTTTTGTATTAATACTTTCAATAATTTTCCTTTAGTTTTTACCTGGGAGTTGCACTTTACCAAAGACATCCTTGAATGTCCCTGGGTCATCAGTGAAGAGGACAACCCATTGAAGGAAAAACTGTTTAGTTGACTAAAAATATGGGTTTTATTTTTACTTAACTCAGTTTAAAAGTAAGGCATCCCCATATCATAATACTGCCACCTCGGGTTACAAGGAAAATCTGGATTCTTTTGAAGCGTCCTTTTCGATTCATGAACTTGCCAACCGCTCCCCATTAAAAGTGATCATTAATTATTGTCCAGCTGGATATATATATGACACCAAATCTTTCATATATCGAAATAGAGCTGTGACAGAAAAAGCCTGGCTCAACATTTGTGATATTGGCACCGCTTTTCGCATTTCGCACCAGGCCCCTTCCAGCTGTAGGTGGCAGAAATGCGCTAGCATCAGGTAGTGGTAGTCCAGCGTGAACACAATAAGTGCATTTTAAACTCACGTTCATTGTATCCTTGAACGTTCATCACATGCCCGGTGTGTACGTACCACACACCGTGCCTCACATGGCCGGTGTGTACATAGCACAAGCTAGCAGGAGAGGCTGTAGTTGGATCGATGACGGGAAATGGGGATGGGCTTACTCCGTATGAGCGGTCCTGCTCAAAACTCAGAGGCAAATTTCTAAAGAACTACTGCCGTTCTGCAGAAACTATGTCCTAGAAAACAACAACGCTTTTTAAATTTTGACTAAAAACGTAATAATCATAATAAAAAAAACACTTTTATAAGAGCTAAAAATTACAGGCCTTTAACATTTTAGTTAAAGAAAATGTGTAGTAATGGTTGTGGGTTCATTTTCTTTTCTACAATGAAATGAAAAATACTGCAAAGTGTCACTGTGAATAAATGTTCCACTGTATGTAATCTACTTGCAGTATTGATCTTCAGTGTTTGATCTATCATCGTTTGATGAGCAAGAAGGAAAAAAAACTCTAAATGTGACTGGTGGGTTTTTGCATTATTGTACATTAAATGTGACATTTTCGGGGCTTTTAGAGATTGCATTTGCCTTCTGAGAAAATGTCACGGTCCCTTCTTTTCCCTTCCCATATTGAATATGTCACATCCCACTTAGTTATCATGTGGTTAAAGAGGACAAAATATTAGCAAATCCTGATATTGTGTATGTGAAATATTAACGATGCAATTATGATGGGACCGTTTTTACCTGCATACATCTTGTCAATGGGAGCTAAAGCTACATAAAAGAGACAGAAAGGCTGAGGGAAGAAGGAAAAAAAAAGAAAGAGAAGCGGGGCAATCTCCCTCTTAATCCCTCTGCTAATCTCTCCTCCACAAAACAAATGAAAAGTGTAACGCCAGCAGAACCACACTAACAGCCATGGCAGAGCTTTCAATTTATTCTGTTTAATTTCTCCCCTTTCCTTTATCTTTCCAGACCACTCAAAGATCTTTCTTAACTTTTGGATTTCCTGTTTCAGTTTGGTTTCAGATGAAACCCACTACAAACCCTTCGATTCACTCCTTTTTTCTGTCTTCCTTCTTCTTCTCCGCCCTCTTCTTACTTATTTCTCATATCCTTCTTCAATCTCTGGAGTGTTACATAACTCTTCCTGTCACATTGACTGACTTTATGATGGCGGGAGTTCGGTAGACGAAACAGTACAACCGTATGTTCTTTCTTGCAATAAGTTTTCTCCTAGACTTCATTTCTTAATCTGCTTTTTAATGAAAAAAGACCAAATACAGGATATGAAAACTGTGCAACAGCCTCTATTTCCCCACAATAAGATTTAAAAAATAAACAGCATGGAAGCATAGGGTAAGATTCCCCAGATTTAGACCACATCGTAGTGTCCCAACTTGGGATATTTGTATTATTTTTGTGTCTGATAGGAGCCATTCAAAGGAGGCTACATGGATGAATATCTTTAACATTGGATCTACTCAGCAGATGACAGGGATTAAATAGTCAATTTTGCTCTCAATGCAACTTATAATTGATATGTGAATACACGTGCCAATTTCCAAGGAGACAAAGACCCGTTGCATCACCAGAGAACTTAAACTACATGTGGAGCTTTAAGCCACGGACACACTGGGCATGTGACGCATGTTCAAGAAAGTGCGTTCTCGAACGGAGCGCGTGTCACATTAAATTCCAAGCAGGGAAGGGATTTCTCTTCTTTTTCTTTATCTATTGTTTCCTAGAGCATGTTTGCCACCCACAGTTGGAAGAGGCTTGGTGCGAAATGTTGAAGCGGTGCAAATCTTGCAAATCTGGCTCCAGGCTTCATATTTTGTAGTTCGGTTGGCACTTCCGTGAATAGAAAAGGTCTTTTTTTTCATATGTCACTACCTAATCCGGGTCCCTGCTTGGCCAAAGGGTTAGGGTTAGGGTTAGGGTATCATTTGCATTGATCGTTTACATAAACTTTTCATTAGAAGTGGCCGCTTGAATGCACGTTGTCAAGGGCGGTGTGAAATGTAGCTTCTGAGCTGATTTGATGACACAAGTTTAAAAGACCTGTAATAGTACAATTGAGGTTCAATAGCATTGCTGGAACTTTGATAAACAGCAGGAGTAAAGGAAGCTAACTGCACTTGGAGACTACAGGGGCATGCTGTGGCTGACAGATGCTGTCTTAACCCAAAGGGACACTTAAGATAAGTCAAGTTTGTAAGAACAGATGCTTTGCCCAAAGCCTCAGGGAGAAAGGATTAGTGCATATAGTGTGTCGGAACTAAGGTACCATATGAATCTTAGAATGGAAAGTTTTTACAGGAAATATGATTAAAAAAATAACAGAAAAGGTGTAAAAAACTGCCAAAAACACCCCAACAGACTGAATAATGATCAGAGCCAGCTAAATGCCATAATGACACTAGATACAAGTCTAATATATTAATGCTCAGTGATCTGAACTCATTCCTGTACAGCTTCTAAAATCCTTGGCAAGATGCGGGGACTGATGTGCCCTGTGGTCTCATCGAATGTGCCCTCAATCACTTACTGTAGCTGATCTGATGCGAAAAAGCATAAAGCAGGCAGGCCTTTCCAAACAAATCAAATCAAACAAAAAGCAGTGGCCTGAGCTGTGCAAAGAAGACCCACTCTGCCTGATAATGCAAGTCTCAACAGAGAAGAACAGGCAAATTCACAGATTACCAAGAAACAAACATTCACATGGTTAAGAAATAACCAACAGATTTCAAAAGATAATGAGTTCTTGAAAAGCAGGTTAACTTTTTGGAGAAGAAGGATAGAAGAGGAGGAGCCTCATGTCAGGGTAATCGTTATTGTTTGTCTGATTGAGCATGCAGATAAATTTTTTACTGTCTACTAACGATCCAGTTAACTGGCGATTCACCTTATGAGAACCAAATCGCTCCTGTCAGAGGGGTTGAAGAACGAGGCCAATATAAGGGACAGAGGCGGTGCCGTCGTTGTGAGGCTGGAAAATGGGAGGGCAGCTGGCCTCAACAATAACTTAAAGCAAATTACAACATATTAAGAGCACACTGTCAGCAAATTATAAGGTGCTCACTTTTGTCCCGGTAATGAAATTGGAAAGCTGAGGCCAATAAGCCAAAAGCTATCATCCTTCTGCAGAACCCACACAAGTGTTAATTGGAAAACATTTGGTCATGCCGGCTATATCAACAGGAAAAATTAAATTATACACAACAAAGTGCCCTAACATTTAATGAAAGTTTGATAAAACACACAAATTAGGTTTCGTATTGATTCAAGTCCTAATCTGAACTGCATTTAAAGTTTCTCCTTTAAACGCTGTAGAATATGTCTGGAATATCTCCAAGTTGCATTACAATTGATAACAATGACATTCTCGCCATGACGTGAAAATGATGCAAACCCAAATATAAAATGCACTTTCACTGCCCGGAGCAGTGCATGTCCAATTAGCATGCCATTTATGCCCCCATAGAAGCCGCAGGGTCTGGCTAGTGACGAGTTAAGCAGGGTTAATTTGCTAGAAACACAAGGGGAGGAATTAATCAAACAGGATCCTTTTTATGCACAGGTCATTAGAAACACATAGGCTACCCACTGAGTACACAACTTTACTGGGTCAGTGCAGGCTTCCCATGAAAATGAACAGAGGGTTTCTCAGTGCTGGTCGCAGTATATTAGTTCCACACCACTGCTTATGTACGCTGAAGCTAAGCTAACGCTACCAGGGCCTCTTTACAGACCAATGCACCTGCTAAGCTAATGCTAAACTAAGATAATCAGATTTTGTTAGTCACAGATGAGTTCACAGCCATGTTATAGCTGTTGATAACTTTGCTTTAGGACATCAGTGCAGAAAACCTTTCTCCTATGCTACGCTAATCCAGATATAACCAAAAGCTCCGAATGTGTAGTGTCGGCTAATATGTAAAATCTGGACAGTACTGTATTGTTTTAATTTTAGGTGCTTGCTACACTTGTTATGTATACCTGTGTCTATATAAAATGACTTCAACGCCTTAATGCCTGACTTTGTTTCCAGTTATATTTAAAAAACGTATCCTTCAATGCTTTTCCACTCAAGGTGATGCTTCCTTAGAGGGAGTCCTGGATTAAATGGTACTTTGTGAATTCATATGGCACAAAATCAACAAATAAAAACAAAATCAGAAATTGAAAAGCAAGTACCTATAGAAACTACTAAACAGAAAAGGTTTTTCACAATTGTTGTCACAAAGTTTGTTTGAATAATTGACGGAAGAAACAGCTTATTTGTTTTTATTGTTTAAACAGAAATTTATTTCACTTCTTATTTGGCTACATTTTTAATGTAATCGGAATATTAAAAAAAAGTGAGAGAAAGTCTTCGGGTGGTCCCTCAAAAGATGTAGGTATAATTTAAAGTAACTTAATTATTTTTTTTTTTAATAACTAATGCTATGTTCACACACACCTCAACAACACACGTTCAAATGACCAAGTCCAGTAAAATGTCAGTAAATGCACTTATGCACGTTTTGGGCAGTCATGTTCAAAGCTCGCTTTCATGCGTCACTATGCAAGTTTAAAAGCCTATATTTTTTGGCTCTACGTAAAAAATGCACGGCCATTGACTGTGTGTTGTAAGTAAAGCCAGTTTAACATTGACCAATCAGGGACTTGGATTTGGGAGTGACGTATGGGTGGCGTCGTTTTTAATTCAGGAAAGTGCGAATTCTTGCACTAGTAGTGGGTAGCGACAGTCCAATGTGAACACCGTAAGCTTAAAGCGCATTCAAGAACTTGCATTTATCGTGTTCTTGAACGTGCATCACGTGCCCAGTATGTACTTAGCACTTGCGATTTGTGTAACATGGAACAGACTGCAGCAGAGTCACAAATAGCTGTGCTAACCACTGTAAAATTGTGTTTAAGTATTTAAATTAAGTTCTCTTTTGTTTTATAAAGTGAAGATATTTTAGTCAATCACTACAACTTTCAAAACAGGTCTTTAATGTACACAATGCATAAGGTTTCTGTGTTGTTAGGCGAGGAATGACATCTCCTAAAACATATATGCTTAGGTGTCATAAAATTTACAAATATTATTTCTCAAAAATCAAGACAGATATGTGACAGGTAAGGTTTTATGGGGTAAAATGATCCTTGAAATCTAGGTTTTTGTAAGACACATCAATGTATTTCTAAAGTATTTAAAAGAGTTTGAAAAATCAAAGCATAGAACATATTAACAAGGTACCACTGCAAAAAATTATTAAAATATGTGAACTTATCTAAAAGCTTACCAATAAAAACCAGCATTGTATAGATCATACTCATTCCATCTAAAAATAATACTTTTTCCCCTTCCTGACCTAAACTGCCAAGAATGGTCTTTGGCACATTTTATAATAATGTGTTCGACAATGATCCTGCTGTTTCTTTCCATTTTCACAGTGAGTCCAAATAATCATAGAGAGGAAAGACGACCTCTATAAACCCGATCTTTTCACACCCTTCGCTGATCATCGGGTCAGAAACATCCAACCTCAGATTAAGCCTCTATATCTAAATCTTATCCCAGCGAATCCTCACATTACCTCATCCATCAGCAGCAAGAGGCCACAAGCTTTACGTAACTCAACGTGGTTGTTTCAATCCAATCATGCCCGCTCTGGGCTCTGCAAATGCTGTCCTGCATATAAATGTGAAACAGAAATGTACTAAAAAATTGTGCACGGGTTACTAATAACATCCATACAAGATGACAGCATTTTAAAAAATGCCCCCAACTTTATCAAAATAACAATAGAAAGAGCTTATTTTGACAGAAAATGTATCTATTCATTTTTACAAGCCAATGAAATCGAATGAAACTTGCAGATTAAAAAAAAAGACACTGGTGTTTGCAAGTAAGGTGGCTCAACTCAGCATAAGCAAACAAGCTGTCATAGTATGAGATCCAGCCAACCACCTTTCAAGTTTCAGTCAGCCCAAAGGCCCTTTAAGAGCTGGCAATGCTGTGGACTTTTGACAGGTTAATCAGTCACCACATGAGACGGCTCCTTTTTTTCAGGGGGACTAATACAAAAAAGGTCGAAGTTTCAGGAACTAGAAAGTAAATTGAAACTTTTTCAGGGGGTATACAACAACCTTTTATAGCACATAAAAGACACCCATTCAAGATGAAGGTAAAGATTTATGCGATACCCGGTTCCTCCTTATTTGAACCTCTCCTTTCCAGTTTTATAACATACAGTCTGCTCACTAAAGCAAAGGGTTGCAGGTCAGCAGCGTATCCGCTACTGTAAGCCTCTGAAAAAAACAAAAAACAAAACAACACACTTGATTGTGTTGTGGTGCTCGCACAAAGAGGTTTTACTTGGTTTGGAATTGTTGTTGCGTCAAAGCTGGAGGGGGAAGAGTAACAGCTTGTTGGTTTCGGGGCAAACAAGGTTCTTGCAAAGGACCCGTGTTAATGCTGCGTTTTACATACGACAGAATGACAAATCAGGAGATGTGATTTTCTCGCACAGGGTGTCACACTGTACATGGAGCAGTGGCCTAGTTTGCAGAGGGATCAGGGCATTACTCTTAATCCACCGGATAGATGCCACAAACCAGAAAACACAATACAGCAAAACAAAAGATAGGTGGGAGTGGTAAAAAGGGGACGGTAAAAGGAAGAAGATGCATGCATCTGGTTACACCTGCCTATTAACGGTTGAATATGGGCTGACTGCTGGCAAAAAACAGTCAAACTTGTATGGGGCACCCAGGTGGCCTGCATGAAGTTTAATACCACTCATAAAGAGAAAGTTTTAATGTGCATTTTTTCTACGGGCATGCGGCGAGTGACAAGTTAAAGCTAACACTTAAACAACATGTAGGGCTAAATTAGGGTGATAAGACGCAGGCATCTCCCATGTTTTTATTTAATTTTTTCAATTCCCCCTAAAACCTCCACTCACTGCAAGGGACCCATTAGTAGCGTTTAAGGGATAAGTGTGCGCTACTTACTTGCAACATGACTGTTGCAATTAAGGACATTAGACAATCAGGGCATCCTATGGGCATCCTATGGATTCCTACGCATCACCTGCACACACTTTGCATGCAGCATTTGTCAGTAAAGAGCCAGTGCGTGCACCTCACTATTGACAGGACACCGTGCAATATAGCATCAGCCGTACGCCAAAAGTGTGCATAACTTGTGTTATCCTATCAAATACTTTTTGATACACTTACCACACGTATAACAATCGCATGTTCTGTTTTTATGACGTTCCTTGAGGTGGCTGTGGGAACTACAAGGAAACTGCAAGACATACCTTTGCTCCCTTAAAGATGTGGCTGCACGTGTCTTTGACCTTCCACAGATCCGGTGTTACGGTTGTGGCGTATTTGGTTTTGTTTGCTCTGTTTAATGCTGTGTTTTGTTTATTTTATTTCTATCAGAGTGGGACTTCGTTGTTTTTGTGGATCTTTGTGTGTGTGACTGATTATTGCCAGTTGTTGTGCTGGAAAGGGTGTGGCTTCCATTTTTAATAAAAAAACAAACAAAAAAAAAAAAACCGCCACAGCCGTAACACCGGACAACCCAAGAATCCGCCGTACCCATTCGAGTCAACGTCTGTATGGCTGCATGTGACTAAGGTCTTACACCAGGGGTCGGGAACCCTTTTGGCCAAGAGAGCCATAAACGCCACATATTTTTAATTGTAATTTTGAAAGAGCCATACAATAATGTGGTGTCTCTTTCCCACACTGAGGCACAGAGACTTAACCTCTTTTAAGGTTCTATATTCTGGTTACTGCAGACCGCAACAAACGCCGTAAAATTAATTCAGCAACTCCTTATTATCTCCCGCCGAGACGAGAGCGCTTCTCCCAACTTTATATTCCCTCACTGCCGCGTCAGCCCTCCCATTTCCCTTATTCGGCCCATAGCTGAACTCCATTGGTCCAAACTACCTAACAACAGAATGAGCGACAGAACTGAGGGCCAATCAGATCTCTGCTTGATGCGTTCATTGAACTCCAGAACTTATAACGCGGCCCAACAGCCACCCAGCCCAACTCAGTCCGCGACAATATGTTTAAAACTAAATATAAAAATGAATATGTGTATTTGATGTAATTTCAACATTTTTAAAGTACAATAAGTCTGTGGATTATTTTTAATAACATCGTCATGCTGTTGCTAATAAATGATGAGTATTTCTCGTGGTAGTTTTGCTGATGGTCTAGTCTGGTTGATACGTGGTGAGTTTCTGCTTCATGCAGGCGTTGAGACTTTAAACGTGATCTTAGGTTAGTATGAATGTACTTTAGATGTGAGACAGACGTGGAGCCAAACACACACTCACACGCTGCAGTGAGTGACGGGTAGCGGGTTTTATGTTTTTACAATCCCTGCGCGGTTCACCTGCTGCCGGTCCCCACAACCCCTCCCCCCAACCCTCTGCTTTCTTCTTCACACCTCCCGTCCCCGCAACTGAAAGAGCGCGCAGTATTAGGCACGGCAATTCACAGGTTTCCAGCTGGTACAAACTCTGAGGAAAATTAGATAATAATAAACTGATATGCGGTGCAGATTTTTCTCCCAAAGCACCGATACTACTGCGCGCCTCTGGCATCGCATCGCGCACGAGAAGGACTGGTCTAATGAAAATAAAAAAAGTATAATAAAAGATTTGTCTGCGAGCCACATGTGACCATCAAAAGAGCCATATATGGCTCGCGAGCCATAGGTTCCCGACCCCTGTCTTACACCATGGCTGGCCAACCCCCCTCAAGAACCTCAACCCTGCCTGTTTTCCAGCTCTCCCTGGACTGCTTGATGCTCACTACGGTGTGTTCAGTCAATCAGGATGTGGAATCACTTGAGTCAGCTAATCAGCAGCAAGCTGGTCAGGGAGAAGTGGAAAACAGGCAGGGTTGTGGCTCTTGAAGGCTAGGATTGGCCAGCTCTGCCTTACATCATTGCTCAGGTTGATTTAAGTTAACAACAAATCAGGATTAATTGGTGCTTTTACTGGAATAATGACATTATAATTCAGGCAGTGTATGATGTGTTTGCTAAAATCTCATTTTCAAACATTTTAAAGCCTCTTCTGTTTTTTTAAAGAGGGAAAATACTCCTTTAGCAGCCAGTGTTACAGACGATAAGTACAATGTGTTTAAAATTTCAAAACATTTTGACATGTGACAAGCAACCAATATGTCAGCTCCCAAGGACCTTCTGTTCCCGTTCTAAGTATTCAAATCTCAGAGTCCCTAATGTTGATATTAAAGGAGTCAAAACTCAGAAAAAGATAAAAAAGAGCAAACTTTTGTTCCTCCTCCACTCTGTGAAGCCCCCTGTCCACCCTCTTTCAGCAGATTCCTGGGATTTGCTGGGTAATGGCAGAAGCAGAGCGCGAGGACAGCAACGGGGAAAATCACAGCAATTCAAATGAGGGGAAAAGCCGGAAAATATAGACACAGAAGACAGGCTATGAATACTTTCAGCCCTTGTTGCATTAGCGATGCTCCTCTAATCCTCAGAGAAAGTCTAGAGGCATCAACATTTTGATGGATGACTGGGCCTTTAGTGGCTGACCCTGAAACTTCCACATGGGACAGCAGGGCAGGAGGTTGAAAGCAAAACAACAGGCTTGCTGATGTGTCTGCGCTTTTACTGGGCTCCACGCGACTGTGCATTTATAACATTGCAGCGTGGAAATTACTACCTCAAGCCTGTTCTGGCACAACAGGATGTTGGTGATACATTTTGACTGTCATGGAACCACTTTTTTTTCAGCTGGATTCCAGTTCCTTTGGACATCCTCATCAGCTTCATATTCATGTACAGAATGAGCAGTGTTGAATGTTCTGCAAATGTTCTTCTTATAATTCTAATCATTTTTGCATAAACTCTCATTTTATAATCATTAATGACAGTTAGCTGGAAGAGTTAAATAAAAAAATGAAGTAAAGTCATTTTTTTATTGCATTCTAGTTAAACAGATGATATATGCAGTTGAAATAGTGAACTCATTTTTATTGAATTTCTCATAGTTCTTCTGTGAAAGTTTTAATTTGTTTTAAATAGTGATGAAATTCTGACTATCTATGTTATGTTCGCAAACGTCACATTTTTTTCTTTCTACTTTCTGACCTTAAATTTAATTTCCATAACTGCTTTATTCACTGTTTCTTATTCAATTATTGATTTCAACTGCAGTTTGAAAATACAATAGTAAAAGACAGTCGTCTAAATTCAAAGTCTACCTGCTCTTGAGTAACTCCATTGAAGTATCAGGTATTAAACTTAAATGGATATCATGATAACGTTTAGGGTTAATAGTAAAATAAATAATCCAACAAAGTCCCGATGGCTGCATCTTTGTGTATTAAATTCAAATTGGACGTTCAACAGTAAACCTTATTAAAAAATATTTTTTTTGTTTTTCGGGCTGATTTTGGATCAGAAATTTGTCAATTGCGAGGAAAGACACAAGATACACACAATCACCTGCATTCAATAGAGTGCAAAATCTGTAGATGAACCACAAGACAAGCTGTTTTATTCCATGTTCCATTTGCTCACGTTTGGACAATTATATCTGGCCCATTTTGTCATATTTGTATTTTAGCAAATACTTACTCTTCCTGTCCTCACCTTGATGTTCTCACTGCTGACTAATGGACTTTGAAGTCTTGTCTTTTGACATTTATCAAGGGTTTGTGAAACCTTGAAATGATGCATCTTTCTATTTTATTTTATTTTGTGTGTTTTTTTAAACACATTATTTGTGATTTTAGTGTGTGACTTTGCCTTGTGTTGGGCTTCGGCCTGTTGGCGAAAATTTATAAATAAGTTGTAAATGACCCTTAACTACTTTCTTTCTTTTGTTTATAACTATCTTTGCTCCCAGATACCAGTAATAAAGAGATAATTACAGCTCACAACAAGAATGCTAATATGCAATTAGACAAACATAAGAAATGGTTTGAAAGATTGTCTGCAGGGATCGCAAAACACAGTTTCAATCGCAGCACAGTTGGTCGATGATCAGATCTGCTGTAAGTTATCCTTCTATCTGCCAGGTTAAACTTTGAATGGATAAAAACAGCCCGCATGTAAACTGTTCCAAAACACACCAAAATCATTAACACACAAGTAGACAAGAGATCCACAATCCCCCACATTCAGCGGGATGTGATATTTGAAGATGAGCGCCTTGTAACCGTTGACTGTACATAGTGAATCAGTACCTGCTGATTTCAAGAAGCCAAAATCCCATAGACCTCTATAGAGAAATAAAAAGCTGTTACTTACTCACGTTCTCGCAAATCAAATTTTTTTTGCAATGACATTTTTTTTCTGTAGTGCAAGTTAATAAAGTCATAAACTGGCCAATTGGATGCCTCAATAAATTTTTGTGGTCTTTCATCAAACTTTCAAAACGTTCGATTGACAGATTTTGTGTAGCCCCCTTTCAAGTGCTAGGGGCGTTGACTTCCAATATGCTTGTTCCTGATTGGCGAGAGCGGTCGCCATTGAAATGAGGACTCCGACTGACTCACACCAATCACAGTTGGTTTCCAGTTACAACATCACAAAAAATAAAGTTGAGTCTGAATTGACTTAATTTTGTTGGAGCCAGATGTAAGCCATTTCCTAAGGGTGACAGTCCAGAAACTAAGTCCAGTTCTTATATAGTCAATGTCCGTACGCAAAAGAAAAAAAAAAGGTTCCTTCACACGTATGTGTGTGCATTATCTGTGTTAGTGTTTAGGCAATAAAAGTGGAGTTGAGGTAGGTGGTAGAATCCTGAACAAGTCACTGTTAGTGAGGTTGGTCGTCCTAGGTGGAGACGTCCATGTTTCCTGGGGGGCTTGGCAGGTAGGCTGTGCTGTCCAACTCGCCAGAATAATATAGCTCTTTGGATTGTAGCCTGCCTTAACTGCGTCTGTCTCTGTGTGTAATCCCAGACTGACTAAATAATGTTGGAGGTCAAAGCGATGTGGGGGCCTTACCATCTGTTGTGAGACGCCAAGCACTCCTTGTTGCTGAAGATAATTGTTTATGACTCTGGCTGTACATTTGGCGTTATAATGGAAACTCAGTTAGGAATTTATGACACGGAAACAAATTCAGTCTCTGAAACCTTTTGCACAATGGCATATTGAGTGGGTGTGTGTTTGTGTGTGTGTGTGTGTGTGCCTATGAGTGTCAGTGGAAAGAGAAAAAAAAAAAAAGAGCAGACAGGCGTGAGAGAGCACTCACAGTCAGCATCAGCGAGGAAGAGGATGCTGAGGAGGAGCAGGCCTGGACTGGCAGAGTGCATCGTGGGATAAATCGACACATGCATGCTGTATCCACCGTGAGTTCAGCACCTCACTGCACCACGGGATGATAGAGACAAGCCGTCACAACCTGAGGAAGGAAGGAGAGAATGCAATCATTAAGGAAGTCCAAATGAAGAGTTTTCAGGCCCGGTCTGTGAGCACATACACACACACAAACACACCGGCTGACAAAAACAGACCTGAAGAGCGTGAGTCCCCCACAGCCCTTCCCCAGCTGCCTCTCTCCTTCTTGCTTCATTAGAACCATGCACTCATTGCCAGAGGTGGGTTTGTGCGCATTTGGGATGGAGTTCAGCAGCAAACAAAATTTCAACATATCGCAAAGATTTAGAGACATCAGTCTCCTCCAACATTAGACTTTCTTATGTGTCAGTTTGTACTCGTTACTCAATCTATCTCTGGAATATAACTTTTTTTTCTCTCCAGTTGTGCCTTAAAAAAGGACAATTTTTGATTGATGAAAAGGAGTTGATGGCTTTAAGAAGGAGGGGTGGAAAAGCCCGGGATTGATGGATGACGGATGGATTAAAACGGGCGGAGAACGACTGGTGTTGTCTGCTAGCTATGTTGCACAAAGTGCTGGATCAACCTACAGCTCGGCAGGCCGATCCTTTCATCTTTGTCTCACATTTCTTTTGAAATATTTCTCTTTCAAAAGTGTACATCCTTCCTTCCTGTCGTCCTTGCTCCACGAACACGTACATCTTTCGTTTCCACCGGTCGGGTTTTTACTCCCCATGCCCATCTGCGTGTATGTCTTTTCGCCATTAGTGGCACTCAGCGTTAAGTGTTTGGCGTTTGAAGAGTTGTGTGTCCAAAATCTCACAAATCAAATCACATGATTGGATGCGACAGGCGAGATCACTGCTCACATTTTTTGAATTAGAGATCATTAACGTGACTCACAAAAGAAAAAGAAAAAAAAAAGGAATCGTAAAGATTTTCAATACATGCATTCCTATTGGCGGTTAATGCATGTGTTTGAGCCTTTCCATTCCTGTGTCTACTAAGGCAGACCTTATCTACTCCACATGTTTGTGCAGCTGAGATGTCCCCTGTACACGTGAGGGGATATGTGCATATGTTTGTGTGCTTTCCAAAACTGAACAGATTCATTATCAGCAGCAGCCGCAACAGCAGCAGTCTTAATCCCCTCCACTCCTGAACAAGCCATCTGATTAAAAAAAGACGAGGGGGTGGGGGGGTGGAACCCAGAGCTCTTAGCATCCCTGCAGCCCAGGCAGCAAAGAACTAAACCCACACTGGATTTTCCACTTGGTTTGGTCCAAAACAATTGCTTTGGGATAACCTAGATCTGTCCCAGCACAAATTAAGTCCTCTGCACTGATTTCTACGGTAGACATCGAAATGCCGCACAAAACGGTGTCATCTTCAAGAACTGTGCGTGGCTACCAACACAAAATTCATTTCAAATGCGAGACCTTGAACTAAGAACACATCAATTGAGATAAAAATATGAAACAGGAAATAAAAGCTTTTTATTAAAATGTTAAAAATCAAAATGTTGGTTTGTTTCCACTATCACAGTTTACCCTGAAGATAATAAAAAATAAAAAAAAGTTTGTATTTGTTTAAGTTTGGCAAGTTTCGTCCAGACAGTTGAGTTTAGACAACACTCTCATTACAGATGTCCATTGAGATGTGGATTGTCGCACGCAAAACCTTCAAAGACCAGCTATCAGACGGCGCATGGACAGTTCCATTACATGACTGTGGAATAGTCCATGCACCGGGTCAGTCAAACAAGTTTAAACGACATGTTTGATTACGCGTCCTGAATGTCAGAATCTAAAATAGAATAAATAATGAAACAAAAAAAACAACCAAACTGTTGTTTATCTGTCAGGCAGAGTTTAAAGGGACATGATTGATATTACAAATAATTTTTGGGCTTATTGACCTAATTTGGACTGAATTAGTTTAAAACAATTCTCATTATTTTAATTCGTTTTGATGTTTCTTACTCTTTGTGAAACATTGTTGGACTATCTCTGTTGTATATTGGTGCTTTCTGAGATGTTAAAATGGGCAAACCTGTACAGTGGTACATAGGTGGCCCAAACAAAATTTTAACCCTTGTAATGCACATTATTTTTTCTACGGGCATGCCGTGGGCGACAGATTGTTGTAAACACAACACAAAACACCTGGGAGGGCCCCAATCCACAAGCCCGGAGCACCCATACGGGTCATGCCCTGTAAAGGTGCATGAGACTAATGCTTAAGTGAAACAAATTGAGCTTTAGCCACTAAACCCCCATTTATTGGTTAGAACTAAATTTTACGATGAGTTTGTAATGTAATACAGTTTACGAATACTGTAAATAAAGAGTAATTTTTTGTCACTTCTTTTTGTTTTAAAATACCTAATTTGTTTGGTTTTCTATAAGTAGTTTGTGCAAAACTTTATGTCTTATACTATTAAGCAAAAAGCATTGCCTCTTACACAGGTCTTGGCAATGATGCTACTATCACTTAAATGAGGAGCCACTCCATGTAAAGATTGCTGTAGAGCCAGCACACCGTCTGTGGCAACATTGCTCCCCAACGGCGGAAACATCCCTCCTCCAGAATGGATGTTCTCCACACGACACAAAGTGCTCAGCAACGGCTCGATGATGAGAACAAGGACTTTGACATGTTGAGCCGGACTCCAAACTCCCCAGATCCCAATCCAATCAAGGATCCATGTGCTGAACAAGAGCAATCCATGCGTCTCGGCGTCTCCGTACCAGACGCCACAAGACTTCCTGTGCTGTCAGTAGGTTTCAGCTGTTTGTTTGAGGAGCAGCAACTCCTCATCAGGCAGGTGGGTTTCATCTTATCCACACATTTCAAGTGTCTTTTTCTATTTGTTAAAACGAGATTACTAGAATAAATATAAACCCTGCAATGTGGCTGCAGGGCCAGAGATCCTGAAAGTGATACAGGAGGGAATCATTTGGGGTGTGTGTGTGTCAGACAGAGTGCTTGTGTGGCCGCTAATCACTCCAGCTGATTCGATGTCACTGGAAAAGCTTGCATTATTTAGCATCTTACTTCACAGCACGTCACGTTAATTAAAGGGCTAAGATAACTCCGGGGGTGGTGGGGGTGGGGGTGGGGGGGGTGCACGGTTTGAGTAACAAGAAAGGGCAGATAAAAAGAAACCAGGAGAGATGAGATAAAAAAAGAAGGTGTGTGGAGAGAAAGACAAATGAAAGCTGAGCGACAAACAGACAAGACTGAAAAAAAGGGGGGGAAAAAAAAGAAGATAACAGGAGCCACACATACGTGCTCGAGCACACACACACTCCCTCTGCTTCCCAAACACAGCCAGGTAGTCACCAGATTGTAATCTGGGTGGCTGTTGTTGCTGGTATTACCGAGGGGCTAACAGAAAGCCCGAGCTTCTGCTTCGGATCAGTCAGTTCTAAGCTATTCACTCACATTAGCTGCTATCGCTCAATTATACACCGTCTGTCTGCCCGGGTCTGCAGATATTGGTTACACTTATCTGGTGGATAGTTTCTGGCAGAACAAAGCCAGTGACTGGTGTGCAAGCTTGGGGTTTCATTGCAGCACACAAAGAGGTATAAGAAAAGGCTAAATAAGAAACAATATGCAGTAAAAAAAAAAAAAAAAAAAAGAAGCAGCAAGGAACAATATATTGTATTTTCTTCACTAAAAGGCTCAATTAAAATCCCTAACTTTTTAGGGTTGTGTAACAGACCTCATGGTTTTCAGAGGTACACATTGCTCTGTCAAAACGTCAGTATGTTTTTTTAAATATTCTTATGAGTAACATTTGTTTTAGTGGTATTAGTCTGTTTTTTATGTATTACTAACAAGGTTGGGTTTTAGTGTGAAAACACTAACATGGCTAAAGTAGCGGTGTTAGATACCTTTTTTACATGTTACTAATAAGACTGGGAGTTAGTATAGTAACAGTAACATTTGTTATAGCAATATTAGTTAGTTTTTTTTACGAGTTGCAAACAAAGGTTGGTTGTCTTTGGGAATATGCTTTTGTGTAGTGGGGACGGATTGTCTTTTCTTTACCTGTTACTAACAAGATTGGGAGGTACCATAGTCATCGTAATGTTTGTTTTATCATTACAAGCCTATTTTTTATGTATTGCAAACAAGGTTGGGAGTTATAAGTATCTGTATTACATTAACGTGGCTAATGTCAAACTGTTTTTTATTATTATTTTTTACATGTTATTAAAGAGGTCGGGAGTTAGCATGGTCACAGTAATGTTTGCTTTCTTGGTATCAGTCTGTTTTTTTTAAGTGCTGCAGACAAGGTTGGGAGCTACAAGTTTTGTTAATGAGGCTGTTAACGTGCAGCGTTCTAGAATCGGAATGATGTTTCTAAAGTCTGTCTGACTGAGGGACTTAACTCTGACTCTTTTGCCTCACCTATGCGCCTTATAGTTCAGTGCGCCTTGTTAGTTCAAAAATGGGACCATCATTGATGGTGCGCCTTATAACCTGGTGCCCTATAGTGTGGAAAACATGGTAGATAGAATCTAGAAGCAAAAGGACAAAATACAGATTTTATGAGAAGGGAGGGTTAAAAATAGAGAGCTGTGTACAAAAGTAATTGGGAGTATAGAAAGGAAGAAGTCCTGAAGCAAAGTAAAAGTGTTACAGATGTAGCTAGTAGGGATCTAGATGAAGACAGAGACAAAGACAAAAGGCAGGTCCTGGAAATGTTGTGCTTCCGGCAAACCATGTGCCAGGCAAACAAACAGCGAAAATCCTAATTTGATTTGATACTCCCAAAGCTAAGCACCAAATGCAATTAGACATGTTAATTGACTTATTCTGTTTTGCCCTTTTGAAAAAAGTGGCTGACAGAGCGATTTATCAGTGGGCAGACAAACTAAGCTTATTGCATCAAATAGCTGCACAAAAAACACTGAAACGCTAAATGGGAAAATAAATATGCATTTCTGTGTTTTAACTCTCAAAGTTCGAACCTTTGGAAAAATAAGACCAGTGATGTAGAATGAAACCAAAGATGCTCGCAATTAAATTACATTTTGCAAACTGAACGCATTCGGTACAGGAGTGACGGCACAGCCAATTAAGACACAGAATGTATCCTGCTGTTAAAATAAATAGACAAAACATGCAAAATTGTGCAAAAAAAATCTGCGAGACAGCGGGAAATGAACCGCGATATATAGCGAGGGACCAATGTATTGCAACAACTCTAACAAGTTGGCTTAGTTGTCTTGCATTTGCTGCCACTATTACATTGTTTTAGTAGGTGGCAGTGGAGCAGAGGTAGAGCGGTGATCTCTGTTCGGAGGATCGCAGGTTTGGTTCCTGCTTTGCCTATGTTAAAGTGGGCTTCGGAGAGACACTGACCCCACCTTGGTTACAGGATGGCGCCAGTATAAACTATCATGGGACTGGGACTGGAAAGTGCTTTGAGCCTTAGAAGTATACGCCATTTTTTTCTTTTTTTTTCTTTTTGTCTCTCGGATAACTCATGCCTTTTATACTAGGATGCTAACTCCTTGTGAGAAGGTTTTAGGTTAATGAGCTTGAACTTCTGACACATCAAAGGAACGCACAAAAAGCCATTAAGGACAGCGTGCCATTTTGCAAACCACAGTATTTTTTGTTTTGTTTTTTTAGAGTTTAACACATAAAATATCTTGGTCAGTATATGCATTAAAAAATAAATAAAAAATAAGTAACATTTGCACAGTCATGTCAACAATATTACACTAGTAACAAAGGCAAACAGCTACAGAGGCTTGAAAGAAATTCACGCAAAACTATAATGCCGCCTTTTGACACTAAACTTCATTTCTGTGACTTAAGGTGGGGATTTCCTGGAAACCTCAAGCTAATTCACAACCTGTTTAAAAAACCATGGAAACTTAACTCAAATATAGACTAAAACATTCAAAATATGTCTCCAAACACAGAGAGATGTGTGCTTTTTTTCCGTGCAATAGTATTTATTGCTTGTAGAAAACAGTTGTAAATATTTAGCTAGAATTGAATCTTTCTTTAACAAAATGTTTGTGCAACACCCTTAGGTCCGTACACCTAATGAAAAATAGGAAAAGTATAGGACTTCAATGAAAAATTGTCAGGATTAAGCTTTTTGGTTGTAACTGCAGCACCCTTTTGATTTAGTCCAATGACGTTCTGAAACTGACATCCCTCAGGTTTCACAAGGAAGCTTAAGAGGAGACTTTGATGTTTCTCCCCATAAAACTTTTTACATCAATAAAAACCATGTCATGTTGCCAAATAGTCGACTAAACATATCTTTTTCTCTTAAAAGGAAAACAGATATGTTGGAAATGCTGGAGGGCCACTTGTTTGTTTGATCTATGTGACGACCGAATGTGTGTGCGCACCTTTACTTCCACAAGCCTCACCAGCGTCCCGGTTATCTGTCATCTCTCCTGCGTCACACCAACCCGAATGCAGGAGTCCACACGTAGCCCCTGAGCATGTTTTCAACAGACATATTGATCTCAGCTGAAGTGTCTGCAGGGATGACACCATGACAGAAACCTTACTTGTATTTGAACACAATGACTCATATGGTTTACCACCCACCTAAAAGCACTGTGCGCTTCAATTTGCATACAGTAAGCTTGTTTTCTGCAAGTGCACATTTGGGGCTTGAGTGCTTTCTCCAACATGCGTTACATGAGAGGCATTTGATTGGGAAAATGTTTATTTATTTATTTTTGGTTGGTTAAATGACCGACTTTTGAACTACTGCTCCATCCAGGATCAGTCAGAAGCTCACGATAATCCCAGCAAATAAAATCTCGTGGGATCCTACTGCGTTCTTCTAATATGAAATTCAATCAAGCACGCTGAGCTTTTTTCATTTATTTTTTTTGGAGGTCTTCAAAACACCCCTGCAAGGAGAGCGAAATCCCAGCTGTTATGATATATTGTTTTTGAACAGTAACTAAAATCTGAAAGAAGATATGACAAATTAATCCCGTAATTGTGGCTAAACCGCATTGCTCCCCTCGCAATTAATATTTTATTCTCCGAAATGCAGTCAGTAACCATTTTCACACCTGTGAGGCCAAATTGAACAACTTGGAATAATCAAAGAAAAGCCTTGGAAACCCTCTGCAAACTCCTTATTATCAATGCTTATCTTTAAAGATTTGTAAAAACTCTATTTAAACCAATAAATATCATGAATAAAGAAAAATGCTGGTCTTCGGATTTTTCCTCCAGGAGTGAAAATAAGAAAATCACAAAAAAGCTGCCTTTTCAATTCAGTAAAGTAATGCTATATTTAAATGCAAGAGAACAAAAAATAAGAGCATCAAGTTCGGGCTGTTTAAGCAGAGTGAATTTTAAACCTGGGACAAATAAAAAAAAACACAACATTGTTTTGCTGTTAAATTGTAAATCAGAAGGACCGTAACTGTTGCCTCACTGATAGAATTTTAGGTTTGCAAGACCAAAAACTGCAAGAACATGTAAGGATCCTGCCCACTGCAATAATTAATGCTAAAAGCATATATGTTTTGGGACTAAAGTGGCATTAGTGCTCTTTCCCGCCAACATAAAGACCAATAAAAAGGAATCTCAGTGTGATAATATGAACCACTGCCTACCACTAAATGAAGAATGCAGAGGATGCACAATATGACAACAAATTTCAAAAGCCCATGTAAAGAAAGAAAATATGAAGAGACCTGAATGATTTACTTGCCACAATGTCACAATTCCTGATTTCAAATATGCATCCAGAGTATCCAGTGAATTTAGTTGCTTTAATCACTACCTTTTTACCATAACAAATAAATCGATTTTATAAAGCAGCACATCTTAAAAACATTACAAGAGGACATTTGCTACTTCAAGAACAAAACCATTTTTTGTACCGGGAAAATGAGAACACAAAACTCCCAAAAGGCATCTGAGGTGGCTTTTAAGACGCTGGTTACACAAGAAATCGATAGTATAAACTCGGGGGAGATGAGGGAAGAGTCTGATTCAGTGAAACGAAGATTTAGGCTGTCCTCCTTCCTCATTTTTTTCTGACTCGGTTCCTGACAACCACCTCTGTTCTGTCTTATCCTTCTGTGGTGCAGTCAATGACCATCACTGCAATCTTTGACTATTCTTCTCCATGCTTCTCCCTCATAAAAACAACTAATTTTTTCTACTTTCTTTTTTTTCAGCATGCCCATAAGGGAAGTTGTGACTAAGATATAAGATAGGTCTCAGTAAATATTGTTGTTTTATAGATAAGGTCTAAGTAAAAACCATATTAGTTCATTTTAACCCACAATTCGATTTCAGCTAACCAAAAAAATCCATTTTCTTCTATTTAGCCCACACAGACCCAATAAAACATCCTACCTGCTTTAAAGGAAACTTCTGGGCTGACGCCTTCAGGCGAGCAGTTTGATCTCATAAACAGTTGTTGGAGTGCAGGAACACAGAGTCTACCCTCTTTGACTGTCAGTTACACAGAAAGAGAATGTCTCTGCCAGTGCCTCTGTTCATGTCTAGCTCTTCTGGTCCAGCTTTTGCACAAGCGGCTTTGTTTTCAAGTCAAAAGACCAACGCTTGAGTCCCATGCATTTCCACTCGTAGAGATGTTTTAGCGATGTACAGAGTCCCACGTTGCCCAAAATATGTGCTTATCGACAAGTGCATGCAGATACAAAAGCCCTGGAGTGCATATATGCAAATGACATCACTTGGAACAGCCTCTTCAAGCTAGTTTATCTGTAACATTTCAAGCCGTTGGAGACCCGTTACCTCTACTTGACCTTTCTGAGATTTAAGCTGCTGAACAGTTGAATGAATCACGCATCAAGCAGCTGGCCATTTCTGCTGTCCTTATCTCTACACATGTCTGAATCTGTAAATGAAAGATATATAGCTGAAATGCATACGGTTCAAAACGAGTGAGGATCATTTTGATTTTTTTTAAATCAATAACGAATTAGCAGCTTTAGAATGTAGGATCTCCAAAATATCATGGCTAAAGGCCAGGGAAGCTGAGGATAAAGAGGGCAAAGGAAAGCTTGATCCAGCTGTAAATATCAGACCAACACTCCCATTAAACTAAAAGTAGCGTTCATCCATGACCTAGAGAACAAAAGAAGAACATAAGTCAGCAAAAAATGAGAACGACCATAGCAGTCAACCTATAACTGGTCTTTGAAGGTATTTATAACCTGGTTAAACCTAAAGTATGAAAGCTAACTGAGATAATTAGCTTTAGTCAACCTAGACGGGTAAGAGACTTCCTGTTTTTCAACTGAAGTAAGAGAAGACTACTGTTTGAACAAAAAAATGAAGTTTACTTTACCAAAGAAAAAAAGGGCTGTAAATCTGTTTGATCTACTGTGTAACATGGTAGCCAGTCATCCACCTGTAGCCAACCCAGATACTGTTGGGTGAAGGCAGGGTACACTCTGAACAAGTTGCCAGTTTGTTGCAGGGTTGCAATTCAGAACAAGCTAAATAGGCCAAAAACTGATGACCTGAAAACAAGTGTAAATCTCATATAATAAAGGACTTATGGGATGGACTGAAATCTGATGACATGACCTATTCAAACTGAAAACTACCAAACAGTGTAGATCTGCCTTTGAAAGATGATTAAGGCCGAGTGGATTATCAGGAGGTTGGGGACAAGATGCCATAACCTATTGAGACGGCTTTTAAAGCAAACCTCATTAAATCCCACCTCATTGGGCCATCAAGACAGTAGCAGAACTCCAGAGGAACGGATGCAGGGACGACGCAAGAGATGAGAACCTGCTGACAGGTGAGAAGGTTAAAGAGCGAGATCTCAACGGCGCAGGGAAAGGTAAGCTGAGAGAAAGAGGGAGAGTGAGGTAATGCTCTTACTTTAGCAAAGCCGTTTTACATCTGTCACTGTGTAACTGGATCTCGGATGAAAGTCATTACAAGTAGCAGAATCGGGACGGAAACAAGCTCACGCATCACTTACGGCCTAAATCTAGGAGTGCTGAGAACAAAAGGATAGCAGACATGACCAGAAAAGAAAAAGGAGTGGAGGAATCCAAATAACGCAGTCATTTATGGATATATCAAACAAATATCTTATCTTTGCTGTGCCATTTTCTGGTCCAAACACTTCTTTGGAGAACTAGTAAAACCAGTTTTTTGAACAAGTGTGCATTTTGTGGTACAGGCACCAAATTTGGCATAAGTGTAGCTTAATAAAAGCAAAAAAGCATGCATGCCACAAGAAAAACCAAGATTTGTATTTCTATATTAGTAGTCTGTAAGTATCTCTCAGGTGAAAAGTGTGCATTTTGTGCGTTAACACCCCATATTGTTGAGACTGAGGAAAACAGAAATTGAAAATGTTTGTAATGATTAAGTGGTTGGCCGCCATTTTGGATTTTTCATGTGGCAAACGTGCTTTTCTGAAAGAGGGGATTCTAGGGTACATCCAATGCAAATTTAATTAAAAATGCACAACTTATCTAGAATATCAACCAAACCGGCTCTGCTTCAATTACAGTAGTATCTTTTTTAAGTATTGTTGGAGTTTTTAAAGTTCCACACTGATCGTCTTTTGATCTATTTTAAAAGCTTTCCCAGTGGTCTTGTAATGATGATTATGCAGTTTTCAGTCAAAATCTAAAACCTCCAATTGGACGCATTGGAATGGAGCAGAGCAGGGAGCCACTTTGGCCACAGATTGTAGCACCTATGTCACAACCACCACCTTTTTTAAAAAACAATCCCAATTCACAATGATTTGAATAAAGAAAGGCAATTTTGATCTTAATTTTTCTTAATATTTGTCCTCAATTATGAGAAAAATGCCACAAGAAAATGTTAAAAACACAGCTATTGAAGTGGATCTTTAGACATTTCCAGCCAGGAAAAAAAGGTTGGTTCCCACAAAAAGGAGCCATGGCTATTTAAGGTGCCCCAGAAGAAGCATTTATCTGATTTAGGCTTTAAAAAATTGTACTTAATCTATATTTCAATGCTTACATTTCTGTAAATATAATTACAATATCCTCTTTTTACTGGAGCATTCAGTAGTTTGTGAAAAGTGGCACACTGGAAGCAGTCAGCTCTATAATGTGCTTTAGAACATGGATGGGTGGAGTGGGGGGCGGATGGATCCATGGATGGATGAGTCTGCAGTATGGTTACAGTGTGACTCTCGCAGGCGCGTAGCATGCCACGCATACTTCTCCGAGATAGCAGGGCTGGATACAAATCTGAAAGACTCTGAGTGCTGACACATGCACAAACACAAAATGCAAGCGCACGCCCGCGCACACAGATAAAACGATCTCGCAGGATGGGTGACCTCCATGAGCAGGTGGAGTAGAGCAGTAATAATTTACAGCCCCTGAGCAGCTCTAACGTCAAATAAAATATGGATTTCCTCTGAGCCTGAAGCGGGCTAACCCTTAAATAACTGTGCCTTTTATTCACATGGTGCTCCAGTTATAACCTGTCTGCCAAATACTTTTCGTTTGTGTAAAAATCCGCTTTTTCAAAAGGCTCTGATTCCTCATCATGCCATTAAAAAATCTGCAAAACCTTTGATCTTTTTAAAGTTCCCTAAATGTCCGTCATGGTGCAATTTCCTATAACAGAAAATCACATGTTCAAACCACACAGGAGTTCGTGAACTCGGCTTCCTGCATTCTCAGAATTCCACAGTCCGCCACAAGTCAAGTGTCCAAGAGTGAAAACCCGCCTCTTCAATCTGCCATAGCGGGACTGCTGACGAGATAAAGGAGAACTGAAGCTGTGGATACAGAACCCGCCCCCACGCTCTTTTCAAGGTGATTCCACAAGCAGATCACACAATAAAGCAAATCCTTCAATCTCACTCAGATTTAAGGTTATACAATCACTTAAAGAAAGATCAGCATGTCTTCGTACTTAAGGAAAAATCAACTTGAATGAACAAAATACAGGAACCAATTTGGCAATTCAATTCAAAAGAAGAAAAAGCAAAGCTCTCAAGGTCAAACCTGACAATTGAGGCCAAAAATACACGTTTGATCAATGTATTCTGCCGATGACTAAACGAGAGGGATGGGGTTACAAAACCTTCTCCCTCAAATTGATTTTGGCCGGTCGTGCTGTAAGATTACAGGAGTATAACTCAAATAACATGCAAGGAAATTTTAAGACCAGCATGCATGCCTGGCATTAGACACACTAGAACATACACATTCAGAACTTTACAATTATCCAAAATAAACATTTTGAAGAGAAGATAGACTTTACCTAGTTGTTTCTGTGTGGTTAGCAATAAAATGACGTTGCGTCACATATTTATGCCCAGCAGGTGGACATATCTGTCTTTGAATCCAAATAACGCTTAAAGACCCACTCTGATCATCTTTTGATATATTTTAAATGACTTCCCTATGGTCTTTTATTTTTGATTGTGCCGTTCTTAGCCAAAAACAAAACACCTCTGGCCTTTGAGTAGGACATGGGATTTCGACAGAGCACCAGAAATTTAGAAATTTGCCTCTGAGTCAAGCTGGGAATAGAAATACAAAGATGTACATGGATCTAGTCGTTTAGAAGTGGATCCATCAAAATGGGATGGAGCATGGAGCTTGTGACCCTCCCAGGCTTTTTTCGTCTGCTCCTGATTCACATTGATTCAAGTAAAGAAATACTTTACAATGCAGTTTTAATTTCAATCTTTCTAAACTATGTCCTCTACTATCAGAAAAATGCAACAAGAGCATGTTAAAAACTCCAAAAACACGATTTTCATTGGAGTGGGTCTTTAAAAAAGCAAGTCGTGTTTTTTTCCACAGCTCAGACTGCTATGAGTAAAATGTAAGATTTTACAAGTCGTTACTTAAAATATATGAAAGCATAGTTCAGAAGAACTAGAAGACAAATGTAGAGAAGGTGATAAGGAGGGAAAATGGAGTAAATTCAAACATCTTCAACTTAAAAGACATTCAGTAGAAGAGAAGAAGGCTCAACCCCCTTGGCTCCATAATTATGACTGAGAACAATAAATATGTAATGGGGGCTTTTTCCACCGTGTCCGTCTCTTTCTTGGAGATGAGGCCACAGGGAGACAGGCCCAGGAAAAGCGACTAAGTACACTGGGTATTAAAAATGTATAGATGAAACACTTCCCCTGACTGGCCCCACTGCTGACCAACCACCCATAATGTTGTGATGGGAGTCACCGTGGTTACAGCGCTCCAAAATGCTCTTCGGTTGTCAAGGTGAATCAATTCACACATGCAAGCACCTCCGCCTCTCCCGGACGGGCTGCCGTTGGGAGCGCCAAAACTCAGTGATGTCACAGACGAAGAGCAGACCTGCAGAGAGTGAATGCTGGAAAGAAGTGTGAGAGGAGACAGGAAAGAAGGAGCCAACCATGACATGATGTTCCAGAGAGACCTTAAAGAGCAAGGTTCACATTTTACTTTTCACAAGGTTTTTATTTTGGGAATTTACACATTTCTTCTGCTAAAGAAAGTGTTCTTTAACATGTTTGATGCCTTGTAGGATCTCAAAGACCTGATGGAGTTCCAGATGGAACTTTCCAATCAGGTGGATAGAAATCAAATTAAGACAACATCAAACTGTTCTGTGTTTTTAATTCTACTTCTTTTTATTTGCCTCTTCTTATCCTTCTTTCTTTTTTGTTTGAGGTATTCTTCACCTCAAACTCTTATGTCTACAACATTAAGGTAAGGGCTGCCCAATCCTGGTCCATCTACCACCCTACCTGCCTTCCAGCTCTCCCAGCATTTGTTGCTGCTCCTTACTTGAATCAGGGATGGTCATACAATAAGAAAACATGGGCTGTGTCCAAATTAACTCACTCCTCCCCAGGTAGTACACCATTTAGTGTGTTAGTCATTTCTTTTCAGAGCGTTCAAATCTACAATTCAAAAATCCAGTCGCCTAAAAATTTCCTAGAAGTCTCTGCGATAAACTAATGCACATCAATGCTTACTTAATTGGCATATAAAGACCACAATGCATTGGGTTTGCACAATTTGGTATTTTTATATTAATCATCCAAGTTTTCATCATCAGAACACATTGGATTCATAGATAGTCTTTGTAAATTGTTTATATCTATTAGGTTTTAATTCGGCAAATGTGTGATGTCATGTTTAAAAAGAAAAGAAAAAGAAAGTAGTGAAAATGAGTCCGAATTGCATTAAGATCCAGGGCACAGGATAGTCCAGTAGTCTTTGGGGGGGTAAGGGAATGGTCTGTGGATTCGGACATCGCCATGGACACACCTGAGTGCGCTAATCAGTACTAAGGGGGAAAGAGAAAGCTGAAACACAGGCAGGGTGGTAGAAGACCAGGATTTGGCTTCCCTGATTTAGAGATATGGAGCAATCATCAGATGATCCTTAGACAGAATATTCTGTTTGTTTCATAATTCTGAAAACCTCTGAAACCTGACCTTATGTGCCATAGCCTAACATGTGACAACAAATTGTACTATTACATGCATATTTAAAAATTTTATCATTAATTTTACTGATAAAATCATTTAAGGGTGATAATAGACTCAAGAAAAGTGAGTTAGTGAGTGAAAACCAATTTTTTCATCATTTCTGAAGTAACATTACTAATATGGCACAAGTGTTCGTGTCTGTCTTTTTAAAATATTCAGAAGGGTGTGTTCAGACTGGAAAATCCATTGGTCTGGATCGAGTCTTGAATCTTGAGTTTGGTGTGTATTCAGACTGCCTTTCAACCAGACATTTCTGCTTTGAACCAAAGCTTGTAAACAAGACCACGTGACCCTGATCTCTTCAGTCATTGACCAGGAATTATAAGGGTGCGGCAAAGCAGCAAGAGAAGGAACAATTGAAATCCTACACTTTGCAACCCTTGGCTCGTTCACTTATAGCTAACTTTATGTTTGGCTGACCAATTTTGAGCATCTGTATCAACGTAGGGTACAACGCTCTTTACTTGCTGCTGGTACAGTGAGGCATGCTACAAGGCGTTTACTCAGGAGATGACGGCCAAGAAGACATATAGATTGTCTGGAAAACAGTGTGAGAAGTAATGTGAATTAGAAGTTCTTTTGCTCAGCCCTCATTCATCTGACTAAATTTCAATAAGTTGCTGCGTCTTATCCTCATGGCTACCTTTCTACTCTGTTTACATCCCATGACGCCTGGCTACAGTGGCTGTTTTGGTCCAGTTGTTCCACTCCAAGCATAAAGTCTATTCAGATGGAGAAAAAACTCAGAGCACAGTCCAACTGGAAACAAACCAAAACCTCCTTGAAAGATGGGTCTGAGAGCAGTTCCTGGTCCTGGACCAGGGTCCACTTGGGAACCTTCAGACTGAAAATGTGTTCCGGATTATCAGGGGAAACAAACTCTTGTTCACTTTAAGTGAACCACAAGTATCCAGTCTGAATAGAACCTAAATCTCTCCACATTGGCACAATGATATTGCCTACATTATTTCTGCAACATAACTTAAATGTCTTGCAATGATAATGCATGTTTTCCATGGCTCCTTAGTCCTTTGCAATCATTTTCTTTGTTCCAAATGCAACTGTCTCACAGTGTTAACATTCTGAGGTTTGAAGGCATTCCACTATTTTTCCAAAACTCTAAGGCAGTCTTTACGACCTAACAGTTTTACTCTGCTCTAAAAGATGAAAACATGTCATAAGGAATTGAAAACAGTGTCTTTTTTTGATCCACTTGGTGTTTGATCTACTTTTTTTAAATGTAGTTTAGAAAAGCATACTTTCCCTTAATTTTGACCAATGTTTTTTTGTAGTATTAGTATAGACAGGGAGAAGAATCCCAGACTCAAAATGCATAACCTGCCATCAGCCCAAGCACTGCAAGTATCAGGAAGAGAAAAACTGCAAGATGATGGAAGGTGAAGCCGTGCAGCAGCCAGAAACCACCATTATAAGTGAGAGCCTTTAAACATGTCCACCTGTGAAGGGAGGTGGGGCTCTGTGCAGCACTGTACACATTAAATCGCTAGCGACAGCAGTGCAGAGCTTATCTTAAAGCAAAAGAGAGCATGAGCCATGAAGGGAATACTGAGAAGACTCCATGTACCAAGAGGCATTTCCCCCCCTACACTGGAGTGCAGAGCAACATACAGAACAAACTTGCATGATCCCAACTAACAGCTCCTGAAGTGATGGATTCCCATTTTGGAGAAAATGCTAATTAGTACCTAGATGTTCATTTTTCTCACATGAAACCCCGCCATCCTCACAATTGCAAACATACTAGAGAAAGATTAATGTGGCAAGGCTGCAGTCTGTCAAGGCGTGTCCTCATTTCTATGTGTCGCTGATGCTCATATTGACGTCATCAATCATGACATCGCAACATCAGTGGGGATTTGGGTATCAGGGATCAGGCAGAAAGCCTGCACAGTTTAGCATGAATGAGACAGGCACAAAAACACAGCAAAAAAACACTTTTGGCTTTAGAAATGATTCCACTCGAAAGGTCAAAGAGTCACTTTGCTGCTTTGATTGCTTCAGGTCGGAATTGATTGAGAGCTGGTTTAAGGAAAAGACAGATCACAGACGATGCATGAAAGTTGCATTATATAAGGGAGAAGTACGGAATCTGGTATAATCCATCAAAGGGTTTTTCCACAGAAGTTGGGTGATTTTTTTTTTCTATTTCAAATTTAGAGATGAAGAAAACAACAGCTTTAAAATTGCTGTGCTTTAGGTCAATTCATTTTGACTACTGTCACATGCTCAAAGGAAAACTGAAGTATCTATTTCTGAATTGGATTCTGCCTGAAAAACTAACAACACCCCGACAGATTTTACACCCTTAAACAGCTCAATAATAAAGTAACAACTCAGATTACTATTATTACTATTATTTTATGGCTGCTGAGTGTGCATTAAAAAGTGCAAATGCACAGCGATAACCGCACGCCCCTAAACGAAGTTCCGGTCACCCATCTCAAATCTTCTGTATCACTGCGCCGGCTTCTTTAAAACAACCTTTAGCTTCATTCCCTGGACAAAAACAAGTGGTAAGAGGTGAACCTTCTCTCTGAACTGATGCTTTATTTAACCCATCGGGACGATCAATATATATGTATATATATATAAAATCGCTTTATATCACCAATATATATATTGGTGATATATAATAATAATATATATATATAATCGCTTTATATCACCGAATCTTGACTGCAGCGGTGGTGCAACGCCTTGTCATGTTCCTATGACAAGGCGCCGTACCACGTAACTAATAGTCCGCTTTTCGTGAAAAAAGTGATCCAAATCGGAAAAAAAACAAGAATTAAGGAGTAAAAACAGGTTATTTCTTTTGTAAATGACAATGGTATGAGCGGGTTTTGAAGAATACGTTATCACTTTTTAACGCACTTCCGCAAGTCCGTTAAAAAGTGATAATGCACACTTCGTCGACCCTATACAATATATAATATAGGACTATATATACTTTATATTTATTATTATATACTATTATTTGTATTATTATTATTAATGTATGGGTATTCTATTTTGGCCCTTTATCTAAAAAAATGACTTACAGATAATCAATTTGTGGTGTCTAGATTATAATAGGCCTAAACTCTCCCTTCCCCAATACATTCCACTAATTTCCTTGGTTTTCTTAGGCCGGTTTATCACTAAATACTTTTAGTTCAAAGGTTCTAAATAAGCCATCACTGCCTTTCTTAATTTGCCTTTCATGAACACCTAACCTATAAGCATCGGAACTTTAGCTCCAGCATGGACGCTCTATAAACAATCACTACTCTTCCAGTGATTGTTTCCATTTTAGTTTTCCAATAGCATTTCAATAAGATTAAAGTGGGAACATTAAAGGCAAAACTATTTCTTACTTAATCTGTTTAATGAAAATTCAATAGTTTGTGATTTGAAAATTGGTCGATCTCTATAGAAATAGTTATGTGCCATGCTTTATATTTTTTGTTTTTTGTACACTTTCACTATGAAACCTAAGTTCCATCCAGTGTCTGTACCCTCTTATTCCTGTTTAGCGTCACTAGGATGCTGGCACCGACCCAGCTACTGTTGACCGAAGGCAAAGTACACCCTGGACAGTCCACCAATCCATCGCAAACAACCACACAAACTCACATTCACACCTAAGGGGCAATTCAGAGGCACCAATTAAACTATGAAGCATGTTTTTGGACTGTGGGAGGAAAACCAGAGGGCCTGGAGAAAATCCTTGATGAGAACATCCAAATCCCACACAGAAAGGACCCAGGGCTTTCTCAGTATGAGGTGAAAGTACTAACTCCACATTACTGTGGAGCCCAGAACAAAGTTTGCTTTTTTAAGTTGTAGGTGTGACATCTCACCTAAACTTTGCTGCAGACCAACCAGGCTGGTTCATCTAAAGATGGGGGTTCAGTTCACACTGTGAATGCAAACAGACTTTTGAGTAGATGAAAGAGGTTGAAAAATGTCCAAACATTGAAAGTAGAAATAAAAAACAGGACTCAGGAGGCTGAAAAAGCAAATAACTGAAACAAAGTTAGTAAATGGCTTGGGAGTATAAGTGGTGTGGTAAAGTGCTTTAAAGCTGCTCCCAAGATATGTACCTGTTCTATGTATAGAATATTTTTTGTGGCTGTTAAATCAGCTTCACTCTTTTACATTTTTAAGAGTGCCACATTGTGCTAAGTTATTAACAACACAAACATACAAGCAAAAATATTCTATTCTGTTGTTAAGAAACCTTAAGCCCCCAGATGTAGAACAGAAAAGCCAATTGAGATGCTGGAATTCAAATGTTTTTTTGGAAGAAAAGTAGTTTTTATCTAGAAGACTATGTACACATCGGGCATGTGATGTGCGTTCAAGAACGTGCTAAACGTGGCTTCATTAACGTGCATTTAGCCCATTATCTTCAAACTGGATAGGCGGAGAGGGGCTTCTTCTTCTTCTTTTTCTTTTGCTACTTTCAAGTTGCGCGTGTCAGTTGACAGAGGCTTGGCATGAAATGTCAAAACAGTGTAAATTTCGTGAATCTTGCTCCAGGCTTTTTCTTTCACAGTTCTATTCTAATATATGTAGGAAAGACTCAAGCCCCAAACCATCATTATTAATGTTCCTTCTAAATCAATTTTCAAACAGTTAGCACTTCCGTGAATTGAAAAGGACGCCATTCATATGTCACTATCAAATCAGAGTCCCTGACTGGTCGAAGCTCATCCTGGCTTAAGTTGTAATGCGCGTTCAATGGCCGTGCGTTTTGTAAGTAGAGCCAAAAAACAGTTGTAGAAACTTGTAGCTACTCGGGACACATAAGAGTTTCGAATGCAGAAGCCCAAAAACGCGCATTTATATCATATATGAAGGTGGCTGCTTGGACTTGCCGTGCGTTTTATAATTATGAAAGTAGCTTAGCAATTATACGGGGATCTAGATACAATAACTGAATGGTTCAGGAACAAACATGAATACATGGTGTTAGAATGTCAGATGATTTTACCTGGTCATCCTTTTACAGAATACACTGATCAGCGAAAAAGCACATTTTTTACATTCATTCCAAATTTATCTTTATTGACAATCCTAACAAAGGGCAACAGCATCTTTGCCATAGAACAGGACGTTTGGCAGCTGTCAGCCAGTGTCTTCCGCATCCTTTACCTGATGGGGTTGTGGTAAAACAAATATATGGTAGTTGCCAACAAGTAAGGAGAAAAAAAACAAAGTTCTTGATAAAAATTACTCAAATATTGAAAAATTTGAACTATCTCACATATTTCTAGGCCTTTTTCATTCAAGAAAATCTTTACCGGTAGGTGCATTTCCAAGGAAATAATGATCTGTCAATCATTTTCTGATTCGTACACTTCTACAAATATGCTTGAAAAATGTGATATTTGCTTGTTTAAACACAGATTATAAGGTATAGATATTCAAAGACTCTTCTCTCTCCCAGCACACCATATTCTTAAACACTTGCAAAAATGCTTTGGATGAATGCTAAAATCTTAAAAAAAAAACAAAGGGGGTAGGATCATAAAGGAAAATAATGATCTAATTTGTCACTTCCTCAATGCGTGATAGGCCAATCCATCAGGATGAGGGAAGCCGTTTGTCACGGAGCGCCGGCAGGTTATGGCAGCACACTGGCAGCACACTGATGGACAGGGGCTGTGTGTGGAAAGGATGGGTGAGCTGCCCTTGTCCAAGTTCTAAGAAGGAGAGAAACGGCCGGGTGGGGGTGGATGTGGGCGGGGTCGACGCGATGGGCCCTAAATGTGTTCTGAACAGACTCGTTTGTCACGCTTTGTCATTAAGGGACATCGTGTCAGGAAACAGCTTGTGCGTGCACCACAGAGTCAGAGCGGGCTTGGCATGGTATTTGACAGTGTGTAATGAGTTTGCGTGTGCACTCAATTACCATGATGATTGCGCGCCCGGGAATACATTTTGTCAATAAAAATCACACGAAAACACATATGATGCAAAATGTGAGCTGGGGAATTCAAAAGATTTGACCTCAGTGTGTGTTTCTGCATTATTTATGGTCTCACGGCAACTTCCCCACGCTTGTTTTTTCAAAGTTTGTCTTCGAGTTAAAGGGTGGAAAAGGATGAAATATTGAAAGTTCCAGAGCATGCTATTTCTCAGAAGATCCTTTTTCTTGTTACGCTTCTGTCTACGGATAAGGAAAACACAAAAGTAGCTTCCTGTTGTGTTCCCAATGGGCCTGGAACGTGCGGTTAGTGCAAACAAGTTGCAGGCTGGGATTTTCAGCCGTCCTCATGAAAAAAAAGGGCCTCACCAACGTTCACCCCTTTTATACAAGTCGGATACTTGCCCACACACATGCGCATATCCTCAGGCCTATCCGGCGGGGCAACAGTGTGCAACTTCAGAGACCTGCTGTGCCAAATCAATGGCAGCCAACACAACGAAAAGCCACCATTTTGCTGGCTGCCAGCCAATGCAGCCGAGAGGCAGCCTAATCGTCTGTGAGGAGAGCAGAGCAGTGTGGCCGCGGCGTCCACAATGACAACGCACAACAACGGGGGGGGCAGAAAAACGGAAAAAATATATATATCTCAATGTTGCAGGATGCCAGCCGGGCAGCCAATTTGTCGAGCAAGCTTTGCTGCTTGTGTTCGTTGGACGCGTGAGCCTCATCACCGCCTCGCTCAACGGTGTTTGAATGAGAATGAAAGCCTGTGCCGGATGATTACAATGCAGAGGCTGACTATAGAATTTCAATCAGAGAGAGATGTGGCTTTTCTGTTGTCATATGGATAATTGCTCTCTTTCAGGGGAAAGGAAGAGAAACATCACACAGGCAAAGTGTGTTTTATGCTTCTGCGCCACACACTCATCCTCGCCGCCTGCATGGCGGGCTGCTTTCTAATCTGTGAATCATCATATCACCCAAGAAATCTCTGATTACTTTGTAATCCTGTGTGGCGTTGCTTTAAACTCTGTACGTCAAGTTTATGCACTGCAGTTTTGTAACTCCCTACATGTTCAAACGAAGACACACAAACACACACTCTGCGCACGTTTGGCTGTGCACGTAACCCACCGGGGAACCCGAACAGTCTCGGGCTCAGAAGGTGACACATCCCTGCAAGGAGACATGGGATGAATCTGTGCCGTGACTGATTGCTGAACCCAGCTCAAGTGTTTTCCAGGGAACAAACACAAAATTGAGGCAGATTTTTCCGTGAAGGTATCTGAAGTACGGAGGCTAAACATCAGACACCTTCCCCAGGAAATCGTAGAAATGAAAGATGGAATTTGTTTTTAAAAAAAACACTTAATATTTGTGGCAATTGAACAACATGACATATGAACTGATGGCAGGATTCATATTGCAAATTATCACACAAAGAACAAAACACGGTTATTATATGATAGACAAGAGCATGTACATTCTCACTACTACACATATGTCCACAAGATTTTATTCTCGGTACTAACTTCTTAAACCTTAGTCACAGTTGCCCTAAAGGGTGTATAAGGGCTGTCTGCAGAGAAATATGGACAAATCTGTTGGGCAAACATGTAATATTAAGGTCGTAAAGCGCTTGGTGCAGAAGGAAAATGTTCATGCACATTTTAAGCGTTAGGTCAGTAAAGGGGCCACGAAGCGCACCTTAGTCATGACTAGCATGCAGCATAGGAGCACCGTACGGGAGCATCACCCATACGTCCTAAGAACGTGCCTTACAGGTGCTTCACAATACTCTTATCACGACAATATTACATAACATTTTCATTGTGTCCCATCAGATGGCTGTAAAAACCTCAAGGGAACCTGTAAAATGCGGCCACTCCTCTCTACGACCCTCTAGGGTTTTTTCCTCTGTACGTGCATGTGACTATTTCTCAAGAACTATTGCTTCTATTTTTTTATTTTTTGGTTTACCTATACTTCGTTGGTTTATGTATTAAATAGTTTTGGGTCTTATTTTTCTTTTTTAAGGTGACTGTGAAAATTGTCAGTAATCCTGGTCACGTTTTCACAGGATTCAGTTCTTCAGGGAGGCTGGGCTTTGAAGGTTGATCCAGAAGATGTTTCACTTCTCGTCTGAGTAACTTCTACAGGTCTGAAGACGCTACATAGAACTTTTAATCTTCCCTTGGGAGTCAATGAAGTATTTTTGTACTGAATTGAATTTGAATGTAAATTCATTCTGTAGTGAAAGGGACTAGAGTTCAGATGAGCTTCCAAATCTGTCTAAAAAAACTATCTGAGAACCCAAACTCTGGTCTGGAATGTGTGTAAAGGTCTTGACACAGTCAGATGAAAATTGGTCAGACGTGACTATATGTGAAAAAAGTGAGAAAAGTTGTGGTCTATGTGAAATTTTCTCAGATGTATCAAGAATGTACCATGTTAAAAACAATGGAAGAAGTGCAAATAAACCACGCAAAAAACAGGTGAATCAATGTAGAACATGACCTGTGCGTGATTATTGCGCTGTTTATATGTAATTTATTAGTGACTCCTGCATCAATTACTTAATTGTGACGTGATATGTGCCCCGAATATGAGACTTAAAAGTTATACATCTGTAGTAAATGCGTGAAAAGTCCATTAGACATACATGGACATTTATGGAGCAGCTGTGGAAAGCCACAAATTTACGTATGCATCTTGCAAAATGATGCAAAATTGCGTAAGATTTACTTAACAATTGCATACTACCCGATCAAGAATTTTGATCAGCTCAAAACCCAAGTCATGTAAAAACCCATCGGCCGAAACTCTCGGCAGACATCTGCGCACATCGACAAACACAAGAAACACTTATGAATTATGTGTATCACACATGTATCACAAAAGATCAAAATGTCATATCTGGAAAATGTGCAAAATGTGGCCTTAAGTGAGCACTTTAATCCAACCTTAACCATGGCCTTGGGTTTTTTACGTCTCCAATAAACTTTTGATTTAAAGGCATTCCCAATGGACTTGCCGTTATGAGTAAGTCATTTTTGGCCAAAATGAAAAAAAAACGGTCTTGTTTTCTAGGACACAGTTTCAGCAGTGGTTCATTAGGCTTTCACCTCTGAGTTGAGAGTGGGACCGTTGACGCGAAGCAACCCCGCCCCCCCTTCCCCACTGAGACCTCAGAGCAGGGAGCTAAAGACCGCCCAGCATATTTTCTATAACAAATAAGCTCTTTTTTAAACAGCATTTTATCATCTACTCCTGATTCACAACAATTTGAACAAAGAAATACTCATAAATGCAATTCTGAGCTAAATTTTCTAAGGGTGTCTTCAGACTGGACACATTTGGTCGACTATAATTGAATCACAGTTAGTTCCCCCCTGATAATCCAGAGCAAGTTTTCAGTCTGAATACACCCAAGCGGACCCTTGTCTTGGACCAGGAACTGCCCTCGTACCCCTCTCGACGTTCAAAACTGGTAATAGAAATATAAAGTTTAATTGATGAACTGTCCTTATAAGGAGTGTAAAGAGCAGCACGCCCATCTTTCTCTTGTTGTTGTTTTGACCCGCCCGCGTAGTTCCTGGCCAATGACTGAAGAGATCTTTACTCACGTTGTTTTGTTTACAAGCTTTGATCGGTAACAGTATGGTGCGCTTGATGGCGGTATGAATACAGACCAAACGCAAGGTTTGGGACTCAGTCTAGAACAATCTAAGCGGACTCGATTCGGAACAGTCTGAATACACCCTTTATTTATGTCCTCCATCATCAGAAAAATGCCACAAGGACATGCTAAAAACATACATTTTCACCAGAGTAGGTCTTTAAAGTAAACACCAGTGCAGTACATTGATGTCCACATCTCATTCATAGAGAGGCTGGTTCTGGTTAGTGTCAATCACCAGATTTCTGAGAGAAGAAAAAGAAAATCCTTTCAAAATGATTAAATTGCTTTAAAAAAAAACAACTGGATGCTTTATTGCTCTAAGATTTTATACTAGCCAGCATCTGGTATGAAGTCTCTGCTTTGGCTGGAAGATGTGGAGGATACTCTGGGAAAAATGATGCCAGTCTGAACGCCGGGGGATGTATTAAATGACAGGTCTAATTTAATATAGGGATATTGAGAAACCTGCTAAGGCACTTCCTGTGTCTAAAGGCTGTTCAGGAATGGAGTAGTTGGTCCTTGCTGAGTAGGTGGTTTGCGATACATTAGCGAGAAAAGGAAATGATTTCAAAGCATATATTTACAAGCTAACTGATGGGCACGGTGTGATTATGCAAAGCTGTCTGTTGCTATGTTTTCATCTAATGCACCCCGAAGTCATGTAGGCTTCCATTATATGATCCCTTAATCGAGACAAAATATCGTATTTCGACCAAGTGTGTGGATATGATGCACTGCGGCTGAGCATGCAGTAACATTATTTTGTTCATGTTTCCATCGACTCCCATCCCAATCTTTCTATTAAAAAATAAATAAATGAAAAAAATAAAAACCACCAAATCTACATCCCACATCTGCTACCAGCTGCAGGCGTACCAACCTGCACGTTTGTTCGTTTTTAAATGTTTCCGAAGTCTTTTATGTCCTGCACATGCACGGACGTTTGAGAGGTTGGTCACACATGCAGCAACCTCTTGCATCTAAGAAGTGAGAGACCTTGCCTGTAATGTGGCTGCTTCATGCAGAAAACCTGAGCAGGGAAAGGAAAAAAGAATCCAGCCCTCACACACACACACACATCCTGTATCACGCATCATTTAATCCCAGGTGCTGCAGGGAGTCTGAAGAAAATACGGAGGCTGAACGTAATTTCTAAATATAAACAGCAAAAATAAAATCTGATTTATTTGAGACTTAGCTTCCTCGAGAGGAGAGAAAAGAGCATCAGGAGGGGAGATAAAAAAAAAGAAATTACTCTACTACTCAATCCAAATGCCCTTTTTTTCTTTTTCATTTTATTGGGCAGTCAATAAAACCGGAAAAATATCTTACACTCCATAAAGGTCTATCCTTAAAGCAAGAGTTATTGTGCAGTGGATGACTGGCTGGAAGCAACTGCAGGTGTCCAGTTACTGCTAGGTATTTTGTGAATGGAAAATGTTTCAAGAATGAACCACAGACTGAAGCTCTGCAGCCATGATTTCCATTGGCTATCACTTTTCAACCTGGTTATGGTCTGAGGAGTCTTTCTTTACCCTAAAATGTATTTAAAATAATTTCAGGAGACATTTTTTTCACACTGATAATGATTTTAGCGGGCAGGTTCACTGCTTTACCTGTCCTTGTGTTGGCATGCGGTCCTTGGAAACAGGCCACGTTAAAGCTGAAACAAGCGATTGGAAGCGCCACTAGAAGAATCCTGTTTTAGAAAAGGTGTGCTCAGGTCAAAGTAAGGGAGGACAAACAAAGGGGGCTTTTATTGTTCAGTCTGTTGAAGACCCACTGTGGTGAAAACTGTGCTTTTGGTGTTTTTAACATGTTCTTGTTGCATTTTTATGATGATGGAGGACATGCATAAAGATAATTGAGCGTATTCTGAGTTTTTCTTTATTCCAATCTTTGTAAATCAGAAGCAGACGAAAAAGATCGTATTTGTGACATAAAAGGATCGTATTTGTGACATAAAAGGACCACTAGTCAGGTCTCAAACTCCTCGAGACTGAACATCATATAAATTGATGAATCGAGATATATGAGAAGAACATAGGCAGCTATGCAGGGTTATCTAAGAGATGCAGAGACTTGTGTTTAATGGCCAGTGAAGAGAACTTTGACTGCAAATATACCACAAAAGTGCATGAATCAGCCAGCATACATGTAATTCAAAACTGTTTTAACCTGCTTTAGGAAAACCAATCAGCATCTGTAACGGCATCGATCACATCGGTGTGAGGCAAGAGGGCCGATTTCAGTCAATAGATGTGGCCACGCCAGTCATGTTCCATTGCATTTCAGGGGACTTAACATTGCAATGCAGACAGAGCAGAAATGCAAAAGTTTAGCCACAACCAACACACCTGGGCAACCAAATGGTGTAAAAGGTCTTCTTTGGAAATATTCTCAAATATTTATTTAACCAACTGACAAGCTTAACCTTGATCCAGATGTTTAGGTGAAACAATTGTAAGATGGGCCTGTTGATTATCTTTAAACCTCATGGATTTTTGGTTACAGAAAAAGGAGTCAATAACTTTAATTAGTCAAAAATTAATAATAAAATGATTAAATATAAATTAAAGTGGATAAATTATTCCAAGCTTTCCTGTCTACTTTATGAACCTGATTTTCACACTTGCAAAACAGATCAATTTTGTTTTCTTTTTATTACGGTAAAAGTAAAAACGGTAAAAACTACGGTAACAGTTCTGAAAATGACATTAATTGTGTTTGTTTTGGATCATTTTTAGGCTCCTGAGCAGTCAAACTTTAAAAATGTAACTGCCTGATACAGTTCAAAAAATACTTTTTAAACATATTTCTGCATGAGTAAAAATATTATTAGGAAAGTTATTTATTGCCAAAAAACAACTGACCTCTCTTCGTCCCAAACCAAAGAGCTGTCTTAAGTGACTGACAGGTAATCTCAAGGAAAAACACCACAGTGATGACAGTTTGGAGCCAAAGATGAAACCAAAATCAAAGGAAAGGTGGCAAAAAAGGGCTAAGTGGTTGCCAGCTTTGGCTTCTCCTCTTGTCACTTGAACAACAACAAAAAAAACCCTGATGGAAACTGTCCAACAAACTTATCTCTGGGTTTGTGGAAACTGGCTTTTACATCCATGACAGTGCCTTATGGAAGAGTATGATGGGATTTAATGCAAACTCGTGTCACAAGGATGCGACTGTAGAGTGGACTATAAAAATAAATAAAGCGGGGATAAGGTGGAACGGCTGAAGGAAAATGCATTTTAAATTTTTAACTACTAGTTGGAACAGAGAGAGCACAGGAACGGGGGGGAAACAAACAACCGCAAATCCCAGGCAGAAAGAAAAGAAGTGATGTGGAAGTTGTGCAGCCATGCCACTAAGCCCCCCGCTGCAGATTAAACTGTACGGCAGAGAGGAGGGTTGGGAAGTCAAAAAATGACGATTTATCGTATTTCGGGCAGATACTCGCTGCAGTGTTTTTTCAGGTAAATACCCTAGGGCGGTTCAGTTAATTAACTCACCTGCTCAGCGTCCTATTTAAGCCAGGTGCGCAGTTGTTCATTCTTTCTTACCTTCAGCGCTCATTCTTCGCCGGTCTCCGAGCCCGCGGGTCTCCTTCTCTTTCGGCGTCTTGCCGTGTTCCCCCGTCCTTGGGAAGGATGATCCCCATCTTTCTGATGTGGGGTTTTGGTTTCGCCGCGTCTGCTCTCCTTAATTTCTCCTCCGATCCGCGGGCGGCTGACGATCCGCGGGCGGCTGCCGGCGCACAGCGCGTTCGTTTCGCCGCGGTCGCGTGCATCTGCTGGGGGTGTGCTTTCCGCAATGTTCGGGATGTCCGTGCCCCCCGATCAGGAGTAGTCGGGTCTTCTCGTCTGCCGTGGTCGCCCCAATTATCCACGGTGAGCGTCACGCGGTACTTTTCCCATATAGTTTTCTATGGCTGCGTCTCACTTCCTGTTTACTTCGGTGACGTCACGCCCCTAAGGACCCTGGGAATTGTAGTTTTTTTTTCCGGGTCCTTCATGATGCACTTCTGATTCTTTTTCTGCTGCGTAGTTCTGCGTCGTCCGGTTGTTTTATTTTATTTATTTTTTTTCAGGGGTTGTGGGGTCCTTTCTGTGGTTGTGAAGGCTGGCAGGCCTCGTTTGGACAGGTTTCTCATGCTGGCTGAATTTATCGTGGCTTTTAGCATTTGTTTTCTATTGCTGTTTTGTTCTTTGGGAGCTGTGTGTAAATCTTGATTGTCTTTAATTTGATGCTGGCTTTATTATTATGGCGGTTCTTCTGTTTGTTTTCTTCGTTGTTGTAGCTGCTGGTTAGTTGGAATGTGAATCAGTGTCTTTTGGACCCGTCTCTGCTCTATGGACATTTTCCCTTATGATTGGTCTCTCTTATGCAGCGTCTATGGCTCATTTTATTCACTCTGCGATCCTCATTCATTGCCCCCGCACGTTCTGCTCCACCTGTTTTTCCCCGCTCTGTGTACCCCAGTGGGTCATGCCCTGGCTTCAGGGACTTGCGTCGGCCGCATTAGTGAGTGTGTCAGTCTCGTCGCGGCCTCGTTTTCTCGGCTGGACAGTTAATTTGTTATTCTCTCTCTAGTTTGGTTGGAGGTTTGTGGGGGCTATGTGATGGATTCTTCCGGGGCATCGTTTTCAAGCTGCCACTAAGGGTGGCCCCTAGGAAGTGTTCAGGTTGATGTGACTTGATCTGGACCTGCTAGCGCCTCGCAGTTAATCTTCTGGGCGTCAGTGGCCTGGTTCCCCATGCGCCTTCAGGATTGGTATATATTTTCTTCAGCTCCCCATGCTGTCTCCACGAATTTCCTCCGAACGCGATGTAAGGCTGAGGATGACTGTCACTGATGGTCTCACTGTTCTGCCTCTATGCCTCTCAGTGGCGTCTCTTGGCCTTCAGTTGGCGCTCGAGGTGTTTGTCGGTTTACCTTTCCGTTGTCGTGGCAGTCCTCATAAAATCGACTTTATCGCCCTGTACTGGATATTTGTAGGCGATGGGTGCCCTTCATTTTGCATGTTATTGATTATTTCTTGGTGGCCAACTTTACTCTGTATCCCTGGTCTTTTGAATCTCTGTGAAAAAACTTTATTTCAAAATTGGGTTTCCACGTTATCTATAATGTATGGTCCTCCACCCGTCCGGATTTATTTTTCTTCTGTAGATTTGGGTGGTTCATTGATGCTTGTCTCTCCCCATTATGTCATCTCTAGCTTGTGCAGCATGTCGTTTCTTCGAATTTTGGTTGGATATGATTCGTCAATGATTGGGCCACCTGACGTTTGCTGTAGCTTTGGTCCTATGGTCATCCGTTCATCTTGTGTTCTTGTTCTGGGTAGTTCGATCCTGGGCCACGTGTTCCTGTTCTGGATTTTCGTGTTTTGCGTTTGATCTTTCCCTCTCTATGCCTGAAGTGGTTTTGTGATACCTGTTGTGTCTTCAGGCTCCCTCCACTTGTTCTCCTGAGTCTGCGCCTTCTGGTTTGGGGGAAAAGGATTTAAGAAGAGTGGTTTGTGTTTGTCCGGCCGCCGGAATCTACAGCTCTGTTGGTTTTTAAGGGTTGTCCGGTTATTTCATCCTTGGAGATTATATTAAAGCTGATTCAATATTGAATGATAGTATTGTCATCGGTTGACTTGGTTAATGTTTAAATAACACCTTGAGCAACTTCTACCCTGACCGTAGGAAATATATCACTTGCGCTCTCAAGCTTAGTTCAAGAGTTAAATCTTGTGTCCACAAGTCAGTCTTCCATCTGCCTTGTTTAAGCAGATGACACTCTGCTAGATGCATCCCCATTTAGAGGCTTGTTATACTCCGCCTCTAAATGCTTAAGGTTCAGTCTAGAAAAAAATACTATCAAAACCTATGATCCCTCATGGCTCTCAAGTTCTCTTTTGCAGTATCCAGACGCCATTGGCTAATTAAAAAATTTGAGAATCACTAATATCAAAGCATCAAATCCAGCCGAGCTGTAATCCTTTGCTACGTGGGATGTTGACCTTCCTCATCTACAAATCTCCTTGGCTACTCTTCCCATCACCTGCTCCTCGATGGCCTCCTGAAGGTGCGTCCCTCTGAAACTGTCAAAGGTTACTTTTCTCATCATTGGAGTATATAAAAATTGGTGTTCAGATTTCGTGCAGGTTATATATTTCACTATCATTTCACTGTTGGAATTTGTGATTATGGGGGTTTCTAGGGTGCGATAAATCCACAATGGGTCTTTACCTTTACTATCTACTAAATTTCACTTTCTCAGATTTGTTGTTTCTTTTTAAAAGCACTGTTATTTAATTTATCTCAATCATTTTTGAAACTGATCAGTTTCTGGGTTATTTATATATTCTTGTCAAGACTAATACTGCTTTGTTTTTATCTATGCATCGCATCCTGAGCCTGCGAACCCCTACGCCCCGATCAGCTTCTCCGTTTCCAGGAAATGATGTCACCAATGCATTCCTTGATCTGGTGCTGCAACGATGACTGCTCGACGTACCTATTGCTGCACTGAAAGTGACGGGGCGTTGGACCTCCTCTGCATTCCAATGACACTTCTGACTGTATTAATTAATCAATGTCAACCGCAGAATGAATGTAAATTCTTCGATTATAGATGTTAAAAGAAAATTATAGCCAGGTGGAAGCCTCAAAAATTTTAGGTTGCTCTAAGTTGTATCATAGTTTGCGCGGTGCTCGGATCTGGTTCTTAAGCTCATTTGTTTGTAGTATGCCAATGAAGCATAGTAAATATGGGCGTTGAACTCGTTCTTAATATTGGGATGGAACCTCATTTATATGGATGTTCCTTGAGCGCTTATAATTGGTATGCCAAATGGAGAAAATTATGGCTATTAAGCTCGTTCGTGGTACTGTCGTTGGGAGCTTCGAAATAACGGATGTTAATTAAGCGCGTGTATATATAGTTGCCAAAAATGGTAGAGTTTATGGTCATCAAACTTGTTCTTAGTTTAATAGAAGTTTGAATAATGGCTGTTAAGCATGTCATACGCCATTGGAAGCTTTGGATTGGATGTTAAGTTGGTGTATCATACGGGTTGTTTGGCGGTTTAAATTATAGTTTAGCACAGCGTTTTGCGGAAGTGAGCTTACGTTCTAAGATCAGTTTATGTTGGCTCCCCTTTTATTTCTTTCCCTCTCTCTTTCAGATAGTATGTTCCTCTAGTGGTTTCCACGAACAGGAGCGACCCTACGGTCAATGGTGCCGGGTCACACATAGCAGATCCACTAGATAGCATGTCCCCTTCGTGGCGCTGTACTCGAACGGGGGCGGCCCAACGGTCAATGGTGCCGGGTCACACATAGCAGATCCACTAGATAGCATGTCCCCTTCGTGGCGCTGTACTCGAACGGGGGCGGCCCAACGGTCAATGGTGCCGGGTCACACATAGCAAATCCACTAGATAGCATGTTCCCTTCGTGGCGCTGTACTCGAATGGGGGCGGCCCAACGGTCAATGGTGCCGGGTCACACATAGTAGATCCACTAGTTAGCATGTTCCCTTCGTGGCGCTGTACTCGAATGGGGGCGGCCCAAACGGTCAATGGTGCCGGGTCACACATAGCAGATCCACTAGATAGCATGTTCCCTTCGTGGCGCTGTACTCGAACGGGGGCGGCCCAAACGGTCAATGGTGCCGGGTCACACATAGCAGATCCACTAGATAGCATGTTCCCTTCGTGGCGCTGTACTCGAACGGGGGCGGCCCAAACGGTCAATGGTGCCGGGTCACACATAGCAGTCATACTGGGAAATGAAATGAAAATGGAATGCTGCCGAAAACACACCCCATTTTATTACACACTGATTTTACATTCACATTTTCTCTTCTTCTGGATGATTTTAGTGTTGGGGGTTTTGTTACCCGAAAGTTTTATGGAATTTTATGGAAGTTTTATGGAATTGAACGGAGCCTTATGCCAAACGGAAATATGTGAATGCCAACTTAAAGAATGTGGAAAAATGTCAAATAAATATTTCTTACTGCAAGAGTTGTCTGACTGAAATGACGATTTATCGTATTTCGGGCAGATACTCGCTGCAGTGTTTTTTCAGGTAAATACCCTAGGGCGGTTCAGTTAATTAACTCACCTGCTCAGCGTCCTATTTAAGCCAGGTGCGCAGTTGTTCATTCTTTCTTACCTTCAGCGCTCATTCTTCGCCCCACCCTCCTCCCCGGCTTCCACCTGTGGGCTCCGTAAAGGGGGGTTTTGTTACCCGAAAGTTTTATGGAATTTTATGGAAGTTTTATGGAATTGAACGGAGCCTTATGCCAAACGGAAATATGTGAATGCCAACTTAAAGAATGTGGAAAAATGTCAAATAAATATTTCTTACTGCAAGAGTTGTCTGACTGAAATATATATAAAGAGCAGGAGAAAGAGCTGCAGGGAGAAATGAGGGTTTTATGGTCTGGCACATGTTTGCTATGTAAAGCCAACATGTGTGCTGTGGGGAAAGGAGATGAGGGAGCTGGACGCTCGGCGTCGGCGAAACAACATAAGAGGGGCACATGGTGGGGGTAAAGATAATAGGAGAGGGAGAGAAAGAGGGAAACACTCAAAGCCATGACTGTGAACGATTGGCTCAGATTGTTTTTATGATTTTTGTGTGAGTGTGGGTGGAAAATGGAATTGTTGTGGCTTCTGCTCGGCTCCCGAATAAGCGGGGGTCTCTGAGCGGATCCTCCTCGCCGCAAACTTTGTCTGCCATTCCTCATCACGCTGAAACTGTCTTCTCTCTATTTTTGTCAGACCATTATTGCGCACGCTAACACACGGCGGCAAAACACAGGCCCTATGAAATAAATATGGAAATCTGATGCCAGGGTTGTCTTCTGTTATGGAATAGTAAGCAGAACGCAGCTATAAATGTCCCCGAGCGGAAAAGTGCTTTTTCGCTGTGCTCTGCCATGACGCCACTTTTGTTTGGAAAAGATGGTGAAAAAAGAAGTGAGTTGTTTTGTTTGAAGTGTAAAGGAGAGGCGTGCTCGAGCAGGGAACAGATGAAGTGATGTTAAGTCTTAACTTAAATTTTTAATATCTGGCCATATGCTCTTCTCCGCAGGGAAAGACACATTTTTCCTATAAACGACCGATTCCCAAGGGCGGTCTTACCATAAGGCAAACGTGAGCGATTGCCTTTGCTGAACACTTAAAATAAATGTCAAAATTAAATTTCAATATTATTGAACTCTGTCATAACAACCCAAAATCACTAAAATGGCATAAAACTTTTTGAAAAACAAAGGCAGACGTATTTAGGTTGGTTGCCTGTCTGTGTTCACTTGGTGAGTTTCACCTCGTCACTACCAGATCTGAATCCCTGATTGGTCAAAGATGATCTGACTGAGCTGGCGACACACGTGGCGACACACGGCCATGTGTGTTGTAAGCGAAGCCCCCAAATTGTCACAAAAACGTATGCAGCTATGTGTGAACGCAACAGTTTAAATGTAGTCTGAAACCTGCAATTTACGTGCATTAACAGACTTTTCAAGTACGTCAACGAGGCCAATGTGAATGTAACTTAAGTATTTTGAAAAAAAAAAAAAAATTATAATACAACTGCTGCAGAGGGGCCCGTGTTATTGTTGGCCTGGGCTTCCCAAACTGCTAAGTCCGGCACTGCTGATTCATGTCAGGAATTATGTGATGCATAAAAAGAAAACAGGCATGACTTGCGAGGAAAAGATAACATACATTCCTCTAAATCGGTGATGCACAAAAGTTGTAACAGATCAAACAAAGGGAGCAAGCAAGTAAAACAGAGGGATGACAGAAACAAATATTATCGATTTGGATGGGATGTCTGGGAAAGTGAGAGTGAGGGTCAATCTAGATCTCAGGCGGAGAAAATAAAAAGGCAGGAAGGCCGGGACAGACGCTGGTGAACTGGCGGACAGATGATAGGGAGAGCCAAGATGGATTGGAAGCTGTCCCCTCCGACTGCCAGCTAAATCAATAGCATTGCTGACTCTCTCATCACCACCAACCCCCCCCCCATCTCACGTCCTCTTTTTATTTTTCCCCTGCTCTATCCTATCACTTCTGCACCGCAGCTGGATGCTGGCTGACCACGGCTGTAGAAAGTCCATTTTCACTGCCGGGCTTCTGCCTAAAATAGCCTTTACATCCGCAGTTTGACTCATGACAATCCCACCTGTGCTTAAGTTTCTATGTGTGGGAAAACAGGAACCCCCCCCCCCCCTCCTTTTTTTTGTGCACGTTTTATTCATCTTGACAGGATGGCTCTGTTGACCCTCTCCTCTCACATCCTGCTGGTTCAGACTGAGCTGGCCCGGTCCGTGGGAAACCGAAAAGGTCCCTATAATTACCAAACCCCACTCATAACATCCTTGACCCTAACGCCACCTCTCCCAGCCCTGACTCAGCCTTCTGGGCACTGTCGCTTCAGATGCACACATACATCGCATGTCACCGAGAATGTGCTGACGAAAGGGGGTTTGTGCAGAAACACAGCTGGCTTTGCAGACACTGGCATCCATCACATCTTGTGAAACGTAATCTCTCTGAGAGGTGAAACAGCTGTGCAGATGCACGTGCACGCACACACACATGCGCACACATACATTGGCAGAAATGAGGATAAGCCCGGGTAAACTTCATCCACAATCTGACATGTGACAAGGCACCTCTGACCCTCTGAGATGCGAGTGGTCCACTTTCGATGTCAAGCATGCACACATTTTACAGTTCTGGCGTTAAAACACATCTGTTCATCTTTTTTTTTTTTTTTTTTTAAGATTGCAAACCTAAATATTGAACTAAAAAAAATTTTATGAGAAAAAAATAGCTGGTTTTTAAAGATGTATTTCACATTTAGAGAATATCCCCCACTTCTCACAGCAGCCCTTCATTAAGACCTTCTTTCTTCCTGTGCTGCACACATCTCCCTCTTGCACTTACTAATTGTCGGCTGCTTGCTCGATTGATCTGCAGGCAAGTGTATGTATGGGCTGCAGTGCTGACTGCTGTCAAACACCGACACCTGACAGGGAGTGATCACCTCCTTCCACAGACAGGTGAAAAGCGCTCCTTTCTCCATCAATCCTCTGACAAACTCACAGGGTTCCATCAAGTCAAGCCTCATAGACATATGCAACATGAACATCCATCCAGTTTTGCTACACAGCAGTGCCAGTGGGTCCAGTCATGGGGAAATACCCCTGAGGGTGTTTTGTGGGAGGGGGCAGTGATCAACACCAGAAGAAACCCCGTGAATTCCAGCTTTATCAATCCACAACTGTTGTTTCAATTGGATCTATTGGAACGGTTCTACTCTGTATTTATCTATGTGTGTATTTAATATTATAACGCAAGGTTGAATTATAGAATGGCAGGTTATGGGACTGAACTCAACTCTGGAATCCGGACAAGTACCCAAAGCGATCACCTGAACCCAACCACACGCGTTATGGGTGCGCGATCGCGCGCACGGACGCACGCAGACGCCAAAGTTCGGTCAGACAAAGCAAAGAACGACAGGCTCACCATATCAGAATCCTTGCGTGGGGGGGTGGGGTGGGGTGGAAACTCGCAGTCCGAGGAGAATCAGACTCTCCGTCCGTCGTCGGTACAACATCCAGCGAGGCTGCAGCCCGAATAATCCAGCAGCTCCGCGCGTCTGTGGCGACCCCCCCTCCTCCTCCCTCCCTCTCCACACAGCCAACGCGCTCTCTCGCTCCAGTAATTTCCCACACCGTGTGTGTTCGTGTGTATGTGTGAGCGTGTGTCTGAATCTGTGAGATGGAGTCCTCAGGTGCGGCGGCTGGACTGAAGTTGGGTAGATTATGATTTTAGAGATAGACGCGATCAGAATGATCTGCATGCGACATTTTTTTTATTTATTTATTTTTATAGGTGGAGGGGGGGGCAGCCTGTTCTTGTTTCATCACGGAAAGAAATGAAACGGTCCCGGTGGAGGACTGAGGAAGAGGAGGATGTGAGGATCAATAAGCAGTACAGGAGCGTGTGTGTGTGTGTGTGGGGGGGGGGGGGGGGGGGGGGGGGGATGTTCTAAAAAAAATAGGTAAGTTTCAAACTTGTCAGGGAAATCATTTAGTAGCCTGGAAATGTTTCACTTTAAGATGCTTTTTGACCTTTGTCCTTGGAAAATTGCTTGGATCAACCTGCAGTTCACAACATAACCAGTAGGAGCTTGTTCTATTCACATCAGCATTATTTTGCTGATGTGCCGCGTATTACAGTAGTGAGATTCTTACAAAATTATCATAATAAATATGGCTGGGTATCACCAATAATTTCCAGAATCCATTCGATCCACCAGAGTCTGGATCGAATCGATTCCGTTTTCAATTTGCATGGTTTACACACTCAGACATATTTGTATAGAAATTCAATATTAATCTATCTATATACATTCTGAAGATATTCATTTTAATCTGATACATTTTACACATACTGTAAAATGTATTAGTGAAATAATAAACCAATGAGATTGTTAACACCATACAGTGTCACATGATTATCGAAAGGAGAAGCTCCAACAAAAACATACAGATCATAGTGTTCTGCCTCTCCTGGAGGGCGTTTCAGTTTGGCCACTAGGTGGAGCTTGCACGATAGCATTAGAGATTAGACTTTATTCCTTAAGATTGAGCAAAAACAGTTTTAGACCACAAAAAAAAAAGAGTTTGGAAAATACATGACTGTGTGTAAATAAACTTGTTCACTTAGTCAGCAATGTATGTTTAGGTCAACTTAGTGTTAGGGTTAGTCGTCCTATGGGAAATTCCTTTCTACGTTAGCATCAAGCTAGCAGGCTTTGGATTTACTGTTGTTTTCCGTTAGGTCACCAGAAAAAAGGAAAGGCATAAAAGATCGATTTCTACTTTAATGGATTGATTATTGACTCATTATCCAGGAGATTCTGAAGCAGAGAAAAGGGAAGTGCTTTTGCAGTCAAACCTAAATCAGCAGATTTGTCACAGAGGAAAACTGCTTTGCGCTGGTATGCAACACTTTACGTTAGTAATGTGTGGCATTATTATTTCTTCCTTATTTTGTGAAATTTTAACTCAATTTCAGATTAAATCTTGCTTGACTTTTGGCGACAAGCTCTCCCGGATAATATTTGGAGATTAAAAGAGCAGCAATCACAAGCGGGATTTATCTGTGGAGACAAGTGAAGCTGATATTATCTCCAGAGAGAAGCAGCTTTTTGATAAGCAAGGGGTTGTGTGTGTATGTTTGTGTGTGTGTGTGTTGGGGGTTGCTGCTTAAATATTTCCTATTATTCAGAGCCTCCCTTTACTTTGTGAAAGTACAGAATCCCTAAATGGGTTTGGAGGGGTCATTGGAAGCATGAAATTCTCTTTTCGTCCTTTAATTTTGCTGAACAGATGTGAGAAATGTGTTCTCCCAGCTGGATGACGACTCCAATAAAATCCAAAATCTTCCCAGATGGAGCTGCCCAGAGCGCTTAAGATGTGCAGTGTGATTATGACAGCATGCATAAGAAAGATTCAGCTCGCTGGTAAATTGATGACTTACTGGGGATCCATGTTTAAATCTAGTTTCAAGCAAAAATGTATCAAGAAAAAGCAGCAAAAGTTAGTTTTTGAACAGAAAATGTATTTAAAAAAAGTAATCCGAGCTAATGAATCACATTAAAACCATCATAGTTTAAATATTTTTTTTGCTGGCCTTCATTTGTCAATGTTAAAAAGTCTCACAAATCTCTTCTCTCACTCTCTCTCTCTTTCTCTCTCTCTCTCTCTCTCTCTATATATATATATATATAAACAGCCAAAAATGCACATGCATGAGTGAACATTGTGAAGTGTTTTGCTATTTTCAGCATTTGAAAAGTTTGAATTAAGTCTTTTGATGGACATTAAATACATTAACTTTATTCAACTTTCACATAGAAAAGTAAAGTAAACCTCCATAACTCACTTAACTGTCAAATAATTTTCCACTTCTGTTACCTCAGAATCCAGAATAAATAAAAATCTTTGAGGTAAACAGCAGCAATGCTAGAACATTTTATGAGGGGGATGTGAGGGGGGCATAAAACTTTGAAAGGTATACAAAAGAGAACATTTGATTTTAATTCAAATTAACAAAATATTAATTTATTGTAAATTTTATTTTTTAATTTTTTTTTAATTTTTGAAAATTTTATTTTGACTCTAAAAGAAGGGTAAGTGGGGGTGAAAGCTTTTTGCTAGGGGGGACAGCTGTTCCCCCTTGACCCCCCTCCCCCCTTATAGCTCTACCTCTGGGTAAATAGACCGTAATGGATTTTTTGTGTGGTTGATCATTTCCTGCAGGAACATGTTAATGTGAAACTTTTTCGGACTCCACTGACTCCTTCCAGATTTGCAGTAAGAGAACAGCTTCTGCGCTGGGAAGAGAAATTTTTTGGTTTTTTTGGTTATCAGTCGGCACGGCAGAGCCAGTGTCTCAAAGACAGAGAGCCCGCTGATAAAGAAGGGGACGGCTCTGGAGCTGATTGTAAAGAGGATTGCACACGCTGGTATACACAATAGCCGACAGAAAAACCGCCTGTGAACAGCACATTCGGCAAGCAGCAAAAAAACTTGGAGTCAGAGGCTCTTTTAGATGGATGGTATAAAGAAGCGAAACCTATTTCTGCTTTGGAGAAACACTTTAAACCAGAAGAGGATGCGTTATCTACCTCTTTATCCTCCATTAGTATATATAGTATTTACCTTGTTTTTCGCTCTATAAGGCACACTTAAAACCCTTAATTTTTTAATTAATTAATTTATTGTAAAATTTGGAGTGTGACTGTTTGAGGTTGTGGACATATGTATTTTAAATAGATAACCAGTTCAAACAGGTGCCATTAATACAGGTAACAAATAGAGGACAGAGGATCCTCCTAAAGAAGAAGTTACAGGTCTGTGATAGCCAGAAATCAGAAATTGATTTTGAAAGGTACAAAATGTTATTGTGAATACGCTTATGGGTATTACCTATAGTGGTGTTGGACCGTGTTCTTTTTACGTTATCAGCAAGTCTGGGAATTAGGGTGGTCACAGTATCTGTCAGAGGTCAGACCTCTGTCTCCCGCTCTGGTCACCATCGGGAGCCATCTTCAGAGTTCTAACCCCACTTCCTGGATGCCGCACAACTGACTCTCATTTCACTCAATCAACCACAGCACACTTAAGCACTGCACTGAGCTGAGCTCAGCGTGAAGGATTGTGTGCCCAGAAGGACTGTTTGTGTCTCTTTGCCTTTATGCTGCACCTTATATATGACATAATTTTGAAAATAGTTGTTTATTTTGCCTGAAAGTGCAAAAAATACTGCACTTGTTTTTTTTTTTTTGAGTTTGTCATTGAAATATATTTACTTGTTTCCGTAAAAGAGTATCACAAGAACACAAGAACATGTATGCTGCATGCATCGTTTCACACTACGCAACATGCCCACAAACCTTTCTGGTTGTGTCGACCTACAACACCAAATACGATGTTTGTGATTGTCAATTGACAATCATGTTTTTGATGTTTTTAACATGTCCTTGTTGCATTTTTCTCAAGATGGAGGACATATATATAAAGAAAATGAAGGTCAAAACTGCATTTCTAGGTATTTCTTTATTTGAAAATAGATCTAAAGATAATCGGAGTGGTTCTTTAAAGAAACGGAGGCATGTGAATGTGCTTTTGTTGCACAAACCCCTTAGGTTAGGGGGTAGAACAAAACAAAACTTTTAAAACAGAGCTGGATGCATGCAGCGCACATATACAAGTTTCTTCGGGTGTTGAATGAGCTGTTTTACACAAAAAGTATCACAAATTTAGCATACCCACAAAATCCCGCTGCAATTAAATACACATTCAAGCAAAGCTCTAATGAAAATGTATGCACTTAGTGGTCAATATTGGATGTTGTGAGCAAACATTAATGATTTTTATGTGTGTGGGTCACATATGTTCCATCCAGTCCACATGCGCCCTCCAGGCACACATTGTGAATTTCTGACACACTTCTTTTTCTGCTTTTTAATGTTTTTTTTTTAATTCTGCAGGAATTCTGAGTTTCCTAAATGATGTTTGCCCACAGTCACAAAACGTGCAATGAGAGCCACAAGAGACATGCTAAAGCTAGAGCTTTACTTAATCAAGTAAAGCATCATATGACACTATATGTGGTTTTGTTGTAAAATTAAAACTGAATGCATTTAAATCAACAACTCCCATTCACTAAAGCACATACTTTTGTGAGGCCAGACTTAGATAGTGTTCTGCTCTGATCTTTTCCGCGGCTAATGCTCATATTAAGGAGTGGAGGATATTAAGAGCCTGTTAATGGCAAAGCAAGCATGGCTGCAGTTCATTACCCACACAATCTAGCGAATGTTAGATTAAAGCGATTCTCCTCCGATGAGATTTATTAGAGCATTGTGATTTACGACGGGGAATGAAACCAGATGCCCTTTGACCGCAAGAGATTGGCGGCCATTACAATGCTTTCTCTCTATGTTAGACAGTTTAATGCAGTTCCGAGGAGGGGGGCGTTAAAAGATTGCACACCTTTGTTTGGTTTGATTTCACGCTGCTTTGTGGAGGTTGGACCAATGTCAGAAGCAAACCGAACCGCGGAGTTAAAATCAGTTACAGTTGTATCATGGCGGCGCTGCTCGAAGAAAAGTTTGACCAGAAATACAAAACAAAAAGCGTGAAGGTCTCTAATCAAAAGCTTGGTTATTCAAAGAAGAGCCTTATCAACATAATTGATTAGCACTTTAAAACTTGTCATAAAGCACATTTACCTTAGAGATATTTTCCTTTTTTTTTCTGAAATCGTGATTTTTCAGGTTCAGCACTGGTGGTTGGAAAAAGAGCCTGCCAGCAAGGCGGTGGTGTTTAGAGAAATGAACACGTAAAGACCCACTCCGATCATCTATTGATCTATTGTAAAAGCATTCCGACTTAAGGGGCAAGAGTCTGGCGATACTAAATGTATCCCGATACACGTCTCCTGACCGCAATATTGTACCGGAACACGTTTTCATTTTTTTGCATGACTTAATACACCTTTTCTGGTAATCAAATGGTGACATTCATTTTATTTCATGATCTTGCTAAGACCTTGTAGTTGTTTTGTGCGGTGTAGAGCGGCTCAAAGAGCCTCAGTGGGCGGTGCTGCCAACTAGCGGTAAGGGGTTTAAGTGGAAAACAAGAGTCAGACGCTGGAGGATGCTCATAAATAATGACATAGATATTGTTTTTGACAGCATTTTGAATCGCCAAAGGAAATATCGCGATGTATCGCCAAATCGATTTTTCCGCTCACCCCTAGTTCCCAGAGGTCCTTGAATTATGATTCTGCTGTTTTGTGAAGCTTGCTTTATTTTCTAGAACGCATAGCAGTTGAAGTTCATTAGAAATGTATTTGCTTCTGAGTTGTGGGCAAGGCCATAAAAGAAAATAAATAAATAAATCAGATGAGAGCTGCAATGGAGGCTATAGTGACATGCTAAATGGAAACAAAGAGTAAATACTATAAAAATAAAAGAGAAAAATGAAGGCCCAGTCTTGCTTTTGTTCTTCTCTCTTGAAGGTTAAACTCATGACTTATGAGATCAGGGCAGAGTGGAGGTCCATTAAAGACATGACATTTCAATAATTGCCTCTAATCTCAGCATCACTGATGGTCTCAATGCCACCCACCTGCTCCACTGACATAAACACACACCTATGTCCTCATTATAGAAACTCAATGATTCATGCGTGGCACACATGCCTGACCGCGCATGGATGCTTCGCAAACACTGCAGGTGAAGTGAAGAAACCTTGGCGAGCGCGTTTGCTTTTAATCTATTGAATGATTTCATTAAAAAAACAAAAAAAAAAACAAGCTGTTGTTGTTGTGTTGGCCTGAATTCTGTGTGCTGCTTTCCCATTATGCCATGCTGCACTGACTTGATGGAGTCTATCTCCTGAGACCATCAACTGCTGCGTTTCTTATTCCTGCAGCTGAAGATTTTTTTTTTTTTTTAACTTGGGCTGCATGTTTGAGTCATCGGTAGAACAAGAGAAGATCACATGCTTCCCAGTACAAACGGAAAGAAACCTCAGGATCTATAAACAGAAAAGTTCAGGAAATCAATCCTAAAAAAAACAACTTTTCTTTTGTTATTTTTGTTAAAAATACCAATGAGTTTGCATATTTTTGGACTGCTCACACATGCCACACACATCCCCATGTACCACACGCCCCAAACACATCATTATCCCTTACTACCTTCAGGCACAGACTTGGCACTTGTCAGTTCTCCTGGCGTTTTTGGTTTCCACCCAGATAGATGCTGCAGTGGGCTGCTAACCATTAGAGACTCGGCTGGTATAAGAGATGGCAACATCCCAGGTTGCACCTGGAAGATTAAAATCGTAATTTCATAAAGAGATATCCTAATGCGGCTAACAAGGAGAGCGTGAACAGTTAGGGAAATCTCGTGGGAAAAGCAGCTGAAAGGTGGATTGTGCACCAATATCCTGAGTTGAACTGAAGGGATTTGGGGCGTTTTTATGCAATCCTTTGTGAGTTCTTCAACATAAAATGAATTAGAACTGTTTTACTTCCTGTTTACATGTTAGCGGCCCAGGCGAATCCCTGTCCAACAGGAGCTTTTGAGCCATAAGTTGACCAATTTGGCTTACACAGACACAAAAATAACCTCCAAAATCGAAAAATGTTCATTAACTACAAGAGGAGAATTGAATCTGAGGCGGAAATGTACGTTTGCAGGCTGATAAAATTAAGCAGGATTACAAAGAAGCACAGAGGGAACATGCCGTTGCATGAATTTGAATCATCCACGAGACAAATGATGCCGAAAGGTGAATCTGCAGAGTCGTCTGCACTTGTGTCACAAAAAACTGGGATGTAAAAAGAGTGATGCAAAATGAAAAGAACAAGAGAGCAAGCAGGCTGACAGTCCTAAAGCATCCTTTATTGAGTGTTAGAAAGGAATGATGAATACCCGGCCCGCTCTTCTCACTCAGAGGAAATTGAATTTTGGAATATTGAGCTAGCCGCCATGATGAAGTACACAAGCGCCTCTCCATATGTGCACGCAAACACTCCTCTTTTTATTTTATAACAGAGTGTCTTTGCAATATCCAGTCTCTACAGAAGCTTTTGTGCACACATGAGCACAGATTTTTATTTAAGTTGTGGGCTGGGGTTGTATGAAGACGGCTTTTAAAAGACAGAACGACCTCATGCAAGAAAATGATTCGGTAAAAACAGGGAAGTAGTCCACAAAAGCACACACTTTTTAAAAGGGGGAGGAATTAAGTCCTGATATTTTGAGGAAAATATGCTGTAAATCTGCAAAAATACAATAAAAAGACAAACAAATCCTAAATATATGGGGGACTTCTACGACTGAGTTTTAGGGCCATCATAAAAATAAAGAAATGTGAAGAAAAAAGGTGTAATTTTAAAAGGAAAATACTCAAAAAATGAGGGGAAAAATTTATAATTTTATAAGAAAAGCCATGCTTTTTCAAAAATGAAGTTGGTGGTGGAAACCTTCAACCACATTACTTGCCGTCAAATCCATCAATGCATCCATTGATGGTGAGGCCTTAAGGCTTTCTGTCTCAAAAATGTTTTAACTGTTTTTCTAATAAATATATGAGTACATCCTTGGAATCCTTGACAATTTTCCTCCTGAGTTTCCTTTCATAAAAGTCCAATTTTCTTCATAATTTTACCACTTTCCCCCCCGAAAATTAGATTTCTTTTGCAGTTTTACAACTTCTATCTCATTATTTTTGGACTTTCCCAGTTTATTACTGTTTTTTAATTTTTTAATTTTCTATTGTGGCCCCAAATACTCTGTCTAAAGGCCTGTTCACACCGGGATGAATTTCGAGAGCGATATTTGCAGACGTTTAACGCCTCGTGACTAAACAAAGGACACCAATGTGAGTGTGCACACCGACGCAAAAAACGCCACGCGTAAAAGCGTCATTTTTTAAAAAACGCCTCGGGTTCGTTTTTTTGGTTTGACGCGCTGCGTCAAAAACTATACGACCAATGAGAATGGCGCTTTTGCACACGTGTCTGGAGCTTCTGAAGTTACAGTAAAACACAACTTACTGTCTTGCTGAGCACACATACGTAACGGCGAAGAAGATAGACGCCAAGTAGCGTCTACACTGCCGCGAAGAAATAAGACGAGGAAGATGCACTCACTGACGGACATTGTAAAATATCCCAGAAAAACGCTCATGATACATTTTCAGCTCTTGTACCAGTCGATAAAACTCCCCATGTTCTTCTCTTCTGGTAACCATGGGATGTACCCAAAATTGATGTCTTTTCCGGCGTCTTACATCATTCTACAGAACAATAATTTCTTCATCGCTGGAACTAGAGCTAGAGCTACTGGTGCTGGAAAAATTCATGTTTTCTTTGTATCATTCTGACAAGCACGTAAACACTTGCTCTCTTCTTCTGAGTGAAAAGCGACTTTAAGGAGCGTAAAGTTGCGCAGCGCCACCTTGTGTACCGGAGTATTTCTGTTTTACATTAAGCGCCATCTAATGTCAAGGAATGAATTTGCATGTTCACTCGGCTCATCGTCAGCGAAAATCGCTAGGGTGTGAACACAAAAAACGTGTTGAAAAATGCTGGCGAATAACGTGCGCCGATAATTGTCCCGGTGTGTAAGGCCCTTTAGGCTTTATATTTTAGGACTGAATTTGAAAATTCCTGAATTGAATTTTGCTCTGCAGCCACAAACTGCTACACTCAGGTCTACTAGTGTATCCATGTATCGACACACACTCTGGTCTAAACAGTTTAGATTTCACACAAATAGACAGTTGAACACACTGACTCAGAGTGTGTTGTATCAGAAGCGTCATCTATGTCAGCTCACTATTACTTTGACATAAAGAGCGACGAACGCACAGCCAAATTAACTGCTATCAATGTCTAACACACACAGACATCTGATGCTCATATAGCTCACACGGTGTACACATGGGTGATGGAGAAGCAGCTGTCATTGTGATTGGTTCTCACTGCCGAGGGCAAGCCCACAATAGCCAATTATCTGTCATTATGCACCACAGCAACACTTGAGGTCTGGGCGCTTCAGCACGTGTCAGCGAGCGCGTCCCCATGTGTGTTTGTGTTCAAGACGCAAATTGGAAGGTTGGTAAAATTGTGGGTTCTGTGTTTCAGCAGGATGGGGAGAATGCTGAGCAGAAATATGCTGAGTGACATTAAAAGGACATGAAGATATGACATCTTCTTTTTTTTTGGCAGTTGGAGATTAAATGAGATCCCAGAAAGCCACAGACTTCCAGTGTGTTTAATGCTCATGAATGATATTTTTGGTGAGTGGGACGTGTTTGACGCAGCTGACGGCTGATCGCAGAAGGAGGCGCCACAGGACTGATGGCGTATGAAAAGCATGGGACTGGCTTTCAATGGAGAGCGTGCATAAACTTTGAATCCTGATTAGCTCTGCATCTCCTTGGAATTAATTTTAAAGGACACACAGGACTGGTCCTGCATTAACACCATCGCCCACACCTGCCAATTTGTATGAAAGAGCTTACATTTACTATGCTTTCCTTTTCAACCGGATGAATAGTTTTTATGTGTAAAACGGCAGTATTCAGTCGCACAATTCAGCTAAGTCAGAGTTATTTTCGCAGAGAAAAAAGTTATTTTCCAAAGCTTAAAATATTATTTACTAGTTTGCTACCCAATCAGAGCAATTTACAAAGAAAAAATAATCTTTTTACTTTTAAGTTTAATCTGAATGAATACCTTTAGTATGGAATTGAGCAGCTACCATGCACCAGGTCGTCTTTTAGATAGACCAGGTGAGATGTAAGACAACACGTACCTTATGAAAAGAAAATAATTTGGAAGTTCAGGAGATCAAACCAAAAATCATGAAGTTCAGAAGTGTGACATAAATGGCAACTCTTTGGTGAAAGCCTTTCAAACCTCAGACATGCTAATCTAAAACCAAATCAATAGTCCTTACAGACAAAATGATGTCAAAAGCACCCATATGGGGATGACCTATAAAGTTTGTGGGTTGACTGTGGATGGTCATAAACATGAGGGGCTGCTAGATCGGAAACAATCTAATCTTTGTATTGTTTCTTCAATCAAACCCCATCCCTTTTTTTGATCATAAGCCTAAATAAAATCTTGTGACTCTTTATGGGCTCACCTCGCCTGTGGATTCTGCTCTGGGGAAGTAACACCCGCACAGTGACAGCCCATCATGTGCGAGCCAATGTCTGTGAGTCGTAAATCACACTGAGAGCCACTCCTGCCACATGTCCGCTCATTTTCCTAACAAAACTCACTCTACTGAGATATACGAAGCCAAATGGTGCTCCAATGCTCAATTCATGGCATGAATAACATTGAAGCTTTAATGAGCCGGTTCGCGGGTCACAGCTCATGGCTGACTCCCGAGACATATGTCAGGTGAGCCACCGGAAGTCAGTCAGAGCTGTTTGCAGCGCTTACTGTCTCTCAGATGAGGTGAGTCCATATTTTTCACATACAGTCAGGACCATAAATATTTGGACAGAGACACATTCTTTTTAATTTAGTTTCTGCACATTACCACAGTGAATTTTAAATAAAACAACTCAGATGCCATTGAAGTGCAGACTTTCAGCTTTTATTCCATGGGTTGAATTAAAAGATTGCATAAAAATGTGAAAAACTAAAGCATTTTTTAAACACAATCCCTTCATTTCATGGACTCGTAAGTAATTGGACAATTGACTTCCATGCTATTGCATGGGCAGGTGTGGGCAATTCCCTTTTTATGTCATTATGAGTGAAGCAGATAAAAGGCCTGGAGTTGATAGGTGTATCAATATCCAAGTCTACCATCAAAAGAAGACTGCATGGAAGTAGATACAGAGGGTACACTGCGAGATGCAAGCCACTCATAATCCTCAAGAATAGGAAGGCTAGATTGGACTTTGCTAAAAAGCCAGCACAGTTCTGGAAAAAAATTCTTTGGACAGATGAAACCAAAATCAACCTCTACCAGAATGATAGCAAGAGAAAAGTATGGAGAAGGCGTAGAGAGGCTCATGATCCAAAGCACACTACATCATCAGTAAAACACAGTGTGATGGTCTGGGCGTGCATGGCTGCTAGTGGCACTGGGACACTAGTGTTTATTGATAACGTGACACAGGAAGCAGTCGAATGAATTCTGAGGTGTTCAGAGACAGACTGTCTGTGCAGATCCAGGAGAATGCAACCAAACTTATTGGGCAGCGTTTCATAATACAGATGGACAACGACCCAAAACATACAGCCAAAGCAACTCAGGAGTTTATTAAAGCAAAGAAGTGGAATTTTCTTGACTGGCCAAGTCAGTCACCTGATCTTAACCCAATTGAGCATGCATTTCACTTGTTGAAGACTAAACTTCAGACAGAAAGGCCCACAAACAAACGGCAACTGAAAGCCGCTGCAGTAAAGGCCTGGCAGAGCATCCAGAAGGAGAAAACCCAGCATCTGGTGATGTCCATGACTTCAAGACTTCAGGCTGTCATTGCCAGCAAAGGGTTTTCAACCAAATATTAGTAATGAAAATTTTGTTTACAGTTATTTCATTTGTTAATTACTTATGAGCCCATGAAATGAAGGGATCGTGTTTAAAAAAGGCTTTAGTTTTTCACATTTTTATGCAACCTTTTTGTTCAACCCATGGAATAAAAGCTGAAAGTCTGCACTTCAATGGCATCTGAGCTGTTTTATTTAAAATTCACTGTGGTAATGTGCAGAAACTAAATTAGAAAGAATGTGTCTGTCCAAATATTTATGGTCCTGACTGTAGTTTGTTTAAGCATTATGACATCCATGACTTTTCAGAACTTGGAAAGTAAATCCTCCAGCCATGATAGATGCCGTCTTTTATGATGTCGATAGGTTTGAGCAGTTTTCAAATGCAACTTTTTTTTTCTGTAAAAAGGCCATTTAAGAGTTGCAAAGGCACTGCATCACATTGGAAAGATTGTAACATTTTTCTGCTGCTCATCATTTATCCCTACTGGTGTCAGAAACGTAATTCAAGATGGGGTTACAAAACTCCCTAAATAGCAGGGATGCCATTTTTCCAGGAGTTGTCTTCCCTTTTATGTAACAGGGTTTTAGTTTTTACATCAGATTAAGAACCTACTATCGTCACGTGAACGCTACACGAAATATCGTTGACCTTTAGTTCATGTCATCTTCTTTCTGGGTCGGTAATTGTTTGCTAGAGCTTCTTTGGTGCTCCATTGAACTGCTTTTTCCCCCTAGTTTTTTCTTTTTTTGTACTCAAGCTCAATCGCTGTGAGTCATAAAAGTCATTAACCTAAACAAATAAATCCATGCTTCGGTTCACTCTTAATACAGTGTGTATATGTGTGTGTTTTTTATCAAGTATGACACTTATCTGTCTCTGTCTGTTTTACAGCTGCGCTTGCACAATCCCCGCCCTAATCCAATGCGTGTGCATGTTGTCTTTTTTTTTTTAAATCTTTGTGGATATAAGGGTTTGGTCTTTAAGATTACAGCTTTCACAGGATATCTCTTCCCAATGCCATCCTCACTGAATGAATGTGTAGCTCCACTTCCAGTCACTCTGTATTGAACCACTCAGAGCACTGGCCTGAACACAATCGCTCTGCTGCCAATATCTGCATTAATATTTCCATCAACAGAAAACACAGATGACCTGTAAAGGACTGTGGGTAATAAAAGACCTGATGAAATTGGTAGATTGCCACTAAGAATGATGGAAATGTGTTTGTCCCAAACAGTATGGACAGTTATTTTTTACTTATCACCTCTGACATGGATTTCGAGTTTTGTCACTCAATCGGGATAGTTTAATTTACTTGAACTTATTGTATTTCTGAAATACTAATTCTCAACTAAGGTTGTCTAAAGATGCAACACAAAAGTCAATGATTATGACTTTTTAAATCCCATTCATTCCAAAAAAATTGTAAATCATTACAACCCAATTCCGTCTAAATCACTCCAAAAAAAGCAAATTATCTTAAATGTGATATAATAATAACATAAATAGCCGACCAATAGATTGAAACTAAGGGTTGTTGTAAATTGAATTCATGGGCGCAACATAGATTTACATGGGATGAAGCTGTCATCAGTTGTGTGTTTGTAATACACATTAAAAAAAGGATGGAAATTCACACTTTACACTTTACAGCTAATTTTGGTTTCATAAGTGAATTGTATGTTTGATAATGCAAGGCAGAAGTCCTGTGTGCACTTACAGGCCAGGGTCTTGACAGGTGGAGTGAACTTCCTATCAATCTTAGGGACATTTTGTGAGGAAACGTGAAACTTTGTACTTTTGTTTTCCCCTCTTTCATCTTTTTCCTGTTTTTTTTCCATGTGCAGTTTTTGTAGCTATGTTTTAGCAAATATTATATCATAATAATTAATTTATTATACATGTTTTATGATTGCTTGTGTTTGTTAGTTTGCATTTATTTGTGCATGTGCATTTTGTATTTTGAACATCTTGAAATGTATTTGTATGACGGTTTCTGGAGCCATGTTTTGAGAGCCAACTTGTTGCCTCTTTTTGTAATCCTCATATCCTTTATATTCATTTTTTTGTACTACAAATGCTTGACTAAACCTTTTTTCCCTTTTTTGTGCCCTCATCACCCATCTTTAACATCCCACTCTTTTTGTCTCAGTCCAAAAAATAAATGTATACTAATATAAATACTATAAATAAAGTCTAGCCTCAAATACAAAAGGAGTTTATTCAAATATACACCTCATGTGTCCAAAGATTCATAACCCCCTATAATTATAGTAAAATCTGTCCAACAGAAAAGGCCTTCAGTTCTTATCTGTTTGCTCCACCGCTGGACAGGACAAGTTAAAACAAAAAAAAAGTTATGTTTTAGTTTATTTCTAACCTTTTTTTCTATCATCTTACAAAAGTAATTGCAACTAGTGCATGATCGACCCCGAAGATAAAATACTCTTTATAACCAATTTTACTACATTAAATATGAACGTGTCTAAAAATTTACACAAATAATGCTTTGTGTAATTTAAATTTGATAAATATCTGGGATCACTTTTGTTTCCCTGGGATTGTTTCCCATTCAAAAATTGGTGGGACAAAGTTTCTTTCAGTGAAACAGAATGTGTCTTAAAACTCTTCTAAATTTAGTATCCTGCTAGGCTGCAGCAAATCACTCCTAGACTAAAGGGAGAATTTTAAGAATCTTGGGAAATGTTTTACAGGGAATTATCCTAAACTTTGCACAAAAATCTGGATGCTTTGAGAAAAATCGGTCTTCAAATTCAGCAGCTGTTGATAAATATGTTAGGTGGTAATGACATGCTGGCTGCATCTGCAACACAAAGAATCCTTCTCTCTCTCTCTTTATATATTCTTATCTCTAATCAGTCACAATTATTGTGTCTCATCCTATTAGTATAGATTGTCAGCTTCTCACAAAGTTGTCCCACATTTTGAGCACTTCATGACTCATCGAAACCTAATTGGGAAAAACTTGAAATGAGTTGGATTGGAGACATCTGCAGCAACTTGGTGACTATTTTTAGAGAGTCGTTTTGCATATTTTGGAAACATTTTCACAGTTCAGCTTTTGGAACCCGGAGAGATGACATCTTAAATGAGAAAAGAGCAAAATATCTGTGAAAACTGTTGAAAATCTGTAGTACGAATTTGTGATTGATTAAAGACCAATAGAAGACTTTAACACTCAGAATGACTACTTTTACTGTGCCCCTTCAGTTTAAATCAATAATAATTGTGTATTACGGTTCACCTCGTTATTTTGCAGATTTTTAGCAGTTCAATTTGGTAGACTTTTTATTTATTTATTTATTTAACATCACAATGCGTACTGATTGGCTGGACAGCATCTCCTAAACATAATGTTTGCCAAATCAACATAAATCTTTGATCGGAAGCAGATCTTTGTTTCTATTCTACAATACTAAACAAGGAAACCAGGACACTCCTTTACCTTTCACCAGGAAACCCCTTTTTTAACCTTTTAACTCTGGCGACACCTTAATAACACACTGTCCTTGTCATACCGTAATACGTGATTAACATGAATCAGCTGATTCTGATGCAGAGAAAAACAGCTTTCCCCCACAACAGAATCATCTGGATTTACGATGATTGCCCAAACGGTTGAAGAGATCCCTCTCCACTGCCACTTCCTCCAGCTCTCCTGGGGGGAACCTGATATGTTCCCAGGCAAAGCCAAGAGACTTAATCTCTCCAGCATGTCCTGGGTCTTCACTGGGGCCTCTGCCCAGTGCGACATGCCCGGAACACGTCATCCAAGAAGCATCCGGACCAGATCCCCAAGCTACCTCAACTGGGTCCTCTCGATGTTGAGGGGCAGCGTCTCTACTCTGAGCTCCCTCTGGGGGACTGAATTCCTCCCCCTATCTCTAAGGGAGCACCCAGCCGCCCCTCGGGACCTCGTTTTTTTCTATCATGACCAGGAGCTCATGACCATCGGTGAGTATTGGACCGTAGATCGACCGGTAAACTGAGAGCTTTGCTTTCTGGCTCAGCTCTCTTGTCACCACAATGGGCCGGTACAGCAGCCGCATTACAGCAGACGCTGCGGCAATCCGTTTGTCAATCTCACACTCCCTCCCTCGTAAACAAGACCCCAAGACATATAAACTCCTCCACCTGGGTGGCAGTCGAAGGTGGGTGCTTCCGCGGCCCAAACTCCGGTCATGGAACTTGGCTTTTAATTGTACATCATGCGGTCATATAATTCCGGCCGGGCACAAACCACAATTATTAATTTCTCCTCCTTGATCATGTTAACAATGATTGGGACTTCCTGATTTTGAAAAGGATGCTACCCGAACATGACTACCAAATCAGAGTCCCTAATTGGACATAGTTCAGCATTTTTGCAATTGAGATGTCAGAAGCTCAACTGGTCAAACTTCCAGCGTGTGATCAATAAACACCCGATCTGTACGTAGAGCCCGTGAGCGGACTTAAAAACTTGCGTAGCGATGCACTAGTTTACGTGCATTCGTGTGAATTGATGCAGCCTTTACAGTAGTCGAAAGAATGTCAACACTAAGCCAAAGCTCCAGTGTTAAATGATGAGTTTGAGATTTGTGCATTTACAGACTCTAACTAGCTCACAAAGTGATCTGCGGAGTTGCATGATGTCTTTCTGGGAAAACAATGTTCCCGGTGTTCTCATAGTCCATTTGTTTGTGTCTTTTTAGCCACATCAGTTCCTAAATTGGGGTTACAACATTAAAAGAGAGTCCATGTACAAACACAAGTGGTCACATGTTTTTATGGATGGAGAAGCAGACAGAAAAAAACATGCATTTAGATTGCTAAGATTAGGTAAGAAGGGTAAACAATAGGGTGAAAGAGGATATCAAGAAGTGCACTGTAAGACAGAAAGAAAGAGAACTCCCCTAGAAACAGATTCTCATGAGGAACCTGTAAAGGATGAATACAGAGAGGTAAGATGTTGATGAGTGGAGCCCTCAGCAGCGATAATCTCATTAGCAATGTAGTGCATGTTAAGCTCTCCACTGTGTTTAAACATGTGGGTACATGCAATGAGTATGAGTACAGCCGAGTCCTGCATTACCCACCAAACCGAAATGATCAAATGTGAAGCTGCATTTGGGGTAATTCCAATTTATGAGACGGTGGGAAAAAGACGAAAGACCAACCCAGAAAGCCACCGGCTAATGAGGCGATGGCTCACATGCATCCCAGAAATTGGTTGCTCTCAAAATGAGGACCAGCGACACACCGGAAGACAGAAACGTTTCAACAAAAGGAAACAATGGGGGGGAACAGTGTTTCCTTCAGACTGCATCACAGAGAGATTTGGAAGAAGCTGTCAGGAGATGCTCAGTCAGCTTGGAGCTCAGTTTGAACTAATCTGGCTGCTCTCTGTTCTTGTCATATCTGGCCACGGCTCCACAGTGCTGTGGTCCGCTCCCACAGCCGTCGATTAGGCTCGGCTAGCCGAGACTAAATTCTCTATTGAGGAATCATCTAGGTGTAATCCTTTTGTGAAGCCAGCTCTGTATGGTACAGCATATTGTGGCTGTCACAATAGCTATTAAGGGGACCACACTAAGCTCTCTGGAGACACAATAGACACGCATGATCATAGTTAGACATGTATTGGTAGCATTACTCAAGGGTTGTTTTAATTTGTTAGATAAAATGGGATTGGTTCCCCCAAGGTGGCACTCCTGGGAGCAGAATCATTATGAGCTCTGATGGCTTGTTTGTCACCATTGCATTCACAATTTAAAACAATATTTTAGAGATCTCTAGTAAAATTGTGTCTTCCCTTTTTTAAGCTTTTAAGAGAGGATTTTTCTTTGATTTTCTTAAATTTGCTTTACTATTCTTGAACTTCATAGTGAATACTGATATGCACCTAAACAGAAGTTGTAGGATAAGAATCTGAACATGCTTTGTCAAACCAACAGGCTTGCTATAAGGTTAAAGTCATTATTCTACAGAAAATATGGAAAACTTGTCATACTAAAATGTAATGGTCCTCTCACAGACACACTCAGTGGTTTGGAGGTCGCAACTGTGTTTTGCATGTATTGCACATATAGGCTAGTTATGGGACTAGTTGGTCATGTGCTGCCTCTTGTTCAAGTATTAGGGCAGTTTGCTCCACTTAATTTTTCCTTTGATAGCCCGCTTGTATTGTCTAGGTTTAAAAGTTCTGCTAAATTCTTATGAGGCTCTACAACGGACCGGCAACCTGCCCAGGGTGTACCCTTAGAAAATGGATGGATGTAACTCTGGTGAAAATCAACCATGCCCCTGATTTTTCATTCCCCAATTTGACACAAACCAGGAATTCCCAGAGACTACTTGAGGCAGGTAGCAGATAGGTAAATGGTTATTGGGGTATACTAACTTAGCGCTTTCCTACCTTCTTTAAAGCCCGAAATGATAAATGGCACACACTTGCATGGCGATTTTCTACCTTCCTCATAGGCCAAAAGTGCTTTACAGTCACATGTCTTATCCACACATTCACACGCTGATGGAGGCTTTGTTGCCAAACACTGGTGCCAACCTTTAACCACCAGAGGCAATGTGGGCGGGAATCTAACCCGCAGTCTTCCACTCAGAGGTCGACCGCCCTATTCCTGCACCTTGGCCACCCCCATGAAACAAAGTTAAGCCCAAAATGTTTTGTAGTCATAGTCCCATTCACATTCACACCTAATCATACACTGATGGTAGCAGAGCTGCCATGCGCAGCTCTGGCCAGACCACCAGAAGCATTTTGAGGCTTCACTTTCATAGCATATGTCCTCCCTCATAAAAAAATGCCACAAGAACATGTGAACATTTTTATCGTAGTGGGTGTTTAAAACATTAATTTGTGACTGTATATGTGACCAACTAATTTGGTCTTTAACCATCTCAAAACTACCCCTTTTGCAGAAATAGACTGGCTCTTTCTTCTCTAATACCAGAAGGACAATGCCGAAGGTTACCAGAATTTTAAGACCAACATGGACCGTTCCCAAACCAAATTCATGCCTACTCCCATTGACACTACCTGACCCAATACCAGGTATTAGTCATCATTAAAATAAGCACATCAGAAAGACCTACTATAAACAAACACCCCTAAAAACATAGCTGCCAGCAACTCAACCCCTCTACTGTGATAAAACGGCTGATTTACAGAAGTACAGGTAATAAATGCCTGGGAAGCGTGGGCAAGAGCAGGTTTAGAAAAGGGACAATAGCTTGGATGAAAGATTTACATACACCTACACCAGCTCCACTAAAAAAAAACAAAAAAAAACTTCTTGAAACCTAAAAGCAAAAGCAGTGCATCAAAGTGCCTTTTAACTACTTTTACATCTTTTTTATTTTTTACAAAATAAGTAAAACAAATTCCAAAGCTTTTTAAGTGCATAGCCAATGGTAAACCTAAATCTGCCCTTTTTATCTAATTCTAAGAAAATACCCACATTTGTTAAAAAACATTGAAAAATACAAGTGTTTTAGATTTAAATACAGCTAAAAGTTAATGAACCGTTAAGATTATTTTACGTATGGTCACTATTTTGTCAAGAGGAATCCTAAATTTATGAGCGGAGGGCTACAAAAGTGGGAAATATCTTTGGAATTTTTGTGGGCAAGGCTTTGATAAGTCTTAAAATGCACACACGAGGGTAAATATATATAAAAAAAAAACCTGCTTGTATTTAAACGTCATTACAAGCACAATGTGGGAACAGAATTGGGACAGCCCCTGCATGGGTGCCTTTCTGCCACTTGTGTGAGTAAATTATTAAGATCTGGAGCGTCTTTCATCACTCTGAGGTGTAAAAACAAAAAAGAGGTAATAAAAGAAATAGCTCAGAACTCTATGAACACAAGGACAGAGACACAATATATTTGGAACTAATAAATCAACACACTGCCATCTTGACAGTAGTCTCCAGTGTGCTAAAGACAGCAAGATACTTCTAGGTTTGCAATTTCTAAAGAAAGAAGAGACATACAATAAATGTCAATGAGGATTTTTTTTTCTTATCAAAAACTGATACTTTTGTTTAATCCCTGCTGCTTTTGCTCTTTCAAGGTCAGGTTTATTACACCATTTCAGATTTATTACAACGTTTTGTCATTCCCTTAGCAAAAGTACTCTTGAAGTATACTCGAGTATGATGTAAAAGTACGCATCAGTAAGGCAAGAGCTACATTCCATCAGCTGAAGGACATATGGGGAGCAACAGATCTGACTCGCAAGATCAAGATGAGGATCTTTAACACCATTGTAAAATCCACACCACTCGGTGCTGAGACATGGAGGACTACTGCTAAGCTGATGAAGAAACTCCAGACCTTCATCAACACCTGTCTCAGAAGAATCCTAAAGGTGCGCTGGCCCAACATCATCATGAGTTATGGGACAGGATAGAGAAGCAACCAGTAGAGGAAGACGTTTCCAAAAGACGATGGTGATGGATTGGCCACACCCTAAGAAAAACTGCATCCAGCACTACAAGGCAGGCACTGACGTGGAATCCCCAAGGAAAACGAAAAAGAAAAAGGGGGAGACCTAGGAACATGTGGCGCCGAGATCTGGACGCAGGGCTCAATAGCATGTGAAAAACGTGGGGACAACTGGAAGAACTCGTCCAAGACTGCCTGGAGAGTTCTTGTATGCAGCCTGCATGTCCCAACGAGGGGTAACAGGTGATTTACCTTACCTGTGTTGTCAGAAGTTTAGTAACTGAATACGTCTTCAGACTAAATTGGAACATTTTAAGTTTAAAATATATAGATAATATTTAAACAGTGAACTTCAAGTATACTGCTTCACTTTGAGTAAAGACTAATAATACTTGTAGTACACTTAAAGAGACTATTTGATGCTCGGTTTAAAGGTGATCCACTTTTCAGTGGATTTCTGATAAAAATGTAATAAATAATCAAATTTTGGATAGTTCTTTTGTATTTTTTTGGTTTCTGTGGCCACGAGACATTTATTTTTATAGCATGAGCTTTAGCTGCCTTCCATTTGTTTCTTAAACTACGTGAATTTCAACAATGTTTAAAAATAATTTATCCTGTCTAGCATAAGCAAACAGTTAAAAGCTGATTTTGGTTTTTCTAGCTTTAGACACATGAGGTGTATATTTGTAGAAACCCCTGTGGTACTTGAGGCTACATTTTATTTTTATTGTGTATGAATGCCTTTCTTTTTGAAAGTCAGAAAAAGAGATGGAGAGTGGTATATTGTAGATGGGAGACTGGGGTATAAGACAACAAAGTTGGAGAGTGATCAAAGCAACGGACAGGAGGGGGTTTATCTTTGTAGCTTTCAAATGTAGTTGTTTCTTAAAAACGCTGGGCCTGTCACAGACATACTCATCCACACACTCTCAGATATACAAATATCTATTGGATGTAAAAATGTCTCCTCTTTCTGTTGTCTCACCAAAACCTTTGACAACATTTAGCTTAATCAACATGGTTTTGTCTCCATCAGCATTGCATATAATATCACTATTAACCTTCAATTTTATTCTTTATGTCCTCCAGTCAAAATCAAATAGTTTTTTTTTATTATTTCCTCCCTGTTTCCATTGACTTTCATCTCTCCTCTGCACCTCTGCAGCCAAATTGCTTTGAGCTTGAAATGTCCTTTAAGTTGCACATAAAAGCTGATTCAGACACCAAATTATGCACATTGTTCATTTCTCAATACATTCCAGCATCACTAAAGCCTTATAACTTTAGAAAAAAGTTTAAATTGAAGTTTCCAGGGTTTAAGTAGGATGCTTCATCTTAATTCATCTCTTGTAGATATGATCCCAGAGTCCAAGGATGCTGAGAAACTCACTGCATATACAGTATACATAATGTATATGCTGTTATTGCTGTAATTACCTTAGTCTCTATGTTGTCCCACAGCCATTATTGCTGCCTTATTGCCTTTGTTTTTCTGTGTCCTGTCCTTCCTTATCTTAGTTTATCCTTCAGCTTTAGTCTCTCCTGTTGTACCAAAGTTCCTCCTCTTCTCTGCAATCCTCCACCTCATGACACCTCGCGATGGTGGTTAAAATCAAATCAAAGGAAAGACTTAATGCAGTAAGTTGGGTTTCCTCTGCAAGGTGGTCTTTAAGGAACAGGCATTCGCTCTCATTTCACACCCAGTTATCCTCGGATGTGGCACCATCCCTGTGCTGATCTACCATGTGCCTTATGAGCTGCTTATGCAACAGCAATGAGGCATTTTCAGCAAACCGTGAACGGGGAACAAACTCACTTTTTTACTTCATAACTGTCAAAGTGATTGCTGCTGTATCCTGTCTTCTTTTTATATCCACACATGCATGTGTGCTTTTAAAAACTTTATAAATCAATCTTGTCTGAGCAATCAGAAGGAAACATCGGGACAAAACATATACTGTCTATCATATATTCCAATTTTATCAATGAAAAATATGCATTTAAAAGAAACATAAACGGGATAGAAAAATAATACAAAATAAAAGATAGATTCTTGAGTGCGACAAAAAAGCAGAGAACTAAAAGGTTTATGAGTGGGCATGACAAGGAAACATTCTGCTAAGAGCCAGGCAGAACTCAGCAGGAGAAGGTTCTGCTTAAGGAAGGACCCTTTCCAATTCTGTTCTCCAAATCTGTGTAGATGTTTGCAAAGAGGAGCACCAGCAATAACCCCCTAGTGGCTTCAATAATTAGAAGTATTTTTGAAGCAAACATATTCAGCGTTATCAAGTTTTAAAACCATGCCGCCCAGCTGTATTAAATGTTAGTGCAAAGAGCTTGATGTTGATTTGACTTTTTTATTTATTTTTTAACATGATGAAAGACGGAACATAAAATGTAGTTTTGGTCAAAATTATTAGCCAATGTCTAATGAAAAATCAATTTGACTGTAGATCATTGACTGTATATGAAAACTGGACTGAGTGTGATGTCACCTACAGAAAATGACTTACTTCCGGCTCCAACCAATGAATTCAGTCGCCATTTTTCGTGATACACATGCCGCCATGTTGTAGCCTGACATCGTCAGTAAGCAGTGACTGGTCCAAGTCTGTCTGAGTTATTGATTTATGGCAATCCACTCTTGCTAGTCAGGAGAGAGCCTGTTGGAAGTCCACACTCCTACTAATATATAGTTTTGTGAAAATATATCTATGACATAGGCTGCACAGTGGTTAGCGCTCTTGCCTCACAGCAAGAAGGCCCCTGCTTCAAGTCCCGGCTGGGGGACCTGAAACAGAACAACAATGGGGAACCTTTCTGTGTGGAATTTGCATGTTCTCCCCATGCATGCATCCAAAAACATGCTTCATAGGTCAATTGGCAACTCTAAATTGTCCCTAGGGGTGAGTGTGAGACTGAATGGGTGTGTGATTGAGGCCCTGCGACAGACTGGCAAACAGTCCAGGGTGTCCCCCTGCATGCGCGCAAAGTGGCCGGGATAGGCATCGGCAGCCCCCTAATCCAGAAAGGGATAAAACGGTAGAAAATTAAAGAATATGTATGACATATTTCCGAAAATAGTCCAATCGTTGACGGTGCGCCCTACAGTGCGAGAAACCAGGAACCACCTTTCTTCATTTTGTCAATTAAATGTTTTGAATATGAGATTTTGGCTTCTTGGAGCCAGCGGTTTGTTCCTGTTTGAAATACAAGGTGGGGTCACTTAGTCCAGTTCTCCTATATAGTGAATTATTTAGATCAACTTTGACTTTTAATGATTGTATATCTTTTCATGCAGTTTTAAGTAGTAAGACATGGTCAGGACTAGTTTTTCGGAGAAACCCAAGTACAAAACCGGGCCAAAATGAAACTTTTTTTTTTTAAACCCCTTGTACATCTCTTGGCTTCTAATAGATGTTTTTGTGTTTGTTTGCATCCTGCAGCATAATTTCTTTAATTGATAAAGATTCTCATTCATCCAGGTGATGTCTTCATGTTAAGTCACAGCATCTGGACTTTTGGTCTTCTCTTCTAAAACGTTTTCCTATTTGAAAGCACAACAACAACCTTTTTTTCTTCACAACTAATTTAGAGTTTGTCAATCTTCATCATGAATTTTTCTTTTAACAGATTTTCCTGTGGTTTCATTCCTATGTACTGTTTATGTTCTCACTAACTCATTTTTCTGATCCACGTTGCAGTAATTTGTTAGTCTTCATCATCTTCTCTCATCATTGACTTCTTTTCTCTTATAACAGATGCTCTGTCTTTATGCTCGACTGCTTCCTGGTCTCAAACTGCTGCAACGACTAACATCATTTTTTTTGTCTTATAGCAGATGCTTTAGGCTTTTTTTTATCTGCTTCTTTTTCTCTTATTACTGCAGGTATTAAGCTGCCTTTTTATCTTACCACAGATATCCTTTACTTATAGTCTTTATGTACATAAAAACACACTTAAAAACACTATAAATATGATTTCTAAATAAAGATGTTTCCTTTTTATGTCTTTTTTTTCTGCAAGGGTGGAGGTAGAACATGTTTGTATGGCCGGGCAGGAGAGGGGGCAGAAGACTTTGGCAGGGTGGCAAATGAGAACAGCAGAGTGGAAGCCCAGAACCCCACAAAAGCAAATGCATTGAGGGGTTTAAATTTCATTTAAACATTATACTTTTGCTATTTTTACAATGCTTAAAGAAGCACATATGGATGATTTATATCTTTGTCAATAAAGATACTAGTATTGACTCAAACATTGGGGAGGAGCAAAGCTTATTGCTGAGGGGGCATAATTAATTTGCTTTTTCTGCAGATTTTTGAGGTGATCTTAGATGTGAACTTGCGCTTTATAAAAAAACTGAATTTAAATGTCCTAATATTATGTGAATGTTAACATTGGTAATCTCTACCTCCAGACCTCATAGAGTCCCCAGTTTCTTAGAACAGAGTGCAGAAATCACTGGCTTTCTTTCAGCCCAGAGTTGTTTTTGACTCTGAGTGGTGCTTCAAGCCTAAGTGTTACAATCACTGCTCCCAAAGGCAGCAATTTCTTCAGTGCTTAGACCAGTTTGCCCAACAGTCTCACTGAACGTGCAATTTCAGTGTAAAATGCCATAAAGTGCAACCCTCCTGTGAGTCGGGCACCCGTGGAACATTTCCCAGCCGTCGGAAGATCTCCTCAAAGCAGAGTCGGTGTGCGGCTCAGTGAGTCGTTCCGATCACATTCCCAATGACATGGATAAGTGTCTCTTCAGTGTGCATAAAAAAAGAAGAGTGTACGCAGCCAAGCAAGAAGGAAAATGCACAAACAAAAGCAAAAAGACACCAGAACTGTTTTTTGTTCTTTTTTTTCTTTTTCTTTTTTAAAGGAAGGCAAAGCGTACCTTTGCACATGGTTCATTCTTGAAGCTGGAAAGTTGGAGCTAAAAAGGAAACAGAATAAGTCATGTAAGGATGGCGCCAGTCACACGCTAACTAATCAGCCATTCATGAGACTTTTTAGTCTATTTTTTTATTTATTTTTTTTACTAATGGGGAGAATATTTCCCTTATGAACCTGCAGTGATGAGGGACTGATAATTGAGAGGAGTGCAAAGATAGAACTGGTAAAAAGGGAGCCACATTGAATCAGGGTATGTTGCTCTGCTGCCACCTGTAGATTAGATTAGGTACTCCACACAAAAAGGCTTTAAACAGGTGAAATCTCTTGAGGAGCAAATAAAAACATAAAGAAATGTGGGTGCGTTTTTTTCTTTTAATTAAAAGTCTGAATGACTCTCACTAAAGTATCATTAAGAACTCTTTGAAAAGCTAATTTGGGGGTTTGAAGTTCTGAAAAACCTCCTCCAAAGAACAGAAATCCTGGGATAACATGACCTGGATGACTAAGAGTTCTCATCAAAACGGTCAGACCAACTGGAAAGAAAAGTGGCCCTGAAAGCTGCGTGCAATCTCTGCAACTATTAGCAACCTCAAAGAGGATGAGCGAAGACTTTATATTTAGAGCGGTGACGCTATGCAAACTTGAAGGCTAACCTGAGAGGAAGGCTCAGCGATGCGTTGAAGAGCCGCGTCTTCAATTATGTATCAGTGGCAGCGTTTTAAGAACAGCTGGGGATCGCCGCTCGCTCTTGTCCTGTCTGCCCGTCTGTCTCCTTGTATGTCTGTCCTTCGGGTGTGTTTGCTGCGATGGCAGCAGGTTTGTTGCTCCTGTAGGGGGGTAGGATGATGCTCGGTTAAACTTTCAGCCAATCGACAGTGACTTTGCTTGCTCAGGGTTTTTTCTAAGTTTTCATCACTTTCGTCGGGGAACAAAGACACCCCCCTCCCATAGCTCCCTTGTAGTTTTTGCTTATGAATATTAATGATCTAAATTAGCTTTCTACTCTGAAGCTACATACACACCAGGCATGTGACGCATCTTTGAGAACACGCCAAACGAAGGTTGTTGCGTTTAGCCCATTGTTTTATACAGGACAAGCAGGGAGGGGCTTCTTCCTTTTCTTTTTCTACTGTTGGGGGTTGGAGGCTTGGTGCGAAATGTCAAAGCGGAGCAAATCTTGTGAGTTTTCCTCCTGGCTTTTTATTTCACAGCTCTATTCTGATATATGAAAGACTTGGTGTCATCTTTGCACAAACCGCAAAGATGGATTTCTTCTCCAAAACGTCACTACCAAATCCAAGTCCCAGATTGGTCATAGTTCAACTGGTTTAACTTGTAACATGTGTTAAGATTTCACGCTTTTTGTACATTGAGCTGAAAAACTGTCGTGTGAATGTGAGAGTTTTAAATATGGAAGCCTAAAATGCGCATTTATGCATGTTATCATAGACTTTTCAGTGAAAGTGCTCGTTTGAACGCGTGTTTTCGAGGGTGGTGGGAACGTAGCCTTAAAAGGAAGTGTGAGTTTACAGCTACGTTCACACCAGACATGCGACTCACAGTCAATCATTTGCTAAATGCTCATTCTTGAACATGTATTTAACATATGGTGTTCAGTTATAGCACATGTACTCACAGTTGGAAGAGGCTTGGTGCAAAATGCCAAAGCAGTCCAAATCCTGCAAACCATGCTCTTTAGTTTTCAAAGTTGGTCAACGCTCAACTGGTTTAGCTTTTAACGGGCGTTCAGTGGCCATGCATTTTGTGTGTAGAGCCCAAAACCTGTGTAGCTACAAATGAACGCAAGAGTTTTAAAAATGGAAGCCGGAAATCTGGGTTTCCATAGGCTTATCATTGAAAGCGGCTACTGTAACGCGTGTTGCCATGGGTGGTGTGAACGTAGCTTAAAGGAAGTTAACGGTTTACAGTCAGTGTGATGATGAAAGGTCCTCACCTGTTTTAGTGCACAGGTCCGACGTAAGCCTTCATCCTTGAGGATCGAAAGAGGAAAGAAATCTCCCCAGAATTCTCCTACAAGACAGGAAGAGAGGACGTTGAAGACAGATTAGAAGCAAAGCATCAGATTTATAGACCTAAAATCCAACTCTGACCTTCAACTAAGTTCTTCATGCGTGCGTGCTTGCATGTGTGTGTTTGAGAATGAGACCAGAGAGCCAATGTTTAAGTCATAGCATTCAGATCAAGGCTTCAAAAGGGAACTCTGATTCTGAGCTAGTGCAGACGAGGTGCTCCAAAAGCAGTTCGGGTCAAATGGACCTCCGTAGCTCAACTCCTGCAGTGGGAGCTTTTAAGGCTTTTAAGGTTTCCATGCCAGCAGCTTAGAGATCTTAAGAGCTGTGAGGGAAAGAGGGCCTGTAAGACCCGGGTGGGAAAAGCATGCATCCATGAGAAGTACACACTCTGAGATCAAGCGGGGGGTCGCATTAGGACATGAGAGCAAGAAGGCGTGTGAAATGTATATGCACACATGCAGATGCCAGTCTGACATGGCGTTCCATGTTTTGTAATGTAGGGAGATTGACAAAAAAAATTTATATATAATTTTTTTAATTTTTTTTAAATTTCCTGTCCTTTAAAAGCTTCAGTCATTCTACAGCCCTCTTATTGTTTCAGCTCGATGAAACGGAGGAGATAAAATCTATTTTTACTGCAAAACCGGAGGATGACATCACTAAATCTGGCTCTGGGCAACAGAAGGCTGCCATGACGGCGAGCCGCCACCAGTCTGTGCTGTCTCACCGCGCCTTGAGCTTGTGCTGCTGACCGACGTAACAAGCGATGATGGCAGCATACATTAAACACAGGATCCGGTGATGTTCAAACCTCCAATGATTTTAATTGCAAATAAGAAGCGGGGCGTGTGCCATATCTGGTGCTGGTGCACCTCCTGACCCATAAACACCACTGGATTTTGAGGCCACTGACGCCTTACGTAATGTCATCCCAAACCCATTTTGAAGAATCTGCCTTTTGCATTTGGCTCCCATGATCTTGCTTGTGTTACATTTCATCACAGGCCTGGGTTGCTTATATCATATCTACTGTGGCAAATGGTTATGTGCCACGTGTGAGAACGGCTTCACACTTTATTTTCAGTTGATGACACATCCCTCCCTCGCTTTCTTCTTCTGTTGCATCATCTTTCTTAGTTCTTTTTTACAACCGTGCCACAATAGGGGTTAAATGCTCCATTTTTTCATTCAGTTTTTGCACTCCCTCTGCGAGGCTGACCTCTCGGAGTCAGACGGTCACCGGGCCGCCTGCTCAGGAAGCCGGGGAGCAAAGAACATCAAGGCTAGGCTGCAGTTCTGGCCTGCACTTTTCCTTTCTGTCGTATCTCTCTGTTAGATTTCAGAGCTGGGCGGTTAAAAGAAAAAAAAAAAAAAAAAAAAACACCTTGTTAGCGAGTTCATGCTTCACCTGTGCTGGCCCAGCAGCAGTAATTAAACCCTCGGCAGCTTTGTGCCGAAGAGGGGGTTTGAAACTAGATCATTCGGAAAAAAGCTCATGTTGTTTCATTTATCCGCAAAGCCACTCCACATTCCACCATGATTTTTGTGTGATAAAGTGGAATATCTGCCTGGAAACTTATTTGGTAAAAGGGGGAGCTCGAAGTCTCAGTGAGGACTCCCATAGGACGCCTTCAGAGCAGCCTTTGAAACCCTTTAATCCTAATGGCTGAAGTGACAATTCGGGGCCCCAAATATTGCTCACAATTAGAAGTAGTTGTGTCTCCAGGTGCTCCGTCTGGACGCTCTATCATATCGGCTGGTGCTGGATATGATTCAGGCCAAAGCAGCAGATTATTTAGGTCACCGAAGCAAATTCGCATGAACTCTTTTCACAGAAAAAAAAAACAATTTCTGCAGTGATTTGCACAGCGATGGCCCAGATAATTTTTTGATGTTCAACCCTAAACAGGGCAGCTCAAAGGGAACTTGGCTTACTTTGGATTGGCTTCACTCAGCATGTGTGAAAGGCTTCTGTCAACTGAACTCAACATCAAGGCAAGTGGGTAAGCAGGGCAGCAGAGTGGGCATCAGATGTTGATCCTTTAAGTCTGCTTAAAATGTAGTAGCACAGTAGGGCCACCCGCAACACAGACACGCCAGCCAACAACCTTCATCTCATCTAGATATGTTGCTCAAACATCTCAATATCAGTCGGGCAGAAATAATCGGCTCACTAACATCTTTTTTCATTTGCACAGCAAACACATTTCGGCTGCGATCGTGTTTACAGTCTTGAGGTACGCTCATCGACATTTGCCCAGAATGTTCAGGAAGGCACTGCTGGCCAAGTTGGCAAGCGAGATTTAAAACAACATGACACAGTTCTGCATAAACAAGTGAAGATTTTGATTGGCCTGCACGTGCTCAGTACAGCAAAACATGCACGTCAAGTGCTGGGAATCAATCCCGCATGAACTCAAAAGCGACTTTCTGGCCTTGAATCGTTTTAGAAAAAGATTTGGTAAAATAAGAAGTATTTCAGTGCAGTTCTTCTAGAAAGTGGAACAGACTGAAAGGTAAGCTGGTGCCTCATTTTAATCCCATACTACGTGAAGAAACTGTTCTTAGTGGCTGAAAGTACAATAAGTACAGCCACATCTGGCATTTGGAGTGAGGTGGATTACAGCGCTCCACTGTGCATTCGTGTCCTGGTTTCACAAAGCATCCCTCACTGAAACTTATAGAAGTTTAAACTAAAACATTCCTCCTTCCCTCCTTTCATATTGTGCTTCAGTAAACTTGCATGGGAAAAAAAAGCAATAGATTTTTTAAATTTCAGAGAAAAATGCCAAAATGAAGGAACTTCAATTAGTCATTCATTTTTGTCAAAAGGTAAAAAACAAAACAAAGACTACTATGATTTAAAAATGTGGTGTGACCGACACTTTCCTTTAAATGATTCACACACATGGGGGCACGGAGTATTGTTTTTTTTGTTTTAAAGTAGAATTTTGGGGCTGCACGGAGTAGTAGTTCAAATCCCGGCTGGGACTTTTCTGTGTAGAGTTTGCATGTTCTCCCCATTCATGGTTTTCCACGGGTACTCTGTCCTCTCCCACAGTCTAAAAGTATGCTTCAGAGGCTAATTGGCGTCTTTAAATTGCCAATAGGTGTGACTGTGAAAAGACAGGCAACCTGTTCAGTGTGTACCCCGCCTTTACCCAACAGCTGAGTTGACTCCAGCAGTCGTGACCCTGAAAGGGATTCAGCGGGTTCTGAAGATGAATGGATGGGTGGATAAAAAGTTGCCAGCTTTCTATGCACTTGTATTTTTTCCCCAGCATTTACAGTATATTGTGTATGCTGTGCATCCCTGGCAAAGACCTCAAAGAAAATATCAGACAAACCAAGTCTGGAAATTGCAGCGTTGCTATGGGGGTTCCTACAAGAACAATCTGAGAGGCAAACCCTTGACTTCCAGACTGAAGCTGTTCTAAAATAAAGGGAAAACTTGAAAACAATTACAGTTCACGTAATACCCACATTGTGGTTAACCAAGAAAGACTCCTTTCATTCACTAATGTAAAAGTTCCAACTTAAAAGCAGGAAGAATGGGCATATGTCGTGGCTTGCACAAAATCTAAAAGTCATAGCTGCTCTGTAAGGCTGTAGAGCCAAATTGTTCATGTGAGTTTTCTTCTAAAGGCATACTGACAGGTCCTAGCAAGCACTTATAGGACACGCAAGGAGGAGTAAAGGTTAAGTAAGCAAAATCCTACATTAGCCTTAGAGATGCTTCACAATGCACACACTCGACAATGGTACATTCCATTTTCATGATGTCCAGCTTTGAGGGAAGTGTAAAACACATTTCTGCTCCCCTTAAGATGTGGCTGCTTTTGTCTGCGACCCTTCAAGGACCTGGACAACCCCAAAACCAGAAGTACAGTACAGTACAAATACAGTATTGCCCTAACAGGCGAATGTGATCAAGGCTTTTACTGGAATTTGGAAAGTCCAGGTATTGGGCTAAATTAATGACCACATGGCTGAAAAACTGGATTTTAATTATCTTAACACAACCACTACATCCATCCACATTCAAAGTCCACTTTTTTTCTGGCCATAACATGAGCTACAGACCAGTCGGATTTCTTTCTGACCCTGTTAAACACCGTCTAAGCATTATAGGGTTTAGTTGAAGATTTGTACAAACATGTGAGTGGCTTTGCTTTGGTGTTTCCACATCTTCAAAAATCTTGGATGCAGACAGCTGTGCTCTGCCAATTAGGAGTCGATCCTGCTTCTGGATTTGTTACGATCACCAAAGACGGAGAGTTGCCTTTCCATTTTCTCACCTGCTGTATTGTTGTTTTTATGGCAGCACTGCCAAGTCAAATTCATCAAAGTTGGCAGCGGGATTTAAAACACCTGTGTGCTGCAAAATGTATCACCACAGGCGAGTTTTCTAGTGTTTACTAGTTTACTAGTGTTCCCTCTCCTGGAGCTGGATCCAGCCCAGATGTCTGTGGGTCCAGGAATTTGGTTAAACCGGCAACTCAGCATAGAGGAAGTGATGCAACCCAATGGTTTCTGGTGCTCATCAACAACTATTTGCAATAATTAATACAAAGGGGGGTTATTTGTTTATCTCTTAAGTCTGCCATTTTCTCCCTTTGACACCAAACAAATCTATATAATTTTCGGAACCTACGTCCCCCTTATCAGGGTCAGGTGGCGTCCACCCCAGCTGTCATCCGCCGAGAGGCACCGTCATCCATCACATGGCCGCACAGAGACATATAAGACAGGAAAAGCTTCCACACTCACTCCTCTGACAGTTTAGAGCACAAATAACCAAACGTGAACGCTTTTGGATCGTGGGAGGGGGGAAACCCACACGGTCACACGGGGAACCAAAGAACTCCACACAGAGATGCCCCAGATCAAATGTGGGCGCTTCAAAGCGAGCGAATAAACACATCAACACAATGTGGCATGCCATATAAATTATTAACCGTAGTTAAATATTTGCAAAAAGATTTCTGTGTTTTTTTTTTAAACAGACATGGAGCGACACTGAGTTTTCAAGCTGTGTGATGTGTTGTATTGATTGATGATTTACTGTATAAAAACATGATTTAGTTTTAGCTGTTAATAAAAAAGTATCCAATTGGGACAGCTAAAACAGTTAAACATGGGCTACAGATGAGACAGATCTCCTAAAACGGGACTTGTAGGGTTTCGGTTTGCCTCTCCCGCATCTCATTTTTAGTCTTTCATGACGGTAGGGATCCATGACAGTCGTACGAGGCCTCATTCACTCAAGCAGAGCCCGACCCAACTTTAACGGACTCCAGACTAATTAGACCTGCTCCAAAATGTCAGTGTATTGACAACAGCAGGTGGAAAAGAGCAGCTATTTAATCACCTTAATCCTCTCTATAGTTAAAAAAAAAAAAAAAACTGGAATAAATTATCTTGATTTTGTTAATCACTAACTCTTTTGTGACATAACAGATACAATAAAAGAACAACCCAACAGTGACCAGCTTCAGAGAACATCAATCATAACAAAATACAACAAAATAGGACACAAATGTTAAAAGAAAAGTGGGTTTCCTGCTGAGAAAGGCTCCAGTTTATCCACATCACTCTGCATAGAACAAAGTGGGTTTGGGGAAATGAGTGAATGAACTGCAAGCACATCACACAACAGGAGGTGTACTGTGCAAGTGTTGATCTGTTCTTGCAAAGTCAAAAGCAGTATGGATTCTCAAATAAAACACTTTTTTTTCTTGTTTCACAAAATTCCTACTGCTAAAGCAGATTTCAGTCTTTGATGATTTAAATCTACATTTTACTTTGTCCTGGACCTTTTCATGTATCCTTTTAAATATATAAAGTCCTTCGGTTGATAGATTCACGGCGGTTTACAGATTCTAAATGAAAGCAAACGTTCAATGCAAATGCAACAAGCATTTGACCACAAGCAGAATAACAAGGGAGGTCTATCAGACAATGCCAAGTTTAGAGATAAAGGTGGTGTGCAGCCCACTGAAATATGTATTAATTCAAGTTTAAGTGCAAAACCATGTTTCATCTGTTGTAGCTGCAGAATCGGTCCATTTTCACACATCGGTGTTGGATAACTTGCAGGAAAAAAAACCCCAACAGAATACACACAGGAGAGATGCTATCTTAAGCTTCCCTCCTGTGTGAGAAGTCCAATTTTTCTATTTTGTTATTATGTGAATGGTTCCAAAAAATGTGCATGGTTCCAATAAGCTTAAAAAAAAAAAATCACTGTGTTGTTCAGAGAGGAAGCTCAAAAGTCACAAAATTGACAGAAATTCTAAGACAATGTGCAAAACCCTTTACCTGCCTGCTCAATCAAACACTAGAGCACATATTTTGTCTTGGTTGGGTAGTTAAAGCGTTAAAAAAGGAACCAAAAAAATAATAATTTTCAAATTTACTGACAGTGAGTGTTGACGCTACAGCATTCCGTGACTGCAAACACCTCTCATTAGGAAATGTATAATGGAAGTCAAATGACACGACTTCCACTGTGACAGAAGGGCTGTGCTGAACCACGACAACAACGGGAAAACCATGACGGCTGTCCTCCTGAGCAGAAGATGCAATTGTGGGCCTGAAGCGGGTCTAAAGTAGTCACGGATAAATGGTGAGAGTTCTGAGTAATCGCTTTGTAGGAGCAACAAATTGCGCCGTGATGTCCCACTTTCAAAGACATATTGAACTCTACTGTGCTGGAGGCCAGCGGAGCGACGATCTGAGGAGGCGAAGCAAGTCAAAGAAAGACTCTACAATAGAAAGGGGTAAGTAAGAAATATGAATGGGAGTTACAGAGTGAGGAGAAGAGAGGTAGAAATGGACAGAGAAGAATCTTAACCTGTGCCTAAATCTTTAAATGATCATTTATTGCCGTTAAAATCCCACTACAAACCTCTATTTTAAAAACCTTCCAAGTGGTTTATTATTTATGATTATGTCATTTTTAGCCGTTTTAGCGGCAGTAGTTTATCAGAAATTTGACTTCAAGTTGTGGGTGGGACAATTGATACAGAGCAACCCCACCTTCACATCACATGACTCGTAGCTAAGAGCGATCTGTTTGAATGCTCTTCTGCAAGCTTACATCCTCTCAGACTTCCAACCTGACATTGCCAGTGCAACAAAAATGACGAGCAATATTGGAGCTTTCCAGTCGTACATTTTTGAGCCAAATACCAGCTCAGACGAGGACAACAAAGACGTACACGGATCTTTTTGTTTGTAAGTGGAGGCATCAAAATGAAGCGGAGCAGGAAGCTCATGACCCAGCTGACGTGTTTTTAAGTCACAAACACAATCTTTCTCCTGATTCACAATGATTTAAAACAAAGAAATACTCAGAAATGCAATTTTGAGCTGAACATTCTTTAGGAGATGTGTCGCACTTCATGAGACAAATGGTGGTCACACCAAATACTGACTGGTTGTCTGAGTCCCCTGACCCCCTCAATAAAACAAAACTGAAGATTTCAGAGTGGCCTTTTCTTGTGGCCAGTCTAAGGCACACCTGTGCAACAATCATGCTGTCCAATCAGCATCTTGATATGGCACACCTGTGAGGTGCATCTTGGCAAAGGAGAAGTGCTCACTATCACATATTTAGACAGATTTGTAAACAATATTTCAGAGAACTGGTTATTTTGTGTATGTGGAAAATGTTTCACATCTTTGAGTTCATACCATAAAAAATGGGAGCAATAACAAAAGTGTTGCATTTATATTTTTGGTCAGTGTATATGTCCTCCATCATGCATCAAGAACGTGTTAAAAACACCAAAAACACAATTTTCCTAAAAGTGGATCTTTACAGGATTAAATTGCAGAGTACATTTTAGGTAAAAAATAGAGCAGTTTATGTCCCAACTCCTGACTTCTGTTACTGCTAAGATAAACGCCTCTCATTTTCGCTCACAGGGAACTTGTAAACTTTTGGAGTTTGCATAGCTGACATTTTTCTTTCAAAAGAAAATGAGATGGAGCTTTAATATAGGCTGAATAAATAGAGGAAGGTGGCAGAATGTCACCACTGTGGAGGTGGAAGAGACCAGCATGACCTGACACCTGGTTATTTCTTACTTTTCATGAGGTCGCAAATGTTAGCCACATATTGGATTCCAAACGAGTGTTGACTGGGAATGATGGGCAGAATTAGAATGGCCACGAGACGATTGCAATGTGCGCCCTAATGAATAGTCTGAGTCCCACTGCATGGTGACCCATTTCCCCCCCACTTCCTTGTTTAAAAGACACAGATGCCCTAAATTCTAAACAGTGAAGGGGAAACGTATTCATTTGGATAAAATATTATTTAGACAGACACAGAAATCCTCTTTGGTTTGGACTCTGGGGGCTGTGTAGCCTAAAAGGGTCAGTACTCTTTCCAAGGAGAAAATGTCACAGTGAAAGCTTTGCGTTCATAGAAAGTAAATTAACTTTACCTTAAAGGACAAAATTGGATTAATACTGAGTTTTTAAATGGACGTGTGATTGTTCTAACTTTATTTCCAAAAAAGTTCTCAAAACTGCTAACCTATCTATGAAGCTTAAACATTTACAAAATTACTAACCATATCAAGAACAAGAGAGTTTCTTTTTCTCTTTCGTTCAGTTGACTGAATTATTGACTGTTCTAGAAGATTCAACAAGCAATGAGTTAAGTTCTAAAGCAGAGTATCATCTGCAAATATGATCAGTGCTGGTGAAAGACTTCCTGTGATCTCGATCATAAATGTAGCCTTTGAGGGTCCTTTGATGTACAAAACATTTTCAATGAATAGCAAAACAAGAAAAAATGCACAAAGAAACTTTCATGTTGCAAGAAAAAAAAAGAAACGCTGTGATAACACTGCCCATGAACATTTTCCTATTTTTTAATGACACAGCATTGTGTGCCCACTACTGAGGAAGCCACCAAAACTTTTGTCAAGTTGACGAGCTAGTATTGTTTTCTCTGGCCTTTGCGAAAATCATGTAAGCAAACGAGTGTAAGTCGTATTGTGCATGCATCCTTTAACGTTTAAGACATACTACAAAGGTTCATTCACACGTAGCAGTCTGTATTCTACTCATATATGTTTGATTCCCATAGTTTAGCTAAGTCTGTTAATATGCTAATTTCTTGCTCATATAAAGTATGTTGGGGTATAAATTAATTAAAATAATAAAACTAAAATAATATGTATTCTATGTTTGTTTCTATGAGTGGAGTTAGTATGTTGTCCCTGTAAATGGATGGGCTTTCTCAAGGTACTCCAGCTTACAGAGACATGCACTGTAGATCCATTGGTGACTAAATAGGTATGAGTGTGTGGTTTTCTGTCTCTGGCCAACCATCCAGGCTGTACCCAACCTTTATCCAAAACCGACGGGGATAGGCTCCAGCAACCCCTTCGCATCATAGGTTTTAAGCAGTTTGGGCAAATAGATGGATATTTTCCATGCACTTGTAAGCCCATGTACCTATATCATAGTACTCAAAAGAGATTATTATGGTACAGGTAAAACCGTGACTTCTGTACAGATTATTCATTGGAATGTGAGCTCTAAATTCTATAGTATGTTACTTGAAAATCCATCAAACTGACAAATAAAACAAACTTTGTTAAGATTAGCAAAAGTGATCCACAAAAACATACTTTTGTAAAAGAGTTTGCACCCCAATTTATTTTATGCTATGGTGTGGCCCTTTACTAAAGGAATCAAAATTGTAAAATAGAATTAATAGAATTAAAGTTATCCATCCATTTTCGGAACCTATTGAATCCCTTTCAGGGTCGTGGGGTTGCTGGAGCCAACCCAGCTACTGTCGTGTGAAGATGGGGTACACCCTGAACCGGTCACCAGTCTGTCACATGGCCCCACAATCACACCCTAACTTTCACCGTAGGACAACTTGGAACCATCAATTAATCTATGACGCGTGTTTTTAGACTATGGCAGAACACCGGAGATCCCAGGAAAAACCCCACACAGGCACGGTGAGAACATGCATACTCTACATAGAAAGGTCCCAGATGGGATTCTAATTAGGGCCTTCTCGCTCTGAAACAAGAGTGCTACACCAACCACTAAACCACCATTCAGACCGGTTAATAAAAAAATTAAATAAAATAAAAAACACTCAAAAAACTCCTGCCAAGAAGTATCTGTGTAGGGATCCACCGGCTACTCCGCCTACCGAAATTTGACATGAATCCTCTGGTTCCTTGAACTAGAGGGGCAGTGCATTTGAAAAAATCAAAGTCCTAAAGTTGAAAAGATAGAAAATGTGTAAATTTGATTTGTGCAACCCAATGAAACTGCCATGTGAAATCCACAATTAAAGATGTAGGGTGTGGTTTATGGATGATCATCTTATGGCTTCAATTTCAAATTGGAAGCTCCATGTTAAGCTGCCATAACTTGTATTATGTGTTATGGCTAAATATTAAATTGATAGGCTGGTTTTAAAACATTTCAGATATCAAATAAATTATTTCTCTGAACACATTTAAATGAACTGAAACAACGATCAGTAGATCAATATTTTTTGCCAGAAATTCTTTGAACAAGTTGTATTCAAGGTATTTCTTCACAAGTTGGTGTTAATAATTGTTTTTTTTTCCCTCTCAGCTTTGATGACATTTTCCGTCACATCAGGAAGGACAAACTGATTACTCCTTTGGCAGCACAACTGGGCTTGTGTGCGTGAGCACATGTTTCTTCCTTTTTTTTCCCTTCTCAAGTATCTGCTGTCATCCAGTTGGAGAAAAACGAGGTGCATATAAGTCATCCAGCGAGAGGTAGTCACTAATAGGATGGAGGCCGCTCCTTCTCTGGTACAAACACACAACTGGTGCACACAGACTCTGTCAGACACACACAAACCTCCACAAGAATGAGCTATGACCTTATTACCCACCTCACTTCCTTGCAGTCAGTGTCGTCCTGCAAAAACACAAATGTTGTTTCGATTTTCTCCACACTTTCCATCCATTCATTCATCCACCATTCAGGTATCTATTCCAGCCTCTACAGTTTTTTTTTTTTTTCTAGAACTTCACCTGCCCTGTCCTCCTTACAGCCCCACTCCTCCTTCACTTGTCCACTCCACACCTTCCACAATCCTCCTTGGGCCATCATGTGGCACTTCTACCTACCTCAAGCATGTGATTTCCACCCTGTATCAAAATAACCTTACTTTGCACCTAACAAACAAGTCTGGATACATTTTTTCCCCTTCTTCTTCAAACCCCTCTTCCTTTTTTTTTTTTTGCTCCGATCCCACCTTAACCCGAACAACCCCTCTCCGTTCCTTTAATTTCCTTTTCTTCTCAATACTTTGCTAAACTTTCGTCATACGCCACTCCGCTTGATCTATTAATCTCCTTCTGTTCTTCTTTTCCCCCCCTGGCTCTTTCCTTTTACCCTCCCTCATCTTTTTCTCACCCTATTTTCTCATCCTCTCCGAGACGCAGCACCTGCTGCTGACGCTGTTTAGACTGGCAATGAAATGAGGAACCAGAGAGCGAGGGGGCGGGGACAACGCAAAGAGGAAAATAAATAGTAGGATAGAAATTGGTTGGAAAGATAAAAAGTCTGTTTGATGCAAAAATGACAAACATCAATAAGTCATTTTTAAAGTTTTCTCAAAAATCATAGACTTAATAATAGTCTTATTTTTGTGGAAAATGTGGAATTTTTTTCTTCCTCGTGTTGGATTCTTCTCTGATGATTACAGCAGCCGTGATTTTTCTCAAGCACACAATCATTTCCATTCAACCGTCTGCAATTTCATTTCCAATGTTTTATAGTTATCTGGCAAACGCTTCACACATTTTTTATCAAGGTCAACTTGATCTGAGAGGACTGTCTCCATTTCTTCTTCAGGAAGAATCCTCATTCCTCTCACGTTGTGAATTCTTTTTTTGGTGGGAGAGGAGGACGGATGGAGGAAAAAGGGAGGAAAAGGAACAAAGATCTTGGTGGTTTGATGAAGGGAATGAAGACAAGCAGACGCTAGATTAGGTCTGTAGCAACTGAATGTTTATCTGGCAGTCTGCGTGTTTGTGTGCCTCAGAGTGAGACGTATGTGTGCTTGACAGGAGGAGGTGTCCTATCTGTCTACAGCAGGATGTGATAATTAACCTTTTTCCTGCTGAGAGGACCTATTAAAGCTGAAGCTGTAAACCTTTTTCTTCACAAACACATGACACGGCTTCCGTTATTTAAAGCTAAAGCTTTAATGATTGTTAGCTCGTGCAGGTCGTGCACACTTTTGAATTCCAAACCACTGCATCTGCTGCATACTTACCTGCCGAAGAAACTTTATAGACCCAATTTGATCATATTTTAAAGTTTTTTTTTCAAGTTTTCTCAGTCTTTTAACAATTTTTGTGCCATTTTTAGATAAACTCAATAAACCTTGTTGTTTTTAGTTTCTTCAGTGCGGCAGTAGTAGCCCTGGAGAACCCAACAGCAATTTTCTTTAGGGCTTTAAAAGTTTATTAAACAAAGCAGCACTTAACATCAGCCGAAAAATTAAAAATAAAACCACATAAAAAGATTACATAAAAAAAAAAAAAAATGAAACAAACAAAATTTGACCCTGTGGGTTCTCCAGAGGTAGAAAGTCTGAGTTGTAGGTGGGACCATTGGCATGGAGCAACTCCGCCCCACTTTCTGTCCCCGTAACTGAAAGCTCTCTGATTACACTCCCTCATGCTAGCTCACAGACCCAAGCTAATATTGCCGGTGCAACAAAAGTGGCGAGGAATATTGGAGCCATCCAGCTGTACAGTTTTGCTGTTCGGACGATGAAAAGCAAGATGTTCAATGCAATTTAAATCTTAATTTTCTTTTTATATGTCCTCCATCATCAGAAAAAGGCAATAAGTACATGTTAAAAGCACAATTTTCACCATTGGGTCTTTACACCCAACTGCCTCAACAAAACCATTCCGCTTTTTGTTTTTAATCAAGAGGAATTATTCAAACAGCACCCTAAATATTATCAGCTGACATCCAATTCATCAGTTGGATAACCTCTGTCTTTTATCTTTGTCTACAAGCTGCCATCTGGAGCGATGAAAGTGAGTGGAATGAATGACTGCGTCTACATTTCACAGCATTATGGACTTACATACGGATTTGACCACAAGTCCTGTGCAAACATTTGAGGCAGATGCAGTAAGAAAATGAGTAACAACAATATCAGATAGTATAAACCAACACAAACAAATGTCTCCTTTGAGAAAGCTTTTGGGTAGAAATGTTGATATATTAAAAAAGAAAAGAAATCTATTGACAGTCAAAGATATCTTGGGAAACCACTGTGAGTAAAGACAAAGACAAACATGGCAAATAATGGAAAGGTAAACTAAAATGTAGGCTCTTTGACAGCCTGCAAATCTCTGTATTACAGTATAACAATGTTAGTTAAATCACATTTGTATATTTTCATTTAGATGTATTTTTTCAAGTAGATGCATTTTAGAGGAGGAAAGAAAGCCTTATACAGTCCAATGCTTAGGTCTGTGGTTTTAAGTCCCAGATAAGAGTCATAAGACAAAAAAGGGTGATGTGCTTTCATCAAATATCATTATAGCTATGTGAAGCAAACTGGTAATTAATGGACAATTGCATTTATTCTGCCAAACAAATTTGATAACAAGAAGAAAAAGAGAAAAAGAAAAAGTTCTGTTTTGTGAGAAATGTCTAATGCTGGGGTGTCAAACTCATTTTCACTGAGGGCCACATCAGCATAGTGGCTGTCCTCAAAGGGCCAGATATAACTTACACATGTAACTAAATGTAATGAAAAATAAACGTAACCACTCCTTAATGTTAAATAACTCATTTATTTATTTATTTATTATAACTTTTCAAAGTGACAATTACAGCTGCATGGTAAACATATGTTTGCTTGTTACTCTAGCATAAATAATTTTTAATTTGATTCTGTCTGTTTAGGTTATATGATCAGTGTTTAAGTCCTAATGTATAGTTGCCCAATCTGATATTTCAAGTCCAATTCCCCCTAGATATGAATAAATACACAACAATTTTTATATTGATTTTAAGAAATTAAAAACTTTTATGCTCTCGCGGGCCACATGGCGGGCCACATTTGACCCGCAGGCCTTGAGTTTGACACATGTGGTCTAATGCTTTGCTACTATATACTTGTCCAAACCGTGGTAATAAACCTAATGCTCCTGCCGCATGTGGGAGTTTTTGACTGTATATCTGTATACCTCATAAACAGTCAATCCATGGATTGTTGGATGGTGTTGAAAGATCAGGTTTATTTATTTTGAGGAGTTCTACAAAAGCATCAATGATCACATTGATTCTCTGTACGGGGAGGTTCACCATCTCCTGCAGGAACTGCATCTGACTAAGGGTCACTTTTAGCGGTATTTCTATCTCTTTGTGATCCAATTGGATGACTTGCTGTCCCAAATTGGTCCATGGCAGGAAAAAAAAATACAATTAGAGGAACTTCTTACTATTGTCTCAATACAAACATGGATCCAACGATCCATGTTGGTTTTGCACTCCACCTGCTGATCAACATAACATTGAAAGTGGACGCCTGTGCCGCAAAAATCGCATTTGTTGTGAAACTAGCTTACGATTGAGTTTTCAGTTTGTTTCACCATGTTTTACCATGTCAAACTCAAGGCCCGCTGGCTGGATGGATACCATGATGACATTTGATAACCAACACACACTACAACTACCACAATGCACTGCCACATGTGATGAAAACCCACCAAAAGTCGAAGTGTGAGTCTTTGATGAAGAAAAGCAATTCATTACACCAGAGTCGTTTTCCTCATGAACACCTTCATACAATCTGGAAGATTATCTCAGCTCTAAGCCTGACGCATCACGTTAAGGATTTTGTATCCAAACCCAATATCTCTGCCAGGTGAGTATCCAGCAGAGCAGCAAACTGAGCTTTAATGCATGTCTGTTTTTTTATTGTTGCTCCAGGAAGTTTTGATTTTTTTTAAATTAGTTTTGGCTGTTCTTTGCCTGTAGAAATATGTTGTCAGTTAAAAACAAATCCAGAAAAGCATCAGAGAGAGCTTTGGGAAATAAATACAGCTGATTTTTGCTTGTATTTAATGTTTAATGTTGTTTTTTGAGGCACGGATAGACTTATAAGCATTGTCAGCTCCAGTTTCTACTACTTACTGGCGTTTATCACAATGTGGCAAACGTCATTTTTGCAGGTTTTTCTTGCTGCTGCAGAAGCGTAAATTTAAAAATATTTTTACCTGTAATTGGCCAGTTGGAAAAAGTGTAATTAGAAATTACTATAAAAACTCTGGATAAAAAGTGAAAATACTTGATATCTAGGATTTCATTTGATAATTAACACTGGTTTTATAAAATTATATTTTGTAGCTTTGTTCATTTAAAGTTAAATTGGTGTGATTGTTTAATTGATTGAGTATGAAAAGAAAAGGGCAGAAAAAATGCGGGGTTAAAGAAGTTGGAGGATGATTAAAGAAGTAGGACGGGGTAGAGTCACAAAGCAACACATTGCTGGAGGTTAATCATTAACACTGTCAGGTGTAGATGTCATTCAAAACGCAGAACTTTATAGACAGTTTGACTATAGAAGAAAAAAAATAGGTTTGGTTTCCAAAAAACAACAACAACAAAAAAAGACGACACTCAACTCATCAAAAAGACAGAAAGTCAAACTAAAGCCAACTCACCTCTTTGCCCCCCGCCCCCCTGAAAGAACCCCATGACCCCACAGACAATGAATTCGTGGACACAAACATCACTGTAGAAACTTTTAAAAGAAACGTGTGGCCTGGCTCTGCTGTGAGGAATCTAATCATGACAGCAATTAAAGCAAAAGTATACTTTTGACTTAAATATGGCAGTGTTAAATGAACTCCAAAAGAGTTTAACATTTAACACTGTTTCTGAGTGTATTTGGTCCTTATCAGATCTGGTGTTAAATCAACTGTTTTTATTGTGTTACAATTCTGGAGTAAATTTAACTCAAAATTGAGTAAAAAATTAACTCTGACTGACACTGCAGTGTTGATTAAATGTAACTCTTTGGATCATTTGACTCTAGAGAGTAAATATAAACTATTTGCAGCATTGATACATTACTCTATTGAGGTATAAATTTACTCTGATTCAAATTATACTTAACACGGCACTATGTCACTGAGTAATTGGAGGTACCGGTAATACCACACTCTCAATTAGCTCTGAAAAGTGCTAACTTTACTCTCAATCGAGGTGATAATTTACTCTTTAGCTGAGTAAAACCATCTCAGATAAAGTCTAATATTAAAGGTTCACACTGTAAGCTGCAGTTTATTATTTACACTTTTCAATTGTTAAATGCCATCTTATTAAAGTCGATCATTGAAAAATAAACGACCAAAAACATGTTTTTCAAAACTTTATTCAACGTCATCGCTTTTTAAAACATGTAACATTTATTTTGACTCATTTGTTGTACAAACTACTTAAAATAGAGAAGCACTGAAATAAAAACTAAAAAGTTGTCCAATGACATTCACCTGCTGTGCCAGGTATCCCAGTTCAAAATACTGTTTACATTGTTAGTTTAAGAAAAACAAGCCACAGAAACTTTGGGGTTGTGTAACTACACCTTTTTTGCCATCACAGAACTCCAGGTAAAAGCCAAAATATAACATTATGAAGTAGATGGTTTCAGGAGCACACATAAGACAAATCCACTGACATCAAGTTAACTTAACAGCTTAGCAACATCAGCCCTGTAGAACATGACCTTAAGTCTGCAATAAATGACAATATGGAACAATATATAAGCCAGTATCAGTTGTACCGTACTTCATTTGCACATCAAAAGGTTTAAAATAAAAAAGATCATTTTTGTGAAACAGTTTTTCAACCTTTTATGGGTGGAGTTGGACCTTGAAAGCATGATAATGATTATCAAAACACAAGGTTTCCATCAATTGTCCTTCCGGCAAAACACAGTCATATTTTACAGCACACATGTCAACTTTTCAAAACACAGGTATCTCACATACTTCCTTTGTACAAACTATGAAGTCACAACACATTTCTGTACCATAGTTCTTTATCAATTTGGCAAAAAACACAGAGGTTGACAAATCAGTTCCTAATTTTGATGCAATTTCTGCAGCCTGTCTTAACTCCAAAGGTCATCATCTTTCCAGGATCTAAAAGTAATTTTTCTTTGCCAAAAGATTCAAAATACACTGACATGTAACTGTAATGCTTTTTAGCTAATGTCATTGAGATTTTTTTTGAAGTTTTTTAAATTATTGCTTAGAAAATGTGTGCTTTACTTCGTAACACATGCACCAACTTGAATAGCTGATGATGATCAATGACTAAATGTTTGAGCTATATGGTCATGGCCCCTGACAAAACTAGGGGAACATACAACGTAACGATTTGTAGAAGCAAAAGTAGGAGATGCCAGTGATTATCATGTGTCTTAATCCAATCACCAAAAAGCAAAGGCATGTTCCGCAGCAAGCATCAGGACTGTGTTTCATTTAATCTCAAATCATTGCTTCCATCCATTAAGGTATCTGTTGGCAGAGGTAGGCGGTTTCACTGCTGATTAAAACCATAGTTATATGCATGTATTATGCCAACAAATTGTTCAGCACTTAAGTAGTTACTTTGAATGAATTTCAGAACCAATTTTACCTCAAACTGGCCAACCTCTCTAGAATGTCATGCATGATATCTACAGATAAATTGCTGGCTTTATTAGGTAAAAGCGCTTCCTTCCCACCATATACATGAGGAAGTCTGGTGTCTGCTTGTGAAGTCTGACAGTGCTATGCATGCATTTTCAGCTGTTCTTAAAACAACTTCTGGATCATCTTCACAGAATACATTTTCAAAACTGTGTTTTTCAAGGAGGCCGAAACGACAGCAGCTCCGAATCGAGCTCCAAATTACTCCACAAAGCCAGACAGCCCATGCAACCCAGGATTGTCATACCTGACTTGCACGACAGTATCATGAATTATGTGTTCATAATTTGGAATTTTAAGTCTGTCTCAAGCACTTTTAGATCATTAATACTGTAAGTGGTTCTAGTACTAAATTAAAGCTAGATTGCTTGATGTCCTGTGCATGGAAATAAAATAATGGAAATAAAAAGTAGGGGGGAAATTTCGTAGAGTGAACTATATATAGCCCCCAATTTATGAAGACCCCTTTTGGATCCTACTACATTGCGGTTTCCAATCGTCACAAAACAGCTGGATCTGCAAGGAAACTTTTTCAGTGGAAACCAGTGGACTCTCTATGAAATGGGTGTCATCTCTCAAGTCTGCATAAACACGTTCCTTAGAAATATACCTGGGCTAGAACATGGCTTCAGTATTATCCTTTTGTAAAATAAGCTTCAATTTTTCCCAAATGGGAACATGCGCAAACATATCGGTTACAATCACTTGGTCATATGTCCCAGTAGTTTTATTTCTTCTGCTGTCAAATCTTGTGCCAAGTGCTTTTTGAACCGGGTAAATAACTCCATATTTCAGTTTCAAGTGCTTGTGGAGTACTTCCGAATTTAAAGAAGTGAATGGATTTTGCGACATTTGGAATGATTGTTCCAATTTGTTCCTACTTTCTGGATTCTTTGTTATGCACTGTAAAGCTACATCCTTAGCTTGACTATGACACTCAAAAATCACTTCCTCCATTGAAGAGACAAATTATGTGACATTTGACTGACTTAATCCAGCTGCTTTGAGTTGTGCAATGGCAGTGGCACACATGTCTAAAGGGCTGGACTTTGTCAATTGGGTAGATGTTGCTGCCGCTTCTACAGTAGCAGGAGCAAGGTCTCCTGCATCACCAAGGTTTGGCCTTCTTGAACTGACATTGTTATGGCCTTGTTGGTCAAATGTGTCCATGTGTTTGGTGTGTTTGGTGCCAAGTGCATGACCACATCAAGTCTGAGAACATTTACGTAGTAGATTTTTCCCATCTATGCAACCATGAACTATTCGTAAATACCTAACAAGAGCATTTACACAAGTTAACTCAGAGTGACAAACAAAACACCTCATCTCAGATAAATAAGTTCATGTGCTAATGAAGCAGCCTGGCCCGAACTTCTGCCACACGGGGACTCTCCTTCACTTTCCCAACATCTATGTTGTACCCAGTTGTCTGGATGAATGTGAACATGTTGTGTAGCATTGGGCTGTACGTCCTGGCAAAAACAAAATATGCCTTAAATAGTTCATCAAAGGCACCAAGTGAGGAAGCCGACCTACAAGCGATGGCATTTTTGTCAAGGAGGATAAAGAACTTTTGGATTTCTTTCCTACTTCGTCCTACAGCCAGGAGATAGGGTTGAGTACTTGTCGTCATGAAATCAAGATGTTCTTGAATGTTAGGTCCTGTCTGAAAAAACATAAAGCATATATTGAGACTTTTACAGTGACATTGTAGTAATATTCCATTTCAAAAATGTACTTGAAATGAAAGCTGGGAAATAAGGTAATTGGGCATAAGAAAAGTTTCTGGTGCTCATCAGTCATTGGCTATGAGCACATGTTTTCTCAACATGGCAGCACCAGGCGCATTGCTGAAAACAAAAACACACCTTCTTGAAGACCACCAAATGCTTCTCTGCTTGGGAAGCAGAGACTTTTCCTGGTCTTTTACGACCCTGAGCAGAAGGAGGAATAAGGTGCAACAGCAGCAGAATCGATGACCGGTCACAACCAGAAACTCTTTTAGATCAAGCTCCGTTATTCTCACAAATGTTTGGACATCACCAAGTCTCCTTATCAACATGGTTCCTGCAGCACATAATTTATCATGGTTAAAATGGTACAATGTTATAACAATTATACAAAGAGAGAACATGTACTTTACAATAGAGCATAGCTGCTGCAAGAATATTAAATGTTACAAATATTATACTGCTACAAGTAACAGAAATCACGCAATGTAAAGGCATACCACTGTGACAATTAACCCTTTTATCTTAAAATAGAAAGTAGCAACCTATGAAGCTCTAATGGTACCATTTTCTATAAGAAATATAATACAAATATCAAAGCAATATAAAGCTACAGACGTGTATACTTTAGTGTGCGAGTTATGAATGAATTTCTTTACTGTTGACTAGCGCATGTCCGCTACCTACAATTGGAAAAGGCCTGATGTGAAATGTCCAAGTGGTGCAAATCTTGCTCTAGACTTTGTCTTTCACAGCTCTATTCCAAGATGTGAAAGATTTTGTGTCAGAATATCGGCCAGGCAGAAAACGCGCAATTATTAATATCTCTTGTAATAATGTTCACAACAGTTTGCACTTCTGTCTTTTGAAAAGGACGCTACCCACTTGTCACTACCAAATCCAAGTCCCTGATTGGTCACAGTTCAGAGCTTCAGAATCAAGAAGGCTCTCAAAATCAAGTAAAACTGTATAGGATAAACTTTAAGGGGGAACAAAGGACATAATACGCACACGGCAAAATAAGATGAAGTCGAATTAACACGTCATTTTACAAACACGGATATTGTAAAGTTGGACGGAGTTGGCGTGCATTTTAAGCTAGGTTTTCACTCCACCACGTTAGCCATTTAAAACTAGTGATTGAAATACCGAACTAGCTAAAATACAGCGGGCAACAACCAACAACACTGTTTATTTGACAGAATTTATTTTGAAATAGGAGTATAAATAGAGTTAATACACAATAAATATCCTTACCGTAGTCTTGGATGGTAAGCGAGACGTTGACCACAAACTCCAGGTATGATTTGGTTCAAATGTGAAGAGGTGGGCGGAGCTTTGGGTGTCACGTTAACTCTACGTCTTCTAACACTAGATTTTGTCACCAAAACTAGGTGTTGTCATATAATTAGTAGTAGATTTAAGCCAGTGTGTTGGTTGGTCACAAAGTGTTTTCCTGACTATGGTCAATCCTGTTAAATCAATCCATTGGGCAATGGCATCAAAATCCAATGGACATTTGGTAACAGCAACTCATTTGATAGATCAGTTTAGATGGGAGCACTTGGTGGGTGAATGTTGTACTTAACATCCATCCATCCATTTTCTGAAACCCTTTTGGAGTCACAGGGCTGCTGGAGCCTATCCCAGCTACAATTGAGCGAAAGCAGAGCACACCCTGGACCTGGACGCCAGTCCATTGAAGGGCCACACAACCACATAAACAGATTTACACCTCGGAAGTATTTAGAATGATCAATTAACCAATACAGCATGCTTTTGGACTGGCGGACAAAAATCCACGCATGCATGAGGAGAACATGAAAAACTGCACGCAGAAAGGATCTGAACCATGCACCACGCATCCTTGTACCAAACAAAACATTGAAACTCCTGTCTTCCAATGAAAGAGGTTATATAAAATCTTCTCTCTGATTCAAGGAAATTAAGAGACATCTGCAAATGAAAGTTGAGAAAATAGCCACAGTGTGGATGGAAGATGGTCTGCAACAAATGTCAAAATAACGTTTTAGAACAAAGACGGTATTCTGCGAAACTTAGTGCTTAATAGAACTGTGTTTTATGGCCAAGGAGGAAATTTAGTGCTAAAAAACAACAACACAAAAAGCTCCAACAGCCCTGTGTGTCTCCAGTTACGTCAGTACTTGTAACATTACTGTCTAATAAAATGTAGTAAATTCTCTACAAATTAAAGCACTATACTTTTTTTCTTGATTGAGACAAGATTAACAAAATTAACTTAAAAAACTATTTTTTGGGGAAAACAATTTGGGAAAGCAGCAAAACCTAATTATTACTAGATTTAATTCTGACTCCAATGATGCATAAAGCAATCTATTTTTACTTTCATCTACTGCAAATGAATAAAAGCAAAACAATATAGAAGAAAACAGTATTTCATTTCTTATTAAACGTTTTGGGACAAAAGGTTTAATACTTAAAATCCATGGGGTTTCTAAAAACATGTATTAATGTCTTATTTATTTATTCAAATTTGGTAAATAGTTTTCCTTGCTTGAAAGTTTATGAGGCTAAACAAAGTAAATTTAGCATCCTACTGGGTTAGGAATCGGTGCTCATAATTTAGTTTCTGAAAAAAGAAAAAACATAACTGTCTGTTCCCCCCCCCCCAAGATTCATAAGCACAGAATAAGAAATAAGTCTAAAGTAGAGGGCCAGAGCAGCAGATGGGCCAGCAGTAAGGTAGCATATGATTTGGTGCCCTGAGTGTCTCCAGTAGCAGCATGCTGACCAAACCTGAGCTACTAATGAGGCTCTACGCAACCTCCCAACAGGGAGCGTTTCCAAACAGCGAAGTCGACACACACATGGTCAAGACAAGGACGGGAACAAAGGCTTAGATGTTTCTTTCAGACACACACGGTTTTTCCAAACGTTAATGTTCACGACAAATTAGGAAGCCCTTTATTCAAATGTTTACTTTTACATGATAAATTTGGTTCCCTAACCCTTATTTTTCTGTAGGAAATCTGGATAAAATCAACGCGCTGTTTTGTTAAAGTTAAACATGAATGTTCACATATCATTCCTTTTAAACTTTTAATTATTGGAAGTAACAAATATTAATTTGAAGTATTTCTTTTAACATTCTGTTTTAAATGAGTACATTTGTGTAATTTAGGTAAAATTTTATGCATTGGGTATATCTGTAAAGCTATGTCCACACCAAGGTTATAATAGTTTCAGATTTTTTATTAGTTTTAGTTTTTATTTAGTTTTGAATTTTTGTTTTTAAATTTATTTAGTTTTAATTAGTTTTTAGAGGCTGCTTTACTAGTTTTTATTAGTTTTTATTTTTTGAAATTGCTTCGTTTTAGTTTAGTTTTTATTAGTTTTAGTGTTAGTTTTAGTTTTTTTTTTGTAAATTAGGATATTTGTCAGGTGCATGATTCAAAATCACCAGAATAAGTATTGTATGATAAAAACGCAATCAAAGATACATTTTGAAACACTTATTATTCAGAGGACACAAGGACAACCATCCTTAAATTAAAATACAACAGCCGATAACAGCATTACGTTATCTGCTCTGGCTTCTTTTTCGGGGGAGGGCGGGCGACAGGCTAGCTTGTCTAGGTACTGTTGATTTGCGTTGTTGTGTGCGCTTTTTAAATGTACTTTTAGATTCGTAGGGTTTTTCCCTTTGAGGAGCGTTCCACAAATTTTGTCTCCTGCTTCGACTACAAGGCACTTACTTTAGTTTTCGACGCTGTTATATTCAAAAAAGTCCCAAATAGGACTCTCCCGCTTTCTCCCAACTTTTACTGCAGCCATCACGCTCATGTAAATGTCTATGACAACGCTAGCCGGCAGTGTCGGACAGACATCATGTGACGTCACAGACTACGTGATGCCGTAAGGTTCAGATTAAAGCCCTGCGCGGGACTATTTTCTTCATCCCGCGCCCGCTGAATTTCTGACCAATCCCGCCCGCTCCCGCAACGTATGCGTTACACTCCCGCCCACACCCGCAATATGTATGTCCACTCCCGCCCGCACCCGCAAAACTCATAGAATTTAGTCCCGCACAGTAATAGAGATGCATTGATTTTGTATTGTCTCCCGTCCCGCAGGAAAAAAAACACGTATTTGTATTGATATTATTAAAGAGATTCATGTCAGTCATTTATTTGAATAGGGGGGACAGCGCATATTAATAAACATTTCTGTCAATATGCCAGAGTTAGCCAAAGGGCTATTTTTCATCTGCAGTCCCTGGGAAGATGTTAAAAATCACCCTAAAAGATCAAAGTAAAATTACATATTTACATAACATTACATATATATATTAAACAATGCATTCAATAAAATAAGCAGTTAACCTAAAATCAAATTAATGATAAAACAATCCAAAAACAGAAAAATGTAAGAACATACGTGCACATAAAAGACATGACAGTAATGAGGATCAGTGAGAGGAAATGTACTCAGTGTTGACAGCTCTGATTGTCAATGAGCCATTTCTTTAATTGTGTCTTGAATAAATGATATGTGTTTTGATTTCTGATACTAACAGGTGTGAAGTTCCACTCAGTAGCAGCTCTAACAGAAAAAGCGGTCTGACCAAAAGCGCTTTTTCTGAAGGGAATGATACAGTCTCCTCTGACTGCACTCCGAGTTCTGCTGTGATCTGCTGTCCGGATGTTAACAAACTGGTGAAGAGGAGGGGATGATAAGCCATGAAGGATTTTGTACATGAGACAGAGATTTGAAAATTTGACCATGTTGTCCCAACGAAGTAAACCATGTTTTTGTAATATTGGACAATGGTGAAATATGTTGGGTTTTTTATCCAAGGTTTTAACAGTTTGTTTGTATAATGTTTGGACAGGTTTTAAAGATGTATTGCAAGCCTGTGACCAGACAGGCAAACAGTAAGTGATATGAGAGAGGATCATAGAGTGCATGTACATTTTTGCTGACTGTGTGGACATCTGGTGGCGAATGTGTCTAAAATTACTGAGGTTGAATTTGATTCTGTTGCAGACTCTTTTTATGTGTGATTTGAAAGACAGCTTTGAATCCAAAATGACACCCAGATATTTATATTCTGATACAATCTGTAGCCTTTCTCCTGAAACAAAAACATCTGGTTCAGCAGTGAGATTATTATTGGACTTGGTGAAAAACATTGCAACAGTTTTAGATGTGTTTAGCTGCAAACAAGAATATTTCAACCAAGCTGTGATGTTAACCATGGCATTGGTGAGCTTCTCAGACACCTGAGAGGAATTACTGCCATGAGCATATATTACAGTGTCATCAGCATACATCTGCACAGAAACATCAGGACAACTGGATGGAAGGTCATTAATGTACAATGAAAATAGCAAAGGTCCCAAAATTGATCCTTGTGGAATACCAGTTGGCAGACTGAGAGCTGCAGATTTAAATGACTGGACTTTGACAAGTTGGGAGCGGTCAGTGAGGTAGGAGTCAATCCATTGCAGTGCATCAGAAGAAAAGTTAAAATTGCATAATTTTGACAGTAAGATTTTGTGATTAACAGTGTCAAAAGCCTCCCTGAGATCCAGGAAAACAGCACCTACAACCCCCCCTCGGTCCAGCAAAATCCTGATATTTTCAGTGAAAAAACAGGTAGCGGTCTCCGTGGAGTAATTGGCTCTAAAGCCAAACTGCATAGGATGGAGAGAATAGAGTGTGGTGTCGAGGTGGTTTATAATTTGTTTAGCTACCAGTTTTTCTGCAATTTTTGACACTGTTGGAAGAATGCTAATGGGTCTGTAGTTGGACATGGAATGAAGGTCTCCACTCTTAAAAATGGGAGAGACAATGGCTGGTTTCCAAGTGCTCGGGAATGTTTTTTGTGAGAGGGATAGATTGATAATTTTGGTAATGGGGCGTGTCAGTGATGAACAGAGGTCCTTGAGCATCACTGTGTCCAAGCCAAAAATGTCTTTACATCGGGATGGTTTGAGTAAATTGATGGTCTGTGATACATCGGATTCTGTGATATTTGTGAAACTAAATGTCGGTTGGCTTGCGTCTATTGAAAGATTGTAGGTTTCCACAGGTGTGAAACAGCTCGCTATGTTGGCCACAGAATCAATGAAATAATGGTTAAAGGCCTCTGCTATGACTTGAGCATTGTTTGTTAGTTGTCTGTTTATTTTCATTTCTAGAATGTTTTGTTCTTTAGGGCGATCACCTGTCATTTTTCTTATCTGGTTCCATATTATTTTAGAGTTTCCATGTGATTTTTCAATTATTGTGAGGAAGAAATCTGCTTTTGCTTTCCTTAATGATCTTACCACCTTATTTCTCAGTATGGCAAAAAGACCTCTGTCATGGGTTGATTTAGTTTTATTTGCTTTTTTTAAGGCTTGGTCTCGTTCTTTCATGAGTTTTATGATGTCCCTCCTGCAGCCTCATCTTTTCATACATTCCTCTTTTGTGTAATTTGCAACTTAATTATTAAATATATTTTCACAAATCCCGTTCGGTTAAAAGTGTGCGTGTGTGCGCGCGCAGACAGACGGCCTGAAGCGCGCTCTTAGTAAGAGGCGGGGCGGGGCGCACCCCCAACAACAGGTTAGATGACAGAGGACATTGGGCGTCTCTACCTGATGCCTTCACGGAGCTTCAGTACATAGAATCCAACAGCCGCTCAGCCTAACGTAGTCCGCTAATATATATTCATGAGATATTCATGGCAGCACTGATCCCGCGGGTTTTTTTTCTGCCGCCCGCTCCCGCCCGCAGCACAATTCAAACCGCCCAATCCCGCGAGATTTGGGTTGGGTCCCGCGGGACCCGGCGGGACCCAATCCCAATGCAGCCCTCTAGTTCAGATACACAGTAAAACTAGCAGGGTGAAGTAAATAGACTTTATTTCAACCCAAAAGACTTATGTATGAACAAAGACGAAAACGAAGTATTTTTTGGGGTTAATATTATTTAGTTTCAGTTAGTTTTATACACACAACAAACAGTTTTAGTTAGTTTTCATTTTTTTAAAAACTCTCGTTTTTATTTTTATTTCAGTTAACGAAAATGTTTTTTCAGTTCTAGTTTTAGTTTTTTCGTTCGTTTTCGTTAACTATAATAACCTTGGTCCACACCCCCATCGGCAAGGAGCACTCAAGCAACCATTTTCATTGAGAAGTCTATGTAACCACACATTTTTGGCCCGTTCAAAACTCGTGCCTTCATTTGTCACAACAAAAATTTCTACAACCTTTTGTACATTCTACGAACTAAATGTTGAAAGTGAAATCAGGTAGAACTTTGACCATTTAGGGATTTGGATTTGCTAGTGACGTTTGGGTAGCATCCCTTTCCATTCACTGAAGTGCCAACTGTTTAGAAATTGATCGTGGAAATCAAATCATTGCAGTTTGTGCCCAACTGGAATTCTATGACACCAAGTCTTTCATATATAACAATAGAGCTGTGACAGAAAAAGCCTGGAGCAAGATTTGTATCACTTTGACATTTCGCACCGAACCACGTTCAACTGTTGGTGGAGGATATGCGCTAGAAAACAGTAGTAAAAGAAAAAGAAGAAGACGCCCCTCCCTGCTCTTCCAGTATGCTGAAAAAATGCATGTTTAGCACATTCTTGAACATGTGTCACATGCTTGGCGTGACTGTAGCTTGAGGCAAACTGTCTACTTTTGAGACTTTCACAGTATTAGTCATAATTATCTTTAAAACTCCCCCCCCCAAAAAAAAAAGTTATGTTTTGGCTTCTTTGAGTGCTTGAAGTTTATTGGGAAAAAAAATGACATATTACACAGGACGAGAACGACCATGTCTGCTAATGTTAAAAAAAACAAAAAGAAAAAGTTTTCTCGGAACAATTAGTGAACATATTTTTATCTAGAGAACACTAATTTTGTTTTTTTTCAAGTTATTGAAATAAAATTAGACCTCATTTTCTGGTGATAAAGACTTATTAGTTTTCTTTTGCAAGAAGACAAACAAAAAACAACACATTTTTCAATCGTGCTTGAGTTTAAACATTGTTAAAGTAATCTTGGCTGGAGCCTGACCCTATGGACCGTTTGCCTGTGACATCACTGTGCTTGCCCTCTCCCACATTTTGGGAGGCAAACAGAGAAGCTCAGTGTCGCAGATCTTTTCTTGTGTGCTGTTGATCAATTCCCTCCTTTGATCAACGGAACTGGATCAAACCCAAACAGGACCCATCCCTAACCATAGGCCTATCTGGCACAAAATGTTCACTACAGAGTCTGCTGGTATCTCTAGGGCTCCATCCTTCCCATTCGACTGTAGCAATCCATCATTTTCTATCTTCATGTTGCAGAAATCAGTAAAATTAGTTGCTTGAATTTGGAGTTTTCCTGTTATAAAAACCAACAGCAATGCATGTGTGTACTGCAATGAGATTTGGTGTCTACTTCTCTACACCAAAGTTACCCATTGGATGTATCTAAACAATGTGTGCATAACTCCCAAAATGGCAGACAAAGGGGTCTTTCGGATGTCACTGCAAGGGGTCCAGAGTTGATCTTTTCATTTTGTTGTGACCGTTTTATTTTTATTGTTAAAAAAGCAGCACCTTTTTCCAATTTGGTGCGAGAGACTTGATACATAAATTGATCAGTTCATGACTATCCTGTATTTGCCATTTTGACTCATATCCCCCACAAAGTCTAAATAATAAAGTTATCTCAATATAACCAAATTTGTTATCTTGCAAAAGTGGGTTTAAAAAACTTTGAACAGACGTAGCTGTTCTTGTCTTTCTTACTACTTGAAAGGGGGCTACACGAAATCCGTCAAATGTTTGGAATGTGCAACGCGGGGGCCAGGAGGCACCACATACGTTTATCAAGGCATCTGATTGGTCTGTTTCTAACTTGAATATCTTGCACCAGAGAAGAACTCAGCAAGAACATGTTAAAAAAAAAGGTAGCAGAGCAAGAATGATCAATATGATAAATATACTGACTCAGTAATAATAAAAGCTGCTAATATCTCAAAAGAAGTCTATGGAGCTTGAACATATTTTTTCTAAATACAACATTAAACTGTTTAAGGAAGGACAAATACAACTATTTTCAGTGACAAGCAGGAGACAAAGTTGACGATGTGACATCACTAACATTGGACTGTATAAAAATATAGAAACTTTTTAATGCTAAGTTTCCTTTTTTAAATAAATCCCACTTAATGGTAATAAGAATTGTAAAAGCATAGAAAATACGTAAGACTTGTGTTTGGATAGAATCGCATTACATGCCATGACAAAAACATGATTTATCTCAATAATAAGGTACTGAATTTTACAGTTTTGTGACAAATACCGTCTGAAAAGAATTTGCAATAGGCAGTACATTTTTTAACACATGGAGCAGCAGTATGACGGCAATGATTTCTTGTGTTTTTTCTGATTCACTCATGACCAGTTAATTTTACTCTAATGTACAAACAGTAAAAGGAATAGGGAAAGAGGAATGTATAATTCATGGGTGGAAGTTTTTACACACAGAATAAGAAATCCTACTGGACATTTCTTTGTCAGCAGCAGGGGGGGAACGGTGCAGAGTTAAACAAAACGACTTTAAATCATTTACAGTCTTCTCAAAAATGAATAGACGAGTCAGAAATATTAGCAATGTGGGAACGACAAGAAAACATCAATGGTAAAAAGATTCTCTTTCATTCAAAAGAATGAGAAAATCTGTGTGCGTTCACTTTGAAAGCACACAAAACAACAGATTGGACCTAAAGCACAGCAGGAACTGTAGCGTCTATAAGTGGACTGATGTTTTTTAATTACACGATCTTTTGTTGCTGCTGGTCTTTAGTGTGTATCAGTTTTTATTTATGTGTCAGGATATGCATATTTATTTCTCAGAAGTTATTTATTTATCATCCCGCTCTATTCAATATTTTCCAGGAACTAGATTCTAATCACAAAGCTATTAATATACCTGAACATTTCATCACAATTAGTGAGAAAAGCCCATTTGGTACGGTAGTTGGGTGAGTTTGGTAGTGAAGACGCGACTATCAAACTCAAAAAGGGACTTGTTTTACAACCACTTCTGCTTATTCAGTTTATTATAAAAAGCATTGTTTTAGATATCAGCCACTTTTTAGGATTAACATGATTTGCAGAAACCTAGAGCTAAAATTCATGGCTTGACACTTAACAAACATTGAAGAAAAATGATGCTGATCAGTACTGAGAACTCAAAAAGAGATGTTTCGTGGCTCGTACTCCAACGAAAACTTTCCTGGCTGACATCTGCATTTTTGCTTCAGGCACTTAATGCTAGACTGTTGCTAAAGCCACCAGGTCAACACCTCCCACTCCATTTCCCCTCCAGTCTGAACGGTTGTTTTGAGGACAGGGGCTTCAAGTTGGAGACTTGATGTATGCCCCCCGTAAAATTGACTATTGTGATCACTCCCATCCACACATCACAGATCTGAAACAATCACCTGACTTGCTCTACTACCATTCACTGTTGTCATCCTTTAGCAACGTGCTCTCTAACGTCTGAGCTTTTGTTAATTTTTTTTAAAGAAAACTGACAGGGATCTGGGCTGCATGATGGCACAGTGGTCAGCGCTCACGCCTGGTTTGAATCCTAGCTAATCCTAGTCAACTAAACCTGGCTGGTATGAGTACAACCCTAGAGCTTCTTATGAAAAGCAATTTTAACTTAACTGGGAAGTTTTGGTCTTTTGAATTCAATTTTTTTGTTTGTTTTTTTGAGATATTACTGTTAAATTGCACCAAAATTTTTAACAAACGTGGATTTCTAGGTATTTAAGAACATTTCCTTTATTTTTATAAATCAATTTAAGGATCCACTCCAATGAAAACCATGCATTTGGTGTTTCCATGATGGAGGACATCATCATGCGTTTCTGAGTATTTCTTTACTTAAATTGTGTTGAATCAGAAAATAGAATAAAAGATGATTGGGGTGAGTCTTCAAGGTGGAAACCAGTACGTAATGAGAGTTTTATCTGCTACTACTGGAAATTTAAAGATAACTTTGGAAAGAGCGCCCACCACCCCTGGTTCTCGTAAGCTTGTTTTCTTACAGTTGTCCCCCTCGCTGCTGATTACACAGATCAGGTGACTTCAGTCAGTCAGAATCAGGATACACATAATCCAACTAACCAGCAGGGAGCAGGGAGAGCTGGATAACAAGCAGAGGGGTGAAATTCAAGAACCAGGTTTTGAAAAAGCTCTGTTTTTTTTGTTCTGTCTTGTTGCATACAGCAGAAGGAATGCCTGTATTTCTATTTTTTTAGACAGCAAATTGTGATGTTAGTATTTTCTATTTATAGAAACAAGAGTGGCAACCTCTGTGGTTCCCCACTGCTGCAGCCCACCTGCTTTCAGCTCGTCCTGCTGGGCTTTCACATATATTCTATAGGTTGTATTTTATTTGTAACAAGCAGTGACATGACTTATCAATCTGGTTATCCTCTGCTGGCCTGTGGTAGAGACATCACAAAAGCTGGCCGCTTTGTCAATAAGAAAAGTAAAAAAAAAAGTTCCACTTTGAACATCTCTTGAGCTATTTTAAAAGCATTCCCAGTGTTTTTATTTTTGTTTTTTTAGCCAAAATCCACAAACCTGTGCTTTTTTTAAGGACATAGTTTCTGCAGAGCGGCAGCAGCTCATTAGGCAATATCACACATCCACTACTTACATTTGGTGCCTTTTTCCACCTATGAAATTTCGGTCTTTCATGACACATGCATGATATATGTAATTCCATAAGTTGATGTGCACAGAGGTTGACAATTACGCAGTTTATGCGTATTTTATGTAGTTTATACCCAGTTATTACTTAAATCTTCCGCAATTGTGCCTGATATCTGAAGATTCATATGCAAATTTGTGGCTTTCCGGGACCGTTCCGCATGTGTCTAACTGACCTTTCACGCATGTAACACCTTTGTATGACTTAATTATCTCATATACGGCGCACATATCACATTAAAATCATCTAATTGAAGCACAAATTCTTGGCCATTACTTCAGTGTTCTTTGCGTGGTTTATTCAGACGTCATGTGTGACTTTAACAAGGTACATATGTGATTCATCTGTAAAAAATTCCCGTAATTCCACAACTTTTCTCACCTTTTTCATGTATATTTACATATGATCAATTTTCATATGAAATTCACCTCTGAGTTGGGAGCGGGAGCATTGGCACATAGCAACCCCGCCCCCCTTCCCTTTTCTGTTGCTAAGGGCTCGGAGGAGGAAGTTTGGGGTCGCCCAGTGCATTTTCTACATGACAAATCCGATCTTTTTCAAACTGCATTTTTCCATTTGCTGGTGATGCACAACTATCTGAATGAAGAAAAACTCAAAAATGCAATTTTGAGCTTAATTTTCTCAATAAAATTCCTCCATCATGAGAAAAATGCCACAAGAACAAAATTTTAATCAAAGTGGGTCTTTAAAATGATTTACTTGATGTTTTTTTGCATAGTCTTCATAGAAGTGCACATGCTATCCATAAAGAGATTTTTTGTTTTGTTTAATTAGAAAAAGGTCTTCTGTCATTTTCTCAATATTACTTACAATTGGAAAACCAGGCAAAGATCAACTTTTGAGGAAAAATAAAAGATGATTTAAAATCCGAAGGACTTCGAAGAAGTCAGAAAGGAAAGGCCAGTTCATGTCCATCACAGTTTGCACATATTATGCATACACTCTGTGTGCCCAAACACAAGGTCAGTTTCATTGCAATGTGGCACATCTCATTCTCTCTTGAATAAATAGGGAGTCTGCTGGCATTATTACAGGGCAATCCACCCAGAAAAGATTAACTTTCAAGTATGGTGCAGGTGAAACCTGTAGTCCAAAACCACTTTTTATTCTCTCTCTCCAGGAGGACCTTATAATAACTGCACTCAATACTAAGAAAATGTGAAAGGAGGTTTGATGGGGGCTATTAAACCCTACGCAGAAGATTTCCAATTTATTAATCAGCTGAACTATTGTCACAAATCTTTTGACATGTGCTGTAAAAATCCTTATAAATACCTGTAGGTCTGTACAACTTTGATGCAATAGAGCAGCTATGCGCTCTCGAGTCTCTTTTCTTTACACGCTCTTATTGTGTTTCACTGAGCGGGAAGCCAAGCCAGAAAAATTCAAAGCTCCCATCTTTGTTTTTTTGTTTTTTTTACTTAATTCTAAGTCTTTTTTCCCCTCTGCTGTCAGTTGCTGTGGTGACAAACAAATTTCCCACGTGTGGGATCAATAAAGTATCTCTGATTCTGATTCTGATTTTTCCATGGTACACATAGTGCACCAAGTGCTGACGGTGTGCTGCGTTTTATTGTTAGAAAAAATCCGGCTGAAAGGAAAGAAAAGGCGGGAGAACATTCTTACCTTAAGAACCACGCCAACACATCAGACTGCAGGAGAAGGGGAAGAGGGGGGAAAAGGGAGGGACAAAAGAGAAAAAAAGAACAGGTGAGAAAAAACATGGATTTTCAACAGTTTGATGCACAACAATGTGTTTTTAACAAAAGCAATAATGATCTCTGGAATAATATAGTGTCTTCTTGTGTAATCAGAGGGCACTTCAACTTTATTTGATATTATTTTTTACTTATGGGTTTGTTAAACATCCATTCCAATCATCTATTGAACTATTAGTAAAAAAAGAAAAAAAAAGTGTAGTTTTCTAGGACATAGTTTCTGCAAAGCGCAGTAGAAATTCACATCTTAGTTGTTGGCAGGGTTAGTCCACCCCCACTGCCCATCATCCATCTACTCTCCCACTAGCTTACAGCTAGTTGGGGATGTAGCCCAACCTATCATTTCCAGTGCAACAAAAATGGCGAGCAATATTAGAGCTACACAGATACCTTCTTTTTCAAACAACATTTTTTCCCGTCTGCTTCTGACTCGCAACAATTTGAATAAAGAAATACTTAGAAATGTAATTTTGAGCTTAATTTTTCCTTTAAATATGTCCTCTACCATGAGATAAATGGCCACAAGAAAATACTACAAACACCCAAAAAAAAAAAAAACTTTCATCAGAGCGGGTCTTTAAATGATCTGTACTTGAAGTGGTAAAGAATAAGTAAGATATATATGGAGATTTCTGCTTTCATGTCTTTGCACTTTGATCTGATTCCTAAAAAATAACCACAAAAAATCTTGTTTCTGAAAATTGGATCAGACAAGGCACTATTTGTACCCCTCACCTCAGAATATATATGTATAAACTTTATTATGACAACATGATGGACATTTTATATAAGTTTGGTTGTAAATTGACATACATTTTTACAAATTATCTAAAAATGTTATGCATAAATGAAGACCCATTTATAGAAAATGTATAAAAACTATATAAAGTAATCATATCAAGGAAAATTAAGTACATTTGGGCCCTTAAGCATTCGCAACTGCAAGTTGTGTCTAAACTATTTTTGTACAACATATTTTTCCTTTTTTTGTTTTTGCTGACACGCAGGTTTGCATTCTGACAAAAAAAGAAGTGCTATTTTTAGAAATATGCTGGAAGATGCTTCATAGAAGTTTTTTCAGCAAACGGTTCTCCAGTCTCCACACAGCTAGATTCACCTGCAACATCCAACATTTATTCCAGGCAATGCAACCCAACAGAACAGTTTGTCTTGTGCTTGTTATGTTAATCTTGGTTCTTGTGTATCATGGAACACAAACCATTCCTGCTGTTGTGACAACATAAGCACCTGAAATAATCAGAGAGGACAAACTACAGGGGCCCGAAGCCGCAGTACAAAAAATGGCGGAGCACATCTTAAAATATGAAACTCTTTTTTTCCTAGCTACGTCTTAAACAACATCAACCTTTTTAGGAATTATTCAGATATGCTAAAACGTGGGCCTTCGTTGTTAACACAACAGATGACATGTTTTCGAAGGAGAGGATCACATTCAAAATCCAAATACAAAGCGGTTGCTTTCTACCGTATTGCATCATATAAACTGGGGAGCCCCTTATCAGGTGACTGGGACAATGCCCTTTGTCTGTAAAAAAAAAAATCATTTACTTGCTTTGAAACTGAAACCAAAAACAATCAAAGCAACTGTTCAACTCAGAGAGTTGAAAATCTTTAGCACTACTCGGTCAGATGGACCCACATGAAGTTGCAGCTGGTGTTTTACGTTTGCTGAATGAAACGCTCTGCCTGCCTGTTCAGAGCAGTGACGCAAGCGCTTTAGAGCCTCCACTGAGCTCCGCATTTGCATTTGGCATAACATCCCAACATGCCTGCAGCACTGCTGTGGTGAAGGTTTTTGGAACTATGTCCAAGTCGTTAGAGGGAACAAAAAATGTGCCTTAAGTGTCAAATTTAGTGGCAACAAATTTCTACTCGTGTCACTGAACTAATGCAGGAGATGAGGCTCATTAAACAGCGAACCAGTCAACTCCATCAAACAAAAAACCCACTTTAACAGCTGAGCAAAGATAAGTGTAGAGATAATGTGGTAATATTCATCTGAAAACTCATAATCATAACATTGTAGGTAATAACGTTAGATATGATTGTTTTCAAATTACTTGACAGTTGATTTCTGTATGGCTGCCTTGACCCGATATGAAGTGGTGACTAAGCAAAACATTCCCACAAGTAAATTTCGGTAACATATAACCTAGCTAACATCCATCCATTTTCCAAACCTGCTGAATCCCTTTCGGGGTCACTGGATTGCTGGAGCCTATCCCTGCTACTGTTGAGGGTATGTCTAGTATACTCTGTGGAGGTTGTCAGTTTGTCTCAATGCCACAAAACCAACACAAATCGTTTTTTGATCAATTTTCAAAGTCTTCCCAATGGTTCTTTAATTATGATTATGCCGCTTTTAGCCAGAATAAAATAAACTGTGTCAATTTGTATAACATAGTTTCTGCAGAGTGTAGTTCAATAGAAATTCGCTTCTGAGTTATGGGCAGGACTGTTGGTGCAGAGTAAATCCTCCCCTGCTTCCCGACATCCATATTGTCACACTCTCTCTCCCGCTAGCTCACAGCCCTCACACGCACAACCTAAACTTTCCAGTGCAAAAAAAAAGGTGAGAAAAACTGGAGCCGTCCAGATATACATTTTTGAACCAGAGGCCAGCTTGGATGAAGAAAACAAAGATATATATATTACAATGTACTATATAGTACATAGTAATGTATGTACTATATTCTTTTTTAAATAGCATTTTTTCGTCTGATCCTGATTCACCATCATTTAAACAAAGAAATACTCAAAAAATTCTATTGAAGTTTAATTTTCCTCAGATATGTTCCTTCATCATGAGAAAAATGCTACAGGAACATGTTAAATCGTAACACTAAGGGAGACCACCTGTGGGAAGCTTTATGCAGCTTGCTCACAACTTAGAGTCTATGGTCATGAGCTGCGGCTTGTGAACAACTCCTCTATGACATGTAGGTAGCAGCAACTCCAAGCCTTGAGGGTCGCACTCCTGCATGTTTTTCGACAAACTCTGCTTTGGCCGGACACACCTGAACCAGGTAATCAGTCATGAGTAGGACTTGGAAATCTGGAAATCGTGCAGACATACCGGCCCTCGAGGCCTGGAGTTGCCCATCCCTTAAAGTTAAGGAATATATATATTTACCAGTAAATTTAGGGCTTTGTTTTCTGGTTTGACTCCCGTCACCATGATGAACCAAAACAAACTCCACATTACTGCAGGCTGGTAAAGTTTATGATCAACGTAAAGCTTTCCAAAGCCTGTGCATGCAACTCTTAGTCAATCTTAGGGATGACAGCATAGACCAGACATTCTTTCTCACCCACTGAGCAATCAGATTGTTTCATTAGTAAGGAGCTGACAGATAGCCCTCCCCAAGGAGACATTGACCAAGAGGCCATTGATCTACTGAGCTAGGCCAATCTGTGTCCAACTGTGTGTAAATGTGTACAGATTGGTGTGTATCTATGAGCCAAGCGGCGCACTGATGGAGTCTTTAAGTTGTTAGGGTAAGCACCGTAAATCTAATCCTGTTGTGTTTAATGGAGAGAAAAAGAAACAGGCTGCCGACATATATTCATTAGGTCAAATTACTCTGCCCAATCACTGTCATCCGGCTCACTCTCCACAGCGAGGAAAGGGAATCAGCACTATCTACGCTCTTGGAGAACGACCGCTACAGGAATGTCTTTGGACAACAAATAAAACACATATTTATTCCACTTCCTGAATGGCAATATGGTGCGTTTAGAGAGATCTCATTTCATTTGATCTCATTCAAGTCTGGCAGAGAACAGCAGCATAAATCAATCTGGCTAAAACTGGGAATCTCTAAATTATACAGTCTTATTGATGATTCAATAAAGTATGTTGAGGCTCAGAGGCCATAATAATGACTTATGGTAATAATGTAATGACGCAACCATGTTTTCCATAACAAGCTCATTGGTAAACACTAACAATCACAGACAGAAACAAGACAGCCATGCTTTTGGCCACACATCATCCGCGTGGATGCCTGTGTCTTTTCCCATTTACATGTGGGTAACTTGTAATTAGCTTTCTCTCGTACGTTGGATGTGGAGGTAATTGGGGCTTTTGGACACTCGTTCTCCATCTCTGTCAATGCGGGTGTGTGTGTGGATGTGTGGATCCATCTGAATTTGGGAGGGTAGCCAAACCATTACTGTGTGCTCAGCTTCTGATTCATTAGTAATGAGAACATTTGTAAAACTAAACGAGTGTCTGAGTGGTCAAGCGTGTGCAATGATTGTCTTCACTTATCCACACCACGCTTCTATTCTACATTGGAACACACTCTCTCATGCTCATATCCATGTTGTACGGAGGAATGTTGGGTTGTTTTTTGTGTGTTTGCTAAGCCAAGTAGAAGCTCATGTAGACACAATGAAGTCAGTCAGTTGTGCCATTAATTACTGTTTTACACCTGCTTGTTTCAGCTAATTAGACATGCTGACACACATACACATATGCAGCACGTTACACCACATGTGCACATCTACGCTATGTGGAACAACACACAAGGGTGCATGTTATCACACTCAGACTAACACAAAAATTCCAGACAAGCCCCCACCCCCTTTTTTATTTTTTTGTACCGTAGACAAGTCAAAAATACATTTTAATTTTCACTTTGACTGAGGTGAGATGGCACAGCTAAACACAGCCTCCATTTCCCTGTCTTAGTCTCACATCTCCGTGGACCACCTTTTTCTTTTCTCACTCTGTCATTCTAACATCCTCACACGTTTGCTTCCTGCGTGCAATCTCATACCGCCATCGCCCTGCTCGCTATAAGATCTGTTCTCCTTGTCTGACTTTCTGTCGCTTCCCGCAAACTTGCAGACTTTAAATCTCAGGTGGACAATATTTCCTTCAAGGGAACCACACATTAACGTCTGACAATTAAAAGAACACGGGTGTGCAGGAAGGTGTTTTAGTGTCAGAAATATGTTCCTATTTCTGACATGTGGAGACTTGTATTTCAGGTTCAACTCAAAACTCATTTGAACAGAAAACTAAATAGATTTAGTTGAGTTTAAATTATCCTTTATGATTATGACCTTTATGATTTTGATTCTAGAATCAAGTTCAAAATCCTCTTGCTAACCTATAAGGCCTCACACTGTATGGCCCCATCCTATATTAAAGTACCTTACCAACCAAACAGAGCACTTCGCTCGCAAAATGCAGGACTGCTTGTGGTTCCCAGAATTTATAAAAGCACAGTTGGAGGTAGAGCCTTTAGTCATCAAGCCCCTGTTTTCCACTTTGGACAGGCTTATTTAGGGTTGTGCCGATACCATCGTCCATCGTGATGGCTGACTGACATCACGATGGAGAAACACCATCGTGATGCCACGCCCTCGCCACGCTGCGAGTCGACACCATAAGCTGCAGTTACATGTGCAAAATATCTTGATCGGATCAATGGTCGGATTAGAATTCAACCGTGTACATGGGTCTCACTTTCGGAAAAAATAAATCATTCGCACATGCGCGGTAGGGTTTGAAATACCGGAAGAGGAAATGAGTTCCGCTGAGAGGCTACATACATAGATATCTGGCAGCTCCGTAATATACGAAATGATCTTCTAAACGTGCTTTTATTAATGTTACGGTTATTATGAAGCGCCTGTTCGCTCAACATTTTATTTTTAATCCGTGTGGTCAGTGCTTTTTCTGTTGAAGAACGGAGCTGGAAGAAGGCAGCCAGGGCTAAGAGAGGCTAACACTCACTAAATCAATGCGGGAAATGCTGCAATCTGCAGGTTGGCTGAACGTAAATATGTGGGATTGACATATTTGGGATTGTGTGGGATTGGGTCCGAGCTCTGCGGTCTCGGACACACACTTTTACTGGAAGACCCGGTTCACCTGAGTTCGGTAGCTCGTTCACCTAGAGCTGCGGGACGGATCGCAGTCTGAAGTCTCCATAACATAGCGCAGACGTAACCAAGCATCCTCCCTTCCCCTCAAACACAAAGTCCGTCTGCTCTGCTCAAAGACACGGTCCACCGGTCCCCCACGGTCCCCCGGTCCACTTGAGTAATCAAGTGCAGGAGCGGACTATTTCTTTTCCATTTTGTTTGTTATTTTAATTTTTTTGTTAAAGTCACTTCCCTCAGTTTATACTGGATCATTGCGGATGAGTCATTAGTTGATAAATAAAATAAATGAAGTAATAAAGTAAAATAACGAATAATAATTCTATAACAACGAAAAATTAAAAATACCCCCCCGATGATATTTTCATCCATCCCGATGGTTTACTGCAAACATCGTCAACTGCCAATTTAAGGGACATTGCCCAACCCTAGGCTTATTGTCAGACTAGCTAGTCTTCAGAGAATATTTACCTTACTGTTCATTTGTTTAAATTAAACTTAACAATAACAATAAAGTTGACACTAGGCTGCTAGAAGTTTGAAGGTGGGGAAACTATGGTGCACTGGGGTTTTGTCCTCTATTCTCGCCTACTTCTACTCTCCTTCTCTCCTCTATTCTTGATCATGTATTTATGATTTAGTTCTCCAAGCCTCTGTTTGGTGCAGTGCGATTCATGTACTGTCCCTTTTTCCCACTCCAGTGCTTCAAGATCCCAGTTAGCTTATCCGTGCTCCTGTTCCTGACCGTTTACCTCATTTCTGGCTTGCCTCTACTACTACTCCTACATCTGGCTGTGGATCCTGTCTCCGGCTCGTCTCTGCTCTGTACCTGGCCGTGTACCTCGTCTCTGCACCTAAACCTGGCTGTGGATCCTGTCTCCGGCTCGTCTCGCGCCCCCAGCCGTCCCCCAACTTCATCTGGATGAAGATCATCTAATGGACTTTAAATATGTAGTTGTAGAGTTAGATAAGTTAAATCTTTTCTATGAGTTCTGGGATGCCAGTTTAGTTTAGTCTGTGTAGTTAAAGTTTAGTATTATCCTATTGAATTCTATGCATTTGCGATCCTTTTTGATTGTATGTTTACCTTACAATTACCGGTATGAAGCCAATTGAGACAACTGTTGTTGTGAATTTGGGCTATACAAATAAAATTGAATAGAATTGAATTAATAATGGATTAATAGTTCGCCTTTCTGATGTAGAAAGAGCTATACCCCTGTATGTTAGAATTTTACATGATAGGGATCGAGGTGACAGATCATCCATAAGATCCCGCTGAATCACTTTTGGGGTCACGGGTTGCTGGAGCCCATCCCAGCGGCTGTTAGGCGAAGTACATCCTAAACTGGTCGCCAGTCTGTTGTAGGGACATCTAATTTTAACTAAATGACACCATTAGAACTGATAATTATTTTGGAAAGAAAATTTTCACACATTTCCAAGACAATTTTATAGTTATGCAGTGATAAAAAAAAATACATAATGCCAGAATGTACCAAAACATCTATCCTTCCTTCCTCTTTCGGCTTTTCCCATCAGGGGTCGCCACAGCTAAACAACCTCTCTGTCGAGGATGAGTTGCATGGGTAACTTGGCAATGTTTTACGACGGATGCCCTTCCTGACGCAACCCTCTCAATTCACTTGGGCTTGGGACCGGCACAGAAGCAGAGAAGGGAATAGAGAGCAGCAGCAGGGAATAGGGAGCAGATTTGAACCCTGGTTTCATGGACAGAAGGCGCAGCAAACCAGCACGAGCTAATCTGGCTCCCTTACCAAAGCATCTATACTATTTTTATTTATTTAAAATATGATTATGGCATTTGTTCTTCTTTTCCACTTTGAGATGTATGAACATAAGGCGGGACTTTGCTTAAATGCTTGGTTTAGCAGAGCCGCTTAGGTTGATATTGTGCATTTTGTGGTCTAATCACCATATTTGGCATGTACCTTTTGATCCCCTCTTTTAGAAAAGCACTTTAGCCACATGAAAAATCCAATATGTAATTTGTAAAGATGATGGCCATATCCTCAATTATTATAAAAATATTTATTGACTATTTGCCCCAGTCTAAAAAATATGGGCTGTTTGTACATAGGATCCTAAGGTACATTCATGGAAAATTTGGTGCTTGTACCGCAAAATGTGTGATTATTTCAATAACCAGCTCCACTGTTTGATTTGGTAATAAATGCATAAAAAAGTTATACCTCTATTTAGCTTTGCTTGCTTTTGCACTCTTAAAAGCTGGATGGGTGCAATGCAACACACACACAAACAGTTGTTGCGTTGAGTGTGGCATTGCCCAAAGGAGCACTGACCTAAAAAAAACAAAAATAAAGAAAAAAAACCTGAAAGCACATCCTGTAAGTCATCTGACTGTCAGATACTAATTAGTGCTTGCACGTCTTCTTGTCTTCTTCCAAGACAATATCCAACTAATATGAGAATATCCCTTCTTCCGTTCAATTTTTAAAATTACTTTTTTTTCGTAACATGCAATTTACTTATGTTACTTTGCATTTATAATTCTTTAGCCCACTGAAAATGTGATCTGCATTCCTACTGTAATAAGCCCCGCTTGAGTTTATTTACAAGAAAATGGAGCAGGATTTGCTTGCTAAATCAACAAATCCAAATGAGCTTCCACACCTGTTTAAATAAAATCAGTTTATCAGTGGAAGCAAGTTTGATTTAGACCAATCAACCCTGATGTGAATATGACCAAATGGCGTATAGATCCCATGTATGGGTAACCTTGAATCGTGCAGTCCCAAATCTTTGCTATCCTGCAATTCCACTCCATTGGATGTGCCCCAAACACAAATGCCATTTCTTACTGTATAGTAAGTAGTACTATAGTATAGTAGTACTGCAGTGACTGCAGCTCTTTTTTTTTGCTGGTTAACCATCCGCCAATGAACAGAAAGAAAGGTTTATGCATGTCAACATGAAAACAAGAAGTCTGTTTCAAAGACCCAAATATTAGTGGTAAATTTAAAGATTTGCAGTATTTTGGACAAAGAGTAAAGCTGTTTGACACTTTAACACCAGAGCTGTCGCCGGCAACAGCAAAATAACACTTGCTCTTCAACTGTTGACACAATTAACCAACGGATGTTGACGCAGAGAAAAAGAAAAAGGTGCAAAGCTGCTTTTTCTGCTTAAGAAGCTATTGGAATTATGCTAAATCCCCGCTCCGATCATCGCTTGACAAATCGTTCCCAGTGGTCTTTTAATTATAATAAAAAAATGTAAAAACCTGTGTTGTTTCTGCAGAGCGGCAGTAGTTCATTAGAAATTCACCTCTGATTTGTGGACAGGAGAAAGTGAGATGAAGACATAGATGAGTAGATGGATCAGAGGAGGAAACTTCTGGCACGCCTAGGATATTTTCAAAGTAACAAATACAATTTTTTTGGAAAAAGTATTTTTTGTCTGCTCCTGATTTATAACAATTTTAATAAAGAAATACTACGAAATGCAATTTAAAGCTTAATATTCTTTCTATATGTCCTGTATCATGAGAAAAATGCCACAAGAACATGTTAAAAACAGCAAAAATGCAATTATCATTGAAGAGGGTAAATGGCTGAAAATTCAAAAACTGTCATGTCGAATTAGCGTAACCCTTGTGCTATCTTAAATGACCCCCCCTTACATTGATGTGTTCTCCCTACCATGACAAAAGTGGATAAAGGTGGAAAGATTTCGTGTAATCCATGGACACCAGTGAAGATCACAAATCGTTGAAGAAAAAAGGTTCAGAGCACTGTCTAGTGGGTCTAGATGACCCAACTCCCAATGTTAAAGTGTCTAGGATAGCACAAGGGTTAAACACAACTTCGGATTTAGCAAAGTTGAGGTTGTAGCCTTAGATTCCAGTGATGAAACATGCTTGATGATCACATCAGATGCATTGTGGGCCATAGTTCACCAAACCTTGTTTTTTCCCACCTCCTTTAAATACCATTTTTTAAGGGTTAGACTCTTGCTAACTGAGCATGACTTCCTGAATTTGTGCAAGTGTCTCTCATCCTTGCTCGTTGCCTGATTTGCTTTCACAGAAGGGCTCATCTGTAGATTAGCAGCTCCCAAATCATTGATGGAACTGAAACAATGTATGTGTTCAATTAAACATCAGATGCATTCAAGTGCACTTCAAGTCAAAATTGATGATCTTATCCTTCAAATGAACACTGTTTCTTTAGCAGATCAAGACTTCCTGACTTGTCTCCCACCCGAGGTCGCACTGTGCTCAGGCTGTCTCGCGCGCACGGACGCACACATAAGCACACATACGCACACATACACAAACACACAGCCCGCACCGCATATGGCTATTTCTCTCGTCTTTGAAGGGTTGCTTTGAAGCTATGGCACCCTTATCGATTGGCGCTCAGATGAGCTCGCTTCACCAGAGCCCTGCGATTATCTGTCGCTTTATTTCAAACGGAGTGCGAGAGAGGAAGGCTTACACACCCATCACTCACTCACACTCCCAGAGTCAGCTGAACACTCATACATACATAAAACACACACACAAACACTCACACAAACGGGGATAATGAGATGAGCTTTTGCTCTAAATCCCAATACTTAAGTCAAGTTGTGCTTCAGAACTGACAAGTGAGTGGTGAATATTAAAAAGTGAGGACATAGTGAGAAGAAGAGACTTTAAAGTCAGGTGATGAAACTTTAGAGAAGATGTTTCCCCATAAAACTTTGAGCTGATTTCAAAATGGAGAAAAGAAAAAAAAATAAGGCCAAGTTTTTTTGAATCTACAACACTACCAAAAAGTAAGGAATTACAACTTCTTTTCTCTGGAAAAACAAAAGTTGCTAAATTGCTGTTGGGTCTATCCTTGCTGAGAATTCCTGGTATACAGTGTGTCCTTACAAAAACCTTTTTAAAAACTCCACTCCAATGAAAAATCGTTTTTTTTCAGAGTTTTTAACTTGTAGCTTTTTTATTAAGAGTGTATTCAGACTAGAAAAGTCTGTTGGTCCGGAAAGAATCTGCTTAATTTTGTCCTGATCGAGTCCTGAACCTTGCTTTTCGTCTGTATTCAGACTGTCGTCTAGAGGACTTTCCTGTTTCAAACCACAGCTTGTTAAAAAAAAAACATTTGACTAAAATGTCTTCTGTCTTTGGCTAGGAATTATGACGACAGAGCAAAGCAACGGGAGAAAGAAAATTGAAAGCCCTGCACATTACAATTCTTGTCGGGATGGTTCACTTATTCCAACTTTGTGACCTGAACGTCTGTATCAACATCATGCACAACACAATAGTTTGCTGCTTTGGTCATGCTGTAAGACGGTCATTGAGGAGACAACGGCTAACAAGGTACGCTAAGAAGTGTTTATGAAATATAGATTGCCAGGAAAACAGTGTGACAAGCGATGTTTGTCACATTATAAGTTGTTTTAATGAGCCTGCATTCATCCGACCACATTTCAATGAGTTGCTGTGTCTTATTGGCATGGTTGCCACGTTTTTACTCTATTACTTTCCGTAATGCGTGGCTACGGTGGCCATTTTGGTCCAGTTGTTTTCCAGTTTGTTAGGCTCTGAATAGGCTCATTCAGACGGAGGAAACTCAGAGCGAAACCGGAGCTCAGTCAGATAGGAAACAAACCGAGACCACCTTGAATGATGTCAAATGGACGGGCCAAAGTCTCCCTCCTCCACTGCATTATGATACATCTACTTGCAGACAATTAGATACACTCATCTAGGGGTTGTAAGAGGCTGTAAACTAGTGGGAGCGTGTGTGAAACAAAGGGATGATGGAATATCAGTAGAGGCTTATTTCCGCACCAACAGACCCGCCCACAACTGTTTTGCAGAAACCATTTCCTAGTGTGATGGCAGCATACCCTGCCACACCCACAAACAACATGGCGGTAACCTCCCTTCAGCATTGCACACTTTCTTTTTAATTTTATTATTTCAGATTCTTTATTCTTAAATAAATGCACATATTTCTTTGAGTTAAAATATACATCTATTTATTTTCAATAATTTCTAGCACATGGACACTTGTTTAGTTTACTTATTTTGGTTTGTTTAATTAATGTCACCTGTTTTTGAGTTGCCAGTGCTGAGGGGGCTACTGGTCGCTACGGGTGTGGCTGAGGTTCTGCTCCTGGAGCTGTGCTGTGAGGACTGGCAAAGGAGGAGTTCAAGTCTTCACAGCCTTTAAATACTCCAGCCGGGCAATTAGGAAGGCACCATCTACTGAAGCCTCCAGGGGAGAAACTAATGGACTTATTTAATGTTTATTTGCTTTGCTTCTGTTGTTCATTATTCATTTTGTTCCACTTTTGATGAATTTTCTCTTCCACTAAGAGGCCAAGTTTTGTGTATAGTCTTGTCTTTATAGTCTTTGTTAAATGTCTTTTGTAGTCATGTTAGTTCCCCCCCATGTTTCTCAAGTGGTCTGATCAGCCACTATATATGTTCCCCTGTTGTGTCTTTGGTTAGGTCAGTTTGTTTCTGTTACTTGGTCTGTTCAGTTGGTTAAGTTAAAGTTATTGCCTGAGTTAATTATGTTTCTGTTGACCTCTTTTACGGGCCCAGTTTGTTCATCTTTTTACATTTTTTGAGAAAATTAAAATTTTCATTTTTGTGAAACTTCTGTTGTCCTCTTTGGCCGCTCGATCCCTCACACCTAGAAAACAAAAATTTTAAAATATTTTGCTCATAAATGGCTTAATCAAAAATAAAACATCACTGGGAACGCATTTGCATTGGATAAAAAATAGGATTGGAGTGGGACTTTCACAATATATTTGTCAATAAAATAACACACACACAGCTAACATTTACATATTCTCAGAGGAAGATATGTGGAAAGATGTTTTTTTTTACCTTCACAGCATATTTATTTTGAAAAGAGACTCTGGATTGAAAAACTTTGACATAACATAAACCTGTCACATTGTCTGGAGCCTTTGAGGGCAGAAAACATCTCATTCTCTGAGCCATTTCGAGTTGCGGTATGCTGTCACAGCGCTATAATAGCTCAGAGTAGAAATGTCCGAAGTCTCCGTTTTTATCCCCACCTGCATCTTTGTACCACGTTGCATTCTCTGTTCATAATAGGTGGAAAGCTGTAACTTCAAGGTTGATACTTTTTTGTTCTTTTTGTTTTTTGCTGTAAAACAGGGCATTTTCATATCACCAACTATATGTTTTATCTCCCTCCCAGGTGGATTACTAAAATTCCAAGATGTGACACCAAAAGGGCAGCATTTCAAAAGTAAGCATGTGTGCAAATGTCGATAAATCACTACTTATGACAGCCATATTTTACAAAATTGAGCATAACACATTAGAATAGAGATGGTTTAGAGGCTGTCAAGCCTTCATGCTACAGAGAAATCATGAATTTCAATCATCAATAATGATAATAATCATCAATGATTTTGTTACTTGAAAAGAATCTATCTGATCAGAACCGGATCACAAAAACTATGCAAAACTAAAAACTGAATTATCTCAGTAGGGGTGGGATTATATAAGCGTGCTTCTTCCCACTCCATTTCAAGCAATAAATCAAACTCCACTTGACTTTATCTAATGATCACTATATTTAATTAAGCAAATGCAGTGTGTCTTTATTTTTTTTCTCTGTTCATTTTATCTATTCATTTTATCATTTCTGTAATGAGTTTCATAAATCTGTCTAATTTTTTTATTGTATTGACTACAATAATGCTTGAAATAAATCAAATCAAATCAAATGTTATCATTGTTTCACTAAAAAGTTCATCACTTCAACTGGGCTGGTTCTACAAACACACCTTGATAAGATTAAGGACAATTGCCAAGTCGAGATTTTGTTTTTCCGTTTATTACATGGGTTTTTTGTGTGCTTGTCTTTCTGCGATTGCCACTAGCAGCTCCAGGATTTCATAAAAAAACACTAAACGTAAAACCTTTTCACATTTGGCGCTTTGAGATTTTTTTTCAAAATGTAAAACACATTCTTTCTAAATAAAATGTATTAGTATTATTAACATCAAAGATGTCGGGGGCGACATCAATAACACATGCCTTTTAATATATCGTAACTTTTTGACTGTTCATGCAATCAACATTAATTAACTGACTCTGTCGTGGAGCAAAGCATCTTTTTTAATTCTTGTGTTATCCTATGGGGTCCAGATGACCCGATCCTTTCATTGACGTGTTCTCCCTACCATGACAAAGGTGGATAAAGGTAAGGATTTCATGTAATCCATGGACACCAGTGAAGATCACAAATCATTGAAGAAAAAAGGTTCAGCACACTGTCTAGTGGGTCTAGATGACCCCACTGCCAATGTTAAAGTGCATAGGGTAGCACAAGGGTTAATTGGCTTTGCGCTAATATTCCACACTGTACACACAAAACTAACTATAAAACTATTCCCATCAGCTGCTTTACATTGATTGGGTACGCACTTCACTACTGTAAAGTATTACATACAAGCAATAGGATGATTTTTATTTATGCTTGAAAATTGGCTGGGGCTACGTACTTTATTTGCGTAAACGGTCAAAAAGTTACGATGGTGGAAAGAATGTCAACATTGGAGCTAATGCTCCATTAAAAAAAGGGTTAAAAGACTGAGGTTTATTATTAGTTATTTATCTATTTTGTGATACTAAAGGAAGTTTCATTAACTACTACCGGATTCTGTTCACCACATCCATCCATCTGTCTTGATGCATCACATGACTTAAAACAGCGGTTCGTATTGCTAAGTTAAAAGGTTAAAGCTAAAAAGCTAATGAAAAAAAAACAAAAAACAAACTTGGAAAGTTTCTTTGGGGACAAAAAAGCCATCAAGGAATCTGAATAAAAACAAAAAAACAAAGCTGTTTTTCACAGAAATAAACATGATTTTTCCTTGACTTACTGTATACAGTAGATTTCTTGAGACAGTTGTCACATGTACCAGAAGCTGCTCCGCTCTGCCTGATACACAGCGACTTATTCTTGACTATTTCACATATGTAGATAATAAAGATGCAGATTCATATTTATTATTATATTTAGAAAATACCAGTTTTAAGATGGTTGTGCCAATTCAATTTGCTTTATTGCAGCTAAAGTTAGGATCCAGCTGTTCACATCCACTTTGACGTCTTCATCATCATAACAAAGTCTAAGTTTAAACCAGCTGCCAACATTTTACAGAGAATGAAGATTCAATCAAATGAAGTTGTCGACCTGCTGAAGACGTTTCTGAACTGAGGAAACTTTTAAAGGAGAGAGTAGGGGTGAATTAGGAAGGGCAGGAAAGAAACTAGAACAGAAAATGTTCCAGTGATTAAAAATAAATACACAATGAATCAGGATTTATGTAAAAACAAAATATGAAAAATATATCTTTGCTCTGAAGGATGATCTGAACTTGGGTTGAGTTCTCAATGATATAATGTTGTTCAATGGACCAAAAAAAACTAGTGTCGCTTTTATTGATTTTTTCTTTTTACAATTTAAAAACAACTTCTGCAAATTAACAATTTTCTTTCATACAATCCTTATCATCTTCAGAAATCAGAAGCTTAAAAATATTACACGCCAGCTTTGACCCCGTTTGGACCAATCCGTGAAAATACTGTCTGACATTAAAACGGTCCGTGGCGTGAAAAAGCTACAGTGCAAGTACAGTGACCATTGCTCTCTAACCAATGAAAAATCCCCCCATCCAAAAATACCTATTAGCACCTCAAACCATTGCCAACGTGAATCTTCATTCAGTTTTTTTAAGTCCTAACAATGCGCAATACATGCCAACAACATCCAAAGTGGGGATTTTATGATTGAAATTCATTCTGCTTTAATGACCTTTTTTTTTAAGTAGGGATGGTGTTTCAGTTTAGATTTTTTTTTTTTATGAAAGAGCTGCTTTCACCAAAAGACAATCTAAACTCTGATGTTGATGTGCTGAGAATCTTTTGGACTGATGCCTTTTTGCCAAATGTTCTCGGCTCGCTCTCACTAAATGCTTGGGTACACTGAGCCTGTTTGGCATTCTCTTCTACCACCTGGACCAAAAAGAAGATCCGGAAGGGGCTGGGAGTTTCTCCTTTTTTTTTCAGCTTAAAGGGTTTGTGCGTCTCACTAAAATTACTTTTGTTAGAAAAAGTTTACTAGACCGAGGGGGTTAGGATGATAAGATGGAAGATACGTTTAGAAAGGAATGAATGGGTTGAAATAACCAGATCTCTGAATCAAAGTTGCTGTGAAACAGGCTGTAGAAAATAGATGAGTGGATTTTATTACCTTCAAAACCCTAATAAAATCAGACTATCAAGTCAAAACACTATTTTCTCTGATTTAAAAAAAATCATATAAACAGACCAATCTATAAAATATACTACAACATTAAATAAGGTCCCTGTAAGTAAAAGTCAGAAAAAAAGTCTGGGCAGTATGGTCCATTTTCTGCAGACGGTAGCACAGATTCCTCAGACAGCAAACTGCTGCTTCATGCAAACTGAAGTACAACGAACAGTGAGCCGGGGTGACATGAAATGTTAATGGTGTGCCAAGAGCAGCAAAACTTCATAAAAGACTTGATTTAGAATCTATTGCAGTTTTCCAGGCTGTTGAAGCCTGCCACATCACACAGAGCTGGGAATCCACAACCAGGCGTATACGCACGAGCAACACACGGTTTTAACTTTTAAACCTGGGGGCGACATGGGTAGGCTGTTATGAGGGGTAAATATTTTTTGCAGCAGTAGTTCAGGTACTCCCTGATGCTGGCTATCAGGAAGCACAAACATTAGCCTCATAAATGGGAAATTAAAAAAGAATTACTTTGAAGCGGTTTTAAAATGACGGTGAAAGGAACTGGTAATAGTATTAGCTGAGGTGTTCAGTCAGTGGGCATAAGAGTACACATGAAAGCATGAGTGCACAACCAAGAAGTAAGGTTTGTGTGCTACATTCGTGTGTTTGCACACTCGTTAGGTTGGTCTCCAACCATTACAATCAGCTGTAATCCTGACTCAGCATCAATAATGACCCCATTAGTCACAAACCCCTACTGATGTGCATGCACACACAAACTGCCAAATGGACTCCTTCTCTAATTGCTGAATATGTGCGGGTAAATCCTGCACACTGTTTAAATCCACACCGTGGCCGCAGTAAGTAAGTCCCTAGTCAGCCGATCACATGGTAGCAGGTCGACGAGCTATTTAAGTCACGTTGACAAGTTGGACAGAATCTGCAGAAGCCTAAATCGGATGAGAAAACGCAAAGGCAAGTCAGTTAAGACTGGTACCCGGCCACGAAACACACAATCAGATATTTTCATCTCTACAGCATACTATCTTAGTACAAGGATATGTAACTAAAAGTACTTCAGTCATTTGGCTTTATTTGACAGCATTGGACAACACTACCGTATTTTTCAGACATAAGTCGCTGCAGCCAAAAAATAAAAGCATATTAAAGAAGAAAATATGGGAACCAGAAATGACATTTCCTCTTGAAAGGCAAATCATAATAATGGAATAGCTAACAATAATACACTGAATATATGCACATTTCACAATTGTGGCGCTTCTTCTTTTGCGTTACTGTCAGTGGCAATTACCGATACACACACCTATAGTGCCCTCCGTTGGTTATTGCTATTTAATTTCAAATCCCATTCAGTAAAAGTTGCTAACTGTACAGAACCTCAGTGTAAGTTGCACCCATGATCTGAAAAATACGGTTGTTTATATCAGTCAGAAATAATTTGTCTCTTGATTTTTAAAACATATTTTTGTTCATGTTTTTTTTTTCTTAAGAAATTTTCCAATTCTGTGATGTTTGTGAAAGACTGGCAACCTGTCCAGGGTTTACCCCACACTAGGTGGGATAGGCTCCAGCAACCATGCAAGGCTGAAAGGGATAAAGAGAAAATTGATGAATGGATGGATTTTTAAACCCTGTTTTTAAGTCATTAACCAAAAAAAAAAAAGAGGTTTGGAATTGGTACGTAATCTGATTTAAACACGAATTGATGCTGAATGAAGGAGAACTGAGACAAACAGATTCTTGCGGCAGACTGTCCACAGAAGCAGAAGGCTCCACTACGTCTAACTTGTCTTAGACGTTAAAATAAATAAATAAAAACATACGGAAGTCACCAAAATTTAAATATGAGCCGATAAAAATGTAGTTCCAGGCTGAATTAGAGTTGATTTACTTTTGCTGCAACATTGTGATAGTAAAGAAGAGCATCAGCAAAAGTGTCTTCCATCACCAGCTCTTTCAGTTAAACTTGTAACTCAGCAGGTCACCTTGACCTTGACACGCCGTCATTAGCTGGTTAGATAATTGTGTAATGACACCGTTAAAACGCATTAGAGTATGTTACTTTGGACTGGATTTATCATTAAATAGGGTCATTTTTAAAGTATGTATAATATTGTGAAAATTAGATACTCTCAACACCAGAGTGAGGGCAGTTTCAAGCATTTACTGCCTATAATGACACATCCAAGGATTTTTGCAGTGATTATGTTTAACCACCTTAAGTCTTATTTAATTGTGTGGTTTAAAAAAACTGTATTATTCATGTATGCATATGCACAAAAAAAGATGTTATTTAACTTTCGACGAATAATGATCCTTAAAGAACAACAGCAGCATTGTTTCAGGAAGGACAGGAACAATTAAACAAAAAAACCCATCTCATAATCGAATACCAGCCAATACATTTCGTCCTTGTTTGTACTTGAACTGTAAACAGTTAAGTAGGGGTGCTGTGGCTCATCTTCTGTCAGAGAGATTCTAAAGCTTGGCATAAAAACAACTGCAGGAGAATAGGAGCCTATTTTTTTTTCTTAAGTACAGAAAAACTCTTTAGGAATAAGGACATCTCACTTATTAGGAGAGAAGTTAAACTGAGTTACAGAAAACAGGACAAAGCGGCATTGTTATCTACTTAAAAGCTATTTCATTTGTCCTTGTGCAAGGGAACAACTTCAGAGCTGTTTGCTAAATCCTATCTGCAAATGGTTGGATCTAAGTTAAATCTTTAAAGGTCTTTTTGTGCATAGGAGCTGGTAAAGACGTGTTCATTTTTTAGGGATCTCGATTGTTTCGGAAAAACCTAATGCTCAAACAATGTACAGGAAGAAATAAGACTAACCGAATGCTGCACAGTTCTATTACATAATTGAACGTGATTGTGCTTATCTTAGTTCATTTATCTAATTTTTACTTCTCAAGTTTACTTTGACCTTGTGTTCCATTTAGCCTTGTAATGTGTATTGTTTCAGTCTTTGAGTTATGCACAGTGGACACCTAAGTCTGGTGTGCATTAAACACAGCTGTGTCCCAGTTGTTAGTTATCCCTCAGAGTATTCAACCTCACTGCTTTTTCTTTACTTGCAATGCTACCTCTGGTGTCATTAAGGGCCACAGTAAATACTGTTACGACAAAGCTTGTTTTGTAAGAAGAAACAAAGTTTGGAATTCAAACTTTGGAATTCAAACAATCAGAGCTCTGACAACAAAACATTTTTGATTTCTTCAGTAGTGGAATTAAAAGTTTAATAAAGTCATGGGAAAGCGGCCAGAAATATTGTAACTTAAAAAAAATTAATGATGTCATGTCCAGTCAAAAATGTTATGAAAAATAACTTCAACAAAAGCATCGAAGTCATCTGCATATTCTATTTCCCAAATGAAAATCCCAACAACTTTTGCCAAGTCAGCCATTCATCAAAGCCGTTGTCTGTATATAAAAACTAGACTGAGTGTCACCCACAAAAAATAACTTACTTCTGGCTCCAATTAAATGAATGAATGAATGAATGAATGAATGAATGAATGAATGAAAAGAAGCTTCAATCCAAAAAGAAATTCAAAAGCAGCCAGCTGCTTGCATTCACAACCACTTAAGCACATCTGAAAAACATTAAAACAATAAAAAAGAATAAAACTATACAAACAACCAAATATTAAAATCTATAAATTAAAATAATTAAAAAGTTAAATTCAGTCACTGTTTTTTTGTTTTGCACTTCGGACACAGCCATGGTGGAGTGAGACGTCGTCAGTAAGCAGTGATTGGTCTGAGTTGCTCTGAGTTGTTTCTATGGCAACCACTCTCGCCAATCAGAGGTGAGCTTTCTCAAAGTCTACACCCCTTCCAAAAACCTGTTAAAAAGGTGTCAGAGTCTTGTGCTATCTTAGATTGACGTGTTCTCCCTACCATGACAAAGGTGCATAAAGGTGGAAAGATTTCATGTAATCCATGGACACCAGTGAAGATCACAAATCATTGAAGAAAAAAGGTTCAGAGCACTGTCTAGTGGGTCTAGATGACCCAACTCCCAACGTTAAAGTGCCTAGGATAGCACAAGGGTTAAGGATCTAGTTTGAACATCGAACTTTAAGAAAAGAGATGTTAACAGCAATTATTGGAGAATGCAAGGAATGCTGTTTGTTCTATTTTGTTCAAAACTGAACTGACAAAAGGTAAAGATAGATCTTACAGCTTCTTTTGCTTTTCCAGTCAATAACTTATCAGGCGCAGAAACTCAAAAATGGAGAAGTGTATTTTTTTCCTGTATTCAACTGTATTACCTACATATTATATTCAACAGATATCTGGATCTACGTTTTCTTTCACATAGATATGTCAAATATGCATTTTAAATTATAATTTTGGTTTTATAGATTAAATGTATAGATTTACTGGTGTGTTCAGGAAAATATCATGTTACGTATATGTTTGTGAAGGGAAAAACAAAATAAAATGACTATACAATACGAGGGCACCTATGTTTGACATATAGAGTTTGATATGAAAGATCCTGGGAAAAGCAACATTGCTGATGGAGGAAATGTCAAAGGTTATGTCTCAAAAGTTAAAGTCCAGTCAGCAAGATTGGACCTTTAGGAGACCCATCTCTACTAGACTGTGCTTCCATGTGTGTGGATATGTTAAAAAGATACACGTGGACTTTTACATTCAGTTTCATTTGAATGAACATGTGACCCTATATACGCTCTAACACCCTGAGAGGAAGATCTCGGGGAGGTTGGACCCTAAAGTGTCCGTCACAGATTCCGACTGACAGACGAGTTAGCTGGTGCTGCTCTCACGTTCACCCACGCCGGTTCCCTCTGAGGACGCCACTCTGTCACGCTCTCCACTTGACCGTCTTTCACTCTTTCTCTTCCTCTTCTGTCTCTTTAACGTCCCTCTGTGGATCCATGCCTATGTATTTATTTATATTTTTTGGCCACTTCACTCCTCGTGTGTACATTTTTATTCCGTTTGTGACCTACCCGCCTTCGACAGACCCTCTGCTTTTTCTCTGACAGATGCCTAAAATCCCTCCTGCTTCGTCTTTGTTTTTGTTTTTTTTTTGCGTTTTCTGCTTTTCCTTACATTGAGCGGCGATCGCTCATGCCCGGACAGGTATGCGTGTCCAGCTTGTGTGCTGATCGCATGACGTGTCTTTGAACTCACGCCTATCCTCTGGCTTTCAAAGCTCCTGCAAATGACCTTCAGAGATTTTCTGTAAAACTGACACATTGCCATTTCCTTTGAGTGCGAAAGTAGATCATTTCACTAAACATCAGAATTACATTCACTTTTAACCTATGAATTATTTCTAAATATAATTATTACAGGTAATTGTTTAATACTTTTTCTTAATATGTTTTTTTTTTATTGCCCAGCATTAAAATGTACAAAGTTGTGCTTTAATTGTTTTAAATGTTTTATTTTCTCTAACATGTTTGCAGGGTGGATTTCTGTTAGTCCGTTGTGATAAAGTTTTGCTTTTTAGCTAATCAGCATCAAATCACGTCCTTATCAATGCATTTTTACTCCCTTTGTTTTCTTCATGGTTTTTACAGTTTAGGTTGTTCATTCTTGGGTTGAGTTGTTTCTATCAATGTCAGACCATTGGTCTCCACCAGCACCTTTCCCTGATCAAAAATTCTCAATGCAAACATCCACATGAACGTAAGTCAAACCAAGATATTTAAATCACGTAAGCAATAGCAAATATTTTAAGTTTTAAAGCAAAAAAAAAAGTGGCAAGGCCTCAATTTATGGTAAAATCTGTTGCACAAAAAACTTTCACAAATAATTAGTTTGGGTGCTTTATCAGAAATACACAAAAACTGGTATTACAATTTTTAGTACTGCAGCTATACGAAGAAGTAAAAAAACGAAATATTTTGACATACATTAGTCCCTTGTGAATAGTAGAAGTAGCCCTTTAAAAAAGTAACCTGCAATAAGTGAAAAACAGGAAGAGGTCACTTTTATTTTTAACAATTATTATACATTTTTTAAGAGTATAACTCCTCACAACACAGGAAGGAAGGAAGGAAAGAAAAATTGCACTAAAAACATCTACAAAACCGATAAAAGCGACCACTTCCAATCAAAAGCCTGTAGACACGTGTAAATGTGCGTTTCATTCTTCCACATTCAGAGCTCTTGCGTTCACACATCGCTCTTTAAGTTTTGATGTCAGTTTTTGGGCTCTACAACGCGTGTTAAAAGTTAAACCAGTTGAACTTTGACCAGTCGGACACTCGGTTTTGGTAGTGGCGTGAGGTTAGGGTCATTTGTAAAACACAGACGCACCAACTGCATGAAATTGATCACAAAGGAGAAATTAACAATTGCGGTTTGTGCTCGGCTAAAATCATACAAGTCTTACATATGTCGGAATAGAGTAGGGAAAGAAAAAGCCTGGAGCACGATTAGCAAGATCGGCACCTCTATGAGATTTCCCACAAATAGTGTTCAAGAGCCCACGTGCATCACACGTTCGGTGTGTATGTAGCATAAGATATAACACACTTTTAAAAAAAAAACTTTTTAATAAAGTATTTATCTGGTGTTTTCTGCTTTGCTTATGTAAAAAAAATACTTTTATGGTTGTTAGTTTTTTTTTGTTGAAAAAAAAGCGTCTTTAGGAACAAAAATTATTTAGATAGAAACAATAATACTAACAGTCAGGATGGAGTTTTGGCAGCTGAAATGTTCAAAGTAAAAATATATAAATAAAATGGATGCATGTGAAGAGTGGGATAATAAGACAGGGATTTAGAAAGTTAAACCGTTTCATGAGGATCTGCAGCCAGAAATAATCCAATTGTTTAGATGCACGTCATACGTTGTGTGTGTTTGTGTCAGCCTTGAAACTCTGAGCTTCCACAGAATTGTTGGACAATCAAAGAGCCAGGGTCACACTGAGCGTGTCTGTGGCGCTCGAGCGTGGTAATTTATCTACGCCTGAATCAGAAGATCAAGTTGCATCAGGTGCTTGAAGACCCACTACGATGAAAATGGTGTTTTCAACATGTTTTTGTTGTATTTCTCTCATGACGGAGCTCAAATGTTAAGAAAATTGAGCTATAATCTGGATGTCTGAGTATTTCTTTATTGAAATCCCTGCTGTGCCCCCTCCCACAACTCAGAGACAAGTTTCTAATGAACTCCAACCGCTCTGCAGAAACCATGTCATAGCATCAACATGATTAAAAGACGACTGCTTTTGGAATAGCTTAAAAGATGATCGGAGTGGGTCTTTCACAGTCACTTGAGAAAATAAAGGACTTGTCACCTACAAGGAAGTAAAACCTTATTTCAGTTACAGGAAAAGACGGAAGTGTGTTGATTTCCTCTTAGTTTGCTTCTCAAACTCAAGAAATTAGGAAACACTGATAGGATTTTTATGTCACCAAAGGATCCAATGGGGGTACCACTCAAAATTACAATTCCCCACATTTCTGTTGTTGATTAATCGGGGATTGCTCTTGATAGCATAGTAACCTGTGAATGTATAGAATGTTTGCTTTGCAGCGGCTGGTCCGACCTTTGAATGTTAATGTTTCCGTGACAGATGACCTGTCCCCGTTGTACCCAGTCTCAGTGACAGCCGGGATAGTTCTCACACTCCCAGTGACCCCAAAGACGATAAAGCAGGTATAGAAAACTAACGTTTCTTTTTGCGGAGATTTAAAAAAAGCGAGCAATCTATTTCTGGATGACATGAGCTGACAGCGATTGCTTATTGGTGCAATTTCTTCACAAAAGGTTCACAAAAAATGTAACCGTTCACATTCAGATGATTATGTTGAGGAAAAGATCGAAAAAAGGGAGATTCACTTACATCAGAGGCAATTTACCAGACTCTATTCTGAGATTGTTTGAAACCTAGTCCCATCCTTCGCTCTGCTTTTCACTCTATTCACATCTTATACATTTTAGCCCATTCTAAAGAACATTCCCCTGCATAATCTACTCTGTTTCATCCCATTCTTTGCCATCATCCTCTGGTTCCACTTCCCGCCCCTCTTGGCCTTCTTCATCTTCTTGTGTTCTCATTTGGCCCCTCCCCAGCCCGCTCCTTCATCGCTTTCCTTTCGTTTCAAAACCTGACAGAGACGGGATCAGGCAGTAAATCTCCTAAAGCATGCTCATCCACCATCGTTCACATCGCAAAGCTGGAGCGCCAGAAAGAAAGGCCGTTAGGCGATAGAGCGCATGCACAAATGGGCCCAAAATGACCAAAGAAGGTGCAAAAAGTGTGGCGAAGTGCGGGAATGAAATGAGGAAACAAGTTTCCACATCACATCGCCAATCCATGCACGCTCTTATGGTAGTGGCAGCATGAGCAGCATGATTAAAATTCCCCCTTGGGCCAGAAGACATCCTTTCTGCCCCAGCAGAGTGAAACACGTAGGGCAAAGATCCTTGGGCAGACAGTTCACTTTATGAAGGGCCACCACTCAGCATGTGGCTCCGCACTTAAAGCTTTGTGATCGCGCACACGAACCGAACGCAAAGGCGCTGCGTGCAGTTCCAAGCTTTCTTTCGGCGTCCACACATATATCTGTCTTTGTTCATGACTCTACACTTGCAGTCGTTTTTCTGCATCCGCGCATCGCGGCTTGCGCGTGGGTGTGTGTTTGTGCGGGTGCGTGTGACAGCGGGCCGGGCAGGGTGTCTATAGCTGGTGGTTTATGGCTGCTGAGGTCTGATTACATTGGTGTGACTGGAGGGGCGAGCAGACTGGTGGTTCTATCCGTCTTCTGTGTGGCCGACTGCACAGACACGCACACACGCGGCGAATAGAGACGACTCAGCCAGAGACACTTGGCCTGCCTCCCGGAGATCTCACAGAGAAGCAGCCACATTGTGGATTTGCACAAGAATACACATCTGATTCATGGTTGATTTGGATGTTCTGTGTCTTTCTAATGAATCTGATTATCGTCGAAGCTGAAAGCGCTGGACGTTGTTTGATGGGCAGTTGTGTAATAAAGGTTTTCATCTTGAAATTGTCCCGTCGGGAAAAAAGTGTCTTGCTTCTAAAGCCTCTCATTTGTGAGGTAATGGATGTTTTCACCAGCGTGTCATGATCACCGCTCGTGGTTAATTTATCTCCAGTACATCAACTTGAACACGAGTAGTGAAGTGCAGCAGAACAGGCTCTAAGGAAATAATAAAGACTTCAGTTGACAATGGCTTTAATTTTCCAATTATTAGTTCTTTTTTATAACCATAAGAAAGTTTCAGTTTAGTATTAACCCTTTAACACTGTCGCTCTTTTCTCGTAACACTTTGACCGTTTACACCAGTGGTCCCAGAGATGAAAAATACAAAATATTTCTGATATTTCGGTTATTATCTGATTTTGAAGGCAGTTTTATTTTGTAAACTACTGGATTCTCCACCGCATCCGACTCATTCTTTTAAGTCACATGTAGAAACTACATTTCTTTTCTTGGGAAAAGGGCCTGTGAGGAAACAGAAGAGCCTCCCACTTCAAAGAAAAAAAAGATTTTTTTAACAGACAAAACCAGGAGTCTTTACTCCAAATATGGATTTATTACGACAGTTGTTTCCACCGTTGTTATTTATTTTTATTTTTTTAATCCGTCGCACCTTAAAAGGCGAACGAAGTTGAAGTTGATGCACAACTTTTTTTTTTGTTTTTTAGTTTTCACTTTGACAGTTTTGGGTTAAGGGAAAATCTCCACAATAAATAGTTTCTACACAAAATCCAGTGCACAAATAAAGTTTAAACCAGCTGCAGATATTTTACGGAGGGTAAAGATAAACTTTACCCCCAAAAGTTAAGGGTAACTGAAAGCAAAAAAAAATAAATAAATAAACAATTCAACACTTCAGCCTCGTACTGGCGGATTCATGAAAATATTGTCAGACATGAGATTGGAAATCACTGGTTGATGCAATCAACGTGAACCAGAAGACATTAAGTCCTCGACCAGGAACCTATCTTACTTGGAAACAAAAAACATTATTTCAATTAGGCCTGCACAATATACCGCAAATTTATCGTTATCGCGAAATCAAGCTGTGCAATATGTATACCGCAAAAGACGGCAAAAATCGCAATAAATGGTTACCTTAAATGTGCTAAAACAAACTCATGGCAGCTTGAAATATTGAACAAATGAAATAAATCCCTTTATGCATTTAACCAATCAGAAGGACCCGTTTACGCTTTTGATCAATCAGATGAGCCCTTTTATGTTTGATGTTTGCCTCCTACGTCGACAAGGGTCATTTGGAGTATAATTTTTAAACTGTTGCAGTGAAATGGAAATGATGTTTTTGTTTTTTTTGCTATCTGTTTATATAACGCAATTTATATCGTTATCGCAATATTAATTACCAATATCGCATATCGCGAGATTTCCTCATATCGTGCAGCCCTAATTTCAATTATATTGACCCTAACATTTACAGTTTTTCCCGTTTTAAGCCCTAAATCAACTTTTTTCCATGATTCTAAACACTCCTTCCTTATGGTTAGGATTAGGGTTTGCGTAAGTTTTAGCTGCAGGTAGGTCCGTTTTTACTGATTCGGATGTGGAGAAAAGCAGCTTTTCACATCGGCTTTGCCCCGAAAAGCATCACAGCAAAAACTTGCTTTTCTCTGTGACAGGTTACGCAGGAATTACGTTAATTGTGTAAACGGCTGAAGAGTTACAGTAATTAAAAGAATGTCAACACTGGAGCTTTAGTGTTAAGCGGTTAAATGAGAGAATTCTATATGTGAGTTCAGTTTTAGATAACCAATAAAAGACTAGATGCATGTGCATTTGTTTTCTGGCTTTAGCTTCACCTGACGGTAGAAATACCAATTTTCTTACGTAATCTTGCAGTAAAATGTTTTTAATCGTTAAACTGAAGCTGGGTTTCCAAACAAAATCCAAGTCAGCAATGTCCAAAACAGACACAATTCTATTCTTTTCTTTTTTACCTCATTCTATTGTCTTTTATTCTGATTAAGTTGCTTTTAAAAAAACTACATTTCGAAAGGATAAGACAGTGTTTTATGGTGTTCTTTCCTAATGATAAGCAAGCTGAGATTATATAATACACAGAGGAATAAGGCTGAGGTAACGTGCTTTATCTTGTGACTCTAAGTGCGCACTTTTAGGAACCATTCAAGACAGGAAAGAAGAGGCAGAAAGAAGGAGGAGGAAGAGGTACAGTATAGACGGTAGAAGAAAAAAGAGGAGGGCGGAGTGGGAAGAAGAACAGCAACTAGATGTTGCTCCATTATTGAGCAGCAGCTAAACCCCATTGTGCCCCAGCAATTTGAAGACAGTGATGAAAGCGAGGGGCTACGATGGGGAGGGGGTTGGTGGCTGTGGATGGGTGTGAGGAGCGCTGGGAAAGGTGGAAGCTGGGAGAGGGAGCAAAAAGGAGATACCAAAAGTAGAAAAAAGCTGAGAAAACAGACAAAGACAAAGGAAGACAGATAGTGATCTATAGGTGTGCCGGGCAGTCCGCTACAGCGCAGGGCTGCTCCCAAGTGTGCGAGGTGTGAGGAATTAGAGGGAACAATGTGAAGTGGCGAGGGAGCCTCGGATGCCTGGCGGTGTCTTTGCTCGCCGTTTCAGCCAATGCCCCCCCCCCCATCAGACGCGATATTTGAATACTGCATGTGGATGGAAACCACGACTTTAGCTTTTTAATCAGCCTCATCAGACCCCGAGAAGCTTTCAAGTAGAGTTTCTCTAACAAACACACACACACACACGTACACACACAGGCACACAAAGCATCCCCTCTTGCCTTCTGTTCTAAATTTACACCTAACATGAGAACAGGAAAATGGGGGTAGGAGGAGGCAACGAGAAGAGCGAGCGAGGTAAGGGAGTGAAGATGGAGAGCAGGGGAAGAGCGGAGGAGGACAGACGGAGGAAGATGCCAGGTTGAGGGGAAAAAAAAACAGGAACAGAAGAGGGAAAAGCGCACAAGATAGGCAGAAGAAGTTCGACAAGGCAAAACTAAATTGAAAAGAGGAAAAAAAAAAACGAAGGCGGAGGACTAAAATTTGATTTAGACAGTGAGCAACAGTCAGAGAGAAGGGGAGGGGAGGATAAAGTAAGATAGACTGGTAGAAAGATAAGGAGGGAGAAGGACAGCGGTATATTAGTCAAGGTGTCCAGTCGGTGTATTGCCTGCTGTGCAATACCACCCTTCTGATTTACTCTGCCGAGTGACTGATGAGAGGGAGGAAGAAGAGGGATACAGAGATGAGGGGATGAGGGAGGAGGGAGGTCTCGCTACAAGCGTTTAGGCCAAATTAACGGCGCCTCATAAATTAGTCTAACAGCCAAACCGGCAGGTCTGGAGGGGAGGGGGATGCGACTGCGTGCAAGTGTCTGTGTGTACACAAGAAAAGTAAGTGCATGTATGAGAATGATGATGCGTCGAGGGGGAACAATTTGAACCAGCGCAAACAGATTACTCTCTGATAAAGAAGCAATGCCCAACCGCTCACTTACACAAACACAATCTCGCCTTGATTACCACGAAGCGTCTTCGCCCGCATCAAGCCCTCATAAGCAAAAATAGCAGGAACACTAGTGCTATATTCCATCGTCTACCCTTCGAGTCAGAAGGCTCTTTCACATTTTCGCATCAAACCAGGTTAAGTATCAAACGTCCGTTGATTACATCTTCGAGCTGGAACCGCACTTTTTAGATGTCTGCTGAGGAACTACCCGCAGGTATGACACAGAAATCAAAGGCTGACCTGAAGATGACCTGAAACAGATTACATTGATTTTTTTCTGGGAAATTTATTGAACTGCATCATCATAAATCCAGAAGACTACTTAACGTTAATCCCGCTGATTTGCAATGTAAATACAGTATGTAGATTACTTAACATAAATCACACTTGAGTATCTGTTTCTGGACCAGGTGCTGATCATATCACCTGTTCTGTGCTGTGGCAATCTAGAACCTTCATCCCTGTTTTTGGGCAGGAACCCCTGCTGTTCATGCATGTGTGTCAATAAAGTTCAACACTGGATTAACCCTTTCAAGCCACATTCACAGTGCCCTAGGCAACGCAGATTGAGCTTGACTTCCAAAAGTCTATGTGAATGTTAGTTTCGGGCTCTTGCGTTCAAAATTCTTGCGTTGACGTGTCACTACGCAAGTTCCCATGAGCGTTTTCATGATGCGCGGCCATTGAAAACGCGCTAAAAGTTTAACCAGTTTGACCTAATCAGAGACTCGGATTTTGGTAGCGTCTTTTTCAAAACACGGAAGCACCAACTGTTTGAAAATTGATCATAGAGGAGAAATGAATAATTGCGCTTTGTGTCTGGAAGGAATTATATGACACCAAGTCTTTCGTATATCTAAACACAGTTGTGAAAGAAAAAAACTGGAGCAAGATTCACGAGGTTTGGATCACTTGAACATTTCGCACCAAGGACGCTCTATTACCGCATTCTTGAACTTAGTGACATACCGTAACTCTTCAACCGCTTTTTGCCATGACAATGAATCAGTTGATTCCGATGCGGAGAAAAGCTGCTTTTCATATTGGCGCTAATGTAAAGCTGGTAATGATCTCATCCACCAGAGAATCAGTTGATTTTTGTTAATCTGTGCAAGCACTTCACTACTGTAAAGCGTTTCATATCAGTGCAAGGCTGTTTTTCTCTTCAGAATCCACTGAAATTATGGTATCTGCATAAACTATTGACGACTAAGGTAGTGGTGAAAAACTTTAAATGTTGGAGATAAAGCTCTGGTCTAAAAAGTTAATGTGTTTGCAACTTTTAAAGTGACAAAAATAATGCAAAGTCAAATTAGAGTCATTTCGTCAACCAAGACTCAATGAATGAACAAAATGGGTAGAAAATAACTTCCTAATTTGGCTAAAATCGATACAGTTGACATCGTTTTCATTCGTTTTACCTTGCCACTGCATGTAGTATTCAAAAAGACAAAAACAACTCTGAGAAGGTTGACAAGTTTTGTTTTAGAAGTTGAATAATCACATTGATAACCACAGGTAAAGTTCATTTTTCTGTACAAACACGGTGTTAGGATGTCATAAAACGTTGTGTTGAGTGTTAGTATTCTGAGGTTTTTCTTGCAGCAGGTTAATTTGTAGCAATGCAGCAACATTTCACACTCTCATTTGGTATGGTTTTGTTTTTACACTGGGCCCACCAGACCACTGGGAAATGGCCCAGAACTAAGTGCCTTTGCCTCCTCACTGAGTTGTTTTTACCCACACAAATGTATGTTCTCCTACTTCTAAAACAGCTGTTTTTGCTGTTTTGTCTATGCACTTAACTGAGCTCCAAAAAACCTTTCAGTTGGTTTATACTAAGCTTGGTTAAATCAAAAACAAGAAATAATAAATCCTTCCTAAATTTAGTAAAACATGTCTTAGATACTTTGGATGTAAACATACTGGTAGGGAAGCAACGTTTCGCTTTCTTCGCAATTCGGTTCGGCTTCAAACTGAGAATTGTCGCATCCCCATAATGAACACAAGTGAAGTTAGAATTGGATTTTTGGACAAAGCACACACATTCCCCAATAACATTTTTGTAAAATCTTGCAAAGAAATAACAGCAACTCTCATTCAAAGTTTGTTTTCTTAAGAATAGGTCATTTTCAACTGTTCATATTTGGAGTAGCCGTGGTCGACCTCTGATCGACCTCTGATCCTCGGGCAACACTGAACCTCACATTGCCTCTGATGGTTATGGGCTGGCGACAGTGTTTGCTAGCGGAGCCGCCATCAATGTGTGAATGTGCATGGGTGAATAGGACTGTGACTGTAAAGAACTTTGGGCCTTTGGGAAAAGGTAGAAAAGTATATGCCATTGTCAGAAGTAAGAGCTCTGTCTCTCCCTTTGGTCGCTGGGGTACTACAGCTCCCAGCAACCCCAGCACACACTTCCTTGATGCCGCACACCTGACTTTTATTCATTCAATCAACCAAAGCATATTTAAGCTCTGCACTGAGTGAAGCTCAGTGCGAAGTATAGTTTGTGCCACTCTGCCTTCCCCACCGAGTGGTCTATTTGGACCTGAGCTTCTGTCTCATGACCCTGAGTCTGACATTGTTTGCCTGCCGACTGCCCCAACCCTCGCCTGGATCCTGATTATCCTGTCTCTCCTCTGATGATCTTGTGCTTGTTATTGACCCCTGTCTGCCTGACCCTGATTTAGCTTTGTGGACCTTTAGCTGAGCTAATAAACCTGCTGCATTTGCCGTCTGCCTGTTCTTGTGACAGCCGTTTACCACTTACCATATTTCACATCTACCAATCAGCAAATCATTCTCCAGAGGTTTCCGCACTATAAGGCACACTTAAAATCCTTAATTGATAACAACAAAAAACAACAATGCGCCTTATAATCAGTAGCGATTAATATAATGATTAATTCTGGTTGTTCTTGCTGATATCTGAACAATTTCTGTCACAATGTCTGTCTGTTTTTTTATTTATTTATTCTTTTTTTTATAGAGTTGCAAACAACTTTGGGTGCTTTGTAGATACTGCTCCAACCTTCGCCTGGATCCTGACTACCCTGTCTCTCCTCTGATGATCTCATGCCTGTTATTGACCGCACACGTGTTGCGGTGTCGGACAGTCTTTTTTTAATTGTTGCAAATCCGGTTGAGGGTCACAGGTATTGTGAATATGCTGACGTGGCTAATGCTCCTAACATGGCTAATGTGTAGTGTGTTATAAACAAGTTCTTGAGTTACTGTGAGTGTAGCTATTAAAGTGTGTTTGAAGGACTTGTCTCTGACTCTTATGCCTCGCCTAACGCGCCTTGTAGTTGGGTGCGCAATATATATGACATCATTTTGAAAATAGACCGTTTATTGGCCGTGTGCCTTACAATCCAGCGCACCTTATAGTGAGGAAAATAAATTAAAAATGAGCAATTGTTGTTGTCATGTCTGCAACCTCTCAGATTTTATTATTTCAAATGTTTAACATCCTTGAGTGGAAAGTAAAGTAACTGTGAGAAGGCGAACGCACACCTGGATCCCTACAAATTGCCCTCTCTTTCATAGAATGTAAGTTTTCCGGTGCACTTCCACCTCATCTGGTATCAATCCTCCCTCCTATATGTTACTTATGTCAGCGCCTCTACATTATAATGAAATGTTAACTCTGTCACAAGTGCGAACACTTGCCAATCGCTGTGTGATTACAGCAGTGCTTGACTGAGTGAGATAATAATACAATCACACACATGGACACACACACTGAAGCAACCACACACCAATCTTGGCAGTGTATGGTAGATGCTGGGAGTGATTAAAGTGGCAGACTTCTGAGTGTGTCACCTGCTGCTGGTGTATCTTAAATCAGGACAGTGGGGCTCAGATTGGGTATTGACTGGCCCACAGAAGTCTCCATCCATCATGCTGAGAAACGATAGCGCAGAGGCCGGCCTGATGTAGCCATATACTACTGATGTCGCTGGCTGACTGGCTGGGGGGTGGGGGTGGGGGGTGTGTGTGACGTGAACTCAGGGTTATGGCACAGGCTCTTTTTCCCCTTTATTTTTAATACAGCATGGTGAGCAGTCAGAGAGACGCAATTCAGCAGGAGATGTGGAATGACAGGCCGTCAACATGGGGATAAATGTTCACAGCGAAGCAAAAAGCCACCTGTGACTAACACAAGCTGACAAACACACTTCAACATGCAGCACTTATCATAAGAGTGAAAGCCTCCTTTTGTATCTCTGTTATTGAGAGGGCGAGACAAAAGGCAGACGGTAGCATCAGTACACACTACGGATACAGCTTTGGGATCAGCCTCAGTCATGGTACCAAGCGTCAACTAGAAATTCCTAAGGTTTCTATGATTTCTCCAGTCACTTTAACGTAGGCCGGTATTAACAGTAAAATAAAAAAAAGTACAATATATGTAGCTTACTGTTAAGTAACACATTGTCTTGTCAGGCCCCCAAAAAAAGAGGAAAAATCACCACCTGGATTTAACTAAGCAAGTCGGGAAGAGCATCCCATTGGAATACAACTACAATGATTAATGTGTTTCAGCTGGCAACAAGCTAGGTCAGCTTATTACCCGAATATACTGAATGACCAAATTCTACCGTCAATAGATTTTTTTTTCCTTTAATGACATAGGAAATATTCCAGGATGACAATGGTAAGATTCATATTCCTCAAACTGGGAAGGAGTTGCTTGTAGACCGAGGAGGTAACGCAAGGCAGTGATGGGAAGAGTTAATAGAATGTCCTGAATAAGCAGCAATCTACCTTTGGTGACTCTTCATAGACTTTTTTCCACTGGAACGCAAAAAGGATCTTCTAGGTTTCTTTAAAACCCCCATCGTGTTACTTCTGGGGCTTATATGTCTTGTTAAAACTCTGACACGCAACATTTCAGGGTAAAGACAGAGTAAGAATGACTACAGGATCCTGTTCTTCGAGGCAACTGATCTGTAAAGGTTCCTCTAAGTACAGTGGTCCCCAACATTTTTGACGCAACGGACCGGTATGACATAACACAAAACTTAAATGGACCAGTCTTTCAAATGTAGGCGGTGATTTTCATAACAATACTACGATGAAAGTAGAGACATAACAAGGCGAACCCCGAGCTTTTATTTTGACACACATAACATTGTACATCGCACAGGTGTCATCATCCTCTCCCCTTCCCACACTCATGGTGGAAAAAAGAAGTACCCTCTATTAAATGTAGCTTTCTTTTTTTTGGAAATCGAAGGCTCATCTTCTGTCTCCTGGTTGGGCGTATTCCCCTTGACAAAGAAACTTTCCAAAGACGTTTGTTGTTTACTCATTTTGCTAGCTCCTGGGTTTTATTTTAGCGGTAACCTATCACGTGACCGAGAAGAGCGACTTGGCCAGTGTCAAGAGTGACATAGACGGATGTAACAGAGAACCGGGCAATTTTTCAAAATAAAACATCTTTCAGATTCCGAAATAGATAAAACAAAAGTAATGTAAGTTTTTTTATTCTTTCTCTGCGGCCCGGTACCAAATGACCCACAGACCGGTGGTATTTTAGGTGTCACCGGAGATGTCTCTGAATAGCAAACACTCTTTGACATTGCTTAAATCCTTGATCATTTACTTAATCAACGTGAATAAGATGATTCTGATCAGCTTTGCAACGATATGCAACTCTTTATGAACGTTAAGTGATCTGTAACGACGCAAAGCCGCTTTCCTCCGTGACAGTCAACTTATTTACATTGATTGCATAAGCATTTTACTCCTGGAAAGTGTTACACTTCAGCACAAAAAGCTGTTTTTCTCCACTACAGAATACACTGGAAATTCTGTTAATTCCGCCAACGGTTCAAAAGTTATGGTCAAAGAATGTAAAAGTATTAAATTACCTTAAAAACACCTATTTTTGCATAACATTTACACAACATTTCTTCCATAAATCTGAAACTGTACATAAAACTAAATTCCAAGTGGTCAATGAAGACATATTAAGTAAAAAAAATTACTAGGATTGAGAACAAACAATTTTTATGTTTTTAACAAAGATTAAAAGACTGTGTAAACACAAATTTAAATGTTTAAATCCGAAAACAAAGCAAATACTAGCTAAAGAAAATTGGAAAAATGTCTTAAAAAGCAGGTGAATCTCCACTGAACTCTTGATTGGTTGATTGATTGATTTAATTGGCCCTTTTTAAGCAATTTCAGCAATAAAAACACAGGAAAAAGCCAACAAAAATAAAAATAAAACATCTGTAAAAGCTGTTCAATATGTTAATTTGTTAATTTATCAAAAAATATATATGATGCTACCTTCTTGAACTTATTGTTCCTTAACATAAACAGACATATTTGCACTCAAACAAACAGTTCATACACGACACATAAAGACTGTCACTAAACTACAATGTTCTAATGATTGTTTTCCAAGTGGTGTTACAATTATGTCACAACTCTTATGTCTGTTTAAAACCAAACTTGTCAAAGCTAATAACTTTTATAAAGCCTTCAAGTGAAATTTTGAAAGAAAACCATCCTAATACCATTTTGGCATCAATCCTGCATCATAAATTCCTCATCAGCAGTGAAGACTTTGGAAAGCCAGTCAAATGAGCAGTGAACCATTTTTTAGCTCAACCTCTGAAGTCATGTGATGTCATGACCTGGATGCCAGATCTATGTAGCTAAAGCACAACTGAGCCCGGTTTTTTGTTCTTTTTTTGCCATTTTTATTCCTTTCACTTCAACAAGTAACTAACTCCCCAGTCTAACAGTCAACATAGTCAAGTTAACCGTGTATGAAGTCTTGACCGGTGCTTTCAGCTTCAAAACAATTCTCATTAGCACCAAACAGGACTCTCTTTGTCCACACACTCTGCCTGTAAGAACATGTTTGTGTGCTGTGCTTAGCGGTTGTAAGTAAAATCAACCTCTGCACTAAAAATAATAATAATTCGTGCAGAGCCCTGGCCCAACAACACGCATGAAGAACTATTCTAACTTCACGGACAGGAGGTCCTAATTAGGAGGTTTGTGTTGGAAAACACCAGTGGCAGCAATGCATCTACCCACGGCAGAGTCCAGTCTGCTGCAAGAGCTTAATTCCTCATACTAATGTTTGTGACCTTAATAGGTAGACAAATCAATGATATTGCTTGAATACGCTGCATTTTTTATAACAGATCCGTCTGATGTTCAATAAAGAGCTTGAAAAAGGAAATATCACGGATGCAATTAGATTAGATTTTTATATTAAGTAAATTCAACTTGTAAATATTTTTCCCTTAAGCTTGTAAAAATGACATACTACTGTTTTACTTTTTATATTGGTTAGTTAACTTTCACAAAACATTTGAGTAGAAATTTGATTAAAAAATATATATATTTACATTAAATATGTGATAGTTGCTTTTGGTTGTTTTACAATCAAGAAGAAAAAAAACTGGCACCTAAAGACAATAAAATTGGCAGGTTAACATTTAAATCAGAAAATCTGTGCATCTCCAGTACATGCCAACACACACTCAGTCTGGACGGCCTGAGCAGCATCTTTTGACTATGTGCCTAATGATAATAAATGAGCCATCATGAGTGGGGAGGGAGACACTAAGTCATCGCTCCCATCGACAGGAGGAAGACTGGGAGCACCAAGGTCACCCCACTGTCAGCATCACTCTCTCTAATGACTCCTCGCGTTCTCCCCCGTGCACACACATGCACATACGTGTGCGCACAGGTATGAACAGCGTCATAACAAGTCCCATCCGTGCCAGGCTCACACTGACAAATCGTCCAACAGAAAACACCATATTGGTTCTTTGTCACCTTAGATGCAACCTGAGATAAAATAAATGCTCTGTATCAACGAATAAGAGTTCTCACTTTTAAAAATGAGTTCTCTATTTACTCTTAACCAGCTGTAGGAGACTCAAGACATTCATGGGTTAACGTTTTCCTTTCACATTTTCAATTAGGCAAACATAATAATGTGAATGTTTTCACGTTTTACCCCAAAGCTTGTTGCAGTTGTCTGCATGGATTCAGTGATAAAACATTATCAACAGTTTGTTGGCAACAAAATATTAGATTATGTAATACTTCCTTGTTGTTTTTCTTGTTTGCTCTGTCAATATTAAGCATCTGTAAACGCAGAAAGATAGAGTACAAGGCTTTGAAAGTGGATATGTTAGCACTAGGAGACAATCATGATCTTTATAAGACACCCAGGGTGCAAAAATTCAATCAACACTTCGGTAATGGATCTTATTGGATGATAATCTGCCAAGCCACCAGCTCGGATCAAAAATACCTTTTGGAGCTGAGGACGTAACCTGCTGGAGTCTATTTGGAGCCAAATGCTAAAAGTAAAGCTCTGTGAATTAATTAATTAAATTAATTTAAATTAAACTTTATTTTTATAGCACTTTCCTGCTAAAAAAAGAATCTCAAAGTGCTTCCCATAATAAAATAAATAATAGTAAGATTTAAAAAATTTGTAGTTCAAATACCAAATAGAAATACTATTAATAAAAATAAAATAGATAAATAAAAACACGTAAAAAACCAACACATACACATCCCAGAAGTAGAATCAAAATAAATCGGATTAATTGTTACTGAGATTTTTTTTTTTTTTAAACTTGTCCTGTCCAACAGCTAGGCAAACAGATGAGAGCCGAGGGCCTCTTGTGTTGGACATATTTTATTTTAAAAAGAGGGGTTATTAATCTTCAGACAAACCAAAGGTATGTCTGAATAAACCCCTTTTGTAATTGAGGCCAAACTTTATTAATTTCAATCATGTTTGAAAATCTTTGGTGTTGGACCGGACGGAAAAGGAAAGAGGGGAAGAAGAGAGAGGGACTTTAGAGAGAGGGGGGGTAGGAGGGTGATAATAGGAGGGGAAGGGGGGTAAGACCATGAAGCAGCATAGAGCAGACAGGTTTACTGGTTTTTTATCATTACGGTATGGTTCAAATGCAGTACAAAAAGGGCGGGGCCTGTTCACACACACTCAAATATTATCAACACACCTGCTAGCTGCAAAAATGTCCACATGTCAACATGTACACAAAACAGATAGTGTTCATGAACGCATACCTATGCCTTTAAACCAACTAGTGTGAAATCTTTCATTCATTCAATCATGCAAACTATTAGTGCAAAGGTGAACTAACACCTGTGCTCAAGTGAGTGTTTATGTTCTTCTAAAATGGATGGTGGAATGTGAAAAGAAGGAGGAGGAGCGCCCAGCCACCCCCACACCCAGACCCCCGCCGCAGCAGCAGCCGGAATTCCCCCAACGCCATACGGGAACAGGCAGGGAACAACTGCCCCCCGGGCGACCAAGACCGCCACCCAGGCCAGGGCCAGCAGGACCGCCGCGAGGCCCCCAGAGCCAGAGAGCAGGGAGGCGCGGAGGGAAAGAGAGCGCCGCCCCAGCCCAGCCAGGAAAGCAGTCCCCCCCCCGCCGCGCCGGAAGAGCCCAACGCAGGGCCCCACCGGAGAGGGACGCCCACAGCCCCAGACGAGCACCCCACCACCACCCAGGAGTTCCGGGCATCCCCCCGCCCCGACCCCAGGTACGAGCCAGGACCCCCCAAGGGAGACCCGCTCCGCACTCCAGGCAGCCACCCACCCAGCCCACGGTTGGTCCAGGTAGGAGCAAGGCAGGGGCCCGCCGCCCCCGCCCAGGAGGGGGGAACCCCGGGGAAAAAAGGGTGGCCCACAAGGGGTGTTATAAATATGGCCCGACCAGGCTCGGCCATGTTGGAAGTTTGGCGGGGCCCAGCGCCCAGGGGCAAGGACCAGGACCCACCCCCCAGGGACACGAACACCCCCGGCTCAGGTGTAATATGAACCCCCCCACCGTGCGGAGAGAGCACCGCCGTTACTGAGATTTCTAAAATTAAATGAAAACATGTAGACAACTAAAAACTATATATAGGCTTTACTAAAAAGATACGTTTTAAGTTTGTTCTTGAAAACCTGCACAGTGGACAAAGCCCTTACATCCTCAGGGACGCTGTTCCACAGGTGAGGCTGTTCCTCGGGTGAGGCTGTTCCACGGGTGAGGCTGTCTCACAGATGAGGCTGTTTCACAGGTGAGGCTGTCTCACAGATGAGGCTGTTTCACAGGTGAGGCTGTTCCACAGGTGAGGCTGTTCGACAGTTGAGGCTGTTCCACAGGTGAGGCTGTTCCTAAGGTGAGGCTGTTCCTAAGGTGAGGCTGTTCCTAAGGTGAGGCTGTTCCTAAGGTGAGGCTGTTCCTAAGGTGAGGCTGTTCCACAGTTGAGGCTGTTCCACAGGTGAGGCTGTCTCACAGATGAGGCTGTTCCTAAGGTGAGGCTGTTCCTAAGGTGAGGCTGTTTCACAGGTGAGGCTGTTCCATAGGAGAGGCCCCCAGTGCTGATATGAGGCCTCGCCGTGGGTTTTTGTTCTGACTTTCACCAGCAGACCTGCACCTGTTGTCCCAAGGACTCTGGGACAGTCATAAGTAAATCTGATAAAAATGAGGAGTCAGTTCCATTTAAACTGTTATAAACAAATACAAAAGAACCTTTAAAATCCATCTGGAAGCTGACTGGAAACCAGTGCAAACATTTCAAAGTTGGAGTGATAGGCTTCTTCTTTCTGGTTCTAGTTAAATGCGTGCAGCCGAGTTTTGGTGTGGTGTGATTCCTGAAGCTCATTGGTAAAAGATCTGGACAAAATGAACATTTTTGAAATGTTTGATCCAGATGATGGAGGAATTGGTCATTTTGTTCAGTTTTTGGGGGTTCTTAGTTGCCATTGTGTTTAGATATGTTGTGTCCTTCTGCTCAGGCCTGTGGCTTTCACACCTGGTTTGAGTTCATTGCCACGCCTGCTGCTCGATTTGATGACACCTACAGGGTTTATGGTTGAACAGTTCTCTGCTAGAGCCTTCTTATGCGTTAGCCTAAGTATTTTTTGTCGTAGCAGTTCCATGGAGTCTTGATTAAGACGTACTAAATGGGCAGCATTTCAAATTCAATGTTGATAAATTGAAAATTATGCAGATGAGTGTGTTATTTGTGGTTATATACCAACTTAAGGAAGTGCAACATTGAAATACGGGTCGGTGGGCTGAAAAGCACCGTGAAAGAAGGTCTAAATTGAGATTTTTCTCCAGAATCCAAAAATGCATTCTTTGAACCTAACGAGCTTCTGTAGTCCGACCAAAATTGCTGATTAGAGTTTATGCGGTCGTCTATGACAAACTAACCCGTCCAGGATACTGTATATCCTACATATCCCCAATAAGTTCCAGTTCTGATCTGTTTTTCAGCTTTTGTGCCCCCTCCCCCGTCCCAGTCTCACCTGGTTTCATGGCATAATCGTCAACAGCTGCTTCTCTTTTAGGTAATTAGTCCTCCGTCTATTTACAACCACAGTTTACAGTCTGACGGTGTCAGGTCATCTGTTTTCTGTCATCTGGTTCAGTTTTGTTCTCCCTTGTTTCTAGTTTGTCCAGTTTAGGTTTTCAAAACGCAATTTGCTCCTGTGTGCGTTTGTTACACCATCGTTATTAGAATCGTTTTAACCATTTCCAATAGGGGGAATTGTGTAATCTAGCTTCAGCTCTGGCGTTAAAAAATATTGTAACTCTGTAACTGTTCACGTAATTAATAAAACTCCAATTGATTCTAAAGCTGAGAAAAGCAGCCTTGTGCTGAAATGCAAGACTTTACAGCAGTAGAGCAGCTTTCATTTCTGCATCTGGAAAAACATCGATTGGTCGAAGAGTTACTATCCTTCAAACAGCGAGATTTATTTTTTCCTGTTGCCGGCAACAGCTCCGGTGCTTTTATTTGTTTATTTAATAAAATTTGTTTTCGAAAAAATGTTAATAATAAAGTGCAGTCAACATGACCCAACAACAATGATAGTAAAAACCACAATAACAAAAATAATATTAATATTAACACGTGTTTGAAAGGGAGCAGGCAGCATATAAGCTTATTAAAACCTGCCCCGTAAAAATACAAATCAAACAAACAATAAAAATAAATAAATTCAATAGATGTGTTTTCAGCATAACCATAATATAATAATTATAATTTAATGGTCATAGTCATGTTATTCTTCATCAATATACACAACAATAAACACTAATAATAATATTTAATGGTTAAGGAAATCAGAAAGAAAATGACAAAGAAAGTGATGTTTTTTATTTTTATGAAAATTAAATGTTTAACGCCAAATGGGCTGTTTATTTTGTATAGCTGAGGCACGAAGGCGTTTACAGAGGGGTTCCTTCTTTAGAACGCTTGTTAAGCGATGTTCCACTTGTTGTATAATACAAGCCAACAAAAAAAAGTCCAACTGGGAGGATTAAAATTGGATCAAACATCGTTTTTTTAGCTGCCTTTGTTTCTAAAAGATTGCAGCATCTGTATCACAAGTTTGTTTTAGAAAAATGTCAGCTTCTGCAAACGGTGGAGATAAGATTTCCCGCTCGTTGGACTTCTACCTTATCGCAAGAAGGTTTGCGGTGCAGAACTCAACCAGGACCTTTCCGTGTGATCATTCTGACATTTACCCTACAGTCCACGATAACTGAGATCTTTTAGTGCAAAAAAAAGAACTTTCCTTTTGTCCATCATAACCTTTCACTCTGCAAGTACAGTTGATAGTGATTTATTGTTTTTGAGCTCTCAGGTTGTTTATTTTTTTGGAAGAACAGGAAACTTGACAGCATGAGCTGCTGAACACTGTTGTTTGCTGTACTCTAAAGTTATCTCTAACATTGTAGCATCTCTTAAATGAGTCATACTACTCTGTGCTCTAGTCATATGCCAATCCTCACACCTCACACGGCAGAACATGAGCAACCAGGTTTGCCCTTTAGCAAACCAGCAGATCGTATCAGAAAAAAGACTAGGATTCTCACCTAATGAGCCGTCCCGCTTGAGACAAAGACCCCAACTCTAACCCAACGACACAAACACTTCAAAGCAGCTGATTTCATTACGGCTGCACTCAAAACACAAATTTGAGCAAAGGAGGCGTCATCACATGAAAAAAGCAAAAAAAAAAGGAACAGGAAGGTAGTGCCTTCACTTTCAACTCGTTTTTTTTTTTTTTTCGTCAGACGTGCACACATCTGTGCATGTGCGTGCACACGTGTACGTCGCAAGTTCAAACTTGAGCTGTAGAGAGCTAATTTGCACCACATTGAAATGCATCTCAATTAAAGAGAAACACATCGAAGTGCCAGGGGAGGAGAGAGAAGAAAGATGTGAGAGGAGGAAAAGGAAGAGGGGGGGGGTGAAATAGATAGTGTGTGAGTATAGGGGACAGGGGGGGGCTCAACTATAACTGGCGAGAAAGAAGAGAAAGACAGAATTGGAGGGATAGGGTGTGTTTTTCGTCTTCTCTCTGGGAAAAAACATGTCGTTTGGGATGAATCAAATTTAAAAGGGGGAAAAAAAGGGGGTCTAGGAAAGTTTGAGGTGGTGGAGAGGTGGTGGTGGAGTTAATTACCCCCTCCTCCCTACCTTTGGTGAGATGCCAGCACACCGGGGTTCTCCCTTTTTAATGCCGTGTTTGTTTGCACGTTTGCACCCGGCTATTTTTAAAACCATAGGCCGTCTCCTGTTCGTCTGAACGGACGGAAGAAAAGGCAAAGCGATTTTGCATAATCACGTGAGCAAATCTGGAATTTTTGCCTTGCACTGGACGCCCCACTTGTCCCATTTGTCCGTCATAGAATGAGGATAATGTGTGAGAGTGCATTCTGTGATTTATCAGATGTGCAGATGAAAGACCAACAGAAACCGGAAGACCGAAAGGAAGAAAAAAAAGCGCTCGCAATCTGTCACACACAGACAAAAAAAAATCTGGATTTGTTTTTTCCAACCATTTTGCATGGATGATATGTTCTTATGACTACTGGTGCTTACCCACCATCTTAACAACTCTTAATTCAGTCAGAGCCCCCATTAAGCACAGAACGCCAAACTTGTCTGCATTTTCCCAAAAGCTCTTTGAGCCGCTGCCTGCCTCTGGTCTTCAAATAAACAAAGCTATCACCACAGAAAAGAAAGTCCTTGTAATCTTAGTCTGATGGAAGATGAAGCGACACTACTGCTAAGTGCAGCGGCGGTACATTGCTAAGCCATGACGTAATGCACCTGCTTATGGACATAGTCAAAGAAAAAGGACCGTCAGAAAATGTTCACCCCAATCTACCGTATTTCCGACATTATAGGGTGCACCGTCAATGAATGGCTTATTTTTTAACTTATGTCATATTTATACCGCATCAAACTGCAACGTGCATTGCGCGAGCCAAAAGAGTCAGAGATAAGTCTGTACCTCAGTCAGACTATTGACTGCGTTCACAGTAACTCTAGAGCTTGTTTGTAACACGCTACGTGTTAGAAGCGCTAGCTGCGTTAGCCGCGTTAACGTGATAATAATACCTGTAACTTCCAAGCAAACTGACGGATACCGCTAAAACAAACATTACTGTGACCATGCTAACTCCCAACCTTGTTAGTAGCACGAAAAAATAGGAGTCCAACACCGCTACACGTTAGCCGTGTCAGCGTAATCACAATACCTGTAACTTCCAACCTTGTTTGCCAAATGTAAAATAACCGGACTGATACCTCTAAAATAAACGTCACTTTAACACTAACTCTGAACCCTCTTAGTAACACAGACAAAACAGCTCAACACCACCACATGTTACCAGCACTTGCCTATTAATAATAACATCTAACCCTGTGTGTAACTCGTAAAATATACAGATTGACCTTTTGAGGGAATGCCTTATACCCCTTGAAATCGCTTCAACATAACTAAGAACAATCAGAATTAATCCTTGTATACTATTGTTTTTTTACAGAAGAAAATTAAGGCTTTTAGGTACGCCTCATAGTACAACATATACTGTATGTAAAGCCTCTTTCTAGTCACTCATATATCAATGATAGTCCATGGCAAACAAGATTGATGGTGCTCCTCTGTAAACTCAGCAAAGAAATTAGGTCTTTTTTTCTCATGTGTGCCAATTAGAGCTGTAAAAAAGAGATTGAGTAGTTAAAACTTGGCCTTTTTTTGACAAAAATCACACCACAATCACAGCTAAAAGCTCCCATCATGCTTAATCTCTAGTTATAGGGAAAGGGTACCTTGTCTGTCGTGTTTCAATCCAATATAAATTGAAAACAATTAGCTATTGACCTAATTCAAACATAGCTGTGACCAGTAAGTGTTTTTTCCCCCACTCCGATCTAGTTTTGATCTATTTTTAAAGAATTTCCAGTTGTCTTTTAATTATAATGATGATGTTTTTAGCCAAAATCTTCTAGGACATAGTTTCTGCAGAGTGGCAGTAGTTCATGTATTGTAGGCAGGACCTTTGGCATGGAGCAACCCCGGCCCCTCTTCCTCTCCGCATTGCTGAGAGCTTGGAGCAGGGAGCTTGTAGCCCGCCATGCGCAATTTCTACGTCACAAATACAATCTTTTTCAAATGGCATTTTTTCATCTGATTCAGATTCACATCAATTAGATTAAAAAAAAAACTGAGAAATGCAACTTTAGGCTTAATTTTTGTTAATAAAAGTTCTCCATTGTCAAAAAATTGAACACGTTAAAAACACCTAATTTACAATTTTCATCTGAGTGGGTCTGTAAGAGTTGTAGTGGGGCAAAAGAAAAATACTAATAACTGGTTTTAATGGCTGACGAATGAAAAATGAATGTGGGACACTCTGAAGAGCAACGCTTTTTTTTCCCCCTAAGCTGTCAGATTCTTTTGAGAAGCACAACATATACTAAAATAACAAGAACGCGCGCCAAGCCTTTCATGTGACTGCATGCAGTTCAACCCTGCGCTGAGTTAAAAGGTCCTGCTCTGATCAAGAGAGACTGCCTTCACCATTTGGAATTTAAAAAAAAAAAAACAATGAAAAAAAAAACCAACGAGGGCCTCCGTTCACACATGAAGCTGACATGTTCAGTTACCATTAGAATAATGGCAAGGAGTAGGGTCTTAGGGAGGCAGTGAGGACTTTTAAAAGATCCTTTAGCAGTTTGTAAAAATCCCTCAGTTGAGATTATTTATAGAACATTATCCTTACAAATCAAGTTTTAATAAAAAATATCCCCACATCCTCGGGTGTTGACATGGTGCTGGTGTTAGCATCCAACTCTCTGATGCAAAAGCCGCCACTGGGTTGCTTTGATTCATATTAGACATGCACCAATTGCAATTATCCTGGCTGATTCCAACTTCCGATGTCTTTTCTTTTTTGTTAGCTGTATATTTTTGAAGGTCTATTATGGTAAATATGGCTAAAAGAGAATCTAAATGTACGGTTTTGGAGGTTAGAAAGCATAATTAAACACATAACGCATCCTCTTTTGGTGTTATTTTAGTGGTATTTAACAACCAATGACCATTAATAGCTTTTTTTAATTCGAAAATGTCAGACGTGAGAAGGTGTTGAATCGAACAGAACAGACATTTTTCACTGAAAAGTTAAGCCATTTATTTTGATTACAAGGTCTTTCACCTTGTTTTCTTACTTATTTCAGAATAAAAGAAAAAGTTTTTTTTTTCTCCTTGTTGCTCAACATTTGAAATAAAATTCCAGACCCGAGCAGGGTAGAAAATGTTCAAATAAATATATACTTCAAAACTGTGTTCTGACATGACTTCTGACGAGCTTGAGGCTGTGGCACGGCTCTGCCCTACCTTCCCACCTTCTTTATTGCTCAGCAAAAGGAGTCAAACTTAACTATGCAACTTCTATTCATTGTGTTGGCTTTTATTAGACAGAAAAATGCATCTTGGACGAACTGTGGCCGGATTTTCCGCAGAAGGGGAAGCTATGCTGTGAGTCAAAATCAAGTGTGTGGACAGTATTTTCTTCGTAACCTCGGATTGTCTAGTCTGACTGCACAGGGAGTGGATTTTATGAAGCAGATGTTATTGGTAAGAAGTCTGTAAAAAGCTCCAGATCCTACGCACAACTAAGTCCTGACGAGTTTCCCAACTAATGAAACAAAAACTCTTCATCAAGCATCAAAAAGATATCTCAATCAATAGGAGTCAATGGTTCAAGATTTCCATCTTATCAAGTGATTTGTTTTTGGACAGAAAAACTTCTGTCATTAAAAGCAAAAATAACTACTGTCAGCTTTGAAGTGACACCACAGCAGGTGGTGACAGGAAAAACTGATGTGTGTGTGTGGGGGGGGGGGGGGGGTGCAGTGGCTAAATGTTTGGTTGACCGCATGATAGTCGGTGATGTCTATTTGCATGAGTTCCTGACTGAGACTCATCTAAACAAAGTGCAGGAGGTAATTAGAAGGTGGAGGGTTTTGGACACTTTTTTTCAACATTCTTCTCTTGTGTTTATCTTGTGTGCCCCCCCCCCCCCCCCCAATGTCAACTAAAGTCTGTGGTGTTGCTTGGACAATCTTTTTAGCCATTTAGACTTCAGCTGAGCTCAAATAAACCATGGCTTTCAATCATATAAACCTCAAGCTGGTAAAAAAAAAAGACATGTAAAAGCTAAAAGATCCTGCTGCAAATGAGTGAGGACTGTGACAGCCAGACACATAGGGATATGAGCTAAAAAGGAAAAAACTGCTTACACGGATATTCTCTCCCTCCAGAACTTTGAGTTAGCATAATCCCTCTCTTTCCTTCTTGTCCCTTTTTTTCGCTCAATCATTCTGTGTCGTTGATAGGAGTGGCACACACAAACATTGTGCACACTTTTTTGGAGGGAGTGTTAACAGGGGGATGGCCTCATACTGTACTTGGGAGCACCGCAACACATTAGCAAAACTACTCAGACAACCTCTGTGGGCACTTTTGTCTTGTCTTCGGTGTCTTTTATGGCCTCTCAATCTGCCCTTGATGACACCGCTTATGAGCCTTTAAGCAGCGCTCTGTTGTGCATGGGCCTGACAGATCGAGATGTCATTACATTAAGTAGAAACCCTCTATTAGCTCCAATGGTGGCACATAACCAGATTATCGGCTGCGGACAGCAAGTGTGGCTATGTGGGAGGTGAGATGATAACGGATGGCGTGTGGGAGAGTAATGTTTTATGTTGGAAGAAGTGTGATATCTCCATTATAGACAAGCCTAATTGATAAACAGGACAATAAAAAAAAAAAAAAAACACCAAATGGCCCCATACATTTCTGCAGCCCTTTAGGATGACAATGGAGAATAATAGCAAATTAGGAATAGGTATCAGATAATGTCATCATTGAGAAGACATAAAAGTCTAATAAAAGCCCCCCTTACTTAATATATGAAAAAAAATCAGGGGTCCCCTAAGGACCAACCCTCCCCTCCCACTCTCCAGCCGGCATCACTACCCCCCACCCCCCCGCCCCTTTCGTGATATGAATAACGACCATAGTGGTTATTATCACAAATGGACACGTTTAATTCGCATGCGTAATAAGGATGGAGATGCCCGAGGGAGGAAGAGGGCAGCGTTCCCACACTCTTCTGATACACTTCACTTGGGATCATCTCACACACAAATAAAGAAAACAAAAACAAAAATCTCAGTTGTGCACAAACAAAAGTCGACAATCAATAAAATGGAAAGAAAGTGCGCGCGCGCTCACCAGAAAGCCGGGATCAGCGCGCGGGGTGCGGAGAATCCCGAGGAGTTTCTCGCGTCTTTCTTCGCTCCAAGTTGAAGGCAGGAGATCGGAACGGATCCCACAGTCTGCGAACACAGAGCACAGTTGAGATGGAATAAAAAGGGGGAGTCCTATACCTCCAGTCTCCCGGGCTGCAATCGAGGTCACTCGCTTTTTACCCGCCCACCTCTTCCCCCTTTTTTTTTCATAAAGTACATCAATATTAACACGTGTTCTGCGCGCTCAAGCGGGGCTTTACCTCTTAATGAAGACGGAATGACAATCGGGGAGTAAATGAGACGGGCAAAGGAGCTGGTTAGGCAGCGGCTGTCAGATTTGACTTCAAACTAGTGCTGACGATGCGCACACAGATAAGAAGAGCAGGAGGAGGAGGAGGAGGAGGAAAGTGAGAGAGGGAGAGACACGGAGAGGAAGAGGGGCAGGGAAGAGCCAAGCATCCACTGAGAGGAAGATCTCCACGGAAAAGTTCCTGAAGTGGATCAAGACAGATCAGCTGGGGAGGGCAGGACCAGTTACTTGAAAGGTCCCAGTATTAATAAATGGATTTTGATCGCATTTATTTGAAGCCTTGTGCTGCGTATACAAACTAACAAACTACACACAACTTTATTCTACACCATGCATGTCAATACACGCAATCCAGACTGATTATGATGACTTTAATGATAATGACTTTAATCTTTTAGTTTCACCAATTTCGATGTCACTCCTACAGGGGCGGAGCTTAAAAATGTTGTAGCTCCGCCCCTGCACTCTTGTCAGAATATCTTTCTGATGACAGTAGACAGTGTTTGGTCACATGACCCAGTGTTATATACAGTATATTGGACCCTTTTAATGCCAGTTTGTCCCACATACACATTTTGACACCAACAACTCAATCAAAAACATGTTAAAGATAACAGAAACAATTAAAAGAAGCGAATACAAAATGTATATATTTTAGAAAACAAAAAAACTAAACGCAACAAAATAAAAACAAAACAGTTTGGAAAACAAAAGTCATTTCAAGAAATGTTAAAAAACTAAACAAAATAGGAAACCAGTGTAGGTACCGTAACCATTCGGCCTGCAATAACCGTTCGGGGTCCTTTCGACTGAGGATGACGTCACACTACGGTAGCCCCACTTGGACAAACTACATCGCGTGGAGATCAGCTTGGGCTCTACATATTTTAATTTCACGTTTCCTTTTGTAATATAAAGTTATTTTACCCCATAAGTTGTGTCTGACATTATTCTTTGTAATGTTTATAGAGAGATTTTGCCATAACCCACTTAGTAAAAAGATCTGTGGCTTTTAGAACGACCCTTCTGCTCTACACAAGATAACCGTGTCTCTGAGCAGAGCAGCTTTAGCTTCGTGTTCGCAGGCAGGGAAGGTGCTTTGTTATAGAGTGCGGTCCGGAGAAGTGTTCGGACCGCAGTCCGTTTCGCTGTAAATGCCCTTAATGATAATCATAACAATAATAATAGCACGTTTAGAAGATAATCTCGCTCCATGTCGGAGCTCTGCTTGTTTACAGGATCGTGTAATATCTTCTTCTATGGTGGTATTATATGGTGGTAATTTGTCCAGACCAATCACTATCTGACATGTCATCGGACTAATAGACAGCCAATCACATATTGTGACATCAGCACTAGTCGAAGGACGCCGAACGGTTGTTGCCGGCCAAATGGTTATGGTACCTTAACCAGGAATGTCTGGGACTATGGGACATCACTGTTTAGATGATGACATTTGTCCTTCTTTTCAACAAAAAATGTCTAATCCATCCAGTCAGCAAAGTCTTATAGCACCAATATTTTCAGTTTTACGATTTTTGTTTCATTTTTTTAACATTTGATTTTGATTTCTGGAAAATCTAGCCACAGGGGTTGCAAGCCAGTAACTTCTGTGCCGGTCCCAAGCCCGGATAAATAGAGAGGGTTGCGTCAGGAAGGGCATCCGGCGTAAAAATTGCCAAAATAACCATGCGAATCATCCACAACACTTTAGACATACCGGATCGGTCGAGGCCCGGGTTAACAACGACCGCCACCGATGCTGTTAACCTACAGGGTGTCGGTGGAAATTTGACTACTGTTGGTGGAAGAAAGAGGGGAGGCAGAAGGGTCCGTTGCCAGAGAGAGAAGGGAAAAGGCAGGAACATAGGTTTGAGAATAGGGACTCTTAACGTTGGCACAATGACAGGGAAAGGCAGAGAGCTGGCAGACATGATGGAGAGAAGGAAGGTAGATGTACTGTGTGTGCAGGAGACAAGGTGGAAGGGCAGCAAGGCACGTAGTATTGGAGGAGGATACAAACTGTTCTATCATGGTGTCGATAGGAAGAGAAACGGGGTAGGAGTGATTCTGAAGGGGGAGTTTGTAAACAGTGTTCTAGAGGTGAAAAGAGTCTCAGACAGGATGATGAGCCTAAAGTTAGAAATTGAAGGGGTGATGGTGAATGTAGTCAGTGGGTATGCGCCACAGGTTGGCTGTGAGTTAGAAGTGAAGGAGAGATTCTGGAGTGAGTTGGATGAGGTCATAGAGAGTTTTCCCAGAGGAGAGAGAGTTGTTATTGGAGCAGACTTTAATGGGCATGTTGGTGAGGGCAACAGAGGTGATGAGGAGGTGATGGGCAGGTTTGGTGTGAAGGAAAGGAATCTGGAGGGACAGATGGTGGTGGACTTTGCGAAGAGGATGGAAATGGCTGTAGTCAACACTTACTTCCAGAAGAGAGAGGAACATAGAGTGACATACAGAAGTGGAGGTAGGAGTACTCAGGTGGACTACATCCTATGTAGACGAGGTCATTTGAGAGAGGTTAATGACTGCAAAGTGGTGGTAGGAGAGAGTGTAGCCAGACAGCACCGCATGGTGGTGTGTAAGATGACTCTGGAGGTCAGGAAGAAGAAGATAGGGAAAACAGAAAAGAAGACCAAGTGGTGGAAGCTACAGAATGAAGAAACTTGTGAGGAATTTAGGCAGAAGTTGAGGCAGGTCCTGGGTGGTCAGGATGAGCTTCCAGAGGACTGGGAAACTACAGCAGAGATTATCAGGGAAACAGGTAGGAAGGTGCTAGGTGTGTCATCTGGAAAGAGGAAAGACGGTAAAGAGACTTGGTGGTGGAATGAGGAAGTACAGGAATGCCTCCAGAGGAAGAGGTTGGCTAAAAGGAAGTGGGATGTAGAAAGGACTGAGGAAGGTAGACAGGAGTACAAGGAAGCGCAGCGTAGAGTGAAGAGAGAGGTGGCAAAGGCCAAACAGAAAGCTTACGATGAGCTATATGACAGGCTAGACACAAAGGAAGGAGAGAAGGACTTGTACAGGCTAGCCAGACAGAGAGACAGAGATGGGAAGGACGTGCAACAGATAAGGGTGATTAAGGACAGAGATGGAAAGGTGCTAACAACCCAGGAGAGTGTACAGAAAAGATGGAAGGAGTATTTTGAGGAGCTGATGAACGAGGAAAATGACAGGGAAAGAAGGGAGGAAGATGTGGTTGTTGTGGAGCAGGAAGTAGCAGAGATTGGAAAGGATGAGGTTAGGAAGGCTCTGAAAAGGATGAAGAGCGGAAAGGCCGTTGGTCCTGATGACGTACCTGTGGAGGTATGGAAGTGCCTAGGAGAGACAGCAGTGGAATTTCTAACAAGGTTGTTCAATAGGATTTTAGAGAGTGAGAAGATGCCTGAGGAATGGAGGAGAAGCGTTCTGGTCCCGATCTTTAAAAACAAGGGTGACATGCAGAACTGCAGCAACTATAGAGGAATAAAGTTGATGAGCCACACAATGAAGCTGTGGGAAAGAGTAGTGGAAGCCAGGCTTAGGAAGAAGGTGGAGATTTGTGAGCAGCAGTATGGTTTCATGCCCCGTAAGAACACCACTGATGCCATTTTTGCTTTGAGAATGTTGATGGAAAAGTACAGAGAAGGTCAGAAGGAGCTGCATTGTGTTTTCGTAGATTTAGAGAAGGCGTATGACAGGGTGCCGAGGGAAGAGCTGTGGTACTGTATGAGGTCGTCTGGAGTGGCAGAGAAGTATGTCAGAGTAGTTCAGGACATGTATGAGAGAAGTATGACGGTGGTGAGATGTGCTGTAGGTCAGACAGAGGAGTTCAAGGTGGAGGTGGGACTACACCAAGGATCAGCTTTGAGTCCTTTTTTGTTTGCTATGCTGATGGACAGGCTGACAGACGAGGTAAGACAGGAATCTCCCTGGACAATGATGTTTGCGGATGACATTGTAATTTGCAGTGAGAGTAGAGAGCAGGTGGAGGAACAGCTAGAGAGGTGGAGGTTTGCTCTGGAAAGAAGAGGCATGAAGGTCAGTCGTAGTAAGACAGAATACATGTGTCTGAACGAGAGGGATCAAGGTAGAAGCGTTAGGTTACAGGGGGCTGAGGTGAAGAAGGTGCAGGAGTTTAAGTACTTGGGGTCAACAGTTCAGTGTGATGGGGATTGTGGAAAAGAGGTGAAGAGGCGAGTGCAGGCAGGTTGGAGCGGGTGGAGGAAAGTGTCAGGAGTGTTGTGTGACAGAAGAGTGTCAGCAAGACTCAAAGGAAAGGTGTACAAGACAGTGGTGAGACCAGCTCTGCTCTATGGGTTAGAGACGGTAGCAGTGAGACAGAGACAAGAGGCTGAGATGGAGGTAGCGGAGATGAAGATGTTGAGGTTCTCCTTAGGAGTGACCAGGTTAGACAGGATAAGGAACGAGTACATCAGAGGGACGGCTCATGTTGCCTGTGTTAGCGACAAAGTCAGAGAAGCCAGACTGAGATGGTTTGGACATGTTCAGAGGAGGGATAGTGGATATATTGGTAGAAGGATGTTGGAGATGGAGCTGCCTGGCCGGAGGGCAAGAGGACGGCCAAAGAGGAGATATATGGATGTCTTAACAGAGGACATGAAGTTGGCTAACGTTAGGGTAGAAGATGTTCATGATAGAGTGAGGTGGAAAAGGATGATTCGCTGTGGCGACCCCTGATGGGAAAAGCCGAAAGAGAAAGAAGAATTTTGATTTCTGGAAATTACTTTTGTTTTCCAAATTTTTTTTTTTCCTTTTTAACAGAAACCAGACAAGGTAGGTACTATGGGAAATCACTAATGATGACGTTTGTCCATCATTGCAAGCAAAGGTTATTGGCATTGGCATTGGTTTCCATTTTTGTTTAATTTTTTTTTTTTTACATTTCCTTTAGATCTCTGGACTTTGCTTTTGTTTTCTGAAACATATAGTTTTTATTTTGTTTCATTTTTAGGAATTGTGCTATGGTTTCTGGAATTTTACATATATTCATATTTTTTTAAATTCTTGTGATCTTCAAATGATTTTTGCGTGGGGTCAGGGTTACTCCTGCTGCTCTGCAGAAACTGTCAACACAAGCAACACAGGTTTTTCTATATCGTCTAAAAAGGGCCTAACTACAATTGAAAGACCACTGGGAATGCTTTTACAATAGATCTAAATGATCGGAGTGGGTGTTTAAGTATTCACAAATGTGTTCTGTATTGATATTTAAACAATTGATTTAGGGGGAAAAGTGTCTCCCCCTTCTTATTGTCATAAACAAGACATAAAACAATGAAAAAAAAGACAAGATCCTTAAAACCATACTTTGATTGTTGGTGTAAAATCTCTATTTTTTAATACAAAGGTTAATGGACAGTTGCTTCATTCTGGAACTGTCTCAAGTGGGCTGGGGTGGAACTACAAAATGTGGCCTATTCTGCTTTGCGTCAGATTTTGAAATGGAACGGGGTCTTGGAGTTTACTCAAAAAATTTGAAGTACATCATGAAAATTTGGTGGGAAACTTGACAGCTTTGTTAAGTTCGCCCACTTGCCAGTCAAAGAACATGGTTCGTGGTCTAAGAAAATTAGAAAACATACACAAAAACACACAGTTGATATACAAAAAATAAAACAGTAAACATCATCATCATGTGTACATGTTTTTATAACAGGGTGCACAAGTTGTATGGTATAATGTCTGACTTCTCAACATGGTAGGAAATGGAAAACTGCTCCCCTTTGAAACCAGCCCCCAGCGGTCAACTTCTAATTGGCTGTAGATTTTGCTGCAGATTTTGGCAGAATAGGACCTCACCAACCAGGCAAATATGCAGAACAAACAAGTGTGACAGCCGTTGGAACACAGCCAGTAATGATGTTTCTAGAGCCAAGGATTCAAAGGCCACCTGTTCTTCAAAAGACCATGACTCCATCTGAGCAAGCTTTGGTTGTCATTTATGTTATAAAACCGACATGAAAAGAAAACTCAGCCCCAGTTACCATAAATAAAAATTCTAGCAACTAAAGTACAAAATATTTTTTAAACAGTATTCCAAGTATGTTCATACAAGTTTGGATCAAAGTAAATGGAAGCTGCCTTGACTCTGCAAAAGCTACAAATGAGGTCGCCAGATCATTGATTTCTAAACCAGCCTTAAGAAGAAAAGAATCAATATTGGCTCTTGATTCTTCAGATACAACATGCAGGAAAAGGAAACTAACCATGTCATTAATTTTACCCTTTAACACCTGAGATGTCGCCGAAGACGTCTAAACAAAAAACGCTTTCTGACATACCGTAACTCCTCGACCGTCCACATGATTAGCGGGAATCGGTTGATTCTGACGCAAAGAAAAATGACTTTTTATAACGGCTTTTCACCAATATGTAATACATTAACATTGTAAAGTGTTAAATAACAAAGTCACTTTTAAAGTCTCTTTTTTCCCGCAGCAGAATTCACAGTTTTATGCTAATTGGTGTGCAGTGCTGCATATCAGGACAAGGCTGCTTTTCTCAGCTTCGTAGTCTACTAGAGTTACTGTGTGTTACTAATGTCAACTGTGGAAAAGTTAGTGGAAAGAATGTAAACATCGGCGCTAACGCCAGGGTAAAAGAAAGACATATTGAACCTTTTACATGGAAGATGTCGCAGGCCACACTTAAATAGCAAATGCACTTTTAACTACCATACCTGTTCGACCATTTATGTAATTAACACAATTCTAATGGATTCTGATGTCAAGGATAACAGCCTTGATTTGAAACCATTTACATTAGTAGTAGATATGACACGGAGCAAAGCCACTTTGCTCTGTATCATAATTAGCCAATTTAAGTTGATTTCATTAGCACTTTCACCTCAGTAAAGTGTTTCATATCAGCGTAAAGCTGCCTCTCTTTGCTTCAGAATCCGTTGGAACAACGTCAACAGTATAAACTACTGAAGAGTCACAAAAAAATCCCAAGAATCAATACTGATCTTGATTGACTTAAGTTCTGGCAATATTGTTACTCATATTGAAGTATTCACAATATCATCACATTTCAAAGATATTTGTTTGATTTTTGCATTTCCGTTGAGCCATCTTTGCCTTTGTTCCTTGTTGAATCACTTAATCTCAAAGTTCATGACGCTGACTCAAAACATTCACCGGAAGCAATTCCTAAAGATTTGTTTGAAATCTAGACAACACTTTGAAATGTAAAAAAAAAGGAAAAGGTGGAGAAGCATTGCTTTGTGACTCACTTGGTTTTTGGCTTTGAGGCTGAGATGATGATAAACCAGATCAAGCATCACAGTCTGCAGTTTAAAGATGACGCCAGTAACTGCTTTACCTTGAATTCATATTCGTAAGTCTATCAAATGTGGCAAGAAAAGATTGATTTTCCAGCAAAGATGACGCTCTCAACCAGGTAAAAAGACTCATTTGGGTCAGTTTTCCTTCATCTACTGCTAGCTGCTGTTTTCCTTAATAAACTTTAATTGTTTTGGACAAATGTACAGTGATTTAATAGAAATCAAGGGGACATCTACAAATGGACACTTTCTTGTTAAAGATGTTAGAAAATAATTTGTAAAAATGTTAAAATAGCCTATTTACACATGCCCCCTGAAGCCTTTTATGGTAATCTTTAAGATTGCATTGCATACATTTTATGTCTTATAGAAACAAGAGGCCTACTTAACCCTTTTAGAAAAACATAAAAACATCACATTCACCTATTGTTGGTACAATACCAAAATCACAGAAAGACTGCATGGATAAAGCCCCACATTTCGTTCGTAGCACTGTCTTAGTTAGAACCTGTATAATTTTTTATTGGTTTAAATTAATTAAGCCTTTGCCAATCACCGCTAGCTCCGCGCTGATTGGCCGGGACTTGTGCGGGCTGGGGGGAAAAGAGCAAAAACCACTGCGCCACAGTTTTACCATAAAAAATGGAATAATACGGTTATAGGCCTATAGCCTATATCAGCAGTCTACAAATACATACAGTCTATATAGATTTTTCGTAGTTAGGTGAGGAATTTGAACATAGTCTAAGACTTTCAGTCCCAGCAACTTAAGTTTGCAGAAATTTTCTATCTGGTTTTCAACATTTTTAATAATTGTGTGTGGATTATTTTTGCCTGAAAAAGTGCCAGTTTTTTTCAGACAACAAGCTGCTTCAGTCATCTTAAAACTAACACTTTTGCAGAGAAGAACTATACTTTGGAACGGTCTTTAGCCTATTAATCCAAAAATGCTGACTCCTTTTAGAAATTTTTAAAAATACACAATAATCTAAAGAATTATATGCATCAAATTGTTGATGTATTCGTTGATCTCAGTGGTTGAGGTTCCTGGTCGCTTAATTTAATTTTTAAACAGATTAAAATGGAAGGTTTTAAAAATCTGCAAAAATCGAGTCATACTTTATTATGAAACAACACCATAATATAAATGTAGTTCGCAATCTAATTGAAAAAAAAAACGTGAAGGCAAGCACAGCAAGCACAATATATGTACCCCATTAAAAAGTTTTTCATTGCCGCAGAAATTCAAACTCTTCAAACACAATTGCCTGTAAACAGAGAGGGATTTTGGGCTCTACTTTTATTTATGCCACAAAGGGATTTTCATACAACTGACAAATTAATACAGAGGTAAAACTATGGAAAACTGCTAGAAAAAGCAATATATATTCAGGCAACACTTTCAAACAGATTCTTTCCTGAGCAAAAATGACAAAGCAAATCACTGTCACTTTTTTTGGCATTGTTTGTTTAACTGTTGTCGTAAACTTTTAAATTCAGAAAGTTTCCGTGAGAAGTCTCGTCTGCTTAATGTTGCTTTAGGAATCGCTTTCCTTGGTCCTTTCAAAGAAGTAGTATGAAATAAAAAAACATGTAAGGAACAAGAGGAGGCACCATGGAGAGGTAAATTGGGAGGGAAGGAGATCAGGTTTTGAAAAAGGATGAGATACATGACTGTACCTGATGTTTGCGAAAAAGAGGGGGAAACGGGGGAAGAGATTCCAATTGCTGAATCTTTTCTTTTCACATCTCATTCCTGAGTCACCACTTCATCTGTCCACCTACCCCCAGTTTTTTCCTTTCCCGTGTGTCTCTACCTCTTGTTTGTCCTTGTGCTTGCTTTCTTTCTCTCATTCTTTCTCAGAAGGAGCGTATCTCGCTTGCCCATGCATCCAAATGTCTGCAACATCCTGCTCTCTATTTACAGAGCATGTGGGATGAAATGTGTCCATGGGATGTGTGTGTATTGTGTGTGGATCTGTTTGTGCTTGTGTAACTTTGTGTGTCCAAATGTTAATGCACGTGGGCTCATTCGAGTGTGGTTTTTTTTCTTCTTTTCTGATTCGTGTATTGAAATATTGATTCTTCCACAGTCCAAAGCATGCAACTACCTAATGTTTTGCTTTTGTACAAACTAACAGAATAATGTGAAAGTGGTATTCAAAGATAAAGCATGTGATGAAAAGAATGACATTTCAGCCATTGCCGTAATTATCCAAACACATAATTTTTATTTTTACCTAATAGAAAACAGGGGAAGCTTTTGTAGGAGTGATTAAGCATATATTATAAATCCTTTTACTCTCTGGATTTAAAGTTTCAAGCTCTTCTTTTAGTTGTGAAAACTGCGTAGGCTTCAGAGCGGTTTATTTAAGACATTCTGGGACTCAACCCTTCAGTAGACTTAGGTCTAAACCTGGATTTCAAGGTGATGAATCTTATTGCTCTGCACTCTCTGTTGTACTTTTATCCATCTGTCAATCCGGAGACTCTTTCATGAAACACCCTTTTTGCTTCTCAGCTTGCCAGTTGAAATGGGAGAAGTCTAAGCAACTATTTGGCATGGAGATCAACAAAAAACGCGTCTTTTGAAGAAATTCCAGCAAAGAAGCATGGAAGGGTGACCCTATTGACAGAGCTCCTGTTGACTGCTGTAAACATGGATAAAGCAAGGTGCAATCATTGAAAACTATGATGCCACGTTCACACCAGGTATGTGTGACACGTTTAAGAATGCGCTGAACGTGGGTTTTTAAATCCGCTTTTAGCATATGGTGCTCACAGAGGCTGCTACCCGACAATAGTGGATGCACTAATGTCGGGTAGTGTCTATTCCATGTCAATTGTCTATTCCATGCTAATGTCTATTCCAGTATATGAAAGCCTTGGTGTCATAATTGCAGCTGGGCACAAACCACAACTGTTAATTTCTCCTTTCATAATTGATTGTCAACTACTTTAACTCTTGGCGCGCATTAAATAACCATGTATTTTGGATGAAGCGCTTGCAAACTGACTTAAAAAATGGTGTGGCAATGCATGATTGTGAGAGCGGAAGCTTGAAACGCACATATGCGCACATTTACATAGCCTTGACAGACGGACGGACGGACAGACAGAATCCCAATGTGGAATTTTTGAGGCTGTTGAAAACCACATACAAGACAAAAAGGATAAAATAAAATCTAGTAAAAGTAGTTACGATTTTTTATCGGAAACAGTTGCTCGAACCACATTTCCAAGTCAGGTGTGAATGTAATATGAGTGACTTGAGCCAAGTCATGTACCCAAATAATTAGATGTAAAGTTCCTATTCATTTAAATGTTAACCCTGTAAGATCTGTTTCATATTTGTATCATTTCCAAAACCCCAATCTCATTAGATTGATCCAAGCTTTCCTTAACCCTTGTGCTATCCTAGATGACCACACCCTTGCATTGACGTGTTCTCCCTACCATGACAAAGGTGGATAAAGGTGGAAAGATTTCATGTAATCCATGGACACCAGTAAAGATCACAAATAATTGAAGAAAAAAGGTTCAGCGCACTGTCTAGTGGGTCTAGATGACCCAACTCCAAATGTTAAAGTGGCTAGGATAGCACAAGGGTTACAAACCCATTGTATATACGGTAACTTGTACTGTGTTTTTCTGGCCTGTGTTTCCTCATCATTCCACTAGGGGACAGTGGAAGGGCATTTCCTGCTCATTTCAAAATGGCTCCTTTCTTGAAATCTCAAAAAACTTTTGGCAGGAAAAAGTTTTGCTAATTTTCAAAAAATATGTGGTGAGAATAACTCATCTATTGTTAATCAGTTTTTAAATGACTTCTTGCTGTATTGAAATAATGCAACATTTGTTGGCAATTCTTATTTTTTTTAATAATACAGTTACAGTGATCCCTTGCTATAACGCGGTTTACTTTTCACGGTTTCGCTACTTCACGGATTTGCATCGTGCATTGTGTTCTGCATTCTGATTGGCTAAAAAGTCACTCCGCTTCTTCTCTACCTGCGCGTCAATAACGATGCAGTTTAAAATGTACAGGTACGTAAAACAGCTTGCCAAATTAACATTACGTACGTGCAAATTCTCTTGCAATTTCGAGTTTCTCTAAAACCCATAGAAAAAGAGCGACAACGACTGCCTATCACTATGTTCTTCTCCTGAACAAACACACCTGCACCGCGGGCTTCAAGAAGAAAACACTGCAGAGCGGAGTCAGGATGCAGAAGCTCAGTCTGAAGAGCAGTGAAATACACCTGAGTCACTATTTGTCCCACTGTACTTTGTATTTTTTCGTAATCATTTTAAATTTTCTCCCGTTAATGCAATTACTCTGATCGCGGTGGGCGGGGCTTATCTCCGCAATTTGAAGCCTTCTTTTCACATCGATGAGTAAAATTATTATTTGACAGTACAGTACAGAAGTTATTTGTTGAAAAAAAAAACGTTCCTAAGTACCTTTATTTGTGAAACAAATGGTTGAGCCTGTAAAATGGTCTGTTCTTTCTTTTCAATGTATAATAGAGTATTTAATTGTATATTAATTGTAAGAAAAAATAAAGGTTTCTACTTCACGGATTTTGCCTGTCACGGGTTCTTTTTGGAACGTAACCCCCGCGAAAAACAAGGGTTTACTGTACACCACGGTACAATTGTTTGGATCAAATTTGAAACAGTGTGTAAATAATACGGCTGTGTATTGTCAAGTATCTGGTGACACGAAATATATTGAGATCAATATATCACAATACAATATGTATCACAATACATCTCAAGTGTCACTCATTCTTATCTGGAGCCCTCTACAAAGCACCACAATCAGTATTTTTATATAATAAAGACAGCAACGCGGCACAGAGTTTTGGTTTAGTACCCATCCCAAGCACAAACTAAGTAGCACATGTCTCATAACAACAAAAACTGCGAGGCTGACATGAACATTTAACATTTAACACAAGCTGCTTCTGGTGAGATCTTGTTGTCTTGGTGATTTGAAGAGCTGATCAAAGAGACACAGTGTGCTGCCAACTAGCGGTCAGTAAGTATTGCCGAATGGATTTTTCCCTACACCCCTACTAAACAAGGTGCTTTCTTTTTCATGAACACAATATTTTTGCACCAGCTGCACAACTGGACCCCGGTCTGTCAAGCTGCAGCGCGTCATCCACTCAGCGGAGGAGACCAGGCGGGCAGCCAAGATTGTAGCTAACCCCTCTCACCCAGGACATGAACTCTTTTGGCCCCTCCCCTCTGGCAAGAGGCTCCGGTCCATTAGGACCAGGACCTGGCACCACAAGAACAGCTTCTTCCCAACTTCTTCCCAACTTCTGAACAGTACCCCAACTCCTCCCAGCTGACACCCCCCCCCCCCAACCAAAGGACTATCGCTGCCATTTACAGGCCCCACCATCCCAGTCCACCCACTTCACTCCACTGTATGTAGTCTGTTGATAACTTCATTTCAACTTATTCTTAACTGCACTATTCAAATACAATGTCATGTTGTATGCTTTGCTGTTCTGCTATCATGGCATTCTGTATTTTATACTGTTTGCACTTGTTTTTATTTTTTTCTTATCTGAGATGCACTACCTGACAACACCAAGTCAAATTCCTCCTTCTGTAAAGTGCGCTCTACAGAACCTGGCAATAAAGCTATTCTGATTCTGATTCTGAATCTAACTATTCCTTAAAAAAAGAACTTGGCAAATCACTCAATTTCACTTGAAGAATGTATTTTTTTGTAGATTTCATTAAAGGGTTTAAAAAACATATTATCCCCCAACTTTCTGTCAATTTTCTTAATTGATTGCGGACTTTACAGGGTTAAATGAACCAAATTTATGATGGAGTGGCAGGCCGGTCGACCTATGATCGTAAGATTGCAGGTTGGATTGTCGCCTTCCCCGGCTATAAGTCGAAGTGTGCTTGGGCAAGACGGTAAACCCCACCTTGCCTCTGGTGGAAGGTTGGCGCCAGTGTTCGGCAGCGAATCCGCTGAACATCAATGTGTGAATGTATGTGAGTGGGTGAATGGGACTGTGACTGTAAAGTGCGTTGGGCCTTCAAGGAATGTAGAAAAGAGCTTTACAAGTATACGCCATTTACCATTTACCATGGAAACAAACATTTTTAGTTTTTTTATGGTTCTCATTTGTGGTCGATTCTTTTTCTTCCTGGAAATTTCCTGTAGAATATTCGAATGTTCTTCATCCTTTCAGTGGATAATAGAAGAAGAAAATAACTTTAATTGATCTCTGGGAAATTGTTTTATATAGAGCTCATTGTGTGCAATGGGGAAGAAGTCTTTTGATTGGCAGGTGACTGATGAATCTTGAGGTCTAAAATGACATGCTAAGTACATTCCAGCATCTGTCAGGCTTGTTTGCCCCACTTCTTGGCCCCTCAAGGTACCGACACCCAACGATCGTGTAAACTGTCTGTTTCCCGAGGGAACATTCAACTGAGGCGCATTCGCACTGGCAGGCTTGATCTGCACTGAATTTTGTTTCTTCAGACAGTTCACTTTGTTTGGCAAATGTTGATGCTCACCTGGAATGTGAATGCGATCTGCTGTGAGAATGACACGGTACAACTGTAGTTAAAAAAAAAAGAATCTAGGTTTAGACAGAAACTCTTCACAGTTAGTAAGAAAAATTGTGGAAAAACTCAGTGGCTGTCGTGAACAGTGTTTGTTTCATTTCACAAATTTTTTGGGATGGGTAGGCAATTGTATTGCGGTATTAGACACACCCTTATTTCATGTTCTCCAAATAATAGTCTCATTGCAGTGTGCCTTACTTTTTGGGGGCAAACCCAAAAGATTCTTAAAGAAAAACCCATTTCAATGCAGCATCAATTTCAACGAGAAGTTCCTTATTTAAACAGCCATGAACACATGACGTTGCTTTATGGATGAGCACCGTTGGCCATAGCGTGCTTTGGGGGTGGCAGTAGGCTGTCAGATGTTGCAGGTTGCAACTTGGTGGGTCGGAAAGTGTCATCAGCAGACTTGCATCAAGACCCAGAACTATTGGCAGAGTTTGTAACAGACACCAGAGTTTGAACCATGGACCTGTGCACTCAGACGTGGCTTTGCAAATGCCACACAGGTGCAGACCCGTTTACCAGATGTGAGAAGTACTATAGGATTTTCACACAAACCATTCGCAACTGAGTCCAACGCTTTGACTTGACTGCCATACGACTGTTGCTGGCGACTCCACTGACTCCAAGACACCACCATTAACGTTTGCAGTGGACAGAAGACCCTGTGACCTGGACAATGCTACAGTGGTCTATTGTCCTGTTCACTGATGAGTGTCGGATCACCTTTCACAGAAATTATGGTTATCAGCATTGCTGGAGAACCCAAGGTGAGCTGAATGCAGAGGTCAACATGGTCCCCGGGGTTAGTTTTGGTGGAGGAGGTGCTACAGTTTGGGCAGACATCACCACAGATTGGGTTATTACAGATGGCCCAGTCCCTGCACGTCTTTATCTCAGAGACATCATAGAACCATTATAACCCCCCAATTCCACCAGCACACCCACAACTTTCTTCACCACAAATTGTCACAGCTCGACTTCAGGAACTGGAGGTACCTCATATGATATGGCCAGCAATGTCCTCTGAAACCCATAGAGCATGTCAGGGACCACCTGAAGCAGAGACTGGAGAATCGTAGGCCTCCCCCCAAAGTGACATATAGCAGAACTGGTTGTAGCACTTGAGGAAGACATTACCTCAGGGCAACATTATGAGCCTAGTGAGTAGACGCTGCTGTCAAAGTGTCATGTGCCAAATCGTGGAAATACCCACTATTGACATATTCAATATTTATTATTTGGAACGTTCTTTATTATTGTCCTAATTTTCTGGGGTAATAAATATCAAACTAATTAAAATGATGTTTCTCAGAGAGAACTTTTACATATTTCAGAATGGACAAAACCTTTATAAATTGTTCCTACAATAAACACTACGTATAGGGTCACAGTATTAGCGTTCTATTCAAGGCGACTGAATTAAACTCACTGGGAAACTATTAAAGCATAGAGTTTAGAGGCAGTCTCTCATCCCTGTGTCTTAATTATCCATTCCCCGGGGCTGTAATGATTAAAGAAAGCCAGACAATGGGACATATTTGGCGTTACATTTTTAATGCAACAGTAACCGGCTTAAAAACGGGAAAAAAAATAAATCACAATGTGGGATTTTGGCAAAGCTCTACATTCTGTACCACATAATTATACTCGATTACTCTCCTCTTCCCAGTTTTATTCTCATCCTCTTCCCTTCCACTTAATGAACCTCCCCTTCTTTTCTTCGTCGCTCCTTTCTCTCCTTACACGCTTTTTCTTCTCATCCCTCCCAGGAATATAATGAGAGAACACAGCATTGTCATACATGTTCTGTCGATTTGCTCGCAGGGGCTGTGTTGCCTTGTATGTGCCCCGTGAAAGTAGGGCTGACGGTGCATTGTGTGTGTGTGTGTGTGTGCCAGTTGTTTGTGTGCAGCAGGAAATTCAAAAACTAGGCCACATCGACCACCCAGGGGTTTGAGAGCTCAGGGGGTACCAGAGCAACATGGTTTAAATAAGAAGAAGAGAAAAAAAACGTCTCAAAAGCTAAAATGAGAGGGAAAAAAAAACAGACAACGTACACACGCCCATGCGCGAACAGACATTCGTGCTCAATCCGCCCATCTGATAAACCCCTGGCTGGAGTTATATTCAGGAGAACATCAAACGCTTAATCACAAAAACAAGTGAATCAACCTTATTCTGCTTGATGAACATCCATGCATCATTTTGAAGTTCATTCTTCAGCTTGTGATGGTGGGATGCCCTTTTCTAATGAATCCCTCCCTACAAACACGCCACAAACCCCTTCATGGTCAGTCCAGCACAACTATCACAGACCACTTTACTTTCTGCTTGTTCCGTTGTTAGGAAAGAAGAAGAGAAGAAGCCACTGCAAAAAAATGAATTTTCTATAATTTTGTTAGTCGAGATTGTTTGTCTAGGCTTTTTGTTATTTGGATGATAGAGTTGGGTTTTGTTAAGGTTGCTGTTCAGCTTCCTGTTTTATTTTTACATAGCCTCATCTTTATGCGTCACAATCCACCTTAAATTTCCTGCCGGTGCTCACCTGGGTTGTGTTGATTGCCACACCAGTGTCCAAATGTTAATCATTTCGGCAGCATGTGGTTACCATGGTTTCCAGTAGTCAATGGGATTTTTGTTCTTCTTATGCTTCATCTCAAGAGTCTGCAATTTCCTTTTTTTTATTTCTTGCTATGGCTCTATTTTCTTTAAAGTTTATATCATTTTTTCATGAACAGTTTTTTTGATTGTTTTTTTTATTTCTAGTTTGGTAGCTTTGTTGATGTGGACAATTGGCGTAATCAATCACAAAAGAAATTTCACAATTAATGTTACTTTAAAAAGGACTTTAAGACCTATAATAAACAGCTCATGTTTTTACTTCTTAAGAATAAATGGGGGGAAAAAAAATCAAAAATCACTATGGTCTGTAAAACATCAGGACTCAGCTAAACTGAAATTCAACCACACATTAGGCTCCGGTTCTTCACATCTCTTCTGCCTTCATTTCTACTTGAAATTATTTAGTATTTATTATTTGTGGCTTAATTGAAATCCCTGTATGGTTTATTTTAGGCTACTTGCTTAAGCTTAGGAAAATATCAGTTTAGTGAGTCATATACTCGCAAACAAAATCTGTAACCATCTTTTAGATTTTTTTTTTTTTTTTTTTTTTACATTTAGAGGATATAATTATGTTTCAGCTCCTACGTCTAGCAGGAGATAGTTAAAGGAAAATGTCAAAACTAAAAGCAAGCAAAAGTCATTTTTATACAATATTTCTTTGGCAGAAATTCAGATTTTTCTGTAGCTGTAGTTACAGTTTATTGTCGTTTAGTTTAGGTTATGACTCATTTGACTAATATTCTTCATGATCCATACCTCTAAGATCGAGGTACCTTAATGCATATTTGTGAAACCTTAAAACATTTTTACAATAGTCATGACAAATAAACATAAACCTTCGAAATCATTTTATTGGTGGAATTTTTTTTCACATTTGAAATTTATAAATGATGTAAAATTTCTGTTATGCACAACAATAATCAAATGATATCTTTCATTAAACCTTAAATGTAAAAGGACATCAAAATCTTTGTTTCATACAAAGATATAAAATTTATTCTAACATTAAAAAGTGATCATATACCAGGGTTTACATAAAAAAGTTCTAAAAAGTTCTCTAAAATCCTGTAGAATATCTTTTTTATTATCTGAGTCCTGTGGTTTTCTTTTTTTTTTTTTCGTTCCGTGTCATGGTTTCCTTCTCCTGTTTACACCAGGTTTCAATTACCAATCAACTCAGCTGCTTTGTGTTAAGGCTTTCCCCTTAGTCCATAAAAGTGTTTGGATATTCAGTTTGCCCTGATCTATTTGTGGGTGAAGATTTCAGATTTTGTGTTACTAGTTGAAGTTGGGTTTTTTTTTTTTGTGTCAAGTCATGCTTTAGTTTCCTAAGTGTTTGTTATTTTTGATTTGCTCCATATCTTCTGTATTTGGGTCCTTTAAAAAAAACAAAACAAGTATTAACAAGAATCAACATGAAATATCACTTCTCCAGTAATAGTACATAAACATTGCACTCTTGAAATCCTTGCAAAAACATGTTGTTCCCTCCTTTCCCATTCCATGTAATTTAATTAAAATCCACCAGCTGTCATGTTGCTGAAATAAGTAAATACACAAAGGATGCTGGTGACTTACAAGCTTTCAGAAATGACTAAATAAAGCTAAAGAAATGTGAATCAATTCAGACCAAAAAACAAAAAAAAAGAAAATGCAAGAACAGGTGACTTCTGGAGAGGGAGCAGACTGCTCTGTTGCCTCCCCTTGCCTTTAGATGTAATGCATTTATTCTCCAAGAGACACCCAGGTCCCAGTTTCCCATCTTAATTGATATCCCCATTAAAGAGATAAGTAGGACTGGGAAAGACGTGGGAGCACGGGGGCAAAGAAGTTGCTGCGAGCTGCGGTTGAAGTGAGACGCTATACAGAATAAGAACATAACAAGATGGATGGAGGAGTTTTGAGACGGGGGTGAATGCACTAAAAAGCTGTTGCAAGATGACCCCAAAATTTTCTGAAAATATTTTAGAATAAACCCCCCCAAAGAGCCAAAAAAGTAGTGCAGTCATCAGGCTAACAGGGCGCACTCACCTAGTTTGGGATGAGTCACAGTTCGCAAAAGCCATTAATTACGACGATGGCTGAATGAAAACTCCGAAAACGAGAGCAGCTGTCTGCGCATTTACATATCACACGGCCTACGTGGCAAGGAATGGAGGGGGGGGGGCATGAAAGACGGAGAGCAAAGAGAGGTAGAAAGCAAAAAAAGATTGGAAGGAAATAGGGAGGTGGATTTGAAGAAAAAAAAAAGATTCAGAGAAAATGAAAGGTAAGGAATCAGGGCAAAGCTACGAACGTAAAGGTGACAAGCAAAAGCAGCGGGAATCCTTTTGCTTTGGGGCTCAAACATCTTAGTTTTAGCATCCTGATCTATTCTTTTAATTGAATAAAGCAAAACTTTAATGGGGGGGGGAGAAACATTCATTCATTGAGTAGTTTAAGTAGTGACACAAAAGCTGTCAAGAAAAATCCAAAGTCCCCCCCCCCCCCCCCCCCGCAAACCCAACACTGACCAGAGCAGACTTGCTTTGATTTCGAAGCTACAAATAAGGCAAGCTATTAGCATACAGCTGCCAACAGGCTAGCCTGCAGCAGCACCCAAAGCCTTCAGTTTCCTTCCAAAAATAAAGCAACAAAATAACTGGAGGGGCCCAAAAACCAGGTGGCTGCTTTGCCTCGGTTCACACTCGGAGCATCAAATATAAATAACCCACAATGCCACTTAGGAGCAGTACAGTATCCACTGTAATTTGTTTTTTTTGTACAGCTAAGAAAGCTGTTAAAGGATCAACAAAACCATAAATATATATCAGCTTGGCTACATGTCTATTTGTGATAGTTAAAGTTACTAATTGATGTGTCTGATGGGGTCGTTGGTTTGTAATTCCTATCCATTAAAAAAATACCCTGACTGTGAACGCCTCATGCGATTACTGCATATAATATTTATTTGATGACATTTAGTTTAGCCTATGCATATCATCTAACTTGTTCATGTAAATGCAATGTAGACAATAAAATCTTATGGTTAAGTGGAACGACTGCAGATCTTTATGCAAAAAAATGTATACATTAATAATAATGCATGATTTGCAAGCTCGCGAAGGCATGTTAAAACATAAAGCCTGAGGGAAAAATGATTACAGAACAACATTTTTATGCACATTTTCAAAGAAAGTCGTGAGTCGGTGACAGGAGCATTAATATCAAACAAACTTGATTGATTACTAATTTAAAAAAAAATGATGAGAATACTTTTATAACCTAGTTTATGATCTATTTCCATGTGGTAGTTCACCACTTTTTGGTCTGTGTTTACTGGACGTGAGGGGAAACCAGATGAGACAGTTCTGTCAATCACAAAGACTTCGTTCATGACAAGCAGGTGGCTGTGGCGGTGGCGGTGGCAGAGGGGTGTGAGTTGGGTCTCTAGTGAACAGTCTCTCTCAGTCTTACTCATCACAAACTGAACTCTGCTGAACTGCAGAGAAATGAGAGGACAGCACTTCATGCTAAAAGACAAGTAGACGTATGTTTTCTGCAGAGAGATTTCAAATAACATTTTTAATGTGTTTGGCCTCCTAAGAGTTTTATGAAAGCTTGAGATTTATTTTTCTTTCCCCAATTTTTTTATATGGCGAGGATATAAAAAAAACAAGGCACTAAAGGGGAGGAAATGTTATGTTTTTACAGAAACCAACCATCAAATGTTTAAAATGAGGTCAAGATCTGGCCATTTCATATCGTTTCATTTCTGTATGCTTTGTATAATTACTGCCCTTTTTTAAAAATGAAATTATTGTTTTTGTTTTAGGTTTTTATTTCTTTGGCTTTTAAAACTCATAGTCAGACAACAGAACAAAGATATTTTCCCCATCACTCAAACTTGTCTGAGTTTAATTAGGGAAAATACTTTTGTCGTCATTCAATGTTTAGTGTTGGTACAACATTGGAAAAAAATGGACATTAAAGGAGTTTACTGCAAAAAACAACACAAACAATAATAAAACACACATTAACAGCCCCTGTGACAAATGGGTTCGTCCGTGAAACTGTTAAGACGACATTTATACACTTCTACCAACAAAAGTCAGTGGGGTGCCAAAGTATTTGATGGTGAAAATGTTACTTATTTCGCTAGATTTGACTTCACTTAACAGCCATTGGGCGGGATGGAAAAATAAGTTCATTTTGGTTCACCCACCTGCCGATGAAAGTGTGAATTTTGTGAAAATTTGGGCTCCAGTAAAATAAGACCCCTAAATAGTAACTGTTCACCCCTCTCCTCCATACATGAATTGGATATAAATAAAAACAGTTTTTTACACAAGGCTGTACAAACATTTGAGTCATGGCTCTATATTGAAACCAGCCCCCAAGTGGTCATTTGAAGAACTGCAATATATGACGCTTTTTTTTATTTTATTAATTTTTTTGTGTCAAACATTGAAGTAAAAGTGAGGGGTTTTTGATGGGGGTGAATTCTTCTTTTACATGCTGACAAAAAGTTCAGGTTGCACCTGTTGATTCATTAAAACAGACACAGCTAAATGGACGACATTGTGACGGTGTTGCCAAACGTTTTTCTAAACTAGTGACTGAAACTTTTGAATAATCTTCCAAAACATAATGGACCATGCATACTTGTGCAACCTGCACAGTGTGTCTGGATACTACTGATGCAACACATACCAATCAGAGGGCAATGTAAGCTGGGGCAGCTCAACAGGGCTGAGGTCATTCTGTTGTGGCTTTTTAAAGTGTTTTATTGTGTGCGCTAAAGAATAAAGGCAGAAAAAAAGGACTTTGATGTTGTGCATGTGCACCAACCAAACTCATTGGTTTCAATATATCAGTACAACATAAAGCCCAGCTTACCTGCCCACACATTCCCATGGTTCCACCAGCTTCCCTGGACAGCCAATGAGCATACAGGACAGACGCCACCAAGCAATTTGAACAACAAGTGAAAAAGTAGATGACAAATCAAAAACTTGGCCAAAATGGCAGACATGTAACAGCAGCCAATCCAATTTGACTATTCAGTTAAACCAACCCTGATGATAAGCCAGATGAACGCCCCAGGTCAGAGTAACTGCATCTCTGTCAGACATTTCCATCAAATATTAATAACAAAGTCTTAAAATCTTTAAAGTACCGGTTTGTTATAATTAAAGACATTAGTGATTGGGGCGTAATGATTAATCAACGAATCAATTTATATTCCTGTACAATCCAACCACATAGATCTGTCTGAGGCTAGTTGTTCCTCGACTCGACCTATACCATTAGAAAATCATTTCAAAATGAGATGAAACGATAATCAATCTTGGAAAATACCATTTGGATTGAGGCTTGGTAGGCTTATTTGACTATATTGTAAAAGGGACCAGGTGCCATTACAGCGGACAACACACGTGATGGCAGACAAAAAAACTGATCAATCCGTCATTGAAGCTCAATGTTGCAAAGCCATGTGACCATACAGTGTGATAGAATGTTCTAATAATGTTCCGTTTGGATTTGTTTTTTATATGGAAAAACAGCAGTGGCCTGAACTCTATTAAACTAAAATATGAATGGACAAATATTTTATTAACATTTGAATATCTTGCAAGAAATCCAAGGAATCTGGTAAACTTCACCTGCACTGTTCAGTACTGCAAGTATTTATCTAAGTCACACTGGTTGAAGTTTTGGCTAAAGATGTCCTGGATCAATATTAGGTCAGTGAATCGGATCGTTCAGAGTGAATCAATATCGACTATGAATCGTATCGTCGACCACAAATCATCATATGAAGGGAATCGCTGTTAAAACGAATTGTTACACCCCCGTTTTGTGACCAATAAGCGCACACATACACACACAACCACAAATCCCAAACCTTTTGGCCCATACATAATTTGAAAAAGTCTTGGTATCAATTTCCTAGTTTTGTAATCAGAAATTTTACCTGTGACAATACTAGAAAATGACCCTTGAAAAAGGACCTCTAAGCTTGTATTAAAGGGTAGCCTAACAAAGTTTATTCTAGCTTCCAGCTCCAAGCAAAGAGATGATGTGTTTTTAACTATATCAGAATCCAGAGAATCACCGGATGTTCAATTGAAAACCCCACACAGAGTTCAAAAAGCCCAAAATGGGCTTTAAGACTGGGCTGAAATACTTACAAAAAAGGAAGACTTATTTGTGCAGCACATTTCAAACTCTGAGACAACTCCATATGCTTTACAGGGTTAGAATTCGATTTTGTGGAAAAATTTGTATCATCGGATAAAGCGACTGCACAGTTGTAGAGGACGGCTTATTTTTGACTGTCAGCATTAATGGCTATGCAGACGAAAGGCTGAGGGAGGAAGAAGAAAACCTGATTCTTTTGGGAAAACATATTTTTCCTCTTGATTGCTCTTTACTGGTTTGGACTTTAAAACCAAAAAAGCCTGACATTAAACTATTTACCAACCTAATAATTGGTGGTCTGTGTCTCCCGATGCCCATCCTGCTCTCCCTTGTTCCCTGTTCAGGGACCACCACCTTAAATTAAATTATTTTCAGTCGGAGCAACAGTGCTGCTGCGGTTAGTCGTTTGGGTATAAGCAAATTTGCTTTGTTGTCCCTCCTCTCTGCATCCCACTCGCTGCTGCAAACAATCTACATACAACATTTAAAATACAGTAATTTCAACAAGTAGAAAATTAACATCTACATCTTTAATAGTTGGCGCTGATCGTATCGTATCTTTAGGAACTTTTTGGAGCAAAATGTTTCTTTTTCTCTTGTAATAAGTGTTTTGTTTTTTATTCAATTTTTTTTTAATCAAATGTCATTAGTTGGAAAATATTTCTTTTTTGACCATAATGGAGTAAAACATTGTAGATTGGCAATTTAGGCATAAAACACTTTTTTTTTATCAATGTAGGCCAGATTCGAGAGTATCTTTTATTAATGCCCCTAATGGTTTTTAAACTTTAACAAATATCTTTAATATCTTTGCTTTCTACACTTATAAAAAAGTATAATGCTAAACTGACTGGATATCCCAACAACAAAAAAAGATTTGTAAATACAGCTGCACAGGGACATGGTGTCATTAATGACACTGGCGTGACACTTGGGGTTTTTGCCTACAGGCGACCTCCACAACTGAATATCGCACACATTTGTTCAACTTTCAGCCAGAAACGGTTGTCCAAACAGGAATGACCTCCAAAGTTCTGTCAGGAGCTTATGAACAGAAGAACGCAGTGTGTAGTATAGCCCTAATACTGTGGCCCTGAACTGCAAATCAACTAGCGTCCAATCAGCTATGTCCCATAGTAACTACCTTTTCCGGTTTACGTAAAAAAGAAAGCATTTTTGTAACAAAGAAATGGGAAAAAATTGAAATGATATTAGAAACTGGAAAAAACTGGGGATTATTGGACATCACTGATTGGATGGTGATGTTTGTCCATCATTTCAACTGAAAGTTATTTGGGATGAAGCAAAAACTAGAGATGCTCTGTACAAATCGTAAAACTTTAATTTCAGTGCAGACATTGAAGACATTATTGTCCAATCAGGGATGTCCTTTTAGTACCAACCTTTTCCAGAGTCTTAAATTCTTTTCTTTTTAACATTTTATTTGGATTTCTGGATAAAACAAAAAACCCAAAATGTTTCATTTTTATTTTATTTTCTATTTTTTTTTTGTTTTCTAAAATGTACATTTTTATTTTTTATGGCTTTAAGGTCTCTTTGTTTGTTAATGTTTTTGCATCGAGTATTTTGTTAGCCCTTGTGCTATCTTAGATGACCCCACCCTTACATTGACGTGTTATTCCTACCATGACAAAGGTGGATAAAGGTGGAAAGATTTCATGTGATCCATGGACACCAGTGAAGATCACAAATCATTGAAGAAAAAAGGTTCAGAGCACTGTCTAGTGGGTCTAGATGACCCAACTCCCAATGGTAAAGTGCCTAGGATAGCACAAGGGTTAATGTGATTTGCACTTCAGGGCCACCATACACAGGAACCACATCTACGGCTCCGTCTGAATTCCTTCACTACATGGTGCACAATGTTGTGCGTTTGCCATTTTTTTAGTGCTGTCCCAATCTACAATTCCAAAATTGCATGCATATGCTAGTTTACGTGGACGTTTCATGAGAAGTAATTGCTCAAATGTACGTTCCCAAGCCTGTTGGGAACGAAGCATCAGAGATATTATTGATTTTAAGTAGATTATAATTGTATTACATCCTCCATCTTTCGACATTGTCTCCCCGTTTACAACTGCATCGGCAACCAAGCTTGTCAAGACAATTGGAGAAGCTCAGTAGAAATTAAGATTGGTAAGATAGCGATTTAGCATTTACTGAACTTGTTTGGCTTAATAAATGAGCAAAAGCTTGGGGACTTCGAAGAAGACAGTGTATTTTGTCGCACGCCTCATCGATCACACTCATAAAGGTTGGTTTTTCATTCCGAGGCAGACGGGAAAACACACACTAACAAATGTTTGCAAACTCTTTTGAGATTAATGTCCCCATAAGCATTGCAATGAATGATCATAATTTGAGCGGTGTAATTAATCAGTGTAACAAGGGTAATTGAAATATTCCAGAAACTGCTGTTAATCATTCTCCTGTCCCCGAGGCTGAATCAGACAAGTTTCAAACTAACTAGATCACACTGGAAAGCTCTTTATCCTGGAGAAAGTCTTAAAGAATGGGTGTATAAAACTAACATATCAAATGATAAGTTAATGTTGAATGGTTACATGTGTTTTTTGGAGAGTGGTACCATAAAAATAACAACCACTAGTCTGCCTAATTGATTTAACAGATTTTACAGGAATTGTAGATTCTTAGAAATGGATGCTGGCTCAATGGTTCCCTAAAATAACCCCTCCACTCCCATGTAAAACCAAAAAATGAAAACAAATGCTTATAATAGCTGAACAAAAATCGATTCATGTTGCTTTGAAACATATTAAGACAAGAAATTGCTTTATTTTATTTTCTAAGAAAAGCTTTAAAAAAGCCCCCTTTATATTGTTTTTCCCCTTGCAGATGCTATCGTTCCTCTGTAACAAATATACATTGGTATTATGTTGGATGCTAAAGTGTTATTCACACTCTAATTTAGTTTCCACATTTCATGATTTAGTAGAGAAGATGGATCTCATTTCTTAGTATCCTGGGTTGCTGATAACTCCACTCTACAGGTCCCTTATCAATTAAGTCTTCACTCTAAATGGCCCTTTTCTTCTTTCCAGCCAATCAAATTCTTGTCTTTTAGATTCAGGGATGGTTGTTTATCCTCACTCCAAGTGTTTTTCACTGGCCCTCCTCCATGCCGTTCTCCACCCAAATCTCTGCTTTGGTACAAACCACCATCAGTGACTAACGTGTGGGATTTACCCATTATTGTCCGAGGTCAGGCATACTTTTATTCAACTTTTCATGGAAAACTCAGCTTTTACAGATATAGAAATATCATTGGAACAATGGTGGTAATGACGAGCGCTGGTTCTGCAATGGAAAAAAATTCTTCAAAACATGAAAACTTTCAAGGTGACACCTATTATACAACTTTAGAAAAAAATAAAATAAAGAAGCTTGAAGAAAAGGAGTGTTTTTATACTTTCATCTGCAACCTGTGAGCGTGCGGTGCCTCTCCCTGAATCAGAGTATGTTGAGTCTTTAAGGCAGAAATTGAGTGGGCTACTGTCCGTTTGAAAACATAAAGCTGATATCTGTGGGCAGCAGATGGTTTATTACATAGAAACATCTGGAAAGTTAGATGGCAGATTCTGTAAAAAGTACGGGGCACAAGAGCGGCATGAAAGTGATTGGAAGCAACATCTGGTAACAGCTTTTGGTAGGGGCAAGTTGTGTCAATTACAAAGGGAACATTTGGACTAATGGATTAAAACAAAAAATGAAGTAATAAAAGAAATATGGATTTGTCGTGTGTGTTTGTGCAAATATGTGTAGTATGATAAATATAATTGAAAAAAAAATAAAATTCCAACCAATTAGCTAATCTTGAAATAATCGGATACATTTATGTATTTTGCATGTTATTGTCTTTTTTATTGCTTTAATAGCTTGAATTAAACCAATAAATCAATGAAGCAAATCGTTTTAAATGTATATTTTAGCAGCTTTTTCAATTTGAGATTTTTTACATTTGTTTTTATATTTTTTGCATAAAACTTAATTTACTAAAAAAAAAAAAAAAAAAAAAAAAACACCTCATAAGCTTGTTAAACTAAAAATGCACAAATTGGGACAAATAGCAAGCTGTTGTGGGAGGACATGCGAAGCAAAGCGAGTAGGCAACAATGAAGAAGTATTTGGTGGGCTGCATGTAGTGCTCCAGGAAAGTTCCTGAGTGGGAGAAAGTAGAGCTATTGCCTGAAGAAACGCTCATTTCAGCCACCATTAAAATGCTCCACAGGTTCTGTGATCTTTAAGTTCACACAGCTCCTCAAGGGAAGAGTGAGAGAACTCAACCGTCAGAGATCCCAGAGGCCAGACAACAACCTCAAAAACAGTGTAATTACACAGATCCCATTAAGGAGGGACGTGTAACACCAAAGGGCTGGATATCTGATTGAGTCTTTTAAAGATGGATCTCCAACCTCTGCAATGATCGCTTCTCTTGGATTTAAGGAACCATATTCATTTTTTTAAAGATTACATATAAGTTGCATGTTTTCTGCTATTAAAAGTACACTAAATGTCTAGGTTAAGGTCCTCTTCATTTTATAATTTTCTCAATAAAGATTAGATAAAACACTTAACCCAGGGCCACAATAGGAAATAATAACCAGTGAGATGAACCAAAGTTTCTCACAAAAATCCAGACAAGGACACCCACTCTTTTTGATATTTTACCTTTCTTGTGACTTTAAAGTTGTCATGACTACAGAACAGAGACCCAGATGCTGGAACCCGGAATGAGACACAGAGCAGAGATGACTTGGCGAGAAAGTGGATTCTCGAGAAAGCGAGAAAGTCACGGTTCCTGGAGGTCAAGAGCGTGAGAGGCTGAGCCTCGTGGAGTCACTGGTGGATATACGTTCGTAGGGTCTGGAGCGTGGATCCGTCTCGTGAGGATGGCAGTTCGGCAGAGGCTCGTGGTGAGGTCGGAGGGAACAGTCCAGAGGAGTTTTCCAGATAACTGCTGATTCGGGCGACCACTCGTGGCTTGAGGTTTCCTGGAGAAAGGTAAGATGATGAACGTTAATAACTGCTGGCTTAAGACAAAGAAGCAAAACATGAACTTGACGTGAAGGCCAATTATGCACCATCAGGGGCAACAGACTGGCAATGAATGCTGGTCCAGGAGCTCCTTAAGTAGGCAGGCGGTGAAGATGAGTTGAGTGGTCGCAGCTGGGCTGACTCAGGGAACCAAGCGGAGAGGAGAGGGGGAGGAGTCTGACATTCATTTTTGAGTCGGATGGCAGATCAGACTAGGAAAATGAGGCTGTTTATGGATCAAGTCATCTACAAGCAGATGCATTTGTTTATTTGCAAATGTACAAATACAAGCTTTTTCAAATTGAATTTTTTTCATCTTATTCACAATGATTTGAAACAAAGTTCTCAGAAATACTTAAATGTCTTTCTGTATGTGCTCCATCTTTGGAAAAATGCAGCAGAACATGTTAAAAACATCAAAAAAACACATTTTTTTACTGAAGTGGGTCTTTTAAAAAAATCAAAATCAAAAGTAATTCAAGAACCCAACATGCATTTTCAGGTCTGCTTTGCTGCTTCCAGGACACAGGCTAAGGTACATTGTTATAGTTTTATCGTGCAATCCAGGCACTAAATAAGGATCAGTGCAACTCAAATCTGAACAACCAAAATCCATAAATTAGCTTTGATGGCTAAATCAATCAAACAATTGTGCATGAAATTGCCTTATTGGATTTCAAAAGCGACTATCCAAAAGGTTGAGATTTAGCAGACAAAGGGTGATACTTTGTCGCCATATTATACGACAAAAAAATGTTTAACCATCTAGGAAAAGAACCCAAAATCTTATGGTTAACATTTTAAGAGCAACAGAAGGACCCTGGAGTTTCTGAGCTTAAGTGAGGATGTTTTGTTGAGGCCTCTTGGGTTGTCTTGCTCCATCTTGCCCTCGCTGCAGTTCAGGATCATCACTAGTCAGACTACATTTCCCCTTTTGTGTTGCTCACTTTTCTTCTTTGCGCCCTTGAGCTTTCATTTTGTTAGGAATTTTTGAATGTCTCTGTTTAAAATTTAATTAAAAATGTTTTAATCAATTTTACAGTTTTACCTTTTTTATTTTACTTTGATCCACCTTTCCTCCAATATGATGTACACACAACTATAGATGTACTATCAAAGCTACAAAAAACCTAAATGCTGTGGTGAGAAAAAGAAAATCAGCTGTTTTATTTTTTGTTTTTTTTCCCCCACATAGTCTGGAGCAGACAAGAGTGCCGTCATCCTTTCTCTGCTGGTGACAGGATATATATAGCAAGTAGGTTCTCTTAAAAGTCAAGATGAAAACATTTGCTTTGTTTCCAGTGCATGGCTGTGATGCCGCTTTGAAACCTGAAGCAAGGAAAAGATGCTCCTTTATGTCTCTCTCTGTAAGCTGGGAAATAATGAACGACAGGAGGGTTCCTCTGAAATACCCGACCTGACAGTCAGCCAGGAGATCTGGATCCAGGGACCAAAACACAGATTTGAAAGAGAAAATGAGCTCATTCTGTATTAGTGCTACCATGTTTTTTCATTAAGCGACTGTGTCTGATGGTCCAAAAGCAAAAAAAAAAAACAACTGTCTCCCTTCCCTAAACATCAGAGGGTATGTCGACAAATAATTTGACAGTGCTGTGCAACTTTGGAGGGGTTTTTTGTACCTCTGGATAAACTTCCTTGTTCATTATCTGTCTGGACATTTTGCAGTCATTTGCAAATGCTTTGAATAAAACTAAACACACGGGCGTTAAGTCTGAGGTAATGTAGAGGTTGAAGCAAATCATAAAGAATAAAATTACGGTATGTTGGTGGTGCCTGTAGTGCAACATTTGAACAATTGGACGTGTACTGTCTGTGCTGAAGAAAAGCATGGGGAAGAAGCAATGATGCTGTATTGAAAATAAAATGGAAAAACAATAAAAGGTTTAAATAAACCAAAATGATAGCAAAATATAAACTATTTTTTTTTAGCTGAAGATGCTTTTAGGATGGAATCAGACCCTTTGGGGAAAATATTTCTTTAAACTCTTAAGTGTTTTTCATGGGTGGAAAAATATTTTTGCCCTTAACTTTTGGTTTGAACATATTTACAAAAAGAAAATTAAACCAAATTGCAGTTTGTTCAAACAATAAGCATCCAAATAATAAAAAAAAAAAAAACTGCAAATTTCTATGCATTCAAGAAAAAAGCAGACATGCAAGCTTGATTTTACTATCTTTCTATTGAATGTAATTCCAGAAGTTGAGGGGTTGATATAAAATTTGCTTTTTACAATAGGACAGAAAATGCCAAAAAAAAAATGTTTTCCTTTCCTGTGGGATCTGACACTTCAAAAACGCAATCCAATAAAAATTGTGTTTGGGGTGTTTTCAAACATGTTGTAGCATTTTTCTTATGATGGCGGACATGCATACAGAAAATGATGCTTAAAATTGCATATCTAAGTATTTCTTTGTTCAAATCGCTGTGAATCAGGAGCAGATAAAAAGAGCGTGTTTGAGAAAAAACTCTGGTCAGACCACATCTTTCTGCTCCGCTCTATACGGCTGGATAGTTTCAATATTGCTCGTCATTTGTAATGCACCGGTAATGTTTGGAGGCGTGAAGGGGCTGTAAGCTACAAGAGAGCATGTAAATGGAGCAGAGGGGAGGGGAAGGGGTGGGGTTGCGACTTATAGATAAATTGCCAATGAACTACTGCTGCTCTGTAGAAAATATGTCCAAGAAAACAACATTTCTTTTAAATTTTGTCTAAAAATGACATTCGCAATTAAAACAAAATCAATAATTTCACAAAATGTGTGAAAATGCCTGCAGAAACTACCTTTTTTTAAGTCAGGACCTTAAGAACTTGGAGGTAGTGACCCCATATTCCTCCACTGTTTCCATAATGAGGCAACTTCTGGGCACTTTTATGCCCCCCCCAGTTGAAGAATCCTTGAACTACAAGCTTGTACAAAGAAAAAAAACGTCTGATAGTCTCTCAGGGGCTAATTAGTTCCTGATCTTGTGAATAAATCAACTCAGGGAAAAAAAACAAATTAATATCAACAATCTTTAGATGTGGTTATGACCGTAAATATTAAATAAAGAATATTAAATTCTTTATTGTATTGACATCAGTTCATGCAGAATAAGAGCATGTGATTGTGATTTGTCGACAAATATTCCAGAATACTCAAAAGAGGATTTTATTGGTTTCATTTTGTCGAATTAAAGCCAATGAAGTACAAAAAATGTATTTTCATTTTATTTTTTAATCAAGGAAGGCAGCTTTTATTATGAAAATCAAAAAAGCATTTTCGGTATTGACTTTTGTTTGGAATTATGAGACAAATATGCTACCATACATGTCAGAGCTTTAAAGCTTATAAAAAATCTATAAACGTTTTAGAAAAAAGTTTGGATTACTAAAAAAAATACAAATAGTATAGGGACTAAATGTTATTGTTGGGTTATTTGATGATGCAAATATTGATCGTATAAAGATGGTCCGGTGACGAACTGCTCTTTATTGGCGTTAAAGTTAGAATTGATGTCACAGCCTTTCAAAGAAGGGCAAAAGGGTGGGGTAAAAAGTCTAAAACATTAAGAAAAAAAAGCCAATTAATGTCCTTAAAACTTATAGCAGGTAAGGGGTGTCGTCTATAATGAAATATATTTGAGTTTGTTTTGCAAATACAGTATATTTAAAAAGCCTCAGCTACATGCTTTAATCACTGGGGTTGACCCCTTTGGGTTCTGTAGGTTTTTGGATTGTCTGGGCCTGTGGAGGGTCGTAAACAGGAACGGCTGTATTTTAAAGGCTCTGTCATGCAAAAGCAAACTTTTTTGAGCCTTTACGTGTATTATAATGTTCATTCCACATTTCAAACGATCATAAAGTAGTGTTTTACTCCATTTACACATTTCTGAGTATTCCACTAAAAATCTGCGCTCTGAGCACTAGCCCCTCCCAATCCACAAAAATGAGTGGGTCCTTACATCTTGACGTAGATAAGTAAGAAAAACCCCTTCCACAAAGAGTCTGCGCTGCCAGCACCGCCACCATGCTAACACAAACGCACCCATTCCCCGCAGACCCAGCGGTGATGGGCAAACCACTTTTATTTTATATGCACAAGACTGAATATAGACCATTTTATTTCACAGCATTACCGTATAATTACAATAATAAAATTACTGAATCAACTATTGAAGATGGTTAAAGTAATTGATCTCTAATCATATCACTTCACTTGGTTTCTCAAAATGTGATTTACAATCATGATTTTTCTGATCTACACATATTTCAGGCAGTGTGCAGGATTTGGGAGATAGAAATAAAAAACCCCTACAACCGCTAGAGTCTCACCTACTTCACCCTCATCCTTGCATATTGCGTGTAAGTATATACTGTATGTTTACTACATCCTGTAACTACAGCATGCCCATAGTGAAACATTTGTATGAACATTTTCACTCTACGGGTTCACCAAGTGGCCTGTGACCATATTACTTTGCGTAGTTCACCTGCATGTCCAGTACAGGTTTACCCTTTTACTTTTTTGTCCACAGGAAGCCCATATCCACCCGTAAGGCTATTGCGACTAACTCTGAAGGATCTATGAATAAGTCTTTTACCTTTTTGGTAGTGCAGAGATAAACTGATCGGAAGACAGCAGCTTTTTCCCCCCGCTTTGTCTGCCCATGTGTCAAAGTTCCCGTCAAAGAAGGTAGAAAAGTTCTGTATACTGTAAGTATAGACCATTTACCCTCCGCTGTGCTGACCAACTTCACATTCTCTTTCACAACAGCCGTAACTCTTCTTTTGGATTTTTATCTTGCCTTTCTTCCAAGCTCTAATGTCTGTGTCCTTGACCAATATTTCATTTTCTCCTCCAACTTCCTTGACCTTATTTTTTGAACATCAAGCATAAGCTGTCACCTCGAAGTGTGTAATTTTGACCCAATACATCCTCATCACCACCATGGAAAACCTTACGGTCTTCTGGCTTTTCTTCCTTTATCTTGATAGAACATCGCTGGTCTCTCCACTGTCTTGGTTCATTCTGGATGACGTCTTTTGTCACGCATGACTACCTGACAACCATGCTACTATCCTTTAAACCATTTGAAACTACTAACTTTACCTCCTTTTTCACATTCTAAGCTTAAAGTCCTCCAACTTCTGCCTCTCCACTCCCTGTGACCTCCCGTTACATTTATCATCTTTCATTCCCTACATGTACTTGCTGAGGTTAACCTTCATTCCCCTTCCTTACAGAGTAAACCTGCATCTCTTTAGAATTTTCTTCCATCTGGCCTGCTCTCCCTACAAATGACAATGTCATCTGCAAACATTGTAGCCCGTGGAGATTCTGTCTTACCTTGTGTGTCAGCTTGTCCTTCACTACAGCAAACAAGGAATTCAGTTTGTCCTCGATGAAGTCCCTCTTCTACTTTTACTTACAGCAAAACATAAAGATGATATTTTGAGAATAGATATTACCCAATTTATTGTTGCCAATACTTTTTTTAAGCAGACAAACCTTGTAACTTTAACTGTCTGCTACATCCTAGACAGCTGCCATGAAATGTAACGCTTTTTTCCTGTGTTTGTCAAATAGAGTATCATGGCAACACAACAGTAGGACAGCAGAAATCATTGCTGTTGCTCTGATGGATTCAAACTGTGTTTAGGTGTGTGTGGGACACCTAGTATGGCTTTTAAGAGTAATGCATTTCAGCAGGAGGTCCTATGCCATCAGCACATTTGTGTATTTCCTTCATCGTGCAAGACGTATGGCAGGCCAGAAGAATAGCTCCAACACAAGACCAAACGTAGTCTGATGGAAGTTTGTGAAGCTGTCACAAAATATAAAAATCCTTTCCCTTAGCCTTTCTTTATGACAATCCGTTATGGCATTTTTCAGTATTTACCAAATCAGAAAACTACGGAGCCCGTGTCCTGACATTAAGATATAAAAATATATCTTGTTCCCACAGAATATTATCTCGTCCCCACAAGATACTATTCCATTCCCACAAGATACTATTCCGTTCCCACAAGATACTATTGCGTTCCCTCGAAATACTATCCCGTTCCCTCGAAATGATTAACTCGTGTGAACGCAATAATTATGTCATTCGAACGCAATAATTAATCCGTTCGAACGCAATAATTATTCACGTCATAAGTCATTCACGCGGATATGCTCTCTGTACGCCGGCAAAAGCCGCTTTCAGCGGTAACTTCCGTGTCTCTGTGACCCATATTCGTTCAAAAAAGGAACATGAAAAACAAAAATGATCACTTTATTACCGTCTCAATGAATATAAGAAAAATATCAAAAGATTTATGATAACTAGGCTGCTTTGTCGCACGATAGCTCCTGCTAGGCTACTACTATCGCCGCCGCAGAGCTCTTTGATGTATGCCGGCATTTGGGCTACTGGCTGGTCTGTTGTCAGACAGCTGATATTGTAGTTTAGGGTCGAATAGGAATAATAAGATTCAGGGCTTGTCTTTTATTAACTTTAGCAGTCAGTCGCTTTACATTCGAAGGCTATAAGGATACATGCCAACTGACTAGCCGATCATTTATCCTGTTATTAATTTACGTCATAGATTTACAGCAGATACCTTCACATTTCTGTCTGTCTGTGTCTCATTACATTGCATTGAAGACACGGAGGATGTTTAGAGAACAGATTTGTTTATTTTAAAAAGCACAGAAACATCCATCGTATTCACGTTCATTCACATCTGGTATGCCCTCCGTCATCTTGCTGCAAAAGCCGCTTCCTGCCGCTACATCCGTATCTCTGTGAGCATTCAATAGGGGTAAAAATAAAAGCAAGAATGGTCGATCTGTTATTGTCTCGATGAAAATCTGAAAAACATCATATTAAGCTGGCTGCTTCGCCTAAAGCACTTACCTTTAGCTCGTAGCATAACAACAATAGCAGTACGTCACGTTTCCCAGCATGCTTTGCAGCCAATCATTGGCCAATCACCGTGTCCCTGTGACCAAGGTTAAACAACAAGACCAATGATTGGCAAACCAACATTTTTTCCTCAAGTAGCTTCCCAGTGATGCTTGAGGAGTTAGAGGAGATCGAAATCCCTAGGAGGAGTTTAAATTTATTGAATGTACAAAAGGTGATTTATTCATTTTAATTCAAGATGGCGGCTTCTTCCTGAGGTCAAAGGTACAAAAAAAACCTTGGTTGTGGTTCTAGACCTCACCTGGTGGTATGAGTGTTAAAGTTCATGATCTATCAAGCAAAAGTGCTCTTTATTGAGGCAAAATGTTACACTTTGCCACAACATAGCTGCCAAGCTATGTGGCCATCCCATAATCATTTTAAAACTTTTCATGGATGTTCCCAACGTGTATATTTCGGTTTAGTTAGTGGATTTTAAAATATTTTTATTTAACCCTTGTGCTATCCTAGGCACTTTAACGTTGGGAGTTGGGTCATCTAGACCCACTAGACAGTGTTCTGAACCTTTGTTCTTCAATGATGTTTGATCTTCACCGGTGTCCATGGATTACATGAAATCTTTCCACCTTTATCCACCTTTGTCATGGTAGGGAGAACACATCAATGGTGGGGTCACCTAAGATAGCATAAGGGTCACACTCCATACTAGATTTTGGCTCCATTCATTTATTTTTGATGGTTTCTCCAGCTGTGATGTCATCATTCGGGGCGGGGGTTCTTCACTATGCCTTAATCCTTCTTTTTTCACCGGGTACTGGCCGCGTGCAAATTTTAGTGAGTCTTTTAGGATGTGGTTTGGGCAACATTTTTGCTCACCTGTGTAGTAAGAAAGAAGAATTCAATAAAAAAAAACATTGTCGTCTTTATTTCAATTTCTAATCGTGTTCAGGTTCTTTATGAATATAGCGTTGTACATTACAGATAATAATAATAAAAAAAACCTGTTAAAGTTAATAAGTGAATACATAATAAAAGCTTGAAGGTAGAAAGAATTATGGTCCTTGCAGTCTAGGACTGCTGTAAGACAAATATAAAAAGTATGTTTGACCCCTTTTAATACTTATTTCAGTAATGAACCATGATGAAGTGAATTTTTTGTGCCACATCACATGAAACATGTAACAAAAAAGTCTGGAATTATATTTATTTGAATACTATTACCAAACAAAAACCAATTGTTCCATAGAAATAAGCAAAATAAGACGGGCTGATATGAATTCATGCTAAATAAGGTGATGAATGACATCATGTGTGTTATAGTCAGCAACTGAAACAAGAGCAGGAAGCAAAACTAAGGCGACTGCAAAAAGGATAATGATCTTACAAGATCCAGTAGTAAGCATAAAACCAGAGCTTTACAGAGGCAATCAATCTAGAAGAAACCAGAACTAAACACAAGAAGGGAAGCAATGCTGATGTGAAAAAGCTGACATTGGCATCCATAAACCATAGCATGCTTTTAATTTGTCACTTCTGGTATAGACGTCTTGAAGAAAAAAAATCTATAAATATTAAAGGTTTCCTCTTCAAATGGTCACAGGAGAACTGTCCAACCCTCACCCTGATTCTAAGTTTGGTTACATTCAGCTTTAAAGGATCTGATTATTGTACAGCCGCTAGAAGAATGAAAGTCCTAAACACCTGGATGTGTGAAATGTATTTCTGACCCATCCCCTGGGGGGCGGTGAACTGCAGTCACAGCCATGCTTGGTGATATATCCCCCCCCCCAATCAATGTTGACTGTAAATAAAATTCTCTTTCTGAGATCCTTTTTTAGCAAAATAAGACTTTTTGTTTTATATTTTTGCTTCCTTTCCAGCGGGATTGTTAGCCTGGATCGACTCACCGGTGGTGTTTTTGTGCATTTTGCACAGACAGTATATCCTAGTGACTAGACGGCTTGTGTGATGAGCGTGCGCGCCCGTGCACGTGACACAGACAGAGAGACACCAGCCCTCTTGACTGTAGTGGCCCAAAGGCTCGCTGACCTATTTCTGCCTGTGAGTAGCTGTTTCATCATAAGCAGTCACCAGCCTCTGCACCTGCACTGTGACTCTGTGTGTGGAGAAAAAAAGAAAATAAAAAAAATGCTTGTGTATCTAAAAGTCCTGCTGTACATCTCACGCACGCACACTAATTCCCTCATCCCGTTCTTCCCTCTGCACCCTCCACCTTTTTCATCAAGCAGCACTTTTTCCCACCACACAAAGCACACCCTCTCTCAATCCCTCTCAGGTTGCTGCCTGCTGCGATGTCCAGTGCTGAGTGTAGCTGTATCTGCGTTCGCAGCATGACGCTCTGGCTCTGGCGCTCACTCACACCAGCCCACGCACGCACACACACACACACACACGCACATGCCTACGCAGGTCCTGGAACACTAAATGTGTTCACAGCAGGCCAAACCTGATTCAAACAACCAGAGAGAATGCCTAATGATTGATGATGACACCCAGAATATATGTGCAACCGCAGCAGAATCCTACAAACAGGTTATCTGGAACCTTAGGTCCCCTGAGCTGCAGCTTTCACGTGTCAGATGAACAATTTGGGATCATTAGCTCCCACTTAAATCTCATCTTCCATAACAACCCCAGTGCAGATTAAAGCAATAAATATAGTAATAACATTTAAAAAAAAGAAGCTTTTTTTGCATCGTAGCTCTGATTCTGGCATTCTGCTGCTTCCTTTTCTTTTTTTCCCCCTCCCATCCTGCTATCTTCTCCCTTGCTTGCTGCTACTTTGGGACAACTTTCTGCTGAACTGCTGAGGAAGCAGGCAGGTAAGCAGGCACATCAGCAACGGGGCAGAGGTGCTGTTAGTCTGATGAGCAGTAAAGCTGTCAACAACTAGAACAGCTCGGAGGGGAAGCGTTTGCTCTGTTTACCGAGCTCAAGTGAATTCTGCTTGCCTCGCCTAAGATATTCCAGTGTTCCTCCCAACCCCGGAAACCTCGGGATCTGGGAGGATTTTGACTTTTGCAAATCGACCATGTGTCATGCATCCTCTGCTGTGTTCCAACTATGTGTCCTCAGCTGTTGAGGACTGTATTTGCTGTTGCAATATAGCACATCAAAGGTGTTGCTCCAGTACCAGAAGTGTGATTGGAGTCTTTCCCACTGACGTAAGCTGGAGAGGAGTATTCTCACAGAGAACAGTGATGTAATACACTGTGAAAATAGTCAGTCTCTGTCTTTTTCTTTTATTTTTTTTTTTTGCTCATCATCCTCTCTGTCTCATTCTTTCTCACTTCCTCTTTCTCTGTGTTCTCATATCTGTTGTTTTTTTTTTCCTCCTTTCCATTTTGGTCCTGGCAGGATGGTGCTGCTTCTCCTGTGGGATATCTAAAATCAAACCCAACGGCTCCCTCACTTGGCCATGGTGGAGAACTGCATCTCCACCATGTCACCTGCCACTTTGCGCGCCCCTTCTTTCTCCATCCACCCATATCTGCTGAGCACAGTGCTCCTCCCTGCGTTTAAGTCAGAGGGCGTTCAATTCAACAGAAGCCAGCTGTTTTCTTTTCTTTTCTTTTTTTGTGAAGGATTTGTTAGATGTTTTCTAGATGGAGGCAATTTCTTTTGTTACGTTAACCGTCAGACCGTGTTAAACATTTATCAGACTCAAGTCCCCGCCAAGGAATTCCCACGCTGGTGCTTCTCCTCCTCCTCTCCTCCTCTTCCTTTCTTCCATCCTTGTTCTCAGTCATCATCAAAAAGGAACCAGCAACCCCTTGGGTGCCTCTGGGAGACCCCCACAAACCAACGTATCCCAGCAGCCTTTCTGTCCAACCAGCCCACAGTGATGAGAGAAAGATGTGAAAGCACACTGAGGGTGGCCTTCTCGGCTTCCAACAACCACGAATAAAACATAAAAATACGTATGTACAGCGTCCATATAAAGGAAAAAACGAAGTAAATGCACCCCCTACCTCCACCTCTCCCAGAACTAAACCCACCCACAGGCAAGAGGGGTTTGAGAGAGGAAGCCCACAACATAAATATCCAATTACCAAACACATCAAACACACAGAGGATGAAATATTGATAACTTTGAGATATTTATGTAATCCACAATTGTGCCTTATATAAGTGCTCCATTTACAAGGAGACATTGAAATGTGCAAGTATTGTTTTTCCTTTTTTATTTATAGCATATAAGAATAAAAAAAGTCTATACGGGCAGACGAGGACTTGGGCTCATGAACAGTTGGACCGTGGTCGATGACGATGCTTTCAGATTTGGTTACTGCAAACAGCCCTACAGCTCTGAGGATACGGTGAATATACGTACACACCAGGTATTTGATGAGTGTTATAAAAACACACATTTAGTGCGTTGTTGATGGCGCTTCAATTTCAATTTGACATTTTGTGGTGCAAAATGTCAAATTGGTGCAAATGCCCGAAAATGTACATGTACATGTGTTTACATAGACTTTTCATTGGAAGCCATCAATCAAACAGCACCCCGGTGTGAACGTAGCACTATGCGACACAAAGTTTTTTCATTTATCGGAATAGAGCTGCGAAAGAGGAAAGCCTGAGGCAAAGATGTGAGATTTGCACCACTTTGACATTTTGCGCCAAGCCATGCGCCAGTATTAGGTAGCAACACTGCAGTGTGAACACCAAATGCTAAAAGCACGTTCAAAAACCCAAGCTCATCATGCTCTTGAACGCACCACACTTACCGGGTGTGTAGGTAGCTTAATTACAGCCGGGCACAAACCACGATTGAAAAACAGATCATGGAGGACAAATTAACAAACAGTTGGTACTTCCGGGAATTAAAAGTGATGCCATCCATGTGTCACTACCAAACCCAAGTCCCTGATTGGTCAAAGTTTGACCTGGTCAAACTTACAACAAGTGTTAAATGGCCACATGTTTTGTACGTAGACCCCGAAAACTATGAGTTAACGCAAGAGTTTTGAATGTGAAGCCTGAATGGGGAACGTAGCTTGAATCGCAACACTGAGACACCTAAACTAGTGGAGAAAAATGAAGGATGACTTCATCAGAAGAGATGCTATTCTGATATTGGATGTGTGTACACTATGTGGGGAAGTGACTGGGCTGTTTAATTTTTCTTTTTTTGGCAGTCCACGCGCGGCTGTCAATCGTAAAGCGTTGGAGCCGCCTGCAAGCATATGGAGCAGAAAGGAAGGGTGGTGTCAGTGGTGGTGGTGAGATGGGGGGAGGGTAGTGTTTGAGCTTCTCACGTCGCTGGTTTGCTTTGAGCTGCAGATCATAGAGCAATTGAAAAGACACAAACACACACAAGGAAGTGGATTCCCTCTAATTAATTGTAAATTGTCACCACTTGAAGTGAGTGCGCTTACTGATATGAGCATTTTATGGGTGTGTTTGTGTATTCATGTCTGAGAGGGAAATGGGGGGTGGTGCTGGTGGTGGGGGGTGTTGGAAAACAGAGAGGAAGAACTGCATAAATTGACTTCACTTTGGTGCCTTATCAACAAGCCACTCTTGGTGGGTTTTTCCTTTGAAACTGCTGTTCCCTACAAAAGCTGAATAAATTATAACTCTAAACAGGAATAATAATAAGAGCATACATTATTTCTGTTGTTGGTACTGCTGGTGGTGGTTGTTGTTGTTGTTGTTGTTTGTGTCAGTAGGAAGGCTCAGATCTTGACTTATGAAAAGGAGAAAAAAAAAAAAAAAAGGTAACTATCTTTGCATCTTTTATAAGTCTGGGTGATCGTTTTAATGGTGACCCAAAAAATGTCCCAGATCCGTGTGTGTAAGGGGGTGGGGGGGTTATTTCCTTTTGAAATATTCTTGAAATGCAGACAGAGACACAGGGGGTGAGGAGTTGAGAAGGAGAAAACGGGGGAAGATGGAGAAGGGGGAACGACAAAATGAAGCCTCCTCTGTTTTACGAATGACTAATTCCAACAAGTCTGATGACACGCAACAGAACTTTTACTTTCTACGCCGTTTGAGCACCGCGTGAAATGGTTGTTAACGCACACTGATGATGACAGCTCGATCCCAGATCAGTCCTTTTCTTTTTTTTCTTTTTCATGATGCATTACAAAGACGACATTTAGAATTTATAGTTTGGAACAGTGAAACAATCAAGTGCATACAAGGTCGAGTTGTTTGCAGAGGCGACCGTAAAGGTGCGGCTCTTACCCTTGATCCGAAACGCTCTGTGACCGGAGGTCAGATGATGGCTATTCCACGATCATCCCGACGCCTCCGGCCCGTGATGGAGTGCAGCTATTTGTCAGATGACCTGTTCCCTTTTCACACATGAGGGTCACTTAGAAATCCTGGAAGTAGCCAATCTTATGTCTGAAAAACACCAAGGAAGGATTTTCATAAAGTTCCTTTTTTTTTTTTTTTAAATAAATGTCATGACAAAACCTTTTATTGGTTGCCATCTGAAAATATGTAAATGTCATAGTATTATGAAGTTTGTTTGCCTCTTGTATTGTTGTTAAAGTAATTTCAAAGATGAATAATTGCATCAGGGAGCTTCACAGTAGTGTAGCGGTTTGCAGCAAGAAGGCCCTGGTTTGAATCCCGGCTGGGACCTTTGTGTGTGGAGTTTGGGTGTTCTCCTTCTGCATGCCTGGGTTTTCTCCGAGCATTATGTTTTATTTTTCCCACAGTCCAAAAACAACCTTCATAGGTTCATTGATGTCTCTACGTTGTCCCAAAGTGTGCATGCGTGAGTGTGTGAGCCTACAACAGACTGGTGACCTGTTCAGGCTGTACCCCACAGGTTGGCTCCAGTAACCCTATGACCCTGAAAGGTATCAATCTGGTTCAGAAAATAGATGGATGGCTGGATACTTGTATCATAACCTAAGATATTGTTCAAGAGTTCCGTCAAACAAATCAAAACAGCGCGTAAACAGAAGCTGGTGTTTCAGCCTGTATTAACCAAAACTAGTCAGGGCTGGTTTGCATAATTTCCATTAAAAAAACAGCAGTTTTGCAGAATTTGATCATAAAAACTGTAACACAACTAGTCTGTCTGCCTGACTGCCTGCCTGCTTGTCTGGCTGCTTGTCTGGACACCTCATTACATAGGTGTCCAATGGTTTTGAGAACTACAGGTCGTGACATGCAAGGCAGGAACCAAAGCTGCACACAAATGTATCAGTGGAAATTTAAAAAAATCGTCTTTTTTTTTTTCAGGAATGCATTAAAAATAAATATTAGAGGCGGAAATTGCATTTCCATGCTTGAGTGTGGTGCGGTAGAGAGCCTCCCTTACCTGCAGGTGGCATCCACCCACAAGCCGACACCCACCGCTCCATGCATGTGAAGCTGCTTTCCACCTACAAGAGACACAAGCTGGGTGAGTTTGACATCATGGTTGAATGGGTCAAAGTTCATAGTGGTTGCTCACTTTGACCTCTTCTGCCCAATGGAGAACTCATCTGAAATGCCAGCATCCACATGTGAAATACAGCCAGCAACTTCTACGGCCAATTACCCCTTCACACACAGACACATCTGAGAGGTTACACACTTTTGTGTGAATGACACCTTAGTGATTCCTTTTTTTTTTTGGTCATAACTTCTGAGGAAATTTTTTAAGTGTGGATGAGTGTTTGCGAATAAAACATAACCACAAACGATTGAGTAATAAAACAACTAGCACACATGCATGAACATTATCTTAACGGTAATCCCCTTCTGCAGCCCCAGTCACAAGCCAAGAATGAGGTACTGCTGCCTGGTAGCACACGCACAACGTGAAGCTCATGTGACTGCATGAACCTTTTGGCCTTAATCTCCTGCAGTCATGAATGAAAAAGATCATAAAACTTAAAAAGTCCACACAAAGACAGGCTATTCAGACATAAAATATGTACATTTTTACTTTTTAGAAGCTTTGGATTCTGTCCTTTTCAGTGGTTTACTTCTGACTGAAAGAACAGAGACTCCAGAAATGCAAAAGCTTAGATTTCCTTCTGCATTGTCAAGTAAAATCACACTGGAGCAAAGATCGCACCATGTCACCTCGAGTGCATCCAACGCCACACAAAGACCACAGAGACTTAATTTGACATATTCTTTCACTTGCATTGACAGACAGAGTGTGTACATTATTTTTTTTTCCCTCTCAGACAGTTTCCAGGCTTTTGAGAGGCCTTTTTCCAGCGGAGAAACCAGAAGGATAATAGTCTGGTAGGTCTCATCGAAAAGAAGTGTGTTTTCAGTTGCATCACGCTGGTCTTTTGCCAGGAGAATCAATGGCGCCTGTGGTCAGAATCAGCTGATTTCTCTGAATAGCACAATGCAAGAAAATAGCTGTTGGAAAAGCTTAATTTCACAAGTCGCAACTCGGCTATTATTTGCGTTGTGATTTAATAATTTGGGGTATGGAGGATTAAAGGTAAGATGCCACAAAGACACTCAGGATGAACTCAAGTTGAGAGGTGAGAGTGGCTTTATCAAAGGGAAACGTGTAATTCTATCAATTCTTTTTACTTTAAAAAGGTTTTAGCCTCTGCTAATCTTCTCTTGGACCTTGGCAGCAGAATAGAGCCATTTATGCTCAGAACAAAATCGCCCATTCATGCTTTTGCCATAGATGGTGTGAGAAATTTGCCTGACGGTAATTGTTTGCAGCATAATGAAGCAACTGAATAGAAAAAAGTGCAAAGACAAACAGACAAATAAAAAAATACAAAAATTTAAATAATAAATTGTAGGAAATTGTTGTTATTTTGGCAGGTTTGCAGCTTTTCTCTACATGTCAGCCACGTTAAAAAGGTTAGCTGTGTTGGCCGCCTTAGCGAATTTACAAAATCCGTTACTCCGAACCTTGTTTGCAATGTGTAAAAAATTAAAAATTAAAAAAGCTGATACAGCTAAAAAAAACATTAATGTGACTATAACTACTAACCTTGCTAGTAACATGTAGTAAAACAACTCAGTCTGACACAGCGGCACACTAATTGCATTCGTGTATTTACAATAACAGGCATTGTTTGCAAAAGCACAACTAGAATGAATTGATATTTAAGCACACAGTTGTTTTTTGAAAAAAAAAAAGGCTTTTGAGTATAGCTTGTGTAAATCTTGTCTGAAAGTGAAATCTTTGTATCATGATTTGATTTGTTAAAGGCTGATTTAGTCGCAGCCTTGAAGTGAGCACAGAAACTCAGATTTAGGTATGTTATATATTTGACTGAATTCTCCTCTGAGCAGCTGCGCAAACTGCAGTGGTTTGGAGCTATATGAAGAGCTACGTAAACCTGAGTGTCATCTGCATAACTGCAAAACATGGGTCTGAGCTGGAAAGAGCATGTATTAGTCAAACAGCAGAAGTCCCAGAATCAAGCCCTGTGGGTGTACACCACAGGATTTGGAGAGTCTTGCATATTTAAGATCACCAATAGTAATAACCCCTGACTGTCAGATAAGTACTGACCAATGTGGACTGACCCGAAAATCCCACCCACAAGAAGGAGTTCACAGTCCAATGTATCAAAGACTGTAAGCATTAAAGATGTTTTTACTGAGTCAGAGTTGGTGTGAATATCTTTCCACAGTGCTGCAGAGTCTAAAGCCTAACTGAAATTATGTCTAACAGGCGGTCTGTGTTCAGAAAGTTGTTTGGCTGTGTCAAAACAGCTTTTTCAACAATCTTTGCAATAAAAGGATGTTTGAAAGTTGGCCTGCAATTGGTGAAGGTTCCAGACAGATTTTCTTCAGAAAGAGTTTTGAGTGAACAAATGTGGTTGAGTTATTGTTGAAAAAAAAAGTATGTTATTCCGAATTTTGTTTCTTTAGAAGGCTGAAAATGTTTTTTTTTTCTTCTCTCAACTTGTCCTGTCCAACAGCTGGGCAAACAGATGAGAGCTGAAGGCCTCTTGTGTTGGACAAATTTTACCTTAACAACAGGGTTTATGAATCTTCAGACAAACCAAAGGTATGTCTGAATAAACCTCTTTTGTAATCTAGGCCAAACTTTATTCATTTTAATCATATTTGAAAATCTTTTGTGTTGGACCAGAAAGGAGGGAAGAAGAAAGAGGGATGTTAGAGAGGGGGGACAGGAATGTGATTATAGAAGGGGGGGGGGGGGGGGGGGGGGTAAAATCATGAAGCAGCATAAAGCAACAAGTTGCTGGATGTTCATAATAATTACGGTCAGATTCAGATGTGATACAAATCTAGAAGGGTGGCCTGTCCACACACACACTCAAATGTTATAAACATTCCTGTTGGCTCCAAAAATGTTCACATGCCAACATGTACACAATACAAATAATGTTCACATACGCATGCTTTTGCAAACAACACTTAACACTAGCGTGAAATATTTCATTTAATCACGCAAACTATTTGTGCAAAGGTGAGCTAACACCCGTGCTCGAGTGAGTGTTTACGTTCTTCTAAAGTGGAGAGTGTGTGTGCATGTATGTGTGTTTGTGTTGCAGTGTATATTATGAGGGGTAAAGGGTGTGTGTACTGAGGGGTTGTAGTTAAAGGCTGAGAATATTTCTAAAGAATACGTTTGAGAAAGTGTCCTAATGTTCTGGAACTGATTTCAGCAACTTAGACCAGATTATTCCTGCCAAGCTGCAGATCCGATATGGCTATCTTTATTCCTGATATGACTGTATTTTTTATTTTTATTTTTTCAATTTTGCCTTATGGTAAAAAAAAAAAAAAAAAAAAAAAAAAACCTGCTAGCTAAGTAGGAGAATAATTACCAATTCACAAGACGCAAACAAAAAATGAGATAGCAGTGTTGCTGTTGATGCCGTCGGGGGGTTCCCCATTTTTTTGGGGTGTCCAAATCTACAAATGTCAAATTTCAGAAGTCTATGTGCAAAAACCAGTGTGCATCGGTGCTCACTAGATTTGAGAATCTACAGTGTAGATTCTACACTCTCTGGCCACTTTATTAGGCACACTGGTACAACACATTTCTAATCAGCCAATCACATGGCAGCAACTGAATGCATTTAGGCATGTAGACATGGTCAAGATGATCTGCTGCAGTTCAAACCGAGCATCAGAATGAGGAAGAAAGGGGATTTAAGTGACTTTGATGGTTGGTGGTGCCAGATGGGCTGGCCCCCCGAGTCTTTCAAAAACTGAGAAAATATCCAGTGAGAGGCAGTTCCGTGGGCAGAAATGCCTCGTTGATGCCAGAGCTCAGAGGAGAATGTCCAGACTGGTTCCAGCTGGTAGAATGGTAAATGGCATATCCTTATGTAGCGCTTTTTTTCTACCTTCCTCGAAGGCCCAAGGTGCTTTACAGTCACATTCACAAACTGGTGGTGGCTCCACTGCCGAACACTGGTGCTAAGCTTCCACCAGAGGCAAGGTGGGTGTTAGAATAATTGTACATAAGTTATCTCATATTTACTCTGACCTTTTGATATATTGTGTGTATATTGCTTTACTACGAGAAATTGGTTCTCAGGAACGAATAACGTGACCCAATGCAGCTGTCTTGCATTTGACCCGGTGACAGATGGTCACCTTTGATATGCAGGACCTTTGCTCTGCAGAAGATGAGCTCTGGAAGCACAGGGGTCAACAATGAAACTGGATCTCAAAGGAGCAAACGCTTCTTTTAAGATGTTTGTTTAGATTAGTTTCTTGACCTGTGTGGGCTCCATTGTTTTACCCCTCCCTTTTAGAAGCATCTGTATGTAGGGAAACACCCTGATTTTCAATAAATACGAGGAGGCAGACCTCTGTAAACTCAGAGCAAACGGAGAATTGCGTGAGTATGTCCCTGTCTGCTCTCTCTCTCTCTCTCTCTCTCTCTCGAGAAAAGATTTAAAGTGAGTCTGTGTCCTTTCTTCCAGCTCAAATATCGTTGAGAAATGTTGGTTTAGTTTAGACCCAACAGTGGGGTTCAGTGTCTTGCCCAAGGGCGCTTTGACACATGGGCGGGAAGGCAGGAATCAAACCTGCAATCCTCCGATCAGAGGTCGACCGCCCTATCACTACACTATGGCCGCTCGAAAAAGATAACAGTAACTCAAATAACCACTGGTTACAACGGAGGTCTACAGAAGAGCATCTCTGAACGTACAACACGTCCAACCTTGGGGCAGATGGGCCACAGCAGCAAAAAACTACACCGGGTACCACTCCTGTCAGTTAAGAACAGGAAACTAAAGCTACAATTCACACAGACTCAACAAAATTGGACAATAGAAGATTGGAAAAACGTTGTCTGATCTGATGAGTCTCCATTTCTGCTGCTAAATTCAGATAATAGGGTCAGAATTTTGGCGTCAACATCATGAAAGCATGGATCTATCCTGCCTTTTATCCTCGGTTCAAGCTGGTGCTGGTGGTGGTGGTGTAATGGTATGGAGAATATTTTCTTGGCACTCTTTAGGCCCCTTAGCACAAATTGAGCATTGTTACAGTCCCTGGTTTTCTGCCACTCCCAGAGCTTTGCTGGCCTCCAAACAGTTTATGTTCAGCTGCGTGTCACATTTTTATTCAACTTTCATCAATTTTTGTCACATCTCTTTACTGAGGCTATTGAGATGTTTCTGTTTTTTAACACACAAATGTTTGCAAAGAATAGAGAAATGGTTTGAAGGAAAATCAATCAAAACACTTAACTCTAAAAAAGCAAGTTCTTGATAAAAAAAAATCATTTTTTTGCAACCTTTTTACTTCATCTAACATTACTTTCTCTTTTTTTCCATGTCAAGTCCCACTGGTAAAGTCACTCCTGCTTAAGTTCAACAGTTTGCCTATAATTGCTCCTCCAGAGTTCAGCGTGTGTGTGACACGACGCTGATACTTCACCACTGTCCTTGCTAGTTTCTCAAAGGCATTTGACACTGATGTGCTACTTTATGTAGAGACACCTGGTGGAAAAAAGATGCTTTGGGCTTGCAACACTTAACACTCTTCTTCTTATCTTTGGCGCTCCATCATTTCTTTGTCATCTGTTAACACGGCCCTCCCTTTCGACGGGCTGGTTCAACAATTCTGCCATCGGTTTGGAACACTCAGTTCATGTTTGCAGCGGAGTTCACACTTTTAGACGTCTGAGTTGTATTTTTTTTTTTTTTTTTTTTTGGGAGGCAGTTTGGAAATTAAAAACAGTTTTTTTTGTTTCTTTTTTTTCCTACCAACATGAGATATTGTAATTTGAAAGGATTCCTGGTGGTTTTGATATTACAGCACTCCACATCTGAAGGTAAAATGCTAAATTTCTCATTTCCTTCACAAAGTAGGTTGTATGGGTGAATTTTTGATGGGTAGAGAGAAGTGTTCACTGAATTATTTGCTGTTTTTCCAAGAAATACCTTGTGATGAGCCAAACATTTCAATTGAACTAAATAAAATTGATGAATGGAAATTAAAATGAATGTCTATTGTAGAATGGAGAGATTTTACCACACAACATGTACCATAGATTGATTCTGATGCCACAAATGGCAAGAAATCCACCATTTACCCCTTAACTGGCTCACCAATCTTTTTTTCTTAAGTAGTCAGTATATTGCAAAATAATAATCAGACTAGTCATTCTTTTTGATTGAACACCAACATTCTTCCTACCGTCTCTTTAGATGTGTCTACCCCCACTCCTTCCATGGAGGTCATCCACCAAAACGTCCAGAGCTTACCACAAGCGTCCAAGCAGCCTGCTGCAGAGACAGGGCCAGTCATATCCCCTCCTAGCTTAAAGGATGTGCAGCAGGCTGTGCAGAAAGCCTCTGAGCAGGTGGAGGGTCGTGGGGCAGAGGAAGTGCTGAAGGAGTTGTTGGAGAAAGTGGTGGAGGCGGCTTTCGGCCAAGCAGCAGAGGAGGCCGCGGAGGTGGAGGAAGTGGATGAAGCGGACGCACCGGGAGAGACGGAATCCAATGAAGAAACGGAAATATTGACAACAGAGGGGGAACGTTTGGGGTTTGATGGGAAGAGGGAGATGGAGAAAGTTGCTAGATTTGAAGACGTAGGTGGGAACGGAGAAGTTCTTGTTGAAGGAAAAGGTCCAACAGGTGCTGAATTAATGGAGAAGACCACTGAGTCTGTAGGCAGTAAAGTCAAACAAGAAGCTAGCTTGAACGCCACCAAGGAATCATCAGGTAATACATTTAATCAAGAAGATAAAAGTTTAGGGGAAGCTAAAGTACAAGGAAAGGACAACCAGGACCAAGTTGCTTCAATAGAAGAAAGTAAAGCAACTGAAAGAAAAATGCAAGATTCAAACAAAACGTCAGTTGTGTCCGTGGCAGTCGCTAAAGAATCAGAACAGAACAAAACTGTTGAAGATTCTGAAACCACTCTGGGTGTGAAGGAGGAGGAACCGGCAGAGTTTGATCAAGAGAAAAAAGAAACTCGAATAAAGAAAGTCAAAGGGGAGACGATTGAGCCGTCTGCAAACAATTCTAAGACAAATGCAGAAGAGATGACACAGAAGGAACTCCAAGGAGCTGATGGATATGGCTTTTTGTTGGAGGAAAGTACAAAAAAAGGTTCACACTTCACGGGAGCAACAAGAGGGGAAAAAGGAACTGGAACCAAAGAAGAAACTGTCACATTGATGAACGAGGGCAATGACAAAAAAGTGGGTCCAGATGAACAAATAGTTGGGGAGGACTCTCATGGCAGTGAAAGAGAGAATCAAGGTGAGATATGTGTATCTAATAAATGCAGCTGCAAAGGTTGGAATTCAAACCCAAGAATCTGTTACACTTTAGTTTTCTGAAAGTCCCTGCCCTCAGTCAAAAAACATTGCCTTATTGAATCCCAATACCTTAGTCGGGCTGACTCGTATGGGTGTTTAGACTTTTTGGGTTGTCCAGGCCCCTCGAAGGGTCATAGAAAGGAGTGTTCAAGGGGAGTGCAGGTGTGTCTTGGAGTGTCTTTGGGACATCATAAAAATTGAATGTACCATTGTTGTGTGTGGGGTAAGAGTATCGTCAAGTATTTGTAAGATCAGCATCAACATTCCCCTTGTGCACGTTTCATGGGGTTGAAAAGAAAAAATCTGTAAGACATACAGAATTCATTTCCCCTGATAATCCGGAATACATTTTCAGTCTGAATGCACCCAAGTGGACTCCGGTCGGGGACCAGAAGCCGCTCTCTGACCCATCTTTTGAAGTGGTCTTAGTTTGCAATCGGACTGAGTTTTTCGGTTCGCTCTGAGTTTCTTCAGTATGAGTAGGCTCCGTGATTGGAGGAGAACAACTGGACCAAAATGGCCATCGTTATCAGTAATTATGGGATGTAAAAAGTGTTGAAAAGAGGCAACTATAAGTTTCAAACCAACGTGGAGCAACGATGAGACACAGCAACTGATTGAAATGTGGGCGTGTGAATGTAGTCTCATTAAAACTACTTTTAATGTGATAGAGATTGCTTCTCACTCTTTTTCCCGACAATCTATATGTCATAGACCCTTATCAGTGTGCCTTCTTGACAATCGCCTCCTAAGTAACCGCATTGCAGCATGCCTCCATCATACTAAAGTCGCAAAAGTAAGTCTTGAACTTTGAAGTAGATCCAGAAGTTAAAAATTGGTCAGCAAAACACAAGTGGACTATCCCAACAATAATTGCGAAGTGTGGGATTTTAATCATTTTTTCTCTCGTTGCTTCTCCCTGCCCTCATAATTCCTGGCCAACGACTGAAGAGATCCTTTTTCCACGTGTTTTTGGGTCAGAAATGTCCAGTAGACGGCAGTGTGAATACAGACCAGGATCAGGACTCGATCGGGAACAACTGACACTTCTATTCTGGATACACCCAAAGTATTCCCTAGAATCTCCATAGAATCTCTCATCCACAAAAACACGTGCATGAACGTTTTTGCTCTACTGGTTCACCAAGAGGTTTCTGATCTTTTATTTTCTTGCAGGCCATCTGCGTTCTCCGTTACAAATTCTCCCCTTTTTTTTTTTTTTACTTTATTCACCCATTAGGGCAGCAGTGACTTAGGCTGGTTGGTGTAAACCTCACAAATGGCCTCATTAGCACTTTAAATTTCTCTCTTCTTTCCATGAACCATGACCCCTTGACTTCATTTTCAAGTAAGTGACAAATATCAACCCTCTCTTCCAGAAATCCTGGAACTCTCCAGCCCCTGGCCTGTGGACGGAGAGGACGTTTTCATTGGACAGAGCCCCGACAACCAACCTCCCACCCTAAATCTATCACTTTATAGAATGAAAGGAGGAGAGAGTGTCGAGTGTAATGAAAAATACCAGCAAGGCAACAAAATCATCATTCCCACTCATAACCTTTCGCTGCATGACCTTGACATGGCCCAACCTACGCTGGAGAACTCTGAGAATGATGTTCTGGCTGAGCACCCTCTGGCAGAGAATGAGCCATTTGGAAAGGCAGATGAGCTGAAGGTGGAAGGTGGAAAGTGGAATGAGGTGGAGGAAAAACCTAGAATCAGAGGTGAGAAATCATTAAGGAAAAGTAAATTAGTGTGTAGCCGTTCTTTTAGGCCGGATTTGAAGCTGGAAAGATACAAAAACAGTGGCTGTTAAGGTCTCTTTGATAGGTTCTCCAGGAATTTGCAGAACTCCCATTTATTCTCTGTCCTGCCTTTCTGTCTTCTTTTTTTCCTCTAATGCATCTGTTCAGAGACAAATGAGCAAGGCCTGAGGGCATGGAAAATTGGAGCTACGTTCGCAGCCGTTTTTCTGATTGTGGAGACTGCTGTTATCATTATCTATATCCTCAAATGTCAAAAGAAAAAAGGGTAAGTGCACCAGCTCCTTGTGCGGTGGTGGGGATGTGGCAGTATTAGGATGTTACTCCACTAAACTGACACTTTACATGCAGATTTAAGGAGAATAAAGCTTTTAGTTTGATGGTCAAGTAATAAAAAAAAAATGCTAGGGAATTTGTTATTTTTTGTAAACTGAATGGCACAGTGACTCATTAGGTTGGAAATAAAAATACATAAAAAGCAGCAATTCTTTGAAAATGTAAGATAAATGTCAAAAGCAGCCTTTACGCAGGCATTTCTATGACTTGAATTGTCAAGTAGCATCAGAATAACCAGGGGATTCAAGAAAGAGACCAACAAAAAGCTGATCTGTACAATAAACTATGCTTTATGTGCCATTTAGGACCAAAAAAATCCTAAAAAGAAGCTCAGTTGAACTTTTGACATGCCATTCTCTGATTCTGCTTTATAGTGTTTATGAATACAGGGTTAGATAAGATGTGTACTAAAATATATAATACATGTCCACTCATCTGTGCTATAAATGCAATGTATATGTACAATTGTAATCATTTTAAGCAATTTTATACCCAAAATCTCTGTATTTTGCATATTATCTGTTCAAAAACAGCATTGACTGAGTTGAGGCAATGCCATGCAAACTGGGTTCATTGCATGCCTTTAGCTTACTCATCATATGCTAATGATGTGATGCTTTGTTAAAAATATTCTATACTTTGTCGACATTTTTACTTCATGTCCTAACACTTTATTTCATGGGAAGTTTTTTAATTCTTATGGGATGGCCACTGGACCTGCGGCTTGGCGGCCAGTTTGCGTCAACGTGTAAAATTGAGGTTCGCTAAAGGCTCAGTCAAATAACTACTCCTTTGTTTTATGAAAAGTACCAGAAATACTTTCTCAGAGGCATTGATGAAAATCGGCATTAAAACTGTTTTAAAACAGGCGGCCGTTTTGCGTCAACGTGTGAAATTTGCAGATTTTTGCACAAAATGGGAAAAGAAGGCTTGCTTGATCGATCTTCATGAAATCTCACACACAGGTTAAATCTGCAATCACAATGAAAGATTTGTTGACCTTTGACCTCAGGAAGAGGCAAGAGGAAGAGCGAGCTACAAACTGGGTGAATTCGCGAAAGTGGCGTTTCCCTGATGAACGCACATTTTTCACCAGAAAATTGTGAAAATGTAGTTCATGCATCCATGACTTAAATTCGAACTAAACAATGTGACAAACGATATGAACATATTCGAGAAATGCGGGCATGGTTAACAAAAAGCCTCTGTTGCAAAAAAAAATCAGTAAAATTTACTTTTTGCAGACCTGTTCTTTACACCCAGACAATCAAAACATAAAATGGTTGCTGTAGAGATAAAACCAACAGAAAAGCCACCATCTTGAAAATTGTTTTATTTCATGATTTTGTCACGTGCAGGTCTAGGTGGGGCAGAGGGTTAGAGTGAGGTGTGTGCAGCAGCCGCTCAGCCAATGAGGGCGGGTCAAAAGAGGGCCGCCAGGGCGAAGGCAAAAAGCATTTGGGGGTCGTACAATCGTTGCTTGGAGCCTCGAACATGCTCAATGGCCTTTTGGTAGAGTGTCTGCCCCCAAAACTGGAAGGTCTGGAGTTCAAATTTATGGCCAAGTCATACCAAAGACTTAGAGGAGGGGTTAAAGTCGAGAGAGGCTGGATTTTTGGGGTTTAAATCACCCAATGGTTTAACCTAGGTAGGTGACAGCTTCTGGAACTCATTTTTAGGGTTTTTGTGTTGATTATTCGTTATTTCTGCTGCAAAGTTTTTTGGAATTTTGGCTGACATAGTTCTATAAACGTGTTTTAAACAGGAAGTATATTAAACTATTTAGATTGTAGATAAAAATTTATTTTAAAATTCTCAAAGGCTCAGTCAAATAACTACTCCTTTGTTTTATTAAAAGTACCAGAAATACTTTCTCAGAGGCAATTGTGAAAAATGAGCATTAAAACTGTTTTAAAACAGGCTGGCGTGCTGCTGAAACGTCGCTCGAGTCCCAGCCGAATCACACGAAGGCTGTACAGCCTGCATGCATGTGCTAGCATGTTAACATGGAAGCTAAAACAGAAAACCAGGACATTCCACACTGGTCGGGCAGCGCTGATCAGAACCTGGTGTCATCCTTTTTGGGTTATACTTGGTCCTCCCAGCTGAACATAGTCAACACAAACCAAAGGCTAATTAAGCACCAACACTAAACCAAGCTTAAAGGAATTTCCATTACTGAGCATTGCTTTCTTTGCAGGCTGCAGACATGTTTTCATTCCTTTCTTCCAACAATATGGGGGGAGTACTAATCATCTATTGTTCTGGTATTCCTCAAATCTGCTTTGCTTGTTATGGCTCAACTTATATTACGGCGTATTATTTCCTGTTAGCAACTAGTTGTTGTCCTTTTTTAGGACCTAATTGCAAATATAAATCTTAAAATAGTTTTGGCAATCATTTCAACAGTAATTTCCAGTTGGTCTGCAAGGAGAAAACATAGTCACTCCTTTTTTCATTTTTTTTTCTTTTTCTTTTTCTAACTTGTCCTGTCCAACAACACATCAGATGAGAGCTGAAAGTCTGGGTAAAACCATGAAGCAGCATAAAGCAACAAGTTGCTGGATGTTGATAATCACATTTCATTTTCCATTTTCATTTTCTATGTTTTTATGCTTTTATACTTAAGGAGCACACACTGGCAGGGGCTGCAAAAATGAAGCCTGTTTTCTCAAAAAATAAAAAATAAAAGTACGGTACCTAAAATGGATCAGCAGGGCGGCCGCTTTGTTTGCAAGGATTCTGCTGAGCAATCTGCACCCAGGATGCTATCAAAGAAGATCAAAATAGAGACGTTTGACCATGAAGCACAGCGTTGTGTTTGGCAAAGAACTCAAGTGGAGGAGTTACTCACTTTATTTCATCCCAAGACTTTGGCAGACAGGACCATCTGTCTGACAAGAAAAGAGTCCAGATCACAACCTGGTAGAAATGTCGCGGCAGGGGGATATTTGTGCACCCACAGTTCTGAATGAAACACAGAGATTTGACATTTTTTAGGTAAAAATGCAACATCTCATGTGATGGTACCACTGAAAGTTGTTATGAATCATCTTCAGCGCCTGCCCTTTTTTGCCTCATAAAAAAAAAAAGCTTTTTTTTTTGTGTATTACCATTAATACATTTCTGTTAGAGATACAAGGAAAAAAAATGTGGAGACAAAATCCCCCCAGTTCCGAGTTGCTGCTTCTGTCTTTGTGGCTCCGCTCGAACTCGGAGCCACCAGAGAGACAGAGAGAGAGTCAGGGACAGACACGGCTCCCACATGGAGAACTGAAGAGTCGACGTGACAGTGAAGCAACTTGAATGTGAGAGTTCTGGTCCAACTAGTTGCCATCCACTGATTTAAATAGCTTCGGTTAACAGTTAATATTTCAGGAAAACACTCTATATTAGTCAAGTATTCACTTTTACCAGACATCTGAACATGGCACATCAGTTCACCTACAGAGCAGATCGTGCTGGGACAGGAAGTTGGGTGCTTACTTAATAAAACTCTGGAGAAATGTCAAAATAAATGAACAGTTATGGCGAGTTCATTGCTTCCTCACCACTGGTCTGAAACCAAATTATTCAGTTTAACCTAATATTTTCTGATTAGAATTGCCTTCTTTAAACTCTGAATTATTCCGTTTCAAAACCTTTTGGAATTAAATCTTCTCAGCGCAACAAAAGTCTGTGTTTAGAGGATCAGAAGTGAAAAACCCAACATAGAACCAGAGTCACATTTGATACTTATAATAACTGTCAGGAACTGGTGTAGGAAACTGGGCTTGGTGGCAGAAACGTAAACATTTAAAGGATAAAAGCGTGGAGAAACAAAAAGCAGAGAAAGCAGATGACCTGATGAGGTAGAACTGAAAACCAAACACCTCCTCACTGAAGACAATGAACAAAAATGAAGACAGCTGTGGATGATTATTGTGAACCAGGGGTGACTGAGAGAGGACAGAATATGACCAGAAACATAAAACAATGAAAGTTTTTACCAACAGTATAGCTGAGTTCATTTATTAGTAGTTTATTTTAAAATTTGACTTCATTTCTGTATTGTTTAATGGACCAAAAAAAAGTGTTTTTGGTGCCTTTTTCTGACTTGGAGGCCCTTTCCCTCTAAAATCCTGTCCATGTCCCTGTTTTACAACACATATTAGATTTAAAATGTTTTTGTTTTTTTTTAATTGAAATTAAAGTTTTTGTTGCTGTTACTTTCACTTATTTTTGCCATAAAAGATTCAGTGAAGTTATTTCCTCTGAATTCATTTTGCACCAGCCTCAACTATACCCTTTGAACCTTTTAAACATGCAAAGAACTGACGAGTATAGGACTATATTTATACACGAAAAACAATGAAATATAAACCAATGTGTTAAAATGTGCATAGTGCTTTGTTTAAAAGAGAACAGTCTGTGTTTTATTCGCTCTTCCAGGAACTGGCGTACTGTGATCTGTTGAATGATTGGGGCCATTGTTCCTGTGCTTGTGTGCAGCACCGCGGGCCTGCAGCGGGCATGTGAGGAGGCCTGTGCTGACCCTGAGGCGGCTACAGGAAGCCTCTGCAGTGACGACACTTTACCCGCAGAAAACGGAGAGCCGAAACAGTACGTTCGACTCCAAACTGGCTGTGGGAAAAAAATGTGCACAAGTATGGAGGCGACAGACGACAGCAGAGGATAAAAGATTGATGTATCCCAATTGGTTCCCAGGTGTGCCAGTAATCTCAGGATTAGTTTAGGGTTTGAAATAGAATCATAAATTAGTCGAAAAACTCAGTAAGATCTTGTTTCAACAATAAAAGAATGAGTAATGTAATCAGCTTTTATTTTGTTGAATTTCTCTGATTTTTTTCCGCTTTGAAGCCGTTTTTTTTCGGTAGGTTTCACAGTACTTGACTGTTTGGCAATAGCAATCTAGACATGTCTGACTGTACAACCCTCAGCTGACCAGACTACTGCCAGCTGACCTGAGACGCGTAGTTCACAGAAGCTCCCATTCGTGCTAACCAGCTGATTGCCTCCAGGTCGTCTGTAAGGCAGCAGCCTTCTTCTCACTGTGTCACATGGAGGAGCGAGCTTGAGAATCCGAAGCGAGTGGAAGTGTGCACTTGTAGTGGTGGTTGCGAAGGTATCAGAACGGATGAGTCCATGTGCCTGAAACTCATTTTAGAAACTCATTCCTGACTTTAGTTCGAGGTTGGTGCTCAGCTGAAGACATTCCTTTGTAGATTTCTGTTTTCCCATTGACATTGAAGGCTTTTCTTTCTACAAAATCTTTGTGTGAGGAAAGACAAAATTTACTGACCATGAGTGATTTATGAAAGCCACAAAGGGGCAAACATCCAAGGGGGTAAATACTTTTGCAAGGCACTGTATACATAAAAAGAAATTAAGCTTGAAATTGCATTTTTGAGTATTTTTTAATTCAAATCATTGTGAACCAGGAGCAGACAAAAAAACTGCAGTTGGAAAAAGATCTTATTTGTGGCATAGAAAACACACCACAAGCTTCATTCCCATGCGTCCAACTTGTAGATGAGTAGATCCATGTACGTCTTTGTTATCCTCGTTCGAGCTGGCATGTGGCTAAAAAAAGTACGGCTAGATAGCTCCAATAATGCTCGCCATTTTTGTTAGGTTATTTTGAGGGGGCTGTAAACTAGCCGGAGAATGTGTTAACAGAAATTCTTTTTATCTGTGACTCCTACCGCTCTGAAGTAACTATGTCCTAAAAAATGACTTTTATTTTATTTTATTTTAAAGCAAAATTTACAGAATTGGCATGGTGGCACCATGGTGAGTCTTTTGCCTAACAGGGAGAAGCCCAAGTTCAAACCCAGGTTAGGATCTTTCTGTACGGGCTTTATTCTTCCCGTGCATGTGTGGGTTTCCGGTTTCCTCCCACAGACCAAAGACATGCCTCATTGATTACTCTAAATTGTCCCTAGGCGTGTCTGTGCATGGTTCTGTGAATGTGAGGCCCTGCAACAGGCTGACAACCTGTCCAGGGTGTACCCCGCCTTCGGCCAACAGCAGCCAGGCTAGGCTTAGGCGACCCCGTGACCCCAAAAGGAATTTACAGCAGGTTAAGAAAATGGATGGATAGATGGCTTTAAGGAGAATGCAAAGATTTTTTTCCCCACTTTAGTGTTAATTACATCTTTACTATATTAATAAGTATAATAATATGCAACGTTGCCTGGGAATTCCCCTATGGGCAAACATCAAAGCTTTTATACTATTATTGTAGCTAATGGGTTCTTGAATGTTTTACTTTTAAACAAAGCCTTTTGATATAGGAAATGTAAAATTAAAAAAAAGTAATTTTAATTTTTTTCCTTTATCAACCTGCCTGCGCATTATTGTTCAGCTGAAGTATAACTGCAGTTCTAACCTGGTCCTTACTAAAAGCTGTATTTTTGAAATGCTTTCTGCACTTTCTGAACATGATTCAACTCAGAACAGCATTTTCCTGCAAAAAGTGTCGGGAAATCCAAATATATGTCCAGGTGGATCATTACAATCTTCTACAACAAAATCAAATAGAGCAATTTCCCTTTTGCTCCCACCTGAGACAACCTTGTTTTCTTCTTGGACCTTATAATTTGTTACAAATAGATGTTTGATAAGTGTTTTTTTTCTTTTTCTGAAGGCTTAATGTTTAGTTTGAATTTTAAAACAACTTTTCAATCACTACCACATGCCATACTGTCTTGTGTGCCAGGAGAGCTGGCCTCCTCTCATCTGATGTGGCGTCAACGGCGACCACAAAAAGGGGGCAGCGAGAAGATCAGTGTCAGATGGCCATGTCAGACCTCCAGCCAAGCTCCGCGGGACCAGAACCAGACTCCTCACAGACCCTTCGGACTTCCATCTGAGAAGCCCCACTGTGTCTCTGCTCCTACTGTGTCTAAACAAGCACAAGAGGAGCAAAAAAAAAAAAATACACTTTTTGTTCCTGTTTCACCTGAACTCTGACAAAAAACCAACACAAACAGGGCCTTCTCTGCAGTAATAACAAGTGTATCACCTTTTTATTGTGTTTCTATGTTTGTCTATGAATGCATGTCTCTTGAATAAAAAAGGAGAGGCTTTTGGATTGTGTGGGTAAATATAGTGGGAAAAGCATCATTTTCTTCTAATTGATAAGTGTTATGAATTTGATTTGAAGTCGTCAAAGTCTTAATGCTACAAAAATGTTCAGGGATCATGGATGCCAGACAAAGCAGTGGAAAACAATGTAAAAATTAAAGCTTTGTGTAGTGTCGTATGGCCCATAGGAGCGACCCTCCCTCGGCCCCGCCACCTCCTTTTGACCCGCCCTCACTGACTGGAGAGTAGCGGCTGCCACACGCCCTTCATTCTCCCCCTCTTCACCTGACAACCAGGTCATTGCTGCACGTGTCGAATTCATAGGGAATAAAATCTGCTTTTTTTTTTTTTATTCTGATTTTCTGTTGTATCTCCGTAGCAACCGTATTATATTTTGGTTGCCTAAGGGTGACGGACAATTTTATATCACTTTTAGAAGTATCAGCAAAAGTAAATTTTTGGATTTCCTTGGCAACAGAAGCTTTTATTAACCATGTCCTGTTAAAATCTGACCTATTGTTTCGTTCAGCTTAAGCCAACGACTCGTGTTCAATTTTCACAAAATTCTGGTTGAAAAATGTGCGAGCAACAAAGGAATGCCACGTTTGAAATCGATTCAAAATCTACAACTTCTTACTCTATACGAAAGCCCATTGAGACGACTGTTGTTTTGAATTTGGGCTATACAAATAAAATTGAATTGAATTACTTCAGAATTCTTTCCCCAAGGAAAAAAAAGGTTTTGCACAAAGAGTTAGAAGATCAATCAAAATAATCAGGGATAGTTTAAATTTGTAGCTGGCACTAAAGGTTTTTTTCTTTTTGAAAATTAAAGATGGCAATCTCTTTCTGAGGTCAAAGGTCAACGAAGTTCACAGTTGTGGTTGTAGACTGCTGGTGTGTGTGTAAAAATGTTTATAGATTACTTGAACAAATGTTCCTTTTCTCAAATTTCACTCTTTGCCACAAAACATCCGCCAAGGTGTTAGTCCTGTCGCCATCCCATAATTTTGTTAAAACTTTCTTTAGATTTCCCCAACGCATGTTTTGGTTTCATTAGTGGATTTTGAACTGTTTTTTTAGCCCCATAAGAGATTTTGGCCTCTTCCGTTTTTTTTTCTTTCCCGCTGTGATGTCATCACTTCCTGGATGTCATTACTTGAGTATTGAGTAAGTGGCGGGGGTGAACTTTTGCTAAAAACACACAGTAAGAAGGAAAAATTGCGAAAACAGTCTGGTCCTCACAGTCCAGGACTGCTTCGGGCCAGAACAAAGGCAGAGAGTGTGTCTGAGCAGATTTTATAGCTGGCTGGTATTTGATTAAGCCACAGGGTGGATTACCTAAAACTTCTTATCAAATTTATACAATACAGGCAATTAAAAGAGAAAATAAAGAAAAAAAAACATTCTATTGTTTCACGTTTTCCTTCTAAGACCAAAGTAAATAAATAAAAACTCCAACAAATTGAGCCAAAAACTCTAATTTACTGTCCCCTACATCAGCATCTACCACTCCAGGAAAAGCAGTGGATGATCTAAATGACTTAAAATAAAACTAAGCTCCATCTCTATTAACGCTTGTGCTATCCTAGGCACTTTGACATTGGGAGTGGGGTCATCTAGACCCACAAGACAGTGCGCTGAACCTGAACATGAAAACTTTCCACCTTTATCCACCTTTGTCATGGTAGGGAGAACACGTCAATGTAAGGGTGGGGTCATCTAAGATAGCACAAGGGTTAAGCACATGGAGGCTACGCCTACAGTCAGACCCACATGTGAGACTGAAGGTGTGTTCTTCCTGGGGCAAAGATGAGATGATGTTCTTTCACAGTGGTGAATGGGTCATGCCTATAATCCATCCAGTTTCCAAACCTGCTTCATTTCCGTCTGGGGTCACGGGGTCACTGGAGCCTTTCCAGTTACTGAAGGATGAAGGCGGGTCACACCCTTCGACGATATATGAGAACTGGACCGACTGAGTCATACACTGTGGGTTACTCCCTGCTCCAACAAAATATAGTCTTTTCTGTTGCCATTCTTTTCACTATGAGAAAGCAGTGATTGGTCCAAGTTGGTGTGAGTTAACGCTTTTATGGCAACCACTCTCGCCAATCAGGGGTAAGATTGTTGGGAAGCCACACCCCTACCACTTGAAAGGGAACTCAGGAGAATCTGTCAATCAAACGTTTGAAACATCAGACATAGGGGACAGTAGGCACCACATACTTTTATTGAGGCATCTGATTGGTCAGTTTAGAAAGTTGACAGATTTTGTGTGGCCCACTTTCAAGTGGTAGGGGTGTCAACTTCCAACAAGCTCACCCCTGGTTGGTGAGAGTGGTTGCCAAAGAAACGATGACTCAGACGGATTCGGAGCAACTTACTGACATTGTCTAGCTCCGACATGGCGCTGTCCATATTGCAAAAAAAACTGTGACTGTATTGACGGTATTTCTATGGAATCAGAAATACGTCAGACTCACTCAGACCAGTTCTTATAAACAATCAATGCTATCAATATAACCTACCGGCAATTCATTTGTATCTATTTTTGAATCAATAGAGGACATCAAAGTGGCAATCAATACAAATATTGTAAAAAACACCTTCACATTAAGAAATAGACCATAGAAAAATGTACTTTCCTTCAAATCAACTCTTGATGTCTCCACCGTTTCCAGGCAAATCTCATGTTGCTAAACAGAAGGCAAATGCATTTCTTGTCAGATTGTTGAACTTTCACTCCTTCATCCAAGACATCCTGAGGACCAGATGACTCTATGACTCAGCATCTATCTCTCCCATTTTTACATGTAAATATGATCAAAAATGATCCTCTACAATGTTTCATCACCTGTCGGCCTCCACATAACGAAACCATCATAAAATAATACATAAATTAAAAAAAAATTGCATGCGTGACTCAACAATTGGTCATACCTGAATTTATGTGGGAAAAGTTGGGGTCTTTCACATGAAATTTACACAGATGTGTCACGAATGAACAGTGGCATTTCTACACAAACGTACTCCCCGGGTGAGTGACCCCCCCCCCCCCCCCACACACACACACACACACACTCACACACCCACACAGTTTGTCGGCATCCTCTTGTTTTCCCTATATTTTTTTTCTGCTCGTTTTACACACCAAAAAAAGCATGAGTTTTATAACCTCATGTCAGCTTCAGTTGCACATGGGGCCTAAATCCAAAACACACTTTAGGTTGGGGGCCGAACAAGATAAACATTTATTGATCACACTAAAGCAAAACTTTTAAACCTTTAAATTTAATATTTTGAACATAAATATGGATAAAAACAGAATAAATCAAGTTAAACCATAAAGAACATACAGTATTTTGTTCCATAAAACTATACTCTGTCAAAATTACACAAACATGAACATGCAGCACAACAAAACAAACAAAGCCTAAAGAAAATAATAATTAGAAATAACAAATCAAATGATTCCATTTTCTTTTCTCTTTTGTCAGTTTTTTAAGAGCTGGACTCCTGGCATGTTTTTTAGCACTAAGTTCATTTCTGCTTCATGTGTGATGTCCTGTGTGTGTCTTTGTGAAACTTTTCAGAGGGATTTGATTTTTTTTTAAAACCTGTCATTGTGAATAAAATTTTTAGGTCTCGTAAAACATTAAAAACTAAATCATAGAACTCATCCCTGGGATTACTCCTAAAATATTTGGCATGTTCCTATTTTTTTTGCAAGACCAACAGTAAAAATCCTCCAAAAAGCCTCAATACATTCATAAACAAATGATCTATTGTTTATTTATTGTTTCAAAAAGCGCAATTGTTTTACTGCCAGCATTACCTGCCGTCTTTATGTCAATTAGGTTGCTAACACCAACTAAAGGACAGGCAGGTGTAAAAAATAGATTTTATATGGAAAATAAACACAAATAATAAAAATGTCTAGAATAGTTAATAAAGAATGACAATATTAGCATGAGCTGAGTAAACTAACGGCCCGCAATGATCCAGGTGTTGCGCAATCGAGGCTGCGCTTCGTGCTCAGCCTGCGCTCACAACCCCTCCCCTTTTCCATCACACACATTTGCTGCACCTTCTCTGAGACAGGAGCGCGTGCAGCTGCGGGGGCGCGAAATCGCAGGTTGCAGGCCGTTACAAAATCTGGGATATAATCGATAATAAAAAACCAATAGTGGCGGAGATTTTTAAAGTTTTTTACAAGCACTGAGATACCGCCCCCCCTTTAAATTTGCGTCCCGGGCAATTGCCTGCGCTTGAACCTTCTTCTGCCAATGAACTTAATGAATTTAAACCTTGTGCTATCCTAGGCACATTAACATTGGGAGTTGGATCAGCTAGACCCCATTAGACAGTGCTCTGAACCTTTTTTCTTCAATGATTTGTGAACCTCACTGGTGTCCATGGATTCCATGAAATCTTTCCACCTTTATCCACCTTTGTCATGATAGGAATAACACGTCAATGTAAGGGTGGGGTCATAGCACAAGGGTTAAACCACGCAAAGAACACGTAAATCAACTTAAAAGCCTATATATAGATATTTATATATGCAATATAAAGGTCATACATTGGTGGAACATCCATGAAAGGTCTGTTTGACATCCATGAAATGGTCGTGGAAAGTTACAAATTTGCATATGCAACTAGCAACAATTACACTCAGATGCGTAAGATTTACTTAACAATTGTGTATAAACCTCATAAAATACATGTAAAACTGCGCAATTCTCAACCGACAGTTTAACACCGAATTCTGACAAAAAACCCTTGACGGACATCTGGAAACACTTGTGAAACACGTTTATAACACATGGAACACAAAAAAAAACAACAACGTTTTATACGTGAAAAAATGTGCAAAATGTGGCTCTTTGACACGGCCTGAAAGCATGAACGCTAGCTCCCAGGATGTTAGTGACTGATCATCCAGTCATTTGAGCTACGATCACAAGGCACATGAATGAAGGTTTGAGAGAGCATTCAAGTGCCCTCAAGTGTTGCCTAGCCCCCTAGGAAGGGGGGGCAAAAGAAGTAATGTGCTTACACAAGCTCCACAAAGGTCTGGTCATGCGCTGGGCGGCTATTTAAGACGCAAGGAGAAAAAGGGCCGATTCTTGTGCGGGGGGGGACCACATTTCTCCAGACAGTGGAGCAGCATGTACAATCAGAGGTAGGGCATCACCTGATAATTCCGTGTCATCTCCACAGACTTGATGCTGCAGGGATGCGCGTTATGAGCAAGCACTGGTGTTCAAAATGCTATTTTGAAATAATTGCTTTGCCAAATTATTCCCTCCATTTGTTTTTTTTTCTTGTAAAGCTTCAAAGACGCAGAGTATTTAGCTGAAGGAAATCTTTTCTTGTAATCTATTGCATTTCTGAGCTTGCAAGAGTTGAAAGCTAATGGTTTTGTGAATCATGAATAATGACTTGCACTGCCTGAAGGACCATCTGAGAAGTTTTGCAATAGCTGTGAAACAAGTGGCTTTGACGAAAAGTGATCTTTTTTTTTTTTAGCAAAGCAGCTTTTAGTGTTTTGATTTGTCACTCTCACCAAGTGGGGGCAAAGTGCGTAAAACGACAAATAAATATGGATTCTTGTCTTATTTTCTCTCCAAACTGCAGCATGTGGAGAGAAGCTCTCCTGGTGGTGACCTTGTGTGCCGGTCTAGCTCTGGCGCAGTTCCCCCGGGAGTGCGTGACCCCCGAGGGTCTGCGCAGCGGCCAGTGCTGCCCGTCCCCGACGGGGGCGTCCGGGGATGAGTGCGGCTCCAGCACGGGGAGAGGGCAGTGCGTGGCCATCGCAGCTGACAACCGCCGCCACGGGCCCCAGTACCCTTACTCTGGACGGGACGACAGGGAGAGGTGGCCCTTGCGATTCTTCAACCGCACCTGCCAGTGCAATGGGAATTTCAGCGGCTACAACTGCGGGCAGTGCAAACACGGACTGACTGGAGCAGACTGCGATCAGAGAGTCTCTGTGGGTGAGAGAACGAAATTTAGGATGACTCCTGAGAAAGGCTAATAATGAATCCATTCAATTTTACACTGGCAAACACAGGGTCAAATCTGGCTGCCATTTATAGTATTACTTTTTTAACTTCATGAATTATTTCTTCTTTTTTTGTTTTTCATTTTATTACTTTGGTCAAAATGCCAAAAAGCTTCTCTTGGTTTTTCCAAGGTTAATTCCCATCTTTTGTATTTTATTTGATGTATTATTTACCTGTATTTTATCCTAAACTGATTTATTTATCCAACTAAAAAAACTATTTATTGTTTTTCTGTTATTAATAATTTAAATTACAAACTGGTGAAATTTCCATTGATTAAAATGAGAAAATCTGAAATAAAAAACACAAGAAGTGCAATAAGAAAACATGAAATCAAGATAAATCAAATTATAGATTGTTTTTAATTCTGTCATGTCTTTTATTTAAAAAAATACCATGTTTTTGTGTAAAAGGTAAGTTTACAGCAGAAGTAGTTTGATGCATATTTTCATCAATTGGCGTCAAGGCGTTACCACGTTTATTTTTTAACCAGCCAAGCATCCTTACTTTCTTTTTTCCATTTTTTGCATTAGTCGAAAATGTTTCCATCTACTAATCTCGTGTTCTGTCCCTCCTGCCCCCTCATCATTGAAGTAAGGAGGAATATCATGCAGATGACTGCAGCTGAGAAGCAGGCATTTGTGGATGCCTTGAACCAGGCCAAGAGCACGGTGCACCCCGACCTGGTGATCTGCACGAGGAGGTACGGAAGCTCAACAAGCTGATCACGGGAGCCTTTCTAATTCATGCAGTGACCCACTTTTAACAGGAGTTTGTATTTTCAGCCAGACAGTCTTGCATAAACACCTTCGAGCAGACAGAGGTTTTGCCAAAAGACTTGTACGCTCAGTCTAGCCAGGTCTGGGAACAGAAAATGATGCAGTTAACTCTATGGTTTATAAACAAATTTTTTATTGATTTCCTTATTACATTTAAAAAAAACATTTTTTAGATGATGCAGCTTCAACAAGGAACACAAAGACTGGTATTATTTAGATTAAAACCTGGCTAGTGAGTGTTTAATAACAATCTTCTAAGTCAGCTGAGGTGTGCAAATGAATTCAATTTAAATACCTGCAGGTATCAGAACCTATTTATATAAAAATTAACATTTGACAGAGTGACCTAGTTTTATTTACAAATTAAATGCAGGTTCATTCAGTGTTAAAATAATTAGATTTTTTTAAAGACACACTCCAACTATTAAAAAGCCTTCCATTGCTCTTTTAAGGATAATTACCATATTTTTATATTACCATATTTTAGGGCACACCGGTTTATAAGGCCCACTTTCAATGAATGGTCTATTTTCGAACTGTCAAAATATAAGGCACATAAAGTGAGACTAAAGAGTCAGAAAAAAAGCCGTCAGTCAGTCAAACTTTATAAACTGTGTTCACAGTCATTCTAGAACTTGTTTATAACATGCTAATTATTGGCCACTTTAGAAGTGTTAGCAAATTTACAATATCTGAAACCTTGTTTGCACCATATAAAAAAGAGATTAATAACACTAAAACAAACGTTACTAGGACTACGCTAACTCCCAACCTTGTAAGAAACAAGAAAAAGAAGCTGTGTCCAAATTCCCTCACTAACCTCTAACTACTAAAAAACTGTATAGTGTGTGAGACTATGTAGTGCCCTGGATTTTAAAAGCACCATGCTCACTACTTCTTTTTTTCTTTTTAAATGGCAAATATGACATCATCGATCATTAAAATCTAATTCATATGGGTGCTTTGTAATGATCATTAATGAGTCCACTGTCTTCTGAATATAGAAACGTTTATGGTTTATTAAAAAAAATATATTTAAATACATTTTATTCAACAATCTAGTTTGCATCGATGCACACTGGTTTTTTGCAGGGACTTCTGGGAAATTTCTAGGGCACTCGATTTTTGGCATTGTAATCAGTTAACTGGAGTTTTTAAGTATGCCTTACAGTGCGGAAAATACGGTTTTAGCCTAAATAAAGAAAATCTGGTGTTGTTTTCAATGACATAGTTTCTGCAAAGAGGCAGTAGTCCGATAGAAATTTACTTCTGAGTTGGGGGTGGGACCGTGGGTGTGGAGCGAGCAACCCCACCCACCTTCCCATCCGCGATGCGTAGCAGGGAGCTTGCAGTCAGCCCAGACAAAAAAGCTCTTTTTCCAACTACATTTTTTCGTCTGCTCCTGATTCACAATGATTTGAATAAAGAAATACTCAGGGGGAAAAAAATCAGCTTTATTTTCTTTATAAATGTCCTCTATCATCAGAAGAATGCCTCAAAACAATATTTTCATTGCAGTGTGTCTTTAAATAAAAAAAAATCTGTTTAGAGAGGAAAAGAACTTCATGAAGCAAATTTTTTATTTTTAGGTATCAGGAGGTGTTGGGCCCCGATGGCAACAGCACGCAGTTTGAGAACATCACCATTTATAACTATTTTGTTTGGAGCCACTACTATTCCGTCAGTAAAACCTACCTGGGGCCGGGCCAGGTCAGCTTCGGAGGCGTCGATTTCTCCCACGAGGGCCCGGGTTTTGTCACCTGGCACCGTTTTCATCTGCTGCAACTGGAGAGAGACATGCAGGTGAGGAACATGAAAGAGGGAAAGAAAGCAGAGTCAGAGCAGGAAGAAAAGAACAACACAAGATAATGAGGAGGAAGAGAGGAGGATTTCCTTTTTTAACATGGAGTGGGAAGCTCTCCAGCACAAGAAGGGGGGAGTGTAGGGAGAGAATAGAACAGACACAAATAAATATAGTGACCCTGTGGAGGAGGAGGAGGGAGGAGGATGATTTTGGAAGAAAAGGTAAAAATGATCTTAGAAAGAGGAAAACAGTTCTTCCTTCCTTTAAAAAAAAAAAAAAATCCTTCATTCTATTTAGAACATGCTGGGAGACCCTTCCTTTGCCCTGCCATACTGGAACTTTGCCATCGGAGGCAGCGAATGCGACATCTGCACGGACGACCTGATGGGAGCCAGGAGCGCCTTCGACATGAACTCTATCAGCCCCAACTCCGTGTTCTCTCAGTGGAGGGTCATCTGCGAGAGCGTGGAGGACTACGACACCTTGGGCACCATCTGCAACAGTAAAGACAGATGCACCGACACCGCCGAGCAGAACTGCAGCTACACCTCAGCTGCACCACACAAAAAAAGAGGGCAAAGAGCTCATAAAGGGAGCATGTGGAACATAAAGCAGCTATAAATAATAACACACAGCTGTTGTGCTAAACCCAGCATTGCTCTTTATTAGTACAGTTTGTTCATAACTACGCTTAATGGCAGACTTTGCCTTCTGGCTCCCTGTTTTTTTTGAGTATAAGTAGAGGTTTTTATTTTTTTTTTGGCAGTTTAGCCAGGACTGCAACTTCTACTCAGGTGCGGTTTATAAATGATTTTTGGAAAATAAATAAATAGCAACAACCACTAGAGGGCACTGTAGGTGAGTGTATAGGTATATGCAACTAACAGCAACGAGGAAGAAAAAACGTTCACACCGTTCACACCAGGCGAATCCTGTCTCAGGCCTTTTCTTTAACTGCTCTTTTTCTGATATATGAAAGAATTGGTGTCTTATAAATCTAGCCCAGCACAAACTGCAATTCTAAATTTCTCCTCAATTTTGCCGCCGTCTGCACTTCCATGAATTAGAAGGAACACCACCTATACGCCATTACCAAATCGAGTCCATGATTGGTCAAAGTTCAACCTGGTTTATTTTTTAACATTCGTTCAATGGGCGAGCATTTTGTACATAGAGTTTAAAAACGGACTTTTGCATAGCGATGCATGAATGCAAGAGTTTTGAACACAGAAGCCCTAAACGTGTGTTTACGTGGAGTTTTCATTGAAAGTCGTTGCCAAGGGCAGTGTGACGGTATCTTGATGCTGGAGGAATTGTTCCATAGTGACACACAGGTTGAAGATGAAGTGATGTATAGTTTAGTTGATTTCTTAACATGTTATTTATGGTATTTTGAATTGAATTGAATTGAAATGGTTTATTTCAAGCAATTAAGTACAAATAATACACAACAGCAATATAATCATCAGTTATACATTCATACAGTAACTAATCAAACTTAGGATAATTATACATATTAATAAATATTGCTTGAAAGGGAGTGGAAGGAAGCGAACTTATATAATCCCACCCCGTTAATCTTAATATTTGTCTAAATGCTGCGCTAATATACTAGATTCATACGGTATGTGTTACGGTAGTGAAGCCTGCAAACATTCAGTCTGTTATTGTCATCTACGCCGTTCTTGAATCTGTATTTTCTTACATGCGTTTCTCCAAAAAGTGTGAATTATAAGTCAGAAAAATACACGACTGGGGTTGAACGAGGGAACCCTTTTGCCCCTAAAACTTTTTTTTTTTTTTTTTTTTTAACTTGTCCTGTCCAACAGCTGGGCAGACAGATGAGAGCTGAGGTCCTCTTGTGTTGGACTTATTTTACTTTAACAAGAGGGGTTATTAATCTTCAGACAAACCAAAGGTACGTCTGAATAAACCCCTTTTGTAATTGAGGCCAAACTTTATTAATTTTAACCATGTTTGAAAATCTTTGGTGTTGGACCGGACGGAAAAGGAAAGAAGGGAAGAAGAGAGAGGGACGTTAGAGAGAGGGGGGGGTAGGAGGGTGATAATAGGAGGGGAAGGGGGATAAGACCATGGAGCAGCATAAAGCAACAAGTTTACTGGTTGTTAATCATTATGGTAAGGTTCAAATGTAGTACAAAAATGCCCCTAAAACTTAATGTTGCCCCGGCTACGCATGACCATCAGCTTTGAGGGGATCAGTGCTCATTCCACACACTGGCACCAGATTAGTCCTCTACCTGTTTCTCATGTGCTGAAAGAAAAGTTCACGTTTCTTTTGATCTTTAGCTTTGGATTAAGGATGTCAGGCGATATTTTTCCCCGGCCACGATTCATATGACAACACAGTGAGGGAAAAAGGTGGTAGGAGGAACGCAAAAGTGCCAAAAATCGGAGTGATCCGTCTCCCTCTATGGAGAGTCGTGACAGGTCTGGTATTACTTGGGGGAGCCCACAACAACACCTAAAATGGGTTAATGGGGGGTGGGGTGGGGGTCTTGATTTGTGCATCTGCCTGTTGAAGACAGAAATCTTGCGGTATCCTGGTTTCCTTTGATCTGAGGGAATAATCTTCAAACACGCAGACAACTCTGGTATGTAGCCCCCCTCTTGTGTGTAGGAGAGGCGGCAAAAGAAAAGGGAGGAAAAACAAAAGAGGAGAAAAGAAGTAGATCACACAATGCTGGAGAAAAGAAAACTTCAATCACAGAGCGCCATACTGTTGGCTTTTGCTGAAAAATTAAACAATTTAACTGATATCTTGTCATGTTTGAGAACGATCAAACTAGTCTAGAAAGTATCTACCGTAAATGATGTTCATCATCTTTTGATTCTTTTTCTTTGGGGAGCTCAGATCTTTGTCGTTTGTAATCTGAGACTCAAACTATTTTTTCAAAGCCACTACGTAGGTATTGCACATATTGCATGGAGGAAAATTGGTCATACTGTAAGTGGAAAAAGTGAGAAAAGTGGTGGTTTTTACGTGAAATTTTTACAGATGTACCACAAAGAACACGTAAATTAACATAGACCATGAAACGTGGGTGATTATTGCGCTGTTTTATATGCAATTCAATAATGATTTGTGCGACAATTACGTGAAGTGAACGTGATATGTGCGATACGAGACGTTAAATGTATACATTGGTGTACATGTGTAAAAAGTCTGTTAGACATACGTGGAACGGTCATGGAGAGCCAAATTTGCCTATGCATCTTGCAAAAATGACTCACATTTGCATAAAATGCATGATAATTGCATATAAGTTATTTAAAGGGCATATAAATTGCGTAATTATCAACCGACCAAAAATTTTGAACATCTCAAAACCATATTCATCGAAAGACATCTGCGTACATCGACAAAGGAATGAAACACTCATGAATTACGTAGATCACGGATGTATCGTGAAAGACCGAAATTTAATATACGAAAAATGCAACAAAATGTACCTAGTGGCTGCGTGACACTGCCTTTTATATGAGTTGAAGAAGTTTATTTCTGGCCTTCATCTCTTGTATTTTTTTAAATTTTTTTCCTTCATCAAGGTTCAGAGAGCAGCCCCATCAGGAGAAACCCGGCGGGCAACGTGGCGCGCCCCATGGTTCAGAGGCTGCCGGAGCCCCAGGACGTCCTGGAATGTCTGGAGCTAAACACCTTCGACACTCCTCCTTATTACTCCACCTCGTCAGAGAGCTTCAGGAACAGCATTGAAGGTCTGCTCCTGCTTTGAAGGGACCAGTCAAAGCAGAGAAACTAAAGCTGGTGAAACTCAGTGTGTATGTATATGTATATAGATGTGAACTAAGCCAGGAACAAACTCAACCCTCGTCCTACGTGTGCATCTAAACCGCTCCACCGTTCCCATTCTGAAGTTGCAAAAAACTTCACTTGAAGGTGGTTTTGTTCTTTTTCCAGGGTACAGCGCCCCCCAGGGGATGTACGACCCAGTCATCCGCAGCCTCCACAACCTGGCCCATCTCTTCCTCAATGGGACGGGAGGTCAGACTCACCTGTCTCCAAACGACCCCATCTTTGTGTTGCTGCACACCTTCACGGATGCGGTCTTCGATGAGTGGCTTCGCAGACACCAACCAGGTGCGCCTTGGGCACACGTGCAAACGCAGCAACTTTGCAGCAGGCGACAGAGTTTTCTTCCTGGTTTACAGGTGAGGTGGTTTACCCCGAGGAGAATGCTCCTATTGGGCACAACCGCAGGTTCAACATGGTTCCTTTTTGGCCTCCGGTCACAAATGCGGAAATGTTTGTCAGCGCCCCTGAGAGTCTGGGATACTCATACGAAGTCCAGTGGCCAGGTGAGTGACGGCAAAGCCTCCAGAAAACCAAATACTCATCCCTGACGCCTTCCTTTTCATCCTCCTTGCGGCAGCCCGTCCCCTAACTCTGTCTGAAATAATCACTGTGGCTGTGGTGGCGGCAGTGGTGGTTGTGGCGGCGTTGGGGGGCCTCATCGCCTGCGTGGTCCGAGCTCGTTCCCACCACTCGGCTGAGGCCCTGCAGCCGCTGCTGGGGGAAACCTTCCGGAGCTACTCAGAGGATGACAGGAGGTTGGATAAGTCGCAGTCTGTCGTCTGATCCCCCACGCTTCCCTGGAAGGGAGCTTGAGATTTTTGTTTTCTAATTCATCGGTTTCTTCTAATAAAGTTGAACTGGTTTCAAAACCTCAACTGGGATGTGTCTTTTCTGCCAAAAAGGCTGCAGTTTGGAGGGGTCAAAGGGCAGCCGGGAGATCATGAAATAAACAGACAGCTCCATGCTCAGGCAGCTGTGATTTACCATGTCTGCTGCTCAGCCACTTGAGTGTCAAAACCATCATTTTAGAAAGGACAGAAGGAAGGACGGAGATCGTTTTCCTCATAAAGGATCTCATCGTTAGCTGCAGAGCCGAAGACTATCGCTCTGCCCTGAACATCCGACTGTCTGAGAGATAAACCCCATAATGTCACATAGACAATTTATATGCTCATGTTCTCGTTCCTTCCATTCTCTTTGTAAACAACAGGCTTTGGGCTGGAGAAGGAGGCGGCAGTCTGGTCTTAAGACGGGCCTTTTGCTGCAGGTGCAAATTTGTTTGTCTTTAAGCCTAAGGCCATCTGGCAAATCGCACCACTTAATGTTAATCTACCATCCAAGCACTGATGAAGCCGGATTTTCAATGATGTAATAGCAGCACACACACTGCCCCCACGTGGATGGATGCAGTCCTGCAAGTGGAATTTTATTTTATTTTTTTGCACATCACAGTCTTACACAGTTACAACACAATTCCATGCGTCAGAGTTTGGGGCTTTGGTAGTTTGGTGCACCAGAACTGGTAAAAGTTTTCCGTAGCAGACTTTAAAATGCACAAAAAAGAATACAATTGAAGTTTTTTTTTTTTCTTTATAAATTATAGTATAGAAAGTGTACTATAGGTCATGTCACTGTGGTGTAGAAGGTATACTAACTCAATATCTAAACAGATTAAATTTGAACATTTTAAGTTTACAACAAAGGCTATAGATAGTATATAAAGTTAAATTCAAACATGTCTTACTTTAATCATGGACTAAACATACTTGCAATACACTTAAATTCACTGCTTTTTTGCTAAGGGCTGTTGTGACTTTCTGTCCACAGATTTTTTTTTTTCTAATTGCTACTGTTTTTTTTTTTGCATTCTTAACTTTTCTAAAATCCTCTTATAATTATATTTAATTTTTTTTCCTCAATTGTTTTATTTATTCCTACTATTTTTATGTTTTTATTTATTTTAATTTCTAATACATTTTTTTGTATTTTACTTTTACTATTTAAAAATTTTGTTCACACACTGTAACTATGTCAGGTCGGCATAGCATGACCATAATAGTACTTTATTACTTTTAATATTTATGTAGGATCCACAAGTTGTTGCACAAGTCCTCTCCATTTTACTTCAATATTTGGGTATAGATTGATTTACAATTTACAATAAGAAAAACGTTTTTTTTTCAAATCGTGCACATTACTAGAAAGAAGTCTGGAAGTTGTGCTATATTTCCAGGATTGCAGAACAAACAGATTAAACCAAATTTGAAGATTTGGCTGAATATATTTTCCAAAGATTATCCTTGCGCTGAGAGGAAAACAGTGTCTTTAAACTCCTCAAGTTGAGCAGGACAGATTAGAGGCTGAAGGAGAGGAAAGCTCTCAATCTGCATCAGGAGTGATCATCATTTTTAGTGCTACCGATCAGTTTGAAAACTTGTGCTGTAGCTTCACGACCCCGCGTAATTATTTCTGGCTCAGGGCTCTCAGCAAAATGAGTGACAAGAGGCATGCACGCATCTCGATGCCAAAATTTAAATCAGTGCGGCTTATTTGCAAGTGACAACTTTAGACTCCGAGTCCCAGAGTTGACATGAAGATGGTGGCACCGGCGGTTGAAGCTGTAATGAAGTGCGAGCCTTCAGGATGTCTAGCCTTTGCAGTGTTTCTTCCTGTTGGGTTATTTTAAGAGGACTGGGATTTTTTTTATTTTTTAAGACTCAGCACTGGACTGAATAACTTAACACTGGCATTTTTGCAGCACATGATGATATCTTGACAAAGAGCCTCAAGGGATTGGATGAAAAAAAAGCTTCTTTTTTTTTGGAATCCATTATCAGTTTTTTTTTTTTTTTGGCACCACCAGGCTACAGTGTAAAGGTTGCAGTCCTGTGGATATGTGAATATGAATAGAGTTGACAGTCGCAACAATCATTTGGTTACTGCCAACCTCAGGGGACGGAGGATCATTAGTGGCTTTCAAGTGTGCTCATCTCAACGGTCCTTTCTTCTAGGATGAAGCACAGAATACACTGCATCTTTTCCCAACTACGTTCTTTTGGTGAACTGGAAGTTTAAAAACAAGAGCCTCCTCCTGGTGGAAAATCTGGCAAGACATCAACTAGTTACGGTTTCTTTAACTGAACTGGTTGAAAATCCACCAAACAAAAGTGTCTACAAAACATTCAGGATGATAAATAAATCACTCGCAGAAGGATTCCGTCATAGAATAGAAATCCTGAAGTGCACAAAGGCATTGCGCCGTTTTCTCCATTTTAGAAGCTTCCTGGTGCATGCAGGCGAGCAACTGTTCATCTGGAGCAGGATTAACCAGACCGCCATGGCGGGGTTTCAATAAAGCTTGCAATGTGAACAGATGGTTTTGACTAATGCAGACGCTCCAGCGAAGATCTCCCAAGATGCCTCCTATTCTCTAAATGAGACATTTGTGGGCAAGTGTGTTGTTTGTCAAGTTGTCACCTATTTCACGAGTGATTTCTGTCAGAGAATTATGCATTTATTGGGAAACAGTGAAATGTAATTTTACTCTGTTTGTGTTTGTTTGGTTCTAGTCTTTGACTTGACGTTGGAGTTATTTATTCATAGCTGCCTGGAAAAAAAAGCTGTTTATCTCCATAATCCCTCTTGCTCTTTCTACTTCTGTCCTAATTTGCATTTCTAAAATCTTGAGTCATTTGTCGTGCCATTTCACATGGCACAAACTTGACAAAACCTGAGTGACTTGGAATATGGATACATGTTTGAAAAAAGACAGAAAACCATAGAACATGCTTTAATATCTGCAAGATTAAAAAGGTTTAGAATGCAGATTTCTGTTCCAAATGATGTCAAACTAGCAGCTAAATCTGCATTAAAAAGGGAAGCAGAAAGTGGAAAGACAAAAATGGAAACTAGCACCAATAGCTAGCTAACGTTTGCCATTATTGTTAGTTAAAGCTCCATTTTATCTTTTGATCAATTGTAAAAGTGTTCCCAGTGGTCTTTTAATTGTAATTATGCTGCTTTAAACCAAAATAAATAAAAAAGGAAATCTCAGTTTGGCAGTAGCTCTACTAGCTCTCCCACTAGCTTACAGCCCCTGACAGCTAACATTAGCAGTGCAACAAAAAATAACCAGCAATAGCCAATCGGAACCATCCATCTGAACAGTTTGGAGCCAGAGGTCAGCTACCATGGTAAGACAATTTTCTTTCTATCTGTAAAGAAAATCTACACATGTATCCACAAGGCTGGGTCTCCCTGTCCCCGTCCCCAGCCCGCATAAGATACAGGATTGTGTCAGGACGGGCATCCGGCATGAAAATCTTTGCCAAAACCGCCAGTGTGAATCAGTGGAAGCTGATTTACCCAGACCTAAAATAAAAATCATCCGCACTAAAAAAGAAAAAAAGCATGGTTTTACTTTATTTAAAAAAGAAAACACAAGATGTAAACAAATGAACATTTATTTTATTATTGATGTTACAAGTGTTTAAATTAGATAAATTACAGCAAGAAATTGTAATGAAGATAATACAAAAAGGGTATTAGAAAGCTTCAAAGATAATTTAACAATATTAACTTGAAGTGCCAAAAAAAGACAAGCATATCTATAAAAATGCAAGATGTACTGGGTAAAAGCCTTCAACAGAATTCAAGAAATGTGTGTCAGACTCCATCTGCTCAACATAAGGTAGTAATCATTCACAATTATCATCAAAACACATGAGACCGGTGTCATTCATAAACACAAACACATCTTTACCATTTGGAATGTAAAGAAAAACAAAATCCTGAAACCTTATTGCCATATAAAAGATTGGCAGAAGCACTTGGCATGTCCGGGTCAAAAACAGGAAGAGAGTGGACAGATCCGGAACTGCACATTTCATTTATTATCTTAAATACTTGTATGGTCAGAGCAAATAGAGATTGCAGATTGAATGTGGATGCACACATTCTGTAAGTATTCGTATAAGAAGATAACATCCTGACTTGGGTAAGGAAAATCCAACCTGACTTTGGTGTAATATGTTGACTCTACCCGTGCAGCTGGAGGTAGTTTCCCTCTGACGTTTTGAATTCAGACAGTCCTCTTTTCTGTCCGTTAGACCCTGAAAGCAGCTCGCCTTTCAGGAGAGTAAAGTGAGGACGACGGTTCCCTTGGTCCTCTTCAGGATGTCCACCGCCTCAGCGTGAGTGACTCCCTCCAGGCAGTGTCCGTTCACGGCGATGATCTGATCGCCGCGTTTGAGCCGGCCGTCCTCCACAGCCGCCCCCTGCCGAAAGAGAGAGAGAGAGCCAGGAGTTGCCTAAATTTGCTGGACACGCATGTTGCTGTAGGAGGCTGGGTAGCTTCTCCCTCACCTTGTTGAAGATAGTTTTGACATAGATGGGCAGGTCTCCATGAGGACTGCCGAAGCCTCCGACAATGCTAAACCCCAGGCCTGATGAGCCTCTCTCCAGAGTGATGGTCTTATACTTGCGAGGACTAAGAGGAGGAGAATTGAACACGTTAAGTCAGCTGAGATCTTGAACAATTTCTTAGTTTAAAGACCCACTCTGATGAAAACTGTGTTTTTAACATGTACTTGTGGCATTTTTCTCATGATGGAGGACATGTATACAGAAAATTGAGCTCGAAAATGGCCAGGTGGCACCAATATTGCTCGCCATTTCTGTGTTGTTAGGTTGGGGTTGTGAGAGAGCTGTAAGCCAGCGGGTGAGAGTATAAACAGATGGATGATGGGAAGTGGGGGGCGGTAATGTCCCGTGCCAACAAATTCCAGCCACAATTCTGAGGCAAATTTCTAATAAACCACTGCTGCTCTGCAGAAATCAGTGCGGCTTATTTGCAAGTGACAACTTTAGACTCCGGGTCCCAGAGTTAAAAACAAGAGGAAACTAAGAGGAGGAGAATTGAACACGTTAAGTCAGCTGAGATCTTGAACAATTTCTTAGTTTAAAGACCCACTCTGATGAAAACTGTGTTTTTAACATGTACTTGTGGCATTTTTCTCATGATGGAGGACATGTATACAGAAAATTGAGCTCGAAAATGGCCAGGTGGCACCAATATTGCTCGCCATTTCTGTGTTGTTAGGTTGGGGTTGTGAGAGAGCTGTAAGCCAGCGGGTGAGAGTATAAACAGATGGATGATGGGAAGTGGGGGGCGGTAATGTCCCGTGCCAACAAATTCCAGCCACAATTCTGAGGCAAATTTCTAATAAACCACTGCTGCTCTGCAGAAACCGTGTCCAATAATCATAATTTAAAGATCATTGGGACAGTTTTAAAATATATCAAAAGATGATCAGACTGGGACTTTAAAACCGACTGCTTACATTTGCATATTCATGTTGAAAGTGTCAAACACATTGGATGGGCTACATGTAGGCCTCATACTTTTATGGCTGTTTTATTACACCACACTTAGTTTTAGTAATTCATCATTACTTGCTTATTAAATAGCTTACATCATGGAAAATCAAAGTTTTTATTTTTTTAAAGTGTATTATAATGTTCATTCCTCTCAACAAACACCCCAAAGCGGTTTTTTGATCCGTTCATGCATTTCGGAGAATTCCTCTAAAATCCTGCGCTCTGAACAACAGCCCCTCCCAAAATGGGCGCCACCCACCCGAGCGAAAGTCGGTGCCTCAGAAATCGAGGTGGCTGACTTTCAGGCAGGAAAATAGTTTGCGAAAATAATTAACATTTAATAAAAAATGTGTTCCTTTGTGTGTCAAATGTGATATATTATTACATACATGGATATCATTTACTATAAAAAGCTGAAGAAAAGTATTATATTTATAGGCCCTTTAACAAATTAAAAATGATTTTTCTGATTTTTTTGTTTGTTGTTTTGTAGTGACACAAATTATATATAAGAGCAAAACAGTGACCCATAAATCAAGGAGAAATACAGCTGCATCCATGCATAAAGAACACCAAAAGAGCAGCAAGTTGTTTAATATTCGTACCAGAGGTTGTTGTGAAACCAAGTCAGGCTGCCAGGTTGACTTGATGATGCGGCGTGCACCGCGCTATGGTCCTGTCTGCTGCCGCCACCAGAGTCTGCTGTCACCTGCACAAACACGCACACACACACACAAACACAGTGGGTTGCAGAACCAGATTTCACATTTAGACCACCTAAAGTTCCACTCTGATCATCTTTTGATCTGTTTTAAATGCATTCCTAATGGTCTTTTAACTATGATTTTTGCTGTTTTTAGCCAAAATCTAGAAACCTGTGGCTTTCCAGGACACAGTTTCGGCAGTATTTCGTTAGAAATTGGCGTCAGAGATGTGGGCGGGGCCACTAGTGCAGAGCAATCCCCTGTTGCAGAGCAGGAAGCTTGTGGCCGGCCCAGCGTATTTTCTACATCACCAATTTTCATCTGTTCCGGACAATTTGAACAATGAAATACTTAGAAATGCGACTTTCATTTTAATTGTGTTTTCCGCCATCAGAGAAAAGCCACAACACCAAAAAAAGTCAGTCTGAAGGGCACATGAAGAAACAGACCAGACAGCAGAAACCTTTTGTGCGTTTGTGGCACTTTCAATGAAAAGCTATAATGTCAAATTTTTAAAAATGACACAAAAAGAGGATTTATGTGACTTTAAATCTCTCCGTCTTTCTTTCCAAAGCATGATTAAGACTTGTGTTCCTTTATACCTCTTCCATAAATGTTTTTTTCATGATCCGAGTTAAAAACCCAGCAGTGAGATTGTGTCATTGTGATCTAGTGCAGTTATTATTTTGTGAGTAACACAAATACAAAACCTTTTGATGTTCTTTGTTAACACATCCCACGAGCAAATGACGCACGGTTCTTCACCAATTCTCCACCGTCTCGTCATGCGCCCCAAATTTCACAGATTTCACGCCACTTCCTGTCCTCATTACAGACTTATGTCAAAGTTTTTTTTTTTAATGGAAATGCTAGGAGGGGGGTGGAAACTGAAGCGGGCTTCCTTTTGCAGACAGCGATACAGTTTCTGCTGACTCTGCAATGAGTATCGGAGCCTTATGGTGGTTGGACCGCCGAGCGCATCGCTGTGACACTACCTGCAGGGTGACGCTTCCGGCGGCGTTCTTCAGCAGCGCCCCGGCTTCGTCGTGAGTCATTCCCTCGGTGGACACGTCGTTGATGCAGAGGATCTGGTCTCCTGTCTGAATGACAAAGGCACACCTATCATTTTCACTCCTGTTGGAGCACCTTCCTCTTGAACTTTACAGGACCTTTGACCCACTTTTTTTGACAGTTCAGATACATTACAATTTATGTTATTATTTTATAATATGATCTCTGTCTTTTATATATTTATATATATGTGTATGTATATGCGTGTATATATGTTATATGTATATATATGTACATATACCGGTATACGTATATTGTGAAGAAACTGGATTTTCTAGAAAGGACTGTATTAAATTTTAGTTCGTAACCCCGTCAGTTTCTTACACACAGAAATAATGAATAATGACTCAGAGACAAAACTTAGCTTTTGTGGAGGTTTTACTTCGCACAAACACGAAGGGGACAGACATGAACATGGTACATTCAAAGTCCGAACCAACGAGCTCAGGGATGGGCTTTGGTATAAAAACCCTGCATTAGCATATTCAGAAGATGGTCTGAGGATCTTCGTGTGAAAATCACGCCCACAGGTTACTGCTGGAGGGAAGCTCCAAGGCTAAAGTGAAGATAAGTCTGAGGCCTGCTCAGCAGAAAACATGCACAGAAAAGAGGGAGTATGGGAAGAAACTGTTAGAACAATAGTTTGGCTGTGCTTTCTTCAAATGTAATATAATTTTGAGATGACAATACATAGTAAATCGAGGTTAAGCCATTAATGTAATAAAAGGTAAAAGTTAGTTTAATAAAATACAAAAGGGAGTGTCTAACTATTCTGTTTCTAATCATTCCTAACATATATATACACATGTTAGGCCACAGTGTGCCATACAGCTCCAGCACAAATAAAAAGGTGCATCAAGCAAAACAAAAACAGTCAAACTTTATTTAACTCATTCACAAACAGTTAGTAACAGCCCACTAGGCTCCTGCCTACAATACCCATAATCCTCCAACAATCCATCAAGCAATGCAGCTTCATAGTTTACTACAGTTGTAATAAAACATTTTGACAGGTTTTTTGGTACTATGTACAAAATATCAGCAGCACAACCAGAATTTTTACTTAAGGTGCATCAGATTATAAGGTGGACTGTTTAATTTTAAAAATAACTCAAGGATTTGAAGTTATGGTTTCAAAAACCAGGCAAAGATCACCTAATTAGCTTTGATTACATTTGAGTTGGTTACATCTATGAATTCCTGGCTGAGATGATCCACAAACGGTAGAATGAACTGTGGCTTTTTGTTTTTCGTGCAGATTGGCTGTAGCTCCTGGAGGGCTCCGCCCCTTCGCCTGTCCTGTACCTGAGAGTGGCGCACAGCTACCTACACTTTAGTTCATTTGTTGGATTCTATTTAAGCTCCAGTGTTTCCGTGCTGGGTGTCATAGCACATTTTCTGTTTGGTACTTTTGGGCTTCTCGTCAGTGCTAAGGGCCTGAGTTTTTTATTGTGCTTCTGGAGTTTTATTCCCACTCAAAGTGGTGCCTTTTGTTTATTACATTATTCTCTTCACTCCACTTCACCTCTTCGTTCCTGCATTTGGATCGTCCTGATACCAAATGTGGTTGGTTGTTGTTTTTTCTAATCATTGCTAACTACCTACTTCGTTGATATGACAACTCCTGCAGCAGGATTATCCTGTGTGCTTTTATTTTGAAAGGACGTCATGTAAATATCTATTTTATATTAAAAATAAAAAGTTTTTTTTTTTCCTTTTTATGTTAGTTTTATTTATGCCAAAAAAAAACAATCATTCATCAATATCTAATAGTAACGTATTTACTATATTAGCCATATTTTTCTCTAGGATGAAGTAAGACATTGTCATCAGTGAGAAACCAACCCAAATGGCTCTTTCAGTGTTGAAGGTTGCAGACCCCTGCTTTAGGCAGTGCCTTCCCAGCATGCAATAAATAATGCAAACATATACAACGGTAGTTCTCACCTGTAGTTTCTCTGTTTTGGCAGCCAGTCCATTAGTATCCATGGTAGCAATGAAAAGAGGTACGTTGCCATGGGGACTGCCCACTCCTCCGGCTATACTGATGCCCAGCGAGTCACGGGGACCCTGTGGTAATGTCACACAAACATTAAAGACCTTTGCTGGTCAATATCTGAGAGCAGATTAATAACCGAGGAAGTCTGAGGATGCATAATTAAGGAATCTTGTTTTAGGCTTAAGGATAAAAAAAAAGACTATATTATGAGAGGTGATGTCTGAACAACAAACATAAAATAAAATAAAAACACATAAAATTGGTTTTTGATACACGACAGACTTACCTTTTGCACGGTTACTTTCCTGACCTCACGGTCTTGAGATGCTGCAAGAAAAATCCCATTTGTGAGGGATTTGAATTTGACAAATTTGAACTTGCTTAACTGTGCAACAGATTCGTGCTCACAGCTGCACTTGGCTTTGCTGTTTGCTCCTCTGGAGGACGTATCGCTTCCGCTTGTGGGTGTCAGGGTGGAGCAATCCGAGTCTTCATGCTGGATGAAGCAGAATTTAGCGTAATCCTAAAATCACACAGTTAAATTGTTAAAATGAGCTATTAGAGCAGAACTTTATCTGCAGACAAAGAGACGAAGCTGCTACCCTCCTTATCCTTGTTTCAGCTTCCTCTGTAAATGTTGACATCATCTTTAACGCTCACCTGACTCTGGCGTGAGTACTGCACCCTGGCTTTGAAACGAGCCACTTCCAGGAGGACGGCGCCGCTGGAGCTCTAAAGGGAAACATCAGAGTTCATGCCAAACCCAGCCTTCATCACACACTAGACCTTTGCGCTAACCGTGAAGCAATCCGAACCTGGAGAAGCTTTTGTGCGTGATCCTGCGACGCAGCACGGACATCCACCCCATTGATTGACAGAATCTGGTCCCCGGGCAACAACCTGCCGTCCGAATCCGCCGCACCTCCTCTGATGACGTCTGACACAAAGATGCCCGTGTCGTTGCTGCGGGGCAGAGGTCAAGTTCTCAACATGTGTGTCTTCTGACTGGACTGTAAAGAATTCCAAAACCCACCTCCAGGAATTTCCTAAGAATAGTTTTTCATTTCCAAGGTCATTCATTCATTTGTTTCTTAGTCTATGCAAATACTTGCTACAATAAAACTGGAACAAAAGCGAAAGTTAAAAAAATTGAAATGATGCGCCTCGGGCACCAAAGAGCCTTCTGTAGGTCAAAATCTAGAGGGAGATCGTCATGTGATAATAACCTGAGGGTAAAAAAGGCAGATTTAGCAACCAAAATTCACCTTTAAAGAGTCTAGAGGAGACAGGAGCTGCATTATCTCTATATTAGCTATTAAAAATACTATTTTTTCATATCCGTGACCTCTTTTGCTAAAGCTGGGTGATTCAATCCAGAAAAATCTTCTAACCCATCATGATTTAGACTGTTTTTTTTTTAAGTTGTTTGGAAACATGGAATCACAGTTGGACAGATTTCTTTTTTTCCAAAAAAGATTGTAATTATTAACAGCAGCATGACAGCACCTCTTCCCCACGGTGGTGAACCCCAGCCCCTCTCCGGGACGGGGACTGAGCTTCAGGCTGAAGACGTCCCACAGGTCTTCCTCCCTGTAGGCCTCCTGGTGCCTGAAGATGCACAGCCGGACTTGCTGGGTGGTGAGCCGCAGCACTGCGATGGCTTCGTCGTGCGTGGCCTGCCGCAGGTCGATGCTATTTACCTGTGATGATGGGCAATTTCAATTTGATTGTCTTTTTAATCGCAGAAAAATAGAAAGATAATGCAATGTTAAGATATTTTTCCTAGAAAACACCTAACATTGTAAAAGTAAAATATTAAAGCCGTCAGTGGCGAGGGGTCTGGCTGCCTCACTCTCCCTCTTTGTCCCTGCCAGCCTGGTCAAATTCATGGAAAAAAAATAGCGGCCTTTTTGTTGGTTTTTATATCCATAGCAACCATTGTATTTTATGGTCGCCTAGGGGAGACGAACAGGTTTATCTAAGTTTTAGCAGAATCAACAATCATAATTTCCTTAGCATTCCTTAGATTTTTGTTATCCACGCCCACATTTCAAAAATGTTCTTATCATATGTTTTTTATTTGAAATGGTTTGAAAGTGATATTTGAAATTGTTTTGTCCAGCTTGAGCCAGACATTCATGTGAAATATCTTCTCAATATTCTGGTTTAAAAAATGTGAGCAATAACGGAACACCAAGCTCACCACAGTAACGCCATTCAAAATCTGCAAACTTTATTTCCAACATTTTTTTTCCAGGAGTTATGATATGATAGATTACGTTTAAATTTGGTACAAAAGGTAATCTTTTTGTTTTGTTTTGGCCATTTCTCGAGATCAAAGGTCAACAGAACTTTGGTTGTGGTTGTAGACCTGACACCATTTGTGTCAAATTTCGTGAAGATCGCTTAAATAAAGTTTTCTTTTACCATATAATGCAAAAAATTGAAAATCGCCAAATTTCACACTTTGCCACAATATGGCCGCCAACCTGTAGGTTCTGTGGCCATCCCATAATAATCTCAAAACTTCTTTGGATATCCCTGACATTTGTGTCTTAAATTCAATGACAGATTTTGAAATCTATTTTGAGCCCTATAAAAGATGTATTATTCTTATTTTTATTTTACGTTTGTGCCCACTGTGATGTCTTCACTTTTAGCGATCGGGGTTTCGATGGCTATGCCCAAACTTGATTTTCACCGGCGTACTAGGTGCGTGGAAACTGGTGAGTTTTTGAAGATGTGGCGTGTTGGTGGAATTTTGCTCAAACTCGCAGTACGGATGAAGAAATGTGAAAATATTGATGACCCTTAAATTCCAGGGCTGATGCGTGGCATAACAAAACGTTTTATGTCAAAAAGTTAAAGGAACAAAAGACATAGTATTTTAAAATAAACACATTTTGATGTATTATAATGCAAATAATGTATTATACTGCATTAAATATTTACCAAAAAAAGGTTAAAGAATTAATAACCAATAAGTTAATAATAAGTTAATTATTAGTGCACAAAAGTAATATATGTGTGCTTTGTCCACACACGTTTGTGTTTATGCATGTGAGATGTCTTTCATACTTCTAAAATCTGGTCTCCAGCCTGCAGTCTTCCATCTCTCTGTGCTGCGCCTCCATCATTCACTTCATGGATGATTACTGCCCCCTAGTGGTTCAAATTGATAAAACAATGACTTTCACAACTGTAAAATAAACTAAACAAACACTGTATCATTCAAAGCGGTTTATTTAATATTTAATGTTTATTATTATTATTATTTTTTTTTATTTAAATGATCAAACGTTTCTATAAAAGTGGTCAAATGTAAACAAAACTTTTCTGAAGGCTCCTCTCACCAGCAGAGTGTCGCATCCTCCTACGATGCTCAGCCCCAGGCCTACATTTCCTTTATGGATCTCTATGGTCGTCTCCCTTCCAGCGACCACCGGGCAGCTCACAGGATCACAACTGGAGGGCGATGAGCAGGTGAGCAAATTCGAGTGCTCTGATGGAGGCGTTGGTGGAGTGCTTAGAGTTAACGGAGATGGGGGGGAGGGCAGGGGGATGCAGGAGGGATGGGGGAGGGGTGAAGGGGGAGGAAAAAGGGGAGATGAAAGGGGGCTCTTGGAACGAATGATGGAGAGCTTTACAGCGACCTGCTGTTTGGAGATCAGACTGGACACCTGCATGCAATACGAACAGCCGAGTCAGGAGAAAAAGCCCTTAAAAGGCATATTTTCGGTGTGTGTGTGAGTTTGTTTGAACCTTTTCCACCGATAGTCCAGCCACGGGTTCACCTCCCACTTCTAGGATTCGGTCTCCAACTTTTATCCTTCCGTCCTACAAGCAGGAAATTGAGTTGAAGCGCGCGGGCGAGCCAAACGTTTGAACGCCAAAATGCAGAAGACAGATGGACGGAGAGAAGGCTTGAAAATCAAACACACCCTCTGGATAAATGTCTGCATACATGCTGCCTGAGGCCAGACATGAAAGCACGTTAGAACGACAAGTCCTTTCAAACTGGCATCCGGCATTTGCAGAGTTCACAACAATGAGCGCTTGGTGCATTATTAGAACCTTTTATCCTGAAAGAGGAACTGCAGCCAAACTCCCAAAGATTAAAGACCTGCTAAAATAAATGTGGTGTTTTTAGCTGTGAGCTAGCCGGAGAGCGTGGAAATAGAAAGCTCTCAGTTATAGATGATGGGAAGGGGGGGCGGGCTCTCTCTGTTTATTTTTTTTGAAGGTGTATTTAAAGTATTCCCAGTGGTCCATTAAGTAAGATCATGATGTTTATAGTCAGAATTTTAAAAAAAATTCTAGGACAGTTTTTGCTGGGTGTTGTAGGAGTTGTAGAAGTTTGCATTTAAATTGTGGGATTTTAATACAAAGCAACCCCTTCCCCTCTGCATTATTGAGAGCTCTCACAACCGTTCTAATAAAGAAACACTCAGAAAGGCAAATTTAGGTTTAAACTTATGTGTATATATATATATATATCTATATATATATTTACACACACATATGTGTGTTCTCCATTATCAGAAAAATGCCACAAGAACATGTTTGGGGATAAATAGAAAACTGGAAAAAGTTCCTCCTGCGTGGAACCAAATTCTAGAAGCAGATTGTTTCTGATCCGAGCTGAGGCCACTAGACAGGTTTATGTTACCTGCTGTGGTTCCCCTCCAAGCCCCCCCCTTCTTGCCCGAGCACATTTCCTAGGACTATCTGGGAAAAAAACATTACTTGGGGGCGGTTGGAGTGTTTTGTTCCAACCGTCTTTCCAGTTTGATCATATTTTTTCCAAATGGGAAACGCTTCAGATTAGGAACATATTTGACCACTGTGTGTTAAATGCTGCTTTTGAAGCGGCTTTCTGATCATTTCCAGTCTTTGAGCTCATATTTTTCTCATGTCATTCAGCCAATCTGTAACAGCTCTTTAGAATTTGTTGTTTGGATCTGTGCGACTAAATGAAAACAACTTTCTATTTTTTTTGCAATTTAAACATATGTTCTTGTTGGATCATTTTTTTAACAATTACTATTGCGTTCATGGATCATGTAGAAAATAAAAGTCCTTTTGATTTTTTTTCTCCTAACATTTTCGCACCTTACTAGCAGATCCGTCCTGGATCAGGGATCCGACGACCACTCCTTCCCAGGATGGGTCCTCCACAAGGCGAATACCTAAACCAGCATGGTCCTAAAAAGGGATGAGTCAGCAAATCACAAACCTTTTATTGAGCAATTTATTAAAAATAAGTAACTTCAGTTTTTTTTCATTGTCTTGTGCAAAAACCTCACCCGTACCTGAGTGAGGACGATGCGTTTGAGGTCACTGCACGATTCTTCCTCATCGGCCGCGTCTGGGTGCCAGTCGATTACGACTTCCCCCTCGGTTCTGTTCTCTTTTACAGCTTTACCTGCTTTATTTCTGGAAAAAAAAAGAACACAGATGCGTCGTAAGCCGCTGGACTCTGGCCTTTTTCAGCAGCTCTGTGAGTCACGTTACCTGATGAGAACGATCTTGACTTTAGAAGGAGCGTTACTGATGATGGTGGAGGCGTTTTGGTAACTCCGGCCGTACAAAATCTTACCGTTGATCTAAAAAAACAAAACGAAAAAACGAACATAAAAATATCTTTTAAAGCACCGTTTCTTGTATTTGTGTAGAGATGATAATTATTGGGACTTTTGTCTTTTAATTTCTCCCCTCATTTCACGTTTCTTCTTTCTAAATCCTCAATTCATAACCTCAATAAAACGAGTCTTTAAAAATGCACAATATTATGCTTCTTATTTATAGATTCAAACCTGTTTTCCTTTTTTTATAATTAAATGTTGTCTCCCTATATGATTTCTAAGGATCCACACTTCCACAAGCCTCAGTCTGCCTTAATTTAATTAATTTATTAATAATTCCTCTCACCTCCAGGAGCTCATCCCCAACCTGTATCCTCCCGTCCAGACCGGTGGGCCCCTGGGGGTCAACGCTGGCCACGCACACGCTTAAGCGGGCCCTGGAGCCGTCTTTGCTCCCCGCCAAAGTGATTCCCAGACCGGGAACCGCGGGGTCCTTCTCCAGTTCGATCATGTGGAGCTTTCCGGACAGACTGCCGTAGCGCTGGAGCATCTTTTCTGGGAAAAACGACGGAAAACCAACGGAAAAACTGACTGAGGAGGGGGTGGCTGAGCTGCTGCATTTTGAGGATGGCTTCACCAAAGTGCACACATACTATGATTTACTGGATCTGAGTCATGTGCTTCTGCACAAAGAGTTTTAGCTGGAAATCCTTCTAAATCTACAACTGTGTCATCCCAGCATGCATTTCTGCATCCATTTTTAAATAAATAGCAGACAAAAACAGTGGACTGAGTACTTCAATGCAAACAGACAAAAGAAAAGTTAAAAAATGTGTAAAGAAAGGAAAATGCGTAAGAAAACATCCAGTTTATTCATTTATCCAATCAAACTATGGATTTCAACAGACATTATTAATATAAATCTGTCATTTACAAATGCAACGCAAAGGCCTTTAGATGCATTTACATCACCTTTAACTGGTGAGGCTATTCATGAGCCCCTTTAAAGATTGATGTTGCAAAGAATTGTGGGACAATTTTCCTTTCATTGTTCTTTTTATGTTAAAGAAAATAACCCCCCAGACACGAAAAAAAAAAAAAAAGCTAAGATATTTGTTTTAAAAAAAGGACTGGCTGTTAGACTCAGGAGTTGTTTTTTTTCTGTTCATTTTATTGAGATTTTTTCTGTTTTTCTTATGTATTTTATTTAGGCTGTTGTGTTTTTATCCTTAACCTGCTCAATTTTGATTGTAAAGCACTTTGTTACTCTGAAAAAAGTGCTACATCGATAAAGTTTGACTTCATTTTATAATGGCTGTCACCTTGTTCAGGTTGCTTCCTATTCACAAAAATGAAAAGGTTTTTTCAAAAATATGCCAAAAATGCGGTTCCATATTTCTGAAGCCCTAGGAGCGCTCAAAGCTCTGAGTGAATGTGTGTGTTTGGCTCTAACGGGTCATTATTGATGTCTGCGTGACATCTTTATGAGGCACACTCACTCCTGCAGGCGTCGTCCCCGTCTTCAGCTGCCGCCGCCGCTGTGGCATTTACGGGAATCCTCCCATCCATTCTGTCGGATGTCGGCGAGGGCGCCTTGGGAGAAGTTTTTTTGCATTATTGAAAAGGTAGAGTTCGGGATGCCTCAGGGGCTCTTCAGGCGCGAGCCGACCGACCCCTGAGGGTTTTTTTCGTTTTTTTTTCATTGTACTTGATGAAGCAGACGAACAGAAAGGAAGTAATGAAGACAGTTTTAATGTCAGCTTAAAATAACATGAAAGTTTGACCAGAATCATGCATTATTTTGGTGCAAACTAAAGTCTACAATAAAAAATGAACTTCAAAAGAATGCACTTTTTTTTTTTTTTTTTTAGCTTTGTTTGGATTTATGCATCTCCATCAGGAGGAGAAAACAGAGGTTGCAGCAAACAAGGTGGTGCTGGGGAGGACTTTGAACTGCAGGGCTTCTGTTTACTACTTTGTTAATTACACTTTTTTCTTTTTTTGCAAGTGAGTTTAATGCAAATGCACACACACAAACACATATATACACACACACACACCGACCTTAAAGGGAGTGGGAGTGAAGGGGTTTCTATGGGAAACACTGAGGAACAAACTGCTGAGTGCTTCTTCTTCCTGGGATCACACAGGGAAACAGATGACGTCCAACAAAACTCTTAATAAAGCCAAAAATTTTATTTGTATATATATTTAAAATATATTAAAATGTTTCAGCTAAATTGAAATTCCTTTTGTTTTGCAAATCAACATTAATTCCAGCTTTTTGCCTCTGAGAGGCGCTGTTTACATTCTGTTCTGCTGCTTTTAGACCTCTTTGCTCAGGAAGCAGAAGAATAGAGGCTGGATCAAATGTTTTCACTTGAAACAAACAAAAAAAAGAAGAAAAGCCACTGTCGTGCATTACCTTACTGCTGTGTGAGTTTGACTGAGGGGTCGGAGTTCGACATGTGGGAGCAGGAGACTGTAGAGCAAACACAAAAAAAGGGAATTTGGTGAACTTTTTCATGTTGCATTCAGCTGTTCACAATGCTGCATGTGTGATTTATGTTTAATGTATTTAAAATCAAACTAATGGTTCAAAAACTTTATCTAAAAATGTTAGGGATACGTTTTTATATATTTTTTTTTATATATACTAACGTGTATGCAGTAGCACAAATTGCAACCATGTGTGAAAAATTCCTATATAAATAAAGATTGATTTGATTTTTTATCATTTTGCAATATTTAAACTTCAGATTTTTACATTTCCTTTTGTTTGTGCTTTTATATGAGATCATTGACTGTATACGAGAACTGGACTGAGTGACTCCTCCCCCTCACGTTCCAAACAGGAAGTTCCTGTTGGCTGCTAGAAGCCAAAATTCCCTGGTGTTGTTTTGTATTGTGTTCAATTATAAAAAAAAGAAAGAAAAGGAAGCCAAAATTCCATAGACTTTTATAGAAAAATAAACAGCTGTTACTCATCATTCTATTCATCTATCTGCTACCTTTTTTATAAGTTCTTGGTAATCCAATTTTTTTTCTCCATAATTTTTTCCTCATTGTTATTCAGGTCATAAACTGGCCAATTGGACGCCTGAATAAAGTAGTCAAACATTTAAAACATCTGATTGACAGATTTTGTGTAGCCTGCTTTTAAGGGGTAGGGGTGTGGACTTCTAACAAGCTCACTCCTGACTGGAGAGTGTGGTTGCCATAGAAACTCAGACCAATCACTGCCTACATCCCAATTGCAAATAAAATGCTGACATGTATCAACTTTCTTTGGAGCCAGAATGCAGCCATTTTTCAGTGGGTGACATCACACTCACTCAGTCCAGTTCTCATATACAGTCAATGATCTGAGGGATTTCTGCATAAAAATAGATTAAAGTGAAGAATTAGAATACCTAAACCCACTATTCACACATTTTTTAAATAAAGTATTATTGAGCTAATTTACCTGACACCTATCCTGTCCGGACCGGACCAGGAGAACCACTGAGTCTCCTGCCCTGCGGATGGCCTCCACCGCCTCCTCGTGGCTGGCATCTCTTAGGTCCACTCCACTAACCTTCAGAAAACCCGAAACATCAAATTCTACCCCTTTAAGAGCCCGATTAACCAAACGGTAAAGCACATTTAGAACATGTATTCTGTAAAAACGTTGAATCTGTGCATTAAAAGGCAATAGATGGGTCAGTTTTATTGATTTAGTCTTGGTTGGGTAAGCAGAGGGTTAAGGTGTACAAAAAGTGCCCACTTTTCAAATGAAAGCACACAAAAAACACACTTTGTTTTTTTGACAAAACATGAGAAAACGTGTTTTATTCCAGCGGCCTTAAAATAGCAACGCAGCTAAAATGCAAAACAGTCTTAATTCAAACAGACAGTGACTACGAAATGATGTGACAACATTTGTGAAAGAGAACCACTTTAAAAAAAATAAAAAATGAGTCTCTTTTCACAGCTCAGCAACGCGGCCTTCATCTGCCATGTGCTGGTGGGGCTGAGCTCGCCGCGACCTCTGTTTACTTGTTTCTTTGGCTGATGGGAGAGAAATCTGACATGGTCTTGTGCTGTTATTGCTCCCTCGCCTCAAGGTTCAACATGCCGTACATTGTCATGGCATTCTGCTTACCGCAGATGCAGAAAAAAAGAGGTTTATTTGAATTCCAGCTGTCTTTTCTGTCAGCTCTAGCCCCCTCTTTCTCCTCTGATTTCTACTGTCGTCAAAAGCACAGATCGGCTGATTTTTTTTTTTTTTTTCTCTCTCGCCAACCATCAAACTAGGAGGTCAGGCTTTGTCCCCAATCTAAAACATGATGGAAACCGCTTTGAAAATGCATTAAAGAATCTTAACTATCAATACACTACAAACTATTTGATCCCTGCAAAGATTTCAAAGTACGTTTTTTAGACATCCAAGATGGTTTACCAAGTTTGAAGTTACTTATCTTTGCTCTACACCTTTCCAAGCTTTTCTCAAAATTGACACAGTTGAGATTTTTTTTTTTGTCTCAACAAGAGCTTCGATCTAATAATAAGGAAAGTCTTATTCAAATGAATTAAAATAATTTTGCTCCAAACTCTGGACTAAAGGAAAACTTGATTTAAGACTCAAAAAACATTTTTTATAATGGTTCAATTTTTGGGATGTTATTTTAAAGTTCATTTGAAAACAAACATTTAGATTAATGTTCTAAAAAGAACTAGTTTTAGATTTTTTGAGGATTTATTATGATGGACCAACTTGTACTAAGATCGTATTCTTATTTTGTTCCGATTTTGTTCTATGATGAGTCATTTCCACTTATTACACTAGTTTCTTTTGTCACTTTAATCAAAATGAACTACAACCATAACATAAAGGCTCTAAAATACATAAAAACTCAAAAAATACAAACTGTTAGCTTAAAATAATAATAAAAAAATATAATATTGGGTTGTAGAACATTTAATTTGACCAGCATGTGGCTCCTAAATGCAAGTATTCACACTGGACAAGTAGGGAGGGGCTTCTTCTTCTTGCTCTTCTGTTTCTACTGATTTCTAGCTCATATCTGCCACCTACAGTTGGAAGAGGCTTGGTGTGAATTGTCAAGGCGGTGCAAACCTCGAGAATCTTGCTTAATGTTCTTCTTTCACAGCTCTATTCTGATATAATAAATACTTGATGTCATAGAATTCTGTCCGGATACAAACCGCAATTATTAATGTCTCCTACTAAAGCGGAGTCCCTGATTGGTCAAAGTTTAGCCTGGTTCCACTTTCCATCACTGGCTGCAAGTTTTGTCCGTTGAGCCTGAAGATGATCATAGAAACTTGTCCAGCTGCGGATGAACTCGAGCGTTTTGAACCAGGAAGCCCAAAATGCGCGTTTACATTGACTTTTCATTGAAAGGGTTCATTTGAACGGGTGTTAGCGAGGGCAGTGTGAACGTAGCTTAACAGTTTTTTTACGCTTATTTTTCCCTTCTTTGAATACTTGTGTGAAACCCCTTCTTTGAAGATTTTGGTATTTTATCATAGGATGTTGTAGTAATTAAAGTAAAATGTACTGTCTGCAGTGACAGAAAACCCCAGAAGGGATAAAGCAGGCTAAGAAAACAGATGGATGAGCAGTTTTAGTGAATTTCTTCTTAAGATTCATACTTTTTTCCTGTTTTTTCTATCTTTTCTTGCAGTGTGAAAAAGTGTCAAGTCAGCAAAAAAAAAAAGAACAAAAAATGAAATAGAGCGACAACTCATTTTATCATAAAACGCTACAATCTGTGTTAAGATGAAATTTGAACCTTTTCCTCGCTGGTTGACATCACAATTACCTAATAGTTCATATACATAAAAATCACCAAATTGCTGCAGCTCGGCTGAAGCACAGATTTATGACATGCTTGTGCAGCAAACTCCCATGATCCCATCTTTTTTTTTTCATGCACACATTTCCTCCTCTGATGCTGCAAAGCCCCAAAAACCGACATGTGCACACACACACACACAGACACACATCTGCACCTCCAGTATCCTGTCTCCAGCCCTCAGGGTGCCATTATGTGCTGCTGGGCTGTCAGGGCTGATGTGCTTGATGAAGACACCCCTCATCATCTCGCCGCTGCTCAGTCTGCGGCCCATGCCTCTGCCTCCCATTATGCTGATGCCCAGGGACTGGCCCGCCGCTCGAGTCAGCCTTACGCTGAAACACAGAGAAGAGCCGCGTTGACTCTCGCCACATCCGATGGTCCTCCAAGTGCAGAGCCGAACGCGTGTTTCACACTTAAACACAGGAATTCTGCGAGTTAATCTGCTGCTGTTCACTGTTGCCCAGGTCCTCTGACATTCACTTGTTTTGTTTTTTTCGCACCGTGGATTAAATTTCGGAGATTAACTCGAAACAATGGAATATTATACCTGCGTGGAAGTCACACAAAAGCTGCGTTCATGCATTTTGTGAGGCGCTCCATTGGGATGCAGTAAATCCAATACATGTGCAATAAAAAAGAAAAGCTGGGAGGTGTTAAAAAACATGGGAAGACTGGCGGAGCACTTTACCCAAGCCAGGAACGCAATTTAAGCTTTGTGAAGCCTTCACTGCTACAGAGCAGTTGAAGGACGAGTTGAAAGCTGTAACGGCAATCACCGACTCGCTAACCTTCGAGGTTGATCCCAGGACGCTGAATCATGAGTGCTGAGTTTTTCTCCAGGCTTCTCTTTACCATCCCTCCTTATCTGCACTCGTCCGGCTTTCATCTCATCCTCTTTCTCCCGCAGAGTTTCTCCATCCTCTTCTTTTTTCGGAAGGAGCTGGGACCTGGGAATCTGCCAACTACAAGAAAAAAAGTAAAATGGGGCAAAAATAGATTATGGGATCATTTTTGATGAGTCATGGAATCCATCTCAGAAATGTACTTTGTTTACTTTATTGCAGTTGGAGGGATTTATGCCTTTTTTTGGCGTTCAAATGCCAGTTTCCTGTTCCAAAACTACAACTCTTTTTGACATAATCCTAAAATTCCAAATGCATCTACATTAAAGTCACACTCTGATCATCTTTTTATTCTACTGTATAACCGTTCCCAATATGCAGTTTTTAGTCAAAGTAAAAAAAGCTTGTGTTGTTTTTTTTTTAGGACATAGTTTCTCCAGAGCGGCAGTAGTTCATTAGAAATTTGCCTCCGCGTTGTGAACCCCCCCTTCCCTTTCTTGTTACTGATCTTTATTATCACTCTCTCCCACTGGGTTACAGGTCCTCAAACCTGCAACATAACATTAGCGGTGCAACAAAAGCGGTGATAAACACTGGAGCTATCCAGCCGTTCAGTTTTGAGCCGAATGCCCCGCTGGAACATGGAAAACAAAGACGTGCATGGATCTATTTGTCTGGAAGTGGATGCATCAGAATGAAGGACTGCTGGAAAATTGTGGCCCGCCAATTGTATTTTCTACGTAACTATATATATATATATATATATATATATATATATATATATATATATATATATATATATATATATATATATATATATTTTTGCTGTTGATTCACAACAATTTGACTAAGGAATAACACAGACATGCAATTTTAGGCCTTTTTTCCAAATGTGTGTCCTCCATCTTGAGAAAAAAGCCAGAAGAACATGTTAAATAACAAAAAACGTGATTGTCATTGGAGCGAGAATATCACATTTTAAAACTGACATTCTTTCTCTTATATTTACAGTCCGGTTTGCATGCCTGTATTCATTATGTGTTAATGGAAGGGGGCAAAAGGGGTGGGTTGGTTTTAATTAACTGTATTTTTTAAAAGTCTCCATAAAAAATAAAAAAAATGGAGTGTTTAGTTTATGGACTTCTTCTGGTTGTGTTTCTGGGCCAGGAACAAATGTCATTGTGTTTTTGTAGAAACATTTAAACGACGTTGGGAGTTAGCGTAGTCGCAGTAATGTTTGTTATAGAGGTATACCTCTGTGTTTTTACAGTTTGCGATCAAAGTTGGGATTTACAGGTATGATAAATACGTTAACGTGTAGCAAACACGTTCCAGAATTACTGTGAACACAGTTAATAAAGTCTTATCTTTGACTCTCTTGTCTTACCTAACGCGCCTTATAAGTCGATGCGCCATATTAACAGCGCGTCTCATAATCCGGTTTGCCCTCTAGTGCAGAAAATACTGTCAATTTGGTTGGCTCCCTTTTCTTTCTTTTTTTTTTAGATTGCTTGCTTTTTTTTCTCCCCCTCTCTATTTTTCTTCTATTCCCCTTTTTTTTTCTCACACTTTTCCCCTCTCTCTACCCTCTGTAAAAAAAAAACCTATATATATATATATATATATGTATATATATATATGTATATATATATATATATATATATATATATATATATATATATATATATATATATATATGTATATATAGGTCAAATGTAATACATACTGTAAGACTAAAATCTCTCCGACACAAAAGGCCTTCAGCTCTCATCTGTCTGCACAATTATTAAATAAAGTTGGAGGTTTTGATTTGATTAGATTATATTTTTCTAGTTACAAAACTCCACAGTCGACAGGAACTTCTAGTCAGAACTGAAAGGATTCGGATTAAGGTGCAAAACGCTTTGAAAACATACATGTCGTGTCAGTGGGGGATTTGTTTATGTGCGCACACATTCAAGAAGCACCTCTGTTTATGGCCCCCACACAGTGTAAGCGTGGAAATAAGAGGGGGAGAAGGACACTTCTTTTTTTTTTTTTTTTCATGAATATGTTTAACGGTGCGGGGCTGTAATAAGCCCGAGGCCGTGAATGATAGCGGTGCTATCTTCACAGCGGGATCCTATAGCCGGCGAACGCTCAGAAGAGGGCAGAACAAATGCTTCCAACTGTGGTGGGGGAGGGGGGGCTGAAAGAGGACGGTCAGGAGAGAGGGATGAGAGCAAAGGGGAAAAAAAAAAAAGAGGAGAAAAGGAAGCAAGAACGATGGCCGTGGATGAGATGAAAGATGGATGTGGGCACACGTACAGATAAAAAAAATGGCTTGATTGAAAGATAGGAGAGAAGACAAAGTTGCAAGAGAAATGGGACTGGGGGGGGGGGGGGGGGGTAAAGGTATAGGCATGAAGACGGAGTGAAAAGCAGGGACAGACTGAAGCGAAACAATTCATTTTCCCTGACAGTCGGCGCCCGGATCCGTAAGTGAACAGCTAAATATAACTGGGAGATTCAACACTGAGACAAGCTTTGACTTAACTGCTGAGAAGAAGGAAGCTGTGGGCTGGAAGAAGCTCAGACTAAGTCGGCGGCGCGCTGAAACCCAGCGTTTCCCCTATTTACAGTCAATTAAAGGGACCGGTGGAGGAAATAAGTATTTGATCCCTTGCTGATATGTACGCTTGCCCGCTTAAAAATAAATAGACAGCCTATCATTCTAAAAGTGGGTTCAGTTGAACTGTAGGAAATAGAAAATCACAAAGAAAATCAAGAAATTTACATTAATTTATTTACATTTCCTTGAGGGAAATAAGTATTTCTTGCCAGAAAGACTTAGTACTTTGTGGCCAAATCCTCATTAGCAGCACAGAGGTCAGAGGTTTCTTTTAGTTGATGAGCAGGTTTCTGCACATAATTTCTGGTTTATTCTTCTTTACAAATGACTCTAAATCATTAAGATTTGGTTGTTGTCGCTTAGCAACACTGAGCTTCAGCTCTCTCCATAGGTTTTTTTACATGATTAGGGTCTACAGACTGGCTGGGCCTCCCCATGACCTTGATGTGCTTCTTCTTCAGCCATTCTTTGGTTGCCTTGGCTGCATGTTTTGAGTCATTTTCCCATTTTAAGCCTCGTGGTGGAGGGAAGGAGGTTCTCACTCAGGATTTGACAGTACATGGCTTCCAACCATAATGCTTCCGCCTCCATACTTGACAGTGGGGATAGTGTTTGTGGGGTCATAAGCAGCACTGCTCTTCCTCCAAACTCAACGGGTTGAGTTGATGCCAAAGAGCTCAGTGTTGGTCTCACAGAACCTTCTCCCAACCACTCTCTAAATCATGAAGGTGTTCTTTGTCAGACATCAGGCGGGTCTGTTCATGTTCATGTGCTTTTTTAACCCTTGTGCTATCTTAGATGACCCCACCCTTACTTTGACGTGTTCTCCCTACCATGACAAAGGTGGATAAAGGTGGAAAGATTTCATGTAATCCATGGACACCAGTGAAGATCACAAATCATTGAAGAAAAAAGGTTCAGAGCACTGTCTAGTGGGTCTAGATGACCCAACTCCCAATGTTAAAGTGCCTAGGATAGCACAAGGGTTACGCAGGGCTACTTTACCAGCACTGTGGGACATTGAACCACTGAGACGTAAAGTCTTACCAATGGTTTTGTTGTGGTTCCAGCTGCTTTGAGATCATCAACTAGCTGCTGCTGTGTTGTTTTTATCGTTGGAATCCCGGACCTACAGGTGGGTTGATGGACATGTTTTTGACTAGAACACTCGTCCCCATTGGTTATATTGGTTTTGTAGTCCAGTTCAGTCTTGTTCAGGTCTACAATCTTCTTCCTTAAATCCACTGGAAGCTCTTTCCAATGTTGGAGGGTTTGGCGTCTGAGCGACGGATTCTGTACACAGGTGTCTTTTCCACAGGTGATCAGTTACAACAGGTGTCTTCAGTTCAGGTGATAGGTTGATTAGGAGAGTCGAACCAGAACTCTTTATGGGGGGTTGACGGGTCGGGGTCTCCGCTGAGGCAATCGGTTGCCCCGGCCGGTTGGCTGCCTCGGTCCCGTCGAGACCAGAGCTCTTCTAGGGCCGGCGCTTGGGGGTGGGTGCCTGGGCTTTCTCCGGGGGGCCGGCGCTTTCTGGCTCCTCTCTCTCTGTGTGGGGTGGGTGGTGCTGGGCCGGGGATGTCGGCGCCTCCGGGGATAGGGCCCCTTGGTGGGGAGGGTGAGGGGACATCACTGTGAGTAATCAGGAGATGTCCCCTCAGTGCCCTACCCGCCAATTTTAACTGCACCCCCCTTAGTACACACACCCCTCCCCCCTCAAAATATACATTCCAACATAAACACACACCCACGCACACACAGATCCTCTCAAACACACATACACGCACACACATTTAAAAGGAAGGTGGGACCTAGGACCATCTGTCCCCTACCCTTTCCCTGGTGGGGGGTACGGGGTCCCTGGCAACGGCGGCCGTGTCCCCTGGGTGCCGGTTTCCTGGGCCCGGCGGTGCTCTCTCTGCGCGGGGGGGGTTTCACATTACACCTGAGCCGGGGGTGTCCGTGTCCCTGGGGGGTGGGTTCGGGTCCTTGCCCCTGGGTGCTGGGCCCCGCCAAGTCTCCAACTGTGGCCGAGCCTGGTCGGGCCAAGTTAACAACACCCCTCGTGGGCCCCCCTTTCTCCCCGGGGCGCTCCCCTCCTGGGCGGCTGGCCCCTGCCTTGCTCCTCCCTGGACCAACCGTGGGCCGGTTGGGTGGCTGCCTGGAGTGTGGGGCGGGTCTCCCTTGGGGGGTCCTGGCTCGTACCTGGGGTTGGGGCGGGGGATGCCCGGAACTCCTGGGGGGCTGCTCGTCTGGGGCTGTGGGCGCCCTTCTCGGGTGGGGCCCTGCGTTGGGCTCTCCCGGCGCGGCGGGGGGCTGCCTTTCCCTCCGTGCCTCCCTGCTATCTGGCTCTGGGGGCCTCGCGCCGGTCCTGCTGGCCCTGGCCTGGGTGGCGGGCTGGGTCGCCCGGGGGGCGGTTGTTCCCTGCCTGCTGCGGTGTAGCGTTGGGGTTCCGGCTGCTGATGCGGCGGGGGTTTTGGTGTGGGGACGGCTGGGCACTCTCCTTTCTTCTTTACACATTCCACCGTCCATTTTAGAAAAACATAAACACTCACCTGAGCACAGGTGTTAGCTCACCTTTGCACTAATAGTTTGCATGATTGAATGAATGAAAGATTTCACACTAGTTGGTTTAAAGGCATAAGTATGCGTGTGTGAACACTGTATATTTTGTGTACATGTTGACATGTGGACATTTTTTTTTTCTTTCAGCCAGCAGGTGTGTTGATAACATTTGAGTGTGTGTGTGGACAGGCCCCGCCCTTTTTGTACTACATTTGAACCTTACCGTAATGATAAACAACCAGTAAACTTGTTGCTTTATGCTGCTTAATGGTCTTACCCCCCCCTCCTATTATCACCCCCCCACCCCCCCCTCTCTCTAACGTCCCTCTCTCTTCTTCCCTTCTTTCCTTTTCCGTCCGGTCCAACACCAAAGATTTTCAAACCTGATTGAAATTAATAAAGTTTGGCCTCAATTACAAAAGGGGTTTATTCAGACATACCTTTGGTTTGTCTGAAGATTAATAACCCCTCTTGTTAAAGTAAAATATGTCCAACACAAGAGGCCCTCAGCTCTCATCTGCCTGCCCAGCTGTTGGACAGGACAAGTTAAAAAAACAAAAAAACAAAAACAAAAAAGAACTCTTTATGGTTACCGGGGGGTCAAATACTTATTTCCCACATTAACAACATAAACTCCTAATCTGTAACCTGACTTTCTATATGATTCAAAGATGAATTTTCTGAAAAATTCAGTACTAAGTAACTATCAAGTGTTGATAAATCCGCCCAAAATACACAGACAGATTCATTTTGCACTCTAGAGCCCCAATCTGTAGGATTAGGAGACCATTTGGAGTTACCTTGAGTCTGAGGCCGGAGTGATTTTGGGGACAACGGCGGGGTCTTTGATGGGCCCCCTGAAGGAGGCGGAGCTCCTAACGCCGGCTGCTGAATCTGGAGTCACGGTTTTGAGCTTCATTGAGGCGGACGGCCTGAGCGACAGAGACGATGGGGAGGTGGAGGACCTGACTGAAGCAGCTGCAGGCTGGGGAGGGGCGGACGGCAGAGTGGGAGAGGACGAGGCGCTGTCTGTCGGGACGGATGCCAGCGGGGGCAGACACAGGCGGGCTCGGTGTTCATCCACCTGACGGGCTGGGACGTACGTTATGCTGAAAGAGGGAGTGGGATGAAGCATTTTCAAGGAAAATGCATTTATATAACAGTTCAGTGACAACTCAAGAGTGCATTAGAGTGGAAAACAACATGTTATTGAGCTGTGTTTGAACGCACCTTCAGAACAAGAGAAAAATGCAAAAAGACGTCAATGAAAGATTTAAAAATCACAAAAGAACTTGACACAAAAATGTTGCAGATTTATCTGGATGGTTGCTTGAGATTTTTTGAGAAGTAACTACCGTTAAACACTGTTTTAGATATAAGACAGACATTTTACAGATGATTTGAGACATTTGGATGATTTAGACCCAATTTTTTTGTGTTTTTAGCAGATGTAATTTGACGTTTTGGAGGCTCAATGTGTTAAAAAAAGTTGCGTTTTTTATTTATATTTTTCTGGAGAATTTGTAAATATTGTGTTTGTATGGTCATGATAAAATCATTATGAGATGAAATGAACTTCCATGATGGACTTTTAGGTGGTTTAGTAAACTTTCTACGTCAGCTAGATTTGCATCCGTAAGGATTTTATTTTGAATGGTTTTAGTTCAGTCTGAGAGTACAGTTTGTAACATATTTACTTCCAAAAACGTTATTTAACTCATTGTTTATTCAAAATTTGTACATGACTGAGCTGCTAAACTAAAAAAAAACAAAAAATAAAAAAAAACAGTGAAAGACAATTCACAGCTTGGAAAAATACATTTTAGTTGTGTTTTTGTGGACATGCAGCTTTTAAAATGCAGCTTTTATTTTTTTTAAATAAAAATTTAAAAAAGGTTTTTATGTATCTGGATGTTACAAATTTAACTTTTGACTGCAGCACATACAAATTCCTTTCAAAATAAAATGCATCCTATCTCACATAAGATCCTCCTGCTGCAGCAGACTTACTTGCACTTAAAATGATTATGCAATTCAGTGCTTTGCCTCTGACCAGCAACTAGTCACTGCAGTGCTACTCTGACCATGGATTAAAGCATTTTCCATCATTTTGCTCAGTTATTTGACATGTTAAATATCTAAACATGAAGGGAAAACCCTTTATTTATTCAAGTTGTTAGCATTTTTCCACAAGACCAGAAACCCACAATGGAGAGATAAAATAGCTGCATGTGGCTCCGGAACCTCAGGTTGCAGACCCCTGGTATAGAGAAATAAAAATTCTTTATTAGAAATGTGAAATAAAAACACCTTTTCTACATTTTAAAGACCATATATGCAATTTGGGACCACATTTTCTGCAAGTCATTTGTCTGAAAAGTCTTCAGCAAGACCTTATAACTGTGTGACGCATAAATGAACCCGTTTTTTCTTCTTTTTCTTAAAATTCTATTTAATTACTTATTTGAAATAATATATCATGTTTTTGCACAACGTAAAAGTAGGAATACTTTTTCCCCTCAACTTTTCCGAACCACTTCTCTCACAAACATTGTCTTAAACGTGGGATCAATAAAGATTTATTTGTTTGTTTAATGGATAAAGGAAAACATCTATATATTTTTTAATTAACAAGTTAAATCTTCTATTTTAGGGTATTATATGAAGTTTTACCTAAAAGAAATAAACATTTTATATTTCATTTTCATTTATTTATTAGAGGAAAAAGAAATCTAATTAAAAAAAACCAAAAAATGCTGTCTTGCATTTTGCTTCCAGAGAAAACTGATCCGATTATCCACAAACGGCATCATTGTGAACCTTTTTAGTCAGCATCCTGTAACCACTTTGTGGACAAGCAGCTGCATTTATTATGCACTGACTGCACTATAACTGACTGAAGGTGGAACCTGATCACGCTGGATAAACACATTTTGATCTCAGGGGTAAACACTACACGAGCTGTAAATGTGAGATAAGATCAGCAAAGACACATGCTAAGCTCCAAGTGCCAACAAAAACATCTGCCTGAGAAATTCCTCAACATCAGACAGATCTGCTTAAACCCCGCCCTCTGTGGGCGCCAGCTCCATCGCACTTTAGCACACATTTTTATGCAATGAAAATCTAAACTCAAAAAATTCAAAAAAATCTTAAGGATTATGTGCTAAATTCATTAAATGTGTCAGAATATTTAAGGTTAGAGCATAAAAAGGGAACCTTTTCTAGCAGCATTCTTGTTTTCTTAGCATTTAAGAACCACATTTGAAACTAAAATGTCTATGCAGGGAGGAAAGGAAATGCTACATGGTAGTTTTTTACTTCTGCAGAGGGAGAAAAAAAACTAGAACATTGATTTTCAGACAGCAGCATGCCGAACCAAAACTCTAGGAAAAGAATCAGTTACTCAAAATGGATTAAGGTGGCCACGATTTGCCAGTTCAGAATCAATTTGGGCGGGATGTGTACTTTTTTTGATAGAGCCAATGAAAAATATGTTGCCTTGTTTAGACTATTCACTGTGTATGAGAACTGAACGCCAAAATCCCATTGAGAAACTAATTCTATTTGTCAGAATAACCATTCTAGCTTGAATGTATTTTTTAAACTTTTTTTCTTTAGTGCAATTTTTTCAAGTTCAAAACTGTCCAAACAGATGCCTCAGTAAAGATATGGGGTCTCACGTCCAACGTTTGAAACGTATGAAACTACCCGGGATAGGGGTGTGGCCTTCAACAAGCTCACTACTGATTATTGGCAAGAGTGGTTGGGATAGAAACACTGAATCAGAGCAACTTGGACATTAAGCCTTGTGCTATCCTATGGGGTCCCGATGACCCGATCCTTACATTGAAGTGTTATCCTTAGCATGACACAGGTGGATAAAGGTAAAGATGATTTCACGTAATCCATGGACACCAGTGAAGATCACAAATCATTGAAGAAAAGAGGTTTAGCACACTGACTAGTGGGTCTAGATCAGTGGTCCCCAACCACCGGACACTTTGCACCTTTGCACAAATTTTGGCACCGGGACGCACAGAAAGAAAAAATAATTTCCATTTTATTGTTTTTTTTTTCCGAAAAAAACGTTTTATTTTGAAAAGTGACCGGATTCTCACTGTTACATCCGTCACACTTAACGCACGTCAAAGTCACGACACCAAACATCATGTGATACACACCTTGCGTTGCACCTCAACCCCCCCCCCACCCCCCCCACCCCCGGTCCGCAGTAAACGTGCCTTGCGTTGTACCGGTCCGCGGTGACAAAAAGGTTGGGGACCACTGGTCTAGATGACCCCACTCCCAGTGTTAAAATGCCTTGGACAGCACAAGGGTTAATCACTGCGTACTGATGACGTCTGGCTCCAACATGGCGATGTCCATATTACAAAAAACAAAAACTGCTACTGAATTGATTTCATTTGGTTGTAGTCAGAAATAAGGCCTTTTCTAGTGGTGACTTCACTTGGTCAAGTTCTCCTATACAGTCAGTGGTTTCCCTGTGCATTATGGGACAAGTACTTTCTTTGATTTTTATTATTTGTTCAAAATTACAAACTAAATTAAGTATGCACTTAGTAATGGAATCCTGTCTTTTGGAACATTTGCACGGTTGGGTAAAATCACAAAGTGCTGAGTCGTGCTTTAGAATAATAATACAGGCATCACTATGTGGATACTCTGCACGACTTACAGAAAAAAAGTGAGCATCGTTAAATGCACGAGTTTGGTGTTTTGCTCAAACCTGCAATGAGACCAATTAAAAAGAGAAGTCATTTAAAGCTTCTGTTTATGTCTTTTTTGGACAACTCTGTGCTGACAGGCTGTTTTACTTTATGAAAGGAGCTCATTCTTTGCATTACATTTTGGCTGGCAGGAACAATATGGAGGATTTGTGCACTATTAGGCTGTGACCAAACAATGTGGACAGCCTGCTTTCTCTCAAAAGAGGTGGTTTGATCGTGACAAACCTTCAAACGTCTCTTGTGTCTGTTTCTGAGGCTGCCAAAGCAACTCAGCTGCCTCCACTTGCTCTTAGATTGTCTGAAGTGCTGTCAGAAGGCAGAGAAAGAGTTTATATGTGTGTGTGTGTGTGCGTGGGGGGGGGGGGTTCGTTTGTGTGTTCAGAGCATCCATGAGAAGCTCTTTAAAACACTCTTTTATTCAGAATCACACTGCTCAAGGTGAGATGAGTGATGAATAATTCAGAGATATTTCCCATAGCAGGAAAAAGGTGTTTTTGGAGGTTAGACAACTGAAAGGCTGTGTGTGTGTGTGTTCATTTGTGTGCTTTTAAAAGACAAAAAAAAAAAAGGGAAGAGAAAGTGAGTGGGTGTTTAGCGGGGCAAAGGTGAAGCTCAGGTGGAACTCGTCCCCAGTCGGCCCAAACAAGCCTTCTGCATGTGAAACCACCACTGCTGATGTCAGGATGTGTCAGAACTTCCCCAATTAGTCATTCAAATCACTTCATCTCATCTGTGAGCGACGGCATCACTCAGATCTGACTGCATCGCTCCAAACGTATAGCAAATGGGATCATTTAGGAGGGATGAGAAAGCCTATTTTTTTTTCTTTGTTCTTTTTTGATGAGCAGAATTTAATCACTCTGCTTGATTGTTTCCTGCTTTCAACCACAGATCTTTCTGTGCTGTAAAAAGAAGCACAGATTCAAGCAAAAATAAGTACAAGTGCTAAATGAATGTCTGAAATACACTCAATGGCCACTTTATTGGGCACACCTGTCCAACTGCTTGTTAACGCAATTTTCTAATCAGCCAATCACATGGCAGCAACTGAATGCATTTAGGCATGTAGACATGGTCAAGACGATCTGCTGCAGTTCAAACCGAGCATCAGAATGAGGAAGAAAAGGGATTTACGTGACTTTGATGGTTGTTGGAGCCAGACGGGCTGGTCTGAGTATTTCAGAAACTGGGATGTTAACCCACAACCATCTCTAAGTTTACAGAGAATGCTCTGAAAAGAGAAGATATCCAGTGAGTGACAGTTCTGTGGACAAAAAGGCCTTGTTGATGCAAGAAGTCAGAGGAGAATATAAGTTCGCTTCCTTCCACTCCCTTTCAAGCAAATTTATTAATATGTCTAATTATCATACATTTGATTAGTTACTTTATGAATGTACAACTGATGATTATATTGCTTTGGTGTACTGTTTCTACTTAATTGCTTGAAATAAACCATTTAAAAAAAATATATAAATAAATAAAAAATGTCCAGACTGGTTCCAGCCGATAGAAAGGCAACAGGAACTCAGAGAACCACTGGTTACAACCGAGGTCTGCAGAAGAGCATCTCTGAACGCACAACACGTCCAACCTTGAGGCAGATGTACTGCAGCTGCAGAAGACACGGGGTACCACTCCTGTCAGCTAAGAACAGGAAACTGAGGCCACAATTCACACAGGCTCCTGCTCCGACACCTGGCTGTGGATCCTGTCTCCGGCTTGACTCGCGCCCCTGACTGTCCCCCCAACTCCGTCTGGATGAAGCTCGTCTGCTGGACTCAATATATGTAGTTGTAGAGGTAGATAAGTTAATTCTTCTCTAAGAGTTCTGGTAAATCGCCTGTCCGTCCTGGGGGAGGATCACTCCTTCGTGTGGGCACCCCTGAGGTTTCTCCGTTTTTTCCGGAATCCGTTTTTTTTAGGAGTTTTTCCTTAACGCGAAGGGGGGTCTAAGGGCAGGAATGCCAGTTTAGCTTAGTCAGTTTGTTAGTTCATTTTAGTATTTTCCTATTGAACTCTATGTATTCATGATCCTTTGGAGTTCATGTTTCACTTTTTCAATTACCAACACGAAGCCCATCGAGACGACTGTTGTTGTGAATTTGGGCTATTCAAATAAAATTGAATTGAATTAATAAGACTTTTACAATAGATCTAAACACTATTGTAGTTGGACTTTAAATACTCTTTCCTCACTCCCCTCATTAATGAGGAGGTTTAGTGCAGATGTGAACACTGAAGGTCACATTCCTGCATGTCTTCCAACATATCCTGCTCTGGCATCTTCTGATTGGCTGGACACACCTGATCCAGGTAATCAGCCATGAGTAGGGTAAGAATATGAGGAAAACATCCATTGAAGCCTGTAATTGCCCGCTGGTTTAGTGTCTTGTGAGGCCAGCAATACTGTGAATAATCCTGCCAAATATCAGTTTAGCTGGATTTTTTTTTTTTGTGTCAAAATTAGATTTTTCCTTCATTTGCACCACTTTCTTTTCCAAAGCCCAAATAATAGAGTTTTGCCTTCAAAGTGTCCTACAGACCAACCCATCACAGAAATGTGGAACGTCTAGTTTAGCGCGTCGTTCAGCGTGGACCCCATGACATGCGACGCAATGTACAGTGGGAGAAATCACCATGTTGGGCTATTTTAGTTGTAGCAGTCAGTTTGTTCCTTTTCTATTTCACTTTTTGTCCTGTTTTCTGTGAATTAAACCTGTAAGTAAAGATTTAAAGAGCTTAAATCGTTGGAAAAATTGTTTCTTAATTAAGCCAAAATTCAATAAAATACATGTTTTTAAATAAATTAACTTAATTTTCCAAAGTATTATATTTCTGTAAAAGAAAAATCCCTTCAGTAAGTGTGTTTCCTTATACTTTTATTCTGGTAAGTTAGACCAAGAACCACCTCGAGTCCTTCTGCACTTTATGTTGCATTAACAATAAATCAGATCAAATGTTGTGCACAAATAATGCTTTACTTTTTGTGGCTTTTATTTATGTATTTACAGATTATCCAAAAAGGTTTGTTTCGTAACCAAACCAAGACGTGCAAACCTCCTTTCCAGACCGTCCTGCAGAGGCACTAAGCACTGACATTCGACCTTTTTCCCTGGGGGGATGGACCTAGAGGGGGTAATAGCCTGTGAAGATCTAAGGAGACGCAGGATTAAAAGAAAGAACTCGACTCTCGAGGCTGCTTTATCACGCATGGGTGTGATGCAGAAATGACCTTAATGCAGTCTCATAGACCCAAATTTGGACTTCCTGCAGTCTGTCTCATACAATTCACTCTATTTAAACTTAAAGTAGTAAATAACTTTTCAGTGCTTTGAACTTGTAGTTTTCCTTTTTAATCATCTCAAAGAAGATTGTTTCTTCTGTTGCGGTAGAATTTTGCAGTGACACGGGTTCACAACCTGCAGGGGGCGTGGCCTGTGGAGGATCTCATGCACTCTGTAATGCATTTCAGAGTGTAAATCACTGCCAACTGAATCTTGAGAAAGTAAAAGGAACGTTGTTTCAAGAATATTGACTTATTTTCTGTTTTGCAAGAAAAATCATCTTGTCAATAAAGTTTTTCAGTAGCAATTTAATCGTAGTTTGAGAAAACATGTCTCTGGGACAAAAATCTTTCTTCTTAAAATAAGAATTTTTGGTTTAAACAATTTTTCTTATCCACTTTAGCTGATTTCTTTTTTTTTTTTTTTTTGCTTATTTAAAGAAAATTTTTCAAACTGGAGGAAGTTTGCACCTTTTTCCAGGGGGCGTGTTATTGCTTTTTTTTATTAATTATTATTATTTTTTTTTTATGTGTTATTGCTTTTTAATTCGTTATGACGATCCAGGCAAGTCGACTTTTCGCTGTTTGTCATGCATCATTTTTTATGTTCCATCTAAAAAAAACCAGACTCTTAATTTTTGCCTCATATTCTCTAAGTATTGTTGATGACAAATCAACCCCTGACACAGCAGCCATGTCCCAAAATGCAACATGTTCCTCAAAGCCCCACAGCACCTTTTTATTGAGTCTTTTTTATGTATATTTTTAATCATATATATATTTAAATATTGGTGATTGAACATTTTGGATTTGGAATATCCCTATTGCCCTATTGGATAGTAAAGAGTTGCCTGTTTTCATTCATTTATAATAAAGGAAGATTGCAGCCAAAAACATTCTTTGGCATATTTCACTGCATCAGATTTCTTTCTATTGATTTCTACTAATCCCTGATTTTAAAGAAAAGAAAAAAAAATGAAAAAAAAACTGTAAAAATGTTTGACTTTTGCTCAAGTTGTGTTATTCATGAAGTGATGTATTTTTTTTATTTATTTTTTGACAATGGTTGTCTTCTCACCTCATCTCGGGCCCCATGACAGAGTGTCTGCGAAGCATGGCCCTGGCCTGGGCGCTGGTCAGGTTGGACGTCGGTTCTCTGTTGATGGCCAAGATGACGTCCCCCACCCCCAGCCTACCATCATGGCAAACCGAGCCCCCCTGGACCACACTGCGCACCAGCATGCCTGAGCCGTCCTTGATAGCACTCACCGACATGCCTGCCAATGTGCGTACACATAGACACACGCACACACAGAAGCACACACAAGCACAGGTGAGTAGAGGGTTGGCTAAGACTGTGGTGATTGCAAGCCAAACACACAGACGCTCACCCAAACAAACACCTCGCAGTGGCAACAATCAGCATAATCAAGTCAGACACAAGGCAGATTAGCGCCCAAGCAGGACCACACACACACACACCGAACATTTGCACAGCACCATCCTAGTCACACAAAGTGCTAACACACACATATGCACACAAGCAGGGGGGTGGGGGGGCTTGGGACAGAGGGAACCGCAGGGTTAATACTTAACCGGGTACACAAACACCTGACTTCCACAATTTGGACACGACAAGGATTACAGAGAAGCATTCATGCAAGTCTGTCAATCCAGACACACATCACAGGAGGAAATAAGGTGCTTGGTGTACCACATCATCATCTACAAATGAGTCACATCCACAACACTATGGTCGTACATAATTTGAAACTGGATAAAAATAAATGACTGTGCTTATTTTGAATAAATAAACTGTTTTTATTGTTTTTTTTTATTACATTCAAATTACAATACAATCATAGTGCTTGGAGTACAATCAATCAGCTGAAGACAAGACAGGACAAACAGAAGACACACATTTCAAAGACAGAAGAATCTAAAGCCCAATGTTTCACAATCGAAAAGCCTGAAACTATTTCAAATACTTTAAAAGTACATTACAAATGCTTCCACTAGTTGGTAATTAGTAAATTCACTTTTATATGTATGTTTTACCTCAAAACAATTCCTTGTCAAACAGTTTTAAACCAGACATTTAACTTATTTTTAAACGTAAAACAAATCAGCGAAATATGTCTTATACTTTGATAAGCAAGATGATAAAAAAATAATTAAAAATACACAGTGTTTTTTTTTTTTTTTAAAGCCGCCGGAACAGCCATCCTGCAAAAGTTCAAACAGGGTTCCTACAGGCATTTACTAGTTATTTTTAATTAGCTGCATTGAAAGTCCAAAGACCCTTTCAATGAAACAGAATTTCATGCCTACTTCAAAGCCATGCAGGAAAAAAAAGAGGAGCAGCAAGCTCCCACCACTTTGCCCAATGGTGCTAACCAAAGACTGTATATTAGAAATAAGGGGGGAGTGACCCCTCCCCCTTTGAATTCCAAAAAGGAAGTACCCGCTGGCTCCGAGAAGCCAAAATCCCCAAAACTTCCATTGACAAATAAACAACTCAGTTGTCATTCTATTTGTCAGAATAACCATTCTTGCTTAATCTTTTTTTTTTGTTATCACAATGTCTTTTTTTCTGTACTCATATATGTTATAAACTAACCAATCAGATGCTCCAATAAAAGTGTTTGGTGCCTTCTGGCCCCTATGTCAAAAACGTTTGACAGATTTTGGACCAATCACTGCGTACTGGCTACAACGTGGCGGCGTTTGAATGCCATAATACGGTGACTGAAGTACGGCATTTATTATAGGTGACTTCAGACTCTGTCGGTCCAGGTTTCATATACAGTCAATGGTACATACCAGAGAAGGGATTTTCTTCAACCAGGTCTCAATAAATGTGCCCTTCTCCATTGCATGTTGTGTTATGTGGATTTAGAAAAAGTGTGTGAGGTAATCTGAAAATCTGGGGTCCCTGTAATAAAGGACCGTCTAGTGTCTCTGTATCAACACAGAACAAGCCTGATTGGTAAGTGGAACCTACTTCAAGGGGTTCCCTTCAGCATTGGTTCTTTTCATAAGGGGGTCTAGCTTGAAGACCATAAAATTTTATCTTGTTTTTTTGCAGATGATATTGTCCTCTGGTTTCATCAAACCAGAACTTTCAATGCGCAGATGGAATAGGCTCGAATGAGATTTGGCACCTCCATGTTAGAGGCCATAGCTCTCTACCGGAAAAGGTGGTTTGACCTTTCTAGGTGGGTAGGGAGCTCCTGCACCAAATGGAGAAGTATTTTGGGGTTTTGTTGATGAGAGACGGAGGAATGGAACATGAGATTGACAGATGTAGAGGTGCACCGCTTGCAGTAACACGGTCGCTGTAGCGATCCAGAGCAGTGAAGAAGGAACTAAGCCAAAAGGCAAGGCTCTAAGTTTACAGGTCGGTCTATGTTCCTACTCTCATTTACTGTCATGACCTAAAGGATTAGGATTAGATCCCAGATTCAAGAGGCTGAATAATGTTTCTCCATAGGTACCTGGGATCTCCTTTAAGCTATGTTCACACCATGAACATAGCTTGTGTGCAACATGTATTTAAGCAAGCTTATACCATGGTCCGGGTGAATGCTTGATTCTGATTGGCTACAAGGTGTGCATTAAAAAGTGACAACGCACAGTGATAACCGTACGCCCCAAAAAGAAGTTCCGGTGACCTATCTTAAATCTTCTGTATCACTGCACCGGCTTCTTTAAAACAACGTTTAGCTTCATCATCTGGACAAAAACAAGCACGAAGAGGTGAATTTTCTCTCTGAACTGATGCTTTATTCAACCCCTTGGGACGATCAGCATGTATACATCGCTTTAAATCGCCGAATCTTGATTGAAGCGGTGGTGCGGCAAAGTGTCATCGTAACATGACAAGGCGCTGCACCACGTAACAAATAGTTTGCTTTTCGTGAAAAAAGCGATCTAAATCGGAAAAATAACAAGAATTAAGGAGTTAAACGGTTACTATTTATTGCTTTTGTAAGTGACCATGGTTTAAGCGGGTTAATGGCCTTCGAAGTGTTCATTTTCAGCATTAACGCACTTTTGCCCTTGTGCGTCAGATGGTTCAGGCTTCCACGGCGTGCATTACAAAGTGATAATGCATACTTCATCGGCCATTAGCCCTTTCATGTCTAATGCGAAGACCGGACTTTTGTGTTTTAAAACTCTCATGCTCATGCGTAGCTTCGCAGGTTCCTATGACTGTTTTTGGCTTCTATGTACAAAACACTTGTTGACAGTTAAACCAGGTTGGACTTTGACTAATCAGAGACTCAGATTTGGTAGTGACGTATGGATGACATATTTGAAAATTGTTAATGGAGGGGACATTAATAATTGGAGTTTGTACCCAGATAGATTTATATGAAGCCAAGTCTTTCAAAAATCAGACTAAAGCTGTGAAATAAAAAGCCTGGAGCAAGATTCACAAGATTTGAATTGCATCAACATTTTGCACCAATCCTATTCCAACTGTTTATTGGCATATATGCGCTAGGAAGCAGGATAAAAACAACAAAGACAAAGAAGAAGCTTCTTTTTGCTTGTCCAATGTAAACACCATGGGCTACATGCATTCAAGAATGCGTTTTTGTGTCAAATGCCTAGTGTGCACATAGCTTTTGAGATAAAGTGACGACCTTGGACTAGAATGGAGGTTTTGTGAGGATGTCTGGGAAAGTTCTCAGTAATTTGATTTTTTTCTATTTTTTAAAACCCATTTTGTACCTTGTTGAGCTGATGTTGCCTTTAGATATTGTTTTACAGTTAAAGACAAGGCCAAGATTCTTCCAACAAAATGTACTTTTTACACAAACTGTTAATGTTGGTAATTGTAGTTTTCTTTGCAAACTCTGGAGGAACCCTGTTTGATGTCATGATCTACAAAACTTTCAAAACAAAACAATAATAAAATTATGACAGATAAAACAGAGAAAGCTCTTCTGCAAATCAAACATTTTCCCAATTTTTGACGCGACTCAAGTGTTTTCTCTTGAGTGTTTTCTCAAGACAAGGGGATGAAAGTCAAGGTTCAGGAGGACATTTTACTTAAAATATATACGCTCAGAGAATATACAATAAAATTATGCAAAGGTCTCTAACATGATTTAGTCGGCTCTGGAGGCTCTGGGATCAATAACAGTGACTTCTGCACAAATATGACCTTCAAGAAGAAGAAAAGCTGTCTTGGCTTGGAATATTAAGCTGCAGTGAGTAAAACTGTGTTTTGGGGGAAAAGGTGCAGGCTATGTTTTGGTTAAAATTCACTGAGATGTTTTGCTGGATTTTAGGAGCACATAGAGCTTATTTGCTCCACAGCAAATGGAAAATTACAGAGAAAAAAGTTCATATTTCAATTTCCAGAAATCACGATTTAATACTTATCTGGAAGACAAAAATATTCTAAGCGGATGTAAACCCCAAATGCGGTACCCCATTTCTGCACTATAAAGCACACTTACGTAACAATCGGAATTTTATTATTATTTTTAAACGATAGTGCACCTTATATCCGTAACATCTTAAATATGGATTATTTATGTTAAAGCAATTCTGAGAGGCTCTATCAAAATGTTTGTCTGTGTTTTTAACGAATTGCAAAAAGGGTTGAGTATGATGGTAAATACGCTAATGTGTGTAGCGATGTCGGATAGTGGATTTTCTTTACATTTTGGGAGATAGCACGCTCACAGTAAAGTTTGTTTTAGTGATATTAGTACAAGTAATTCTGAATTCTGAATACACTATCGAGGCTAACGCTTCTAGTGTGGCTAATAAAGTCTGACTTACTGATGGCTCATCTCTGACTCTTTTGTCTTGCTTCCTGCCCCTGAAGCTACATTGCCACCGCCCTTGGCAAGGTGCATTCAAGCGACCACTTTCATTAAAAAGTCTATGTAAAGATGCATAAATGTGCTTTTCTGGCTTCTACATTCAAAACTCTCGCATTCACATGTAGCTACGCACATTTTAAGACCTTTTTTTGGTCTGCAAAACATAAGGCCCATAAACAAACACTGACAGTTAAACCAGGTCGAAATTTGACCAATCAGGAACCCAGTTTGGTAGTGACATACGTCCCTTTTCATTTACGGAAGTTCCAACCGTTTGAAAAATTGATCATAGTGGAAAAATTGATCATTGCCGTTTGTGCCTGACCAGAATTATATGAGACCAAGGCTGAATCCAAGTTGCTTTCCTAGCCCTCTGGCTCCTCTCAATTGCTCCAATTATGGGGCATTTGAAGTTAAGGTGATGTCTGAAAGTGTTTTTTTAAGGAGGAGGCGTGGGACTTAGGGTAGGCTCTCCTTTCGCCAGCAGGATGATCTGTATCGTGTCATGGAAGAGAAATGCAATTTTTCACATGGGTGGCTCTGAGGCACAGTAGTTTTATACTCAAAAGTAAGTCATATGGTTTTGTTTTACATGACTTATAAAGTTCTAAAAACAATGTTGTTGTGTGTTTTCGGAACTCTGGCAGCTACTCGCTAAAGTAAATGACCTATCGATGACGTCATCAAGAGGTAGAAACATCCAAATTTGAAGACACTATTTTTTCAATATCTCTCTACTTGGAGGGATAAATGTAGGGATAGGGAGAAGTCTTAAGGGTAGGGATTCGGATGTGGCCTAAGTCATTCAAATATCGGAATAAAGCTGAAAGAGAAAGCCTGGAGCAAGATTTGCAGGTTTTGCACCGCTTCGATATTTCGTGCCAAGTCTCTTTCAACTAAAGTAGGACGTATTGGGTACCAAATATGTATTGTGAACACGGTATGCTAAACATGCATCACGTGCCTGGTGTGAATGTGTAATAATAGTTTGGTGGGCCTTATGTATGACATAAGTTTATAAATAGACCATTTATTGACTGTGCGCCTTATAATGTGGTACGCCCTCTAGTGTGGAAAACAAAGTAAGGTAGTTTGGGCCCTTGATTGTTTTCTGAAGCCCATATTTTAATAAAACCAAACTCTACAACACGCCCCGACCTACACACTGTGGTGCAGTGCCTGGGATTGACTGAGTTTTTCCATAATACAAATCAGGCTCTTTGAGTATGCTTTGCATATCACCTGCAGAACAAGGTACAGGGATGGCTGTTCACTCAGTTTTTGTCTGTCATATTTGAAAAACCTGACATTGGGCCCTTTATGAAACTCTTAAGTATTAAAAAAAAATTTAACCTGTACGGAGATAACATGTACAGTTTAATTTAGGGTATTAATTTGACTTCTGTGTGACCCCCACTTTACCTTTACATGCACACACACACACACAATTATCTCCTTTCTTATTTCAAATGTTCAGTCACCATTCCTCTTCAGGGCAGTCGTCATCACCACCTCCAATTAGAGTAATTAATGCCATGCCTGTGACGTACACACACCAAGACACCATCACCATGAGAAAGACGGAGAACATACCAAGGCTACGGTTGCCCCGGACAACAGTGATTGTCCTCTCATAGCTTGTGTGGGAGGGGAGAGGTGGGGCTTGCTGGTTGTTGTCCTCTTCCATGACGCCAAAGCGATGATGAAGTCGGCTTTCCTAAGAAAGACAATAAAAAATGAGTATGAATGTATAAAAGCTAATACAGAATGAAAAGATCAAATTGGATCTTTAGAAGAGAATTTTTTTTTTTTTAGATTGCATTGTTGATTGAAGACTTGAAGAGTTGATTGAAGAAAAATAGAGCACAGTTCACAGGTTCTTCAAAATATTGGACAACCGTCATGATTAAACGTGGTGCAGAAAAGAAGGTGAAGAAACTTATCAAGATCTGGTTATATTGGAATGATCCACACTGAGCTGTATTATAATAAAGCTCAATGCGTATTGCTTTTTGTGTAGCACCTTTTGTATCAGTAAATGAAAGTTTACCATCAATGGTTCAATCCAATTTAGTGTTAAACCCACCGTGTACATGTTCTCTTAACTTGTGGTCAAAGCCTTAGTCACCTGCACTCATAATGTGGTATGCACATCCGGGCCCGTTGAGGTTTGTATAATCACCTCAAAGACGTCATGAAAATGAAACGTACAACTATCATGTATGTGTGGTAAGTGTATCCTGAAGTAAGGCTAATGTAAGTTACACGTACTGATGACGTACTGCGTCCTGACGCCGCATCCACAGAAACTACGCTCTAATCGAAGAAGCCGCTCGGATGAGAGATATTTGTCCAGTTGAATTGTTTAGAACTTCCATTTTATGCTCTAATCGTCTAATTTTCTAATAGCCAGTAAGGAGCCCACACTTATCACGTGAACAGTCAGTACAGGATTTGTGAGGGTTAAGAAAAATTATAATTCGTAGGATGTGCCTGCTGTTCGCCTGTTTTATCCTAACTTATCCTACTGAAGTATTTGCTATGTCCTGTCACCTGCAGCAAGCCTGTAGAATATTTTTGCACTACAGGCTCACCGGGTACAGGTTTGCCCATTTCTTGTCCACAGACAGCCTGTATCCAACCGTAAGGGCTGTTGTGACAAAGGCTTAGTGTTTTATTTAGCAAAGGCTCAAAGGAGGTCAGATCCTAATTTAACAAGAGTTGCTGTTACAAACGGGGTTTTTGTTGAGTTGTATTTTCATATTTTACTTTATAGAATTCATCCTTTTGGTTTTGTATTTTTTAAATGGTTTCTGACTTTGTGTCTGTAGTGTTGAGTTCAATCAGATTGTTGTCTTCCTGCTGCCCAGTTCAGCCCTCTGTGGCTTTCAAATCTTCACACCTGGTTTGAGTTGCAGTTACCAGAACCACAGCTTGTTATTTCATCATCCTTCAACGCGTTTGTGTCAGCCTGGTTTTGTTTAATCCTTTTTACATCCTGGTCGTTTTTCCTGCCCTGTTTCATGTTTTTCTTCACAAAAGTTATTTTCCTTTGACTTGATTCTTGTTTTGTCTCAGTTACGTCATCCTTTTTATTTTTTTATCTTCTGTGTGCAACACCTATCTTTTATGATTTTTATTTTTTTAAATGGCTGTAGATGATTTATCTGATCTCCTCCACCTTAACTGCACAACGGCAATAACTAAAGAAATGCTTACCTTAAGGCCGTCACTCACTGAATAAATTACTTAAGGTAGGCATGTCCAAAGTCCGGTCTCTGGACCAAATGCGGCCTACATTAACATTTCCACCGGCCTGTGAGGTCCCCAGCACTCTCCAATAACAGTGTGAATAATTTGTTGATTTTTACTGCCTAAATTAGATCATAAGCCATGTTAAACATGTGGCAAAACCAAAGTGCAACCCTTTTGTGACACTTTCTAGCTCATTTCTAAAATGTCAACGGTAAAGTAAATTTAAAGAGAGTTTACAGGGAGGACAGCTGCTTTCATGACAGGTGGAAATGTGAGTATTTTTTTCACTGAAATACATGACATTTGTTCAAAAAAAATGGTTGTTTTCAAGACATGCTTATGCCATTCAACTGGTTTTAAAATAGGAAATTCCCAGTCAATTTGATAAAAATATTTAACCTGTGTCGTTTTTTAAGACATTGTTTCTGCAGGAGCTTATTAGAAACTTGCCCCTCGGTTGTGGGTGGGACTGTTGGTGCGAAAGTTAGCTCTTTTAATTTCCCATCAGCCCTATGTTTACACACTCTCCTGCTAGCTTATAGCACCTCACAAGCCCAAGCCAACATTAGCATAACATAAAAACCGCCGAGCAATATTGGAGCTATCCAGCCGTACAGTTTTGAGGACAGTATGAGGAATATGAAGGCATCAATTGTTCTATTTGTCTGCAAGTGGTTACTTCAGAACTGTAGCAAGGGAGACTTTGGCCTGCTCTTGGCAGTCTGCGTCACAAACCTAAGCTTTTTCAGATTGCGGACACTTTTCATCTGCTACTGTATAAAGAAATTCTCAAAAAAACACAGTTTTAATCTTAAATTATTTTATATCATGTTCTGGGTAAATACTCGATTCTGATTGGCTGCTGGGTGTGCGTTAAAATGTGATATACAACAGAATAACCGGACGGTGAAAAAAGATGTCAGTCACCTAGCTTAAATGTTTTGTATCACTCCGCCGGCTTCTTTAAAACAACGTTTAGCTTCATCATTTGGACAAAACCAGCAGTAAGAGGTGAACTTTCTCTGTGAACTGATGCTTTATTCAACCCATCGTAAAGATCAGCTTATATATATATATCGCTTTATATCGCCGAATCTTGACTGCAGCGGTAGCAGACTGTCGCACCGCACCACGTAACAACTAGTCCGCTTTTTGTGAGAAAAGCGATCCAAATCGTTTGACAAAAAGACAACATGGTGGTAAACATTTAGTTCTACACTTAAAAAAAAAAAAAGAGGATGATTGCATAAATGTTCAAAAGTGAGAATAAGCATCAGCTTTGATTCCTCCTTTTGCTACCCTAAAAAGGTTCTCTGCTCCTTCCACCGCCCCCCGGTCATTCACCCCCAGCTGTGGCTCCATCAAAGACAGATCTCCCTAACGGCTGGGAAGCCACGAAGGTGAAGACCTTAATTCGCAAATGTAAAACACTGCAAAACGTTGACTTCTTTTATCCCCTCCGGCACTTAACTAAAGTGTCAGAAGGAGATCTTTGAATTTTCACAGGAAGTACGAGCAACTGCCAGGTTTTGAAGCTCTCCGCTGCAACAAGACGTTCTTTGATGAGAAAACTAGCGAGAGACATTGAGTCAGAACTGCATGTTCTTTTGTCAGATCACCTGTCAAACGCAGGCGGTGAGCAGCTCTCACCGGCTGGAAGTTGTTGGCAATTAAGCAAAAGCGAGTGGAGCAGGTTGCCTCAATAGGACTTTAATCGAGACCACAATGCAAGTCTTTGACACCGAGCACTTTCTCTATACCTGACACTCTGACACTGATACAGCCGAGCTCCTCGCCATGGAACGTGAATGAAGAAACAAACTCTGGGATCTCATTTGGAGCAGGCAAAATGGCGCAATTTTGTGTGCTCATGAGGAGTGTCTTCTTTGCTGTTTACTTTAACTGCAATTGGCCTTCAAGGATATTATTCTTGTGGCTTTAGAAACATTAAGAACTTTTATATTTACAATCTGCAAAAACCTCCAACTGTTTTTTTATTTTTTATCCTGTACAATCTTTAACATCACTTCTTATGCTACGTTCACACATTGCCTGTCATGAACGTCCTTTACGGGCATTCTTGAATCCACTGTTAGCATATGGACTGTTGCTACCCAGTACTAGTACATGTACCTACAGTTGGAAGAGGCTTGATGTGAAATGTTGAAGCGGTACAAATTTCGTGATTCTGGCTTCAGGCTTTTTCTTTTCAAAGCACTATTCTGGTGGCCTTTAAATTCTGTCTGGGCATAAACTGCAATTATTAATCTCTCCTCCGTGATCAATTTTCAAACGGTTGGCACTTCAGAGAATTAAAAGGGACATCATCTATACGTCACTGATTGGTCAAAGTTCAACCTTGTTCAACTGTCAACGCGTGTTCAATGGCCGTGCATTTGTACGTAGAGCCTGAAAATAATCGTAGACACTACATGAATGTGAAAGTTTTGAACTTGATATGTTAAAGAGTTGGTGTCATATAATTCCAGTCGGGAACAAACCCTTATTATTATATTAATTTCCAATTCATTTTCAGCCGAGGTCTGGAACTCCCGTGGACACCGCCCATACGTCACTACCAAATCTGAGTTGCTGATTGTTTTAATTTTCAACGGTAACTTTTCAAAATCCGCATTTTGCACGAAGAACCCAAAAAATCGTGCATAGCAATGCAGGAACACGAGAGTTTTGAACGCGAAAGTGGTTGCTTGAACCTGGCCGGTGTGAACATAGCTTTAGAGTAAAATTTCAAAAATTGTGTTTATTTTTTAAACAAAAAAACTCCCACACTTCTACAATCAAAATGCTGGTGGTAATTTTCTCGTGACATACCGTGGAACACAGCTGGTTAAAGCCGGTGTCTTCTGGGTTCCAAGATGTGGTGTTGATGTTATCCTCAGCTGCTTCAGCTAGCAGGCTGACCTGAGTGTGGCTGTCGGTGTCATCACACGAAGCCCGCGCGCTTCTCTCTGAAATGGGGGTCAAGCCGCCGCACAGTTCCAGCTGAGGATATAGAATTCCAACTTTGAGTCAAGGAGCATCATTCAAGCACACCAGAAATAATAATAATACACATTTAAAATCATGAACATAGATTTAAAACCAAAAAAAAAAAAAAATCTATCTGTATTATTCAAACATGAAGCAACAAAGCTGCAGAAGGTGACTGCAAATGAGACGCCCTCTACTCCCCCCCGCCTTCTCTTGTCGTCTGTAGTGTGGTCGAGGATTGTGTTCGTCTCTCAGCTGCATTAAAAATTCAGAGGGCCTGTAACTGGATTCTGTGCTTCTTGTTACTAAGCCACTGTCCAAAACAAAAAAGGAAAAGAAATGCAATACGTCTGAAAACATAACTCTACTTAACCCATGTACTGGACATTTTTGAATTAACAAACATAGATGGATATTATCTGCACAAATTTTAGTATGCATGTTAGCTGGAGATGAAACCGAAACACTAGTTTGGCTCAAACGTAGTTTAGTCACTTTTTTTTAATGCATAGAACGGTTAATTGTAACAATATTTCATTAAATAAAGGGATTTATATTTTGTGCATCCTGCTGCCATGACACCAAGCAGTTTGACTAGACGTTCTTCCAGCCAGCCATGTCCAAGTAAAAATCAGGAATGCCCCAATTACTGAGAGGAGTGTTAGTATTCTGTAGGTTTCAAAAAAGCTGCTCCTCTGCCCAGCTTACAGCAGGGCTAACGTCACCAGTTTGACACCATTCACCATTTTTAGTAAACATTTTAAATCAACATTACCAGTTTCTCTGTGCTTGTACAACTTTGTAATTATTATTAAATTAAATTGAATTAAATTAATATCATATAATTTAATTTAACTGAATTTAACTTAATTTAACTTAATTTAATTTAATTTAATTTCTATTTAATTTAAATTCTATTCTATTCTATTCTATTCTATAATATTGGCCGTTTGTCATTTTGTAGTGCTGTCTAAATTTACAACTCCAAAATCCAGAAAAACCAGAAGTCTGCGAAAAATTCGTGTACATTGATGCTGACTATTTTGGGGAATATGGAGCACAATGCATGTGTAAAAAATGTATGTACTTTTATTTGCATGAAATCATCCAAGTTCTCATCCTCCATAAAAAGAGGATTCATAAAAAAGTCTTTGCAAAACATTCATATTTAATCGTTTTTCTTTTGCAAAGGGGGAACTCATCTTTGCCGTGTTAAAAAATAAGCAGTGAGCATGTGTCCGAATCACGTGCACTAGATAATCCTGAATTATATAGTGTTTTAGTGCTAGTGCGGAAGGAAGTCAGACATAGCCGACAATTTCAAAATCCAATGTTTGGGAAATTCCCCAGAAGTCTCTGTGAAAAAAGTATTGTAAAGTGCATCAATGCTGATTAGATTGGCAAGTCTAGAACCAATATGTTTGGATCATTTGTAAATGAAAAAACTTTGTTTAAATTTCATTTTTATGAATGTATTTTTGATCAATCATACACATTTTTGATTATTATCAGAACACAATGGATTCATAAGTAGTTTATATGTAATTATTCATAGTTTGTAGTGCACATGAGTCTGAATCGCTTTAATTTAGTCCTGCACTAATAACTTTTAGGGGTTAAGGAGGGGATCCGGACATAGCCCTGGTTTTGAGTGGATCCAAGCAGGCTGTAAGCTAGCTGGATATGTTACAATAGTTGATTAAATATGTTATTAAATATCTAAGTTTTTGACTTGAATCGACTTTTAACATTTGGCTCTGGATCATTATGGTGGTGTTGATTAGTGAGTGTATCACAGGACTTTTCTGCTTCACGCTGTGAAGATGGATGGCTTTCTACTAGATTCATTTGTTGTGTTCTGCTTTCATTTCTTTTCTTTTTTTATTCAGTGGCTGTTACACCAGGGTTCTGTTTTAATCATCCACAGCTGTTTCTCGTTCAGGTAATTAGTCCTTCAGTCTATTTCAATCCACGGTTGTCCGTTTGTCAGTGACAGGTCATCTGCTTTGACGTGCTTCCATTTGTTTAATTGTTCTATTATTTTAAAGTATTTTAGTGGACGAATAAATAACTCTGCTCATCTTTTGATTTATTCCAAAGTGTCTCCAGTGTTATTTTTTTTTTAAGCTAAAAACATATAAACTTGTGTTGTTTTCTTGGACAGGTTCTGGATGAGGGATATCATGGCGACCAAACGTTCACGCACCCTGTGCGGAAAAAGTTTGTGCTAATGTGAAATCCATTATCATATTTCGAAAGATTTTGACTTTTAAAAATCAAAAGAATGCTGGACTGTGTTGACAGCACACAAATGTTGGAAAAAATACATAAATTTGTAGACATTTTTTCTGGTGTGGTGGCCAGCATTTTTTTCAAGGGTGACCAGTGCCACAATCTTAAGGTTAATTTTCTTAATATATGTCCTCCATCATTAGAAAAATGCGGCAAGAACCTTTTAAAAACGCTATTAGGTCTTTATAAAGATAAGAACCAAATGATGATAACAACATATAAAAAAAGTAAACTATGAAGGAGGGATTGGATAAAGCTGCCTCTTTCCACTCTGTTTCAAGCAATCTATCAAACTCTATTTGACAATTAGGAATTGATTTAATGTGATACATATGTGTGTGTGCTGTGGTGCATAAGTGCAAATATGTTACTCCTGATTTGGAGCCAATATAATGCCAAGGAGATAGCAGCATATCTTCTAAAATTGGAATAATTTATGTTGATTTATGTTTCTAAATAGGTTAATAAATTAATATCTCAATTCAATTTGATATATCTGTTACTTTCATTGTCGTTTCCCCTTTTTTTATTTTAAATCAGTCAATCAATGAATCAATCAATCAGTGTTTGTTTCCTTCACATTACAACTCCTGAAACAGGTATCAAAAGAAGGAACTTCACAGGGTTATAAATTAAAATTGATTTTATTTTTTTGATACAATATTTTTAAAAGTGTGTTTGTATTCAGCAAATTTGAAAAGGACAGGCGGTCCACTGCCTCACCCATTATATCATCAGACACATTAAACCACATGTGTCAAACCCGCGGCCCGCCATGTCCTTTTATGTGGCCCACGAGAGCATACAAGTTTTTAATTTCTTAAAATAAAAATTGTTGTGTATTTATTCATATCTAGGGGGAATTGGACTTGAAATATCGGATTGGGCAACTATACATTAGGACTTAAACACTGTCTATAACCTAACCTGACAGATTCAAATTTAAAAGGATTTATGCTAGAGTAACAAGCAAACATATGTTTTCTATGCAACTGTAATTGTCACTTTAAAATGTTATAGTAAATAAATAATGAGTTATTTAACATTAAAGAGTAGTTACATTTAGTTACATGTGTAAGTTATATCTGGCCCTTTCAGGACAACCACTATGCTGATGTGGCCCTCAGTGAAAATGAGTTTGAGAAACCATCCTTTTTGTAATTACACACAATAATCCAATTCCACAATTCTTTGCCGTCACAACACTTAAAGCAAAGCTATAATTGGTCATTTGGGATTAAAGCTGAAGCTGCATTAATCTTTCATGCTGTAAAGTTTTGTTAAGTAATCCACCTGTGTTTTTTGGATGAACTTGTGCTGTAGATTAAGTGCTGTACAAAGACTTACAGCAAAACTCCACCTAAAAATACGGATCTCGCTTAAGAATTCCAGCTTTCGGATTCAACCTTTTTTTCATTTGGTGTTGAGCAAAACATGGCCATAAATGAGGCGTGCTATGCCAACCTTTTAGAAACTTGCACTCAGCATGCAGACTGATTTTTTTTTTTTTTAAATATCAAGTGACTAAAGCTATGCTCAAATGACTTCTGTGTATAGAAGCTTTGCTACACACTATAGATTCCAAAGATAAAGCCCTTAATCTTTATGGCATCTTATAAGGACACACAGTTATTTTTCAGTCTTACATACCGGCAGGGGTTTGGCAACACCGATGCGGACTGGACCGTAGTCTGTAGACTTCAGGACGTGCACGGCATAATCCAGGCTGGAGCCTTCAAGGTCAGTCTCATTGACGAACATCAGTCGGTCACCAGGAAGAAGACGACCGTCTCGATCTGCGACGCCTCCAGGCACCAAAGACCGAATGATCAGGACGGTTTTGGTTGCATCTTCTGGATCCTAGAGTCAAGCATAACGTTGTTTTGTTTTTTTTGAATACCATATTTTTCGCAGTATAAGTTGCATTTGTTTTTTGCATAGTTTGGCCAGGGGTGTGACTTTTATGTGGTTTTAAAGAAATAAGTATTGACTTATATATTTGTTATTTTCCCACTAACAGCCAGTTGGCCTTTAGGTGTGTGTCTCAGTGTTTGTTAATGACAGCAATGCAGCAGAAGAAGAAGAAGCGCCAATTCAAACATAGTGTTACGGGGGGGAGGATGAGGAAGTACCCAGGTGCAGAGAAGGAGAGGACGTAGGAGGTTGCAGGGGAACGGGGGCTTTAATAATAATAATAAAAAAATAAATAAAAAAAAACCACTGCTTAAGCAGGCTAGAATACTCGAAACTCTGAAAACACACTAAACTCGAACCCAGGGAACAACACAATATGGACCAGCACAGGAGGAAGGGAATGACAAGACTTAAATACATACAAGGAAACAAGACACAGGTGGAAACACTCAGGACTGACGGGGAAAGGTAAAACTCGAAACAACAGCAAAACAGGAAATACTACAAAATAAAACAGGAAGTCACTCAAACCTAAACAGAAAAACAAGGAAACAAACACAGAGGCAAAGAAACTGAAAACCGTTACACATAGAGGACAATCTGATCGTTCTCCTGAATATTATGATATTTTTCTTATTTGCATTGAGATTTTTTTTATTCTTGTTTTATTTTTTTGTTCCCAGACTAATGCGGGAAGGCAAATCATCAAACTGCATCACAGCGACACAGATGTACTGCTGAATGTGCCGTGAATCAGGTGCAGCCACTGCAGTAGGGGGTAAAGATCAGCATAAAAAATAACTTGAATGATCTCATGTACTTAGACAGGGAGATGTGATCACCAATATTTTGGTAACTCTCTTTAAAATAAAAAAAATCCTGATTTCTCAACATCATCCATGCTTATAAAGTTTATAAATGCATTTTTGGACAAGCACTGAGCATCAAATTAGACTCATCGAAAAAGAGGCAACGGACGCATCAATCACGTTCGATGTGAACGAAGGATTACACCAGGGAAAGCAGATTTGTTCAGAAGTGTCCCACTTTTGGGAGAAAGTTGCAGTTTTCTCCAAAAGAAGGAGAACCACCTTCAAATCAGAAGCTCTTATTTTGATAAATGTAAATGGGAGAAGTGTAAGTCAAATCTCTTCTTGTGAAAAAAGGAATTCCTCATCTGGATTTTTCAGAAAAACCTTAGCTGAGTCCGGATTCCTTCACTGCGCACAATAAAGTGCATCATGCAGTGTGTTCGCCATTTTGTAGTGCTGTCCGAATCTGCAATTCCAAAATCGAGTGCCCTAGAAATTTACCAGAAGTCTCTGAAAAACCAGTGTGCATCGATGCTCACTAGTACGGCGAATATAGACCACAATGCATTGCGTCATAACAAATTTTGCCACAAAAAATGTATTTGAATGTAGTTTTTTTAACAAACTATAAACGTTTTCACCTTCAGAACATAGTGGATTCATAAATTATCGTTGCATAACCCTCATATTAATTAGATATTAACTTCATGAAATCCATGACATCATATCCGCCTTGTTATCCTTGTGTTATCCCAGCCACTTTAACATTGGGAGTTGGTTCATCTATACCCACTAGACAGTGCGCTGAACCTTTTTTCTTCAGTGATTTGTGATCTTCACTGGTGTCCATGGATTACATGAAATCTTTCCACCTTTTTCCACCTTTGTCATGGTAGGGAGAACACGTCAATGTAAGGGTGGGGTCATAGGATAGCACAAGGGTTAAGCGTGGTGTCCGAATTGCTTTTAATTCCCAGAGCACAACATAGTCCCACACTATGTAATTTATTTGTAGATATGCGTTAGGGAGGGAATTCGGACCCGGCCCATTAGAATTTCTGGTCTGACCTGGTAGTCCAGGATGCTGAAGCCCAGGCCCAACTCTCCTTTTTCCAGTTCCACAACTTGGGCGTCTTTTTCCCACATGGCAAGAGGTGGCGACATCGGGGGCACGCCCCGCTTAGTAATGTCCTCTGCGGTCGGACAAGGGATAACACAGCCCTGGTCCAACTGGGACGTGCAGAAACAGACAGGACAAGGACAAAAGAACCGTAGCCTTTTTTATGTGTCATCTTTATGCATAATTTGCTTAAACCTCCTAAATGGGGAGCAGTTTAATACATTTTAATGATCCCACCTACCCCGTGTGCCCTCACCTTGTCATTGAACTCGGCCAGCAGCTCCTTGAGACTGAGTTGAACATCATTGTCGTCGTCTTCCTCGCTCTCCGGAATCGATGGGGGAACAACGCGGGAGCACACGAGGTGCACAGACCTCGGCAATTCCTTCAAAATGTTGACCACCTCTTTATGGGTCTCCCCAACCAGAGGGATCCCATTCACCTGCCGAGAACATGCCAAATAAGCAGAATGTACCGTGTTTGGAAAATAAATCATTTATCAGAATTTTAGGTGTTTTATTTATGACTTTTCTTTTGATTTTTTTTTTTTGGGACAAGACACTCCCCGAAAAAGTATTGCAAACAAAGAAAAAATAGCTTATGTCTGGAAAACATCCTAAGGTTTTCTGCAATAGAATTTCCACGATATACATGGATGTGTTTGATATATATATCTGTACAGATTATGGGATGAACCTTTGACTTTCAGAATAATGAACGTTTATAAACGAAAGTAGCTGAAGTCAGCTTGCTGCAAGTAAATACTAGCAGCTTGTTCTACGAGGAAAATCCTGACTGATACAAAAAGAAGCACAATTTCTAATCACATCACCGTAAATGCCCCGTCACAGGAAGCACGGTAGTAGAGCAATCATGATGTGAACCTGATTTTGCCCTCACAGCCAGTAAAGACCCACTCCAATTTCCTTTTGATCTATTGTAAAAGTGTTTTTTAAGTATGATTATGCCGTTTTTGGCCAAAATTAGATAACATTGGTAGTTTTTCTTAGGACATAGTTTTTGAAGAGCGGCAGGAGTTTCACAGAACTTTGCCTCTGAGTTGTGGGTGGGATCCTTAGTACGGAGCAACCCCACCCCCCCTTCCCCTTCCCCATAACTGAGAGCTCTCTGTTTTTTGACACTCCCGCTAGCTTACGGCCCCTCACACCCCCAACATAATATTACTGTTGCGGCAAAAATGGCAAGCCATATTGTTGACAACTAGCCGTGCAGTTTTGAGCCAGATGCCAGCTGAGACGAGGAAGATGAAGACGTATTTGAATTTGGTCTCCTACAAGCAGATGCATCGGAATGGAGCGGAGAAGGGAGCTAGTGGCCCACCCAGCATATTTCTACGTCACAAATCCGCTCTTTAACCAGCTGTATTTTTTTTTGTTGTTGCTTCTGATTTAAAACGATTTGAATAAAGAAATAGTCAGAAATGGAAGAGAAAAAAACACCAAAATACCATTATCAGTGGAGCGCGTCTTTAAGAACTTCATACTTTTAAGATGTGTTGATAAGAGTATGTAAATATTTCATTAAAAAACGCTACCAAATAGACATGATGATGCTTTTTAGGTTTTAGACGTCATGGTTACGGTACACTACAATACTGCAGCAAACATTTAAGCTAAAGCAGTTTTTTAAACAGAATGACAACTTTGACAGGCTGATGCTATCTAATATCAAAGGCTGAGCTGTGACACAAATTATAACTTTTTTTTTTCTTTCAAAGATAAGAAGAACATGAGCCAAGTTGAAGGGAGTTCTGTACAGCGCGTTAAGTTACAGTAATTACTGTAACTGAAGCGTTTGTCAGACTGTTCTCCACCATGAAGAACAAATGTGGGTGCCATGAGCCAATACTTGTCAGCGTTCACATTCATTTCCTACAAATGCAGCTCAATAAAAAAAAAAATTCAGAGTATTTCATGACATCTGCTGTCTAACACCACTTTGATAATAACTGGAGAGAGAAACATTAATAGGTATAATCGCTCAGGGGAGCCGACACAGATGTTAGACCTTTGCTTTTTTACCTCCAGTATCCGATCCCCGATGAGGATCTTGCCACTTTGACCAACGGGTCCTTCGGGTAAGATGGAACATAGATAGTGATGTCCCGCCCGAGCTTCCAGACTGATGCCCAGACCGCTGGTTTCACTGAAACGCTGAAGCTGGCAAACCTGCAAAAAGTCAGGAGGCGAGTTTGGAGATGTCAGCTAACCAACGCTTTGTCTTTTACAAATAGAATAGAATAGAATAGAATAGAATAGAATAGAATAGAATAGAATGCTGTGTTGTCGTCACAAGGAGCACGATCAAATTAAAATTATTGTTTAACACATAAATGCAGTTATTGTTCTTATGTAGGTTTACTGCTTTCATTAGTGTTGTCATGTGACTACTTTTTACATGCAATTAATTCATTATCACCTGTAAATAATTAATTGAATAAATCCAATTTAAATTGAATCTAAGAACTGCAGAAAAACCCAGATTTTGAGGTGTTTTCAATAAAATGTGTCATTGTGGCATGATTAAAGATCCGAATATAGAGTGACTAAGTTTTTTATTGTGATAAAATTCCTAACTTTATTTTTACGCCACCAAAGGTTTTTTTATTATTAGTTTTTTTTGTAAAATAAAAAATGACCAGGTCCAGAGTCCTCTAGTTATTAGTATACTTAATAGCTGTGGTGTGTTGGATCAATACTGTTAAAAACCACAATATCACACATTAATGACATCACAGCATCGCCAGCTGCACATGTGTGCTGCATACAAGAACACACGTCTGAATTCCTTCCCTTCTCACTATATAGTGCATAATATAGTGCGTTTACTATTTTGTTGTGCTGTCTGAATCTGCGATTCCAAAATCGAGTGCTTGGAAATTTCCCAGAAGTCTCTGTTAAAAATGCTCACTTAATTGTCAAATACTATATAGCTTTTTAGAAGTTAGGCTAGTAGGGTGGGAATTCGGACACAGCCAGAGAGTGACTCAAGATGTATTTTTGGCTGATTTCAAATAAAACCATGCAAAAAAAAAAAAAAAGAAGTACACGAAAATGGTTGTGGATTAAAAATTAGATGAAAACAAACAAAAGAAAAAGTAGCGCACTAATTTGTTTGTAATTAAATAATTGCAATCAACATGATAATTTCATACCACTGAGTTTTTTATCACAAAAATACTTTTTTTTTTCTTCAAAAAAGGTCAACTGAATAACCAAAATACATACAGTCACTTCGTATCGTGGTCCGACTGCATGCTGCCACCTCTTCCGTAGGTTTTCCTCGTCCTCAGGGCTCAGTTTTACACCTTTTTAAATAGTCAGACAACATCTTGATGTTAGTTTGGAGTAAATACGTGAATCCACCCACTCAAAGGCCCAAATATATTCACATTGTTTTAAGCTCCGCTCAGTACAAAAAGGACCCTATATAAAAAAAATAACCTTAGTTCCATTATAGGAAGAAGACAACATCATTGTCTAGGTGAAAAAGCAGTGTCAGCGCACTAACACTAAGATAGACATATATAGAGAGGCTAACACCCACACTACAGGCATGCATATTTGCATCCAGTGCCTTATATTTTCATGGCAAAGTGATTTTTTTCCTTGTATTAAAACCTTGCAGCAATCAGGGTTTATTTGCTCTCTAATCAGGCCCCGAAATTCTTGTCCAAATAAAGTCGCCGATGAACGACAAGCCATCCAGAAATGAGCTGAATGAGTTGGATAAACAAATGATTGCATCAAATCTATTAATAGAGCCCCCATCAAAGAGCCGTGCATTAGTGGCACGTTGTTGTTTTGTGATCCCAATCAGCACACATCACAGCCATGATCCAGTTCTGCACCGCTGTGCGGCACGAAAAGAAGAACCGACCGTCTTTGAAATCGGGTGGAGGTCGTCGGCTGGCGTACGCCGCTTGCCGGGAGATTTCACGCAGAGAGCAGATCCCTTGGAGACAGAGGAAGACTTTTGAGAAATCCTGACAGATGTGCATACATTCAAAATCCTAAAATAAAAATAAAACATGTTTCCACCAAGAATATGGGAGAGGCAGCATAATAGAGGTAAAAAGAAAAAAACAATTACTTGGGCTTTAAAAAAAAATGGCACTAAAAATTGGTTTAAGTGACAGTCTGAATCAGGTGACAGTCTGACACAAGGAAGTTTCATCTGTCAAATAACACCCCAACAGTGGGAGATTCATATGTTGCTGTTAGTGCTGCCCGTTTGCTTTTTCTAATTTTAAAACAGTTCCCTCATGACACGGCTGAGCCCGCATGTCTGCTTTTCTGAGTGCAGAGCACCTGTCTCCTGAATCTTGCCGAGGCCGGCCTTGAAGGCGCTGCCTTCGTGGAAGCTGTGGGAGTGACGGAGGGGCTGCTGCTGCAGAGGAGGATCCTGGAGAAAGCTGGGACTCAGACGCTCGGCTTTCCTCAGCAACCTGAGCCGGACCAGAGGTCCCGTCCTCCGGAGCACCTCCATGGCCCGCTGTTCACTGCAGCCCTGTAAGCTCACGCCGTCTACCTGAAGGGGAGAAGATTAAAAAAAAAAAAAAAGGTGAAAAAATGGCAAAAGAACTCATCCAAACTGATCACATATCAAGCTTGAGGGTTTTTCTAGAACTCTGTTGTGAGATGGAGGTGCACTGGAATGAATATATCCATCAGCTTTTAGCGGCTCAACTCTTGGGGAAGGAGGAGTCTAAATCCTTAGTGGGTTGTCCGAGCCCGTGGAGGATCGTAGAAAGGAGCGGACGCATCTTGAGGAAACACAGGTGTTTCTTCGCACTTCCATTGAGGCTCAAACATTAAGAGAGGTCATAAAAATGGACGTTTGTCGCAAAGTGGCAAGTCTATAGTGAAGTAATCATCACAATAATGGGAGATGTATGGGTGAGGCTGTTGTACAGGGCCCTTCCGCTACTGGACACCTGGATGATAGGATGCCCATATAAACTATGCTCTGATTATCTTTTTCTTTTTATCTTTGCATTTTATCATTTCTGTAATGAGTTTGATAAATCCTTTATTGCTTTGACTACAATGCCTAACATAAATCAATACATTAAATCATTTAAATTAAATTAAATTATTTCCTAATTTCTAAAGCTACGTTCTTGCTGGGAATGTGACGTCCATTCAAGAACGCATGTTTAGCATATGGTCTTCACACTGGACTGTTGCTACCCGATACTACCACCTTCAGTTGGAAGAGGCTTGATGGGATATCTCAAATCCTGTGAATCTCGTTCCAGCCTTTTTCTTTCTGAGTTTTATTCCGATAAACCAAATATGTGGGGCTATATACTTCTAGCCAGCCATAAAACGCAATTATTCAATTCTCTTCCATGATCAGTTTTCAAACGGACGCCATTCAAACGTCTGTACCAAATCCAAGTCCCTGATTGGTCAATGTTAAACCTGTGTCCAACATGTGTTCAATGGTCACGCGTTTTGCAAGTAGAGCTAGAAACCCCTGTAGCTAGCTTGAAACCCGAAATGCTCGTTAACACAGACTTTTCATTGGAAGTGGTCGCTCGAACGCACTTTGTCGAGGGCAAACAGTCAGGCTACACGTAAGGAGCGCACACTCATCACGTGAACAGCACTAACGGGCTACTTTTCCAATGCAAAGGATTTGGGGAGGATGGAAAAAAATGAAAGATCCTTGACACACCTGCTCTCCACCTTCTTTACCCCTACATAACCTTTCAGGTTTATTACGACCTGTGGCTTACAGCACACCTGTAGAATAAAGATGGGCCCCCTACGGCCTCACCAAGCAGTCTACTGCCTTGTTATTTTGTGCGGGACAGCAGCGTGCCTCCATACAGGTTTGCCCATTGACCAAGGCTTAAACCCTTCTTACCCACCTCTTTCAGCTCATATATATAAAGGGATCCCATGTGTCTAGTGTATTACGTGGTCCTCCCTGAGTTGAAAATCCCCATGATGCCTCACTAGGGTGGCAAAAAGCACCAGCTACTCTTGTCAGAGAGGAGTATTAGCTCTATTCCAAGCCCCTCCAAGGAAGGCAACAAGGCTTCAAAATCCAACTCAAGGGGAGACCCTTAATGCCTTGTAAAGTAAATTAATTTCTTCAGGTAGGCAGATGGACCAGCAGATGAGTCGAGAGCCTCGACTTTTGACTCATTTTGCTTTTAATCATAAGAAAACCAGTGCAAAGACAGCACTGCAAACACACATCGGATCCCATCTTTTTCCTTTTTACCGCCGCTTTTGAAGAAAACGCCCAAATACGCCTTCACTGAAGTGACTCACTTCATACCCGGTGAAGGATCCAACCTCTTTCTGGCTGACAACCATCTCCTCAGGCTTGAATTGGTTAATGAATGAATAAATAAGACGAAAACCTCTGCCTTCAAGAGAACTTACAGACAGGATGATGTCGCCGATGTGCATCCGTCCATCCTGATCAACTGTGCTGCCTTTCGCTATGCTCTTCACCATCACACCAGCACTATAGACTGTAAAAAAAAAAAGAAAAGAAAAAAATCAAACACCGGTTGTGCAAAGTAAAGTGAAATAATTTATGATCTGTGTTTGAAATAATTCCGGTGCACACCTGAATTTAAGTCTCCTACATAGCTGGAAACGGTGAATCCCAAGCCTCGGCTGTTTTTAGTGAACTGCAGACTGAACTCATAGTCATCGTTCAAGTCAATGATCTGGAAAAAGGGACAGGAAGAACATATATTTGGGCTCGAAAGATTATCTGTTGCTCATTTTAATATCCTCTAACATCTAAGTGAGTTGAGTGTAGAACACACATGCACCTTGTCATCAGAGCTGTCCTGGCTGAGGACGGGAGATGAAAGGTGATTATCCTTGGTAACATTCCTAGCAATGAGCAGTTTCACCTTGCTTCCAGCATTTCGCAGAACCTGAGCCAGGTGGTCATTTAGGAACAGATGAAAAGTGATGGAGTGTGAGCGTGAATACATAACAGACATAAAAACATGTAATGGGGGGCAACTTTTCTATGTAAAAGTTACTGTTAACACATGCAGTGGGGCAGATTGGGAGGTTACAGGTACGTTGCCCTTTAGCAACAGAGACTTGGACTTGAGTCATACTCTAGAAGACTAGACTCCAGACACGACCTCAAAGGCTTCAAACTTGACTATTGGGATTTGTGAACAACGTTCATTTATTTATTTTAACTTTAATGACATTAACCTTTTAGGTTATAGTGATCCAATGTTACATGTTTTACTGTTGTTTTTCAATTGGTAAAGATGCAGAAACCCCACCTGGTGCTGACTGTGTTGGCATTAACTGTTTTGAAGTGGTACAATGATATTTGTAAGAGCAAATTATGAGTTGTATCTAAAATGTTTAATACTTGGAACTTGACTTTATTTTAAAGCAAAATACTTGGGATATGACTTGGATTTCCAATCAAAGACCTGGGACTTGACTTGAGTTCAACTCTAAGCTTAAAACCCAAGACTAGTCTTGGACTCAAAGCCAAAGACTCTTGACTTGACTTGAAATCAAGCTAAAGACTTCCAATGTGACTTGGACTCACAAAAAAAGGCTTCTGCATTCCAACGTTTGTAACTTTGATGTGATGCCTCACCTGTGCTGCTTGCTCGCTGTTCATGCCCGCTAAATCCGTGTCACCAATGCGCAGGATCTGATCTCCGCTTCGCAGGCGAGTATCCTGACAAACATTGATAGAACAAACAAAGCTTCTTGTTAAAACAAAAATCTAACTGGTACATTTGATACATTTTCCTTAACGGAGGACCATTCTCTCAAGAGCCAGTTTTACCCTTCCAGCTGCTCCTCCAGGAAGAATGGTTTTGACCATGATCCCTGAGGCGCGTCCCCCTATTATGCCAAAGCCGAGTCCTTTCCCATCATTAGTCAGCTCTATGATCTCCACATGCCGCCTCTTAACATGTCAGAGAGGCAGAAACAGAAGGAACACAAACACCAAAAATGAGTTCAACAGCTTCTGTGAGGAAAACGGTGGATGTTTTTTTTTATTTGTACTGTACCTCATGTGCAATAGCAGAAAGGTTTCTCCCCAATGACATGGTGCGGGAAATTCGGGGAGGAGTGCAGTACTAGAGGAAAAATGACATTTCTTGTTGGACTGCGCTCTACAGTTTATTCATCTCTACTTTGGGTTATTTATCATTTCTTTATTTGCATACCTGAGATTCTGCATATGTGTGGTTGTCTGGAAAAAGGTCTGAAAAGGGGAGCTCATGTGAGCCTAAAGAGGAAAGGCTGCCTTGTCTCTGCAGGGATCTGGTGTTGCTGGACCTTCGGTTCTCCACGGCCCATGTGTACGAGTCACTGTGGCTTAGTGCCTTTGAGCCAAGAGATAAGCCTGGGCATTGGCCGCAGTTCATGGATACGGACTTGGAGATGTTCTTTCCCTGCTAGCATAAAAGGGGGAAAGGAGGAGTAGATCAATGGAGCAATGGCACCATTCATTGAAGAATGAAGGCATGAAGTCCGAGAAAATGGGTTGAAAGAGTGATCAAAGGAAAAAGAAGGATGAAAAAAATGAGCATTATTTAGCTAGGTTCACACCACCCTCTGCAACAAGCGTTCAACCACTTCAAAACCTCTCGCATTTTCGCGTCACTAGGCAAGTTTCTGCTACCGTTTTCGGCCTCCATGTACAAAACGTGTGGCCATTAAATGTGTGTTTCAAGTGAAACCCGGTTGAACTTTGACCAATCAGGGACTCATATTAGGTTGTGATCTAAGGATGGCGTCCCTTTTAATTCCCTAAAGTACAAACCGTCTGAAAATGAATAATTGCGGTTTGTGTCCGGCAGGAATTCAATGACACCAAGTCTTTCATATATCGGAATAGAGCTGTGAAAGAAAAAAGCCTGGAGGACGATTCGGAAGATTTGCACGACTTCCGACATTTTGAATCAAGCTTTCCAACTGTAGGCATGCGTGCTAGGATACAGTAGCTGAAGAAAATGAAGAAAAATTCCCACCCTTCGTGTCAATTGTGAACACCACAGGCTAAACACGGGTTCGGAAACACACGTTTAGCGCGTCCTTGAATGTGCATCAAATGCCAGATGTGTGCATGGCTTTAGACACACAAAAAAAGATCCAAACGTAAGGTAAAAGAAGAAGAAATCCCAACAACAAAAATCTACAGTGAAAGGCAGCCTGAAGGAGAGACGGTTCTACAAAAAAGATTCTTTTTGAATCTAGAAAATTTTAAGTCGGTGCGGGGGACTTAGGCAGGGTGGCAAATGACACCAACAGATTGGACGGCTATTACAAATGCAAAGCTAAAATATATGTATTTCAAACTGTTTTATTGTTGTTAAAAAAAAAACAGTTATTTTAGCTGAGGCGCTATTAGTAACACTCAAAAGGCTACATTTTTGTCAAAACTAATATCAACTCAAAAAGTATTTTGCAGGAGGGGCAGCTGTCCCCCCCGTAGCTCCGCCCCTGGTTTCAGCACACAGCACTATCATGTATGTTAGGTCTTCTTTCCAGAAAAACTGACTAGAATGATCCTCTCTTCTCAAATGTCGTTAGCTGTGGTTTTGTGGTTTTATCCGTTTCGACAGCTGCTGAAGGAGCCCAAAATAAAAGCCATTAAAACAGTGTTACATCTCCCCAAAAAGACCCAAAACAGTGTCAAGTCTGTCCCTTCAATAGTCCAGACCATTGGCACGGTCCAAACCCGCAGTTCCTGGAACACATTGATGCTAAACGGTTATAGGCTCATGCAACATGGCTAATCTAATAAAGCTTCTGTGTCAAGGCGGTGGTTATCTTATTAGAGCACACCACATCGGACAATTACCAAGTAATGATGCTGAGCACAAGTGAGTTAAATGACTAAACAGTGACTAAAATGCCCCCCCCCCCCCCCCCCATATGGAGGAAGGAGATGTGAGGGGATAACACATAAAAAGCATGCAAATGGAATGTGAAAATACACAAATGCTCGTTTAAGCGGATGAACAAAAGACCTTCACAGCGTTCTCTGCAGATGTGAGTTTTGACTAAAACGGGCTGCAGGCCATCCCTCCTGCAAAGCTGTTGTAGTGTAAATACTTCTAAGATGTTTTTGTTTGAAACAGCCTTGATAACAGCGCATCTCAATCCTCCTCCCCAATGACAGCAATCATGGTTAAGTGCTTTTTGTATTTTGGATACAGGCATTAAGATTTAAAAAACTGGAACTGTGGGGGATTTGCTCTGAGGAGCTTTCCAAAAGCACAGCAGGTTTGGTTTTTCTTTTTTTGTTGTATTTGTGTTGGTGAGGCTCCTTGCAGGATGCCCTCTCTCAAAGTCCACAGTTTGCCTCATTTGAAGGCAATTTGTTCCATTGTTGATTCAACAATTCTTCTGGAAGTATTTCCAGCTCCGGGCCTCTCCGAAAGGCTTCCTCGGAGATGCCGGAGGAGCTGGTGTGGTAAGACCAGTCTTCAAACAATTCATTGTTTGAGAAGAATAAACTTTATCAGAGAGTTTTTCTTTTTTTTACACATCATCAAAAATTCCCTTTTCTTGAAATTACATAAACCCTCATCAACAATTGAAATCATACAAATGATAATTTATTTAGAGAAACAAAGTCTGATTACATCTATGACTTTCTGAATTACTGGATTCACTTTTTTTTGGCTTAGTTAACAACAATAAGGATGTAGAGAGACAATGCTTCTTCAGTTGTGTTCAAAATTTTCATTTAATGTGTGTTTTAACTTAGTGCTAATGAGACATTGTGGTTTGTTTAACACAAATTCAATTATTCAGCTGTTCGTTTCCTGCTGAACTTCTGATCTTTGACCTTCTCCCCCAGTCCAGCAAGCGGCAGGACAATCTGCTTCAAGTCTGCCTCTAGAATACTATGATTCAGAAATGAGTTCACCTTTATGGAAATTGTGTTCTTAACATGATATTGTGCCCTTCTTTCTACAGATATAAAGAAGTTTAAGCTTAAAATTGGATTTCTGAGGATTTATGTATTCAATTCTTTGTGAATCAGGAGCAGACGAAAAAAATGAGCAATGAAAACGATCTAAGTAAACACGCTCGTCCCCAAAAAAGCTTCCATTCATTCCACTTGAAGACAAATAGATCCATGAGCGTCTTCATTTTCCTCGTCTGAGCTGCCGTCTGGCTCAAAACTGTACGGCTGGATAGCTCCAGTATTGCTCGCCATTTTCGTTGAACCTGTAATGTTAGGTCAGAGGTGTGAGGGGACCATGAGCTAGGAGGGGAGAGTGTAAACAGAGAGCTCTCAGATATGGGTTACAGGAAGAGCAATATAGAGGTGAATTTCTAATGAACTCCCACCGCTCTGCAGAAACTATGTCCTAGAAAATGACACAGGGTTTTTAGAACACATTACAAATAGATCAAAAGATGATCAGACTAAAGCGTCATTGACTGTGAGGGCCTGTGGCTGCAAAATCATATTCAAATCATGATAGGTCTACCACCCTGCTTCCCTGTTGTGATGAGGAGTTACTTTGATATGATTTGTAATATTATTTTTTTCATCAAAAGCGATTTTCATAATCTGTTCTTTGAATTTTTTAATGTAAAGTATTGTTCTTTTGTGATTCATTTAATCAAACCAAACCCACTCCATTATGTTCTTTAGCAAAAACAGCTTTTTGTTGAGTTTCATTCTTACTTGGGAGAAACACAAATAGGATTTTGCTGAGTTTTAGGTTCCTGTTCTTCTTCATCGTGACCTTGTGTTGACCTTGTTGGAGCACCTGGAAAGCTTCACGTTTGCTTGCAACGTTCTTCCTCCCGTTTGTTTGGAAAGGACTTAACACCCATTATCAGACTGCTTGAGAGCAAGTCACTTCTCAACACTCATTCCTCCTGTATTTTATCCTTGTTATGACAAAAACAAACAGCTGCAATCCTCAGATTAGCTCACCAGCTCAGTCTGCTAATCAGTTCATCAGTTGCATTTTAATAACAGCAGCAGACTTGAAATTCCTACTATATATATATAGTAGTTTACCACAGCTATTTCACTTTTCAGCCTTTATCACCTTATTTCTGAGTTATAGAATAAATCATAATAAGACAAATGTGACTCATTTGACGTGTTTAAAAATACAAATATTTTCTGTATGTCCATTGATGACTACATCCAAGGCAGTGGCAGTTTTATAAGGCTGGTTAGTCTTTTACGAGGTTGATATTTATGTTTGTAACAACTATCAGATAATGCTGTATGCCAATAATCTGCATTAATAAAACTTTGATGATCTCTTGGAGCAATGAGTTTATTTTATGCTGCTGCAGGTGGAGCGTGCAGTGCTCCACCTGCACCTCCTGGCAGTTGCACCTCCCATCCGTCTGTGCAGCAAAACTGCAACAGAAGGGCTAAAGAGTTCAAGATTTTGTCAGAAAACTGCTCGAGGACCTGTGGAACGCATCAGAATTAGTGATCGGCAATGCTACACTTTTGAGATTGGATATGATACTGATAACTATTTGCATCAAATTTTCAACACCAATTACCGATACTTCATATTGGTCATTTATTATGGGTGGATTTTTATCTCAAGTCCATTATTTGATGTTGGGGCGGCCGTTTGGCAAAGGAAGAGTGGTTGACCTCTGATTGGTAGATTGCAGGTATGGTTCCTGCCCGTCCATGTGTCGGAGTGTCCTTGGGCAAGACACTGAACCCCACATTGCTCCTGGTGGTTAAAGGTTGGCACCAGTGTTGGGCAGCGGCGGAACCACAATTAGTGTGTGAACGTGTGTGTGTGAATGGGACTGAAAAGACCTTTGTGTCTGTAACCCTTGTGCTATCCTAGGTACTTTAACATTGGGAGTGAGATCATCTAGACCAGGGGTCCCCAAATCCAGGCCTGGTGGGCCAGTGTCCTACATGTATTCCAACCAACCTGCCATTGAAGCTCCTAATTGGCTAAACACACCTGGTCCTGGTAATCAAAAGCAAATAAGGCAGGGTTGCTGGAAAACCAGCAGGACACCGGCCCTCGAGGCCTGGATTTGGGGACCCTTGATCTAGACCCACTAGACAGTGCGCTGAACCTTTATCTTCAATGATTTGTGATCTTCACTGGTGTCCATGGATTACATGAAATCTTTCAACCTTTATCCACCTTTGTCGTGGTAGGGAGAACCCGTCAATGGTCATCTTGACCCCATAGGATAGCACAAGGGTTAAGGAAAGTGGAAAAATTATCTACAAGTAAATGCCATTTACAGTTTGTTCTACAAACAAAAACCATTCAAACTGGCCTGGTAACAACTATAATGTTCAAAGTAAAAATACAAAAATGTTCTTTCTAATATTATCTACTCGTGCCGGGACATGCACAACTCATGGCTCCTCTAGTCACGTGACTGATGGAGCAGTTGAGTATTCAGTGGGCTGGGGGGTCATGTAGGATGTCATGAGTGTCAAAATAAAAGCTTATAGTTCGTCTTAACATGTCTCTCTGCCTCCTTCATCGTAGCTTTGCCACAGTATTGTGTCTAACGTCAAACCGGTCCATGGTGCAAAAAAGGTTGGGAACCGCTGCTATAGTGGATCAGGAACTGTAATGCTACGAACACAGTGGGCATGTGATGTGCGCTCAAGAACGCGCCGAAAACCCGGTTCCTGAACGTGCTTTTAGCATTAGACTGTTGTTTTCTGATCTTAGCACATGAACCTACAGTTGGACGACAGTTGGCCGGGCACAAACCGCAATTATTAATTCCTCCTCCATGATCAGTTTTCAAACTGTTGGAACTTCCGTGAATGAAAAGGGGACGCCATCCTTACGTCACTACTACATCCAAGTCCCTAACAGGGACTTGTTCAATTTGGTCAATAACTTTCAACGTGTCTTTAATGGCCGTTTTATAAGTAGGGCCTGATTTAAAATGTACGTAGCATCAGGTAGATGCCAGAGTTTTGAAAGCAGAAGCCCGAAACACACATGTATGTGTGCTGATAAAAGACTTTTCATTGGAAGTGTTCGGTTGAACGTACGTTACCAAGGCCCGTTGTGAACATAACTCTTAGAGGGTTCTGGAATTCACAATAGTGGGGATTTTGGGTTCTAAGAGTTGCACATCATGACGCGACGAATGACTACTGCAAACTTTACCATGACAGATAACCTTACCCCCTATACCCCCACTCTGTGTCTATCACAGAGCTTTAGTGTTAATCTTAGGTAAGCTGATTACTCATCCTGTTCAGTTCCTGCATTCAGTACTTCGGGAACAGTTCCAGTTCTTTCCTTACTGTTCAATATATACCAACCCCCCACACGTCGACACTGGTGCGATACCTTCGCCGGGGGGTTCCGCTGAGATTCCTGCAAGCTGAGGATGTGGAGGAACAAGGGGCTCTGCAGGACAGTCTTCAGCAGGGACAGTTTATCCTGGGTGGGGGTCTCCCCTCTCTCCTTCAGCTTGGCTTGCAGCCGCTCCACGGCTTCCAAGGCACACTGAGTATCTGCAAAGAGACAGCCCCATTATTTATCGCATTCAGAAGCAGGATTTACTCCACTTTCCAATCGTTTTCCACACAGTGTTAGAGCTTCCAGGTGACCTTGAGTCAAAGCCAGTATCTAAATATGAAACAAAATATGCACTTGTAGTGGGTTATGGCTGAAGAAAATATGTTGACATCATGTCTGGAGATGAATCTGATCTATAAACTTAGTGAGCGACCTCTTTAAGAGGCCATGTTGTCTTTGCTCATTTATCAGAGCAGCGGCTAAAGAGTGCAAGCCTCAACACTCGTGATTGCATGTGGCAGATGGCTAACGCCCTATGAACTTCTCGGGACAAACTTTGGAAGAAGGTGTGAGTCCTGCTCATGGAAGCACTCTCTCCTGTCTGGCTGAAGGTACAGGCCAGTGACCCCTCCCCCATCACGTTCCAAGCAGGAAGTACCTGCTGGCTCCAAGAAGCCAAAATCCCATAGATGCTTCTATTAAGAAATAAGCAGCTATTGCTCAGTCAGTATGATTTACATTCTTGCTCTGATACCCTTTTTTTTTTTTTTACATGTTCTTGCTAATTTTTTTTTCTTCTTTCTGTAATGCAACCTATTATAAAACTGACCGATCAGATGCCGCACTGACTTTATATGAGACCTGGAAAGAGAGAGTATGATGTCAGTTCTGTTACAGCTTTTTTTTGTCATTCAAGCACCTCCTTGTTGGAGTCAGACATCATCGATAAGCAGTGATTGATCCGATTGCTTCTTACCCTAACCCTAACCCCTTCCACTTTGACGTTGAGGATTGATTGACAGATTCCGCGTAACCCACTTTCAAGTGGTAGGGATGTGGACTTCCGACAAGCTCACACCTAATTGGCAAGAGTGGTTGCCCCTAGAAACGATGACTCAGATCGACTCAGACTAATCACAGCTGACTGATAACGTCTGGTCCCAACGTGGCGGCGTCCATATCGTGGGAAAATGGCGACTGAATTGACTGCATGTGGTTGAAAGAACGATGTTTTCAATGGGTGAAGTTACACTCATTCTCATAACAATCCCAACCGGTGTCAGAGTTTAAGGTTAGCGGAACCTTTTTTTTTTTTTTTCCACGCAAACTTACCCATCACCTCCATTCCTCCAACTGGTCCAGATTTCAAGTTAGATGCAACACAAGCCGGTTGGTTTGCTGCAGTAACAAACAACAACAGAAGTTTCCTGGTGGGACATTTTTCCACATATTAACAACTAATTGTACAGTAAATCTCATTTAAAAAACAGTTTGCAACCCTCCCGGTTGTGCAAATCTATCTTTTCAGTTTCCTCGTAATTATTTTACATCTGTTTTCTCTGGCCTTTGGTATTTCTCCTCCGATGCCTGCAGCAATGCTTGTTTGCAAGCGCCTTGTTTGTCACCTATAATGCTCTTTAGTGGGATTTAAGTCTTCTGCAGAAAAAGGCTTTAGCAGCCAGTGATGGTAATTAAATGCGACAAAGCACGGCCTCCTGACCATTCAGACTTGAGGGAGAGAAAGAGACCTGTACAGCTTCAAAGCATGACACAAATATACCACTTGGGTTGCAAAACGCAGCCTGGAAATGATAACGTCTCATCTGAAATTTAATTAGGAGCCACTGATGGGCACCAGGGATATAGGAAGTGCTTATTCGCCCTTCGTAGGAGCCTAATGAAATCTGTAGTTTCATAATAACGCAGCAATACTGGCTGCCGGCAAAAATAATAATTAAAAAAATAGAAAAGGAGAAAAAAAAAGACAAATTACTGTCTTTGCTTCAGATTAATTTAATTAACAGTCAAATACTTTGATATTTCAATCCTGACATATTGCATTATCTGATCAGGTGATGGTGCGGAGCTTCATCTCACCTCCACCGCTGCGCCATTAGATGATCAACAGGTCCCTGCGCTCCTCTCCTCACCACAGACCGCGCGCCTCCGTCCCCCCAGGAGGAAATGATGCCTTCACCAGCGTGAGGAACGCCACACACACACATAAATATACACACACACTCTAGTGTTTCTAGGGGAATACAGCTGGAAAGGGGACGTGCGAGCACTTTTTTCCACCTCTCCGCTTTATTTCCAAACGTTATGTCCGCGCGGCTTGAGAGCGCACCGTGCCAGTGCGCATGAACCCACACACCTCCCCTCCCTCTGATCTTCAAAGTGCTCATCCCTGAGGGGCTGAGGGATCTGTCCATTCTAGAACCACACACACCCACATGTCGACAAACCTATTTTCTACACATTCTCTCATTGATTTAACCATTTCGGGGGGCCCTTTCATTTAAAAATATTTGTAAATCTAATGGGATCATGGAGCAGCAGCAGGTCCGGCTTCCAGTCATTTCTGCTGCTGGGAAACTGCTGTCACAAACTGTGGGTTGACTAAAGTTTGGTGTTAGGGGCAAAAAAAAAAAAAAAAAAAAAAAAAAAGAAGAGAGGGGGGGGGGGGGGGGGCACAAATGCATAAGTCATGAGGGACAACAAAAAACCGGAGCTGCAGTTCTGGTTATGATGCTGGAAATGCGCGCCGCCTCTGCGCGCCTTCCCTCGGCAGGTGGAGCCATAGGTCCAGACATTTGGACAAAAGGAGAGGTCCAGTTCCACGTTTCCCCCCCCTCCACTCCATCTCTTTCTCTTCCTGCACCCCCCCCCCCCCCAAAAAAAAAAAAGGCAGGAATCATTGCCCCCTGTGCACCCCCATCCCCTCCACCTCCTCCACCCATCCCATCGCCGGAGCTTCGCTCTGATCAACGGAGCGTTCACCGGCGCCTCCAAATTGGTTTGTCATTTCTGACCCCGGCTCTTTGCGCGCGCGTGTGGACACCCCCCCCCCCCCCCCACACACACACACACACCACCACCACCACCACCACCCCAGGACAGCCTGATATAAAGAACATACAGGCAGGAGTCGACAAGCATACAGTCAGAGGCAGGAAGGAAAGAAGGGGAGGGAGGACAGACAGACGAATAGAGAGGGAGAGAAAGATCCGCCTCTGTCCTCCTCCAAGCACTCGCTGCGCGCTGAGCGAGCCCGAACCGACGCGGCGATTCCTCCTCTTCCTCCTCCTCCTCCTGCTTCTCCTTCTGTGTGATCGGGATACCAAAACACGCAGCGGCTGGTTTATTCATGCCCCCCAGCTCTATCCCCCTTCCATGAAGGTCTGTCATTGTAGCAGCCAAAAAAGAATTCACGAGAGTTGAAGAACCATCGACCGAAGGAAGATTTTTCTTTTCTTTTTTTTTCTTCTTCTTATTTTTGGTGCGTTTTTGCGCCGCGGTGACTGGATGAACGCGCGCAGGAAAAGGTTATTCCTGACTCCTCTGCGCTAGATGTGTGCATCTATGTACCCCTTGCGCCTGGCGACACGGTAAGGACCCCGCTTGGATTTCATTTGTTTATTCAGTGTAATTTACAGCCACAGACACGCACAAAAAATAAAAAAAATCCTCCTGGCTGCGTGTCACAGCGCGTGCCTGCGTGACAGAGATGCTCTGAAAGCTGCGTGGCGGCGCTGACTTTGCCTGATGCCCATGGGAATGTGGCCTGCGAAATATTTCTCTAAAGGGATAACAATAATAATACTAATAATAATAAAAAAAAGGACCACTGCAATCCAGCCTCATGGATGTATGGGCTTCACGCGGAAGATGCTCCAGCGCGCCTGCATGCATGGGCGTCGCTCCGGATGGGAGATGTTGCCATAAGGTGAAGTAACAGGCAAATTGCCTCTCCAATCAATGCAATCGGACTGGCATGGCGCGCGCTCTCGCACCCCTCACATTTGATTCTCTTCATTTATTTATTTATGTGTTTGCAGCGTCTATCTGCTGCAGGCTGCAGTGACAAATCACATGGTTTGGTTTGATGGATGACAGATCAGCTCTCTCTTTTTTTTTTCTTTTCATTTTCTTACCCCCCCCCCTCCTTCTCTTTTTTTATTTTTTTATTTTCTGCGGCTGTCATTGGAGTATGCAGGAATCCATGTGAATCTGGAGGGGAAAAGCAGCATCCAGCAGCAGGACAGTGCACCTTTTAGGATCCGTCAATCACGCACATACAAGATTAAAGGCCCCTGGCTTTTATTTACAGTCAAAAAATTAAAAAAAAAAAAGCTTCTTGGGTTGCAGATGACCTTGTGAAGCAGAAAAAGAAGTACCAAATCAGATGAAACGAGCAGGAAATGGGCTAATGATTGTCTAAATTCACACTAATTGTTGGCCACATGTTTAAACAATGGAGTGCCTCACAAATAATTACAGATATTGTGCAATTAAAGTGTTTGGGTTTTTTTCCTTCCCCCCCAGCATTCATCCTGCTGATGGTGTCTGTGCTTGGGCCACTTGAATGAAGGCACAGACACCGTCTCACAACAAACATTCAGTGTGCAAACTCCTGTGTGTCTGTGCGTGTTGATCTCGGTGGGCGGATGGCGGCAGCGGCGGCGGCGGCACCGGGTCGCCTATGCCGGCTGGAAGGTTGTTGCTGCAGGGATCCACAGAGCAAGGGGTCGGTTCTGGCGTTAAACTGTCCATGCTGCTCCAGAGGAAACATATTGCAAAAGGTTGGCTGCCATTTTAGCCACATTTGTGGAAAATTGAGGCTCGTCTTCAAGGTCACTTGGGCATTTGTGGCTGAGCATCAACAACTTTAGTGTTTCTTGCTCGTGCAAACATGGAGTCAGTGAGGATTGTTGTGTTTTCCGGTCCTGATTGGGGTTTATTTTGTGCAAAGTAACACCAGCTGCAGTCAAAACTCTTAGTTTTTTTTTTTTTTTTTTTGACAGAGTGAAGTAACTTCTCAAAAGTGACCCACAGAATGTTTGTCAGGCTTCACGCCGTTAATGATAGACGGCTGAAACCCGTTATGCGACGTGTCTGCAAACCCAGACGTCTATTTAATGCACAAAAGCAAAAAAAAAAAAAAGATTCTGCGTCTTCCTTTAATTAGCTCACCACTTCCTTTTTTGTTTCCCATTCCGAAAGCGAGACAAACATCTTTTGCTGTGGGATAACATAAAAATAAATAACTGGGCGTGAGTCATTGTGGCTGTGCTGATTTGAATTGTTTTGCTTGGATGGAGGCCTCACTCGGAGCGCCCTCATGCTAACAGGATTCTGGGAAAGTCTCTTAACCCGCTAATGAAAGGATCTTTTTGTGTCAACGGGGGCCCACCTCCAACCCATCTCCTGTGAACGTCCAAAGCTCACGGGGAAAATTTCAATCTCGCCGGAGATCAGATCACTGAAGACAAGCGGGAGGATAATCAGATTAGTTACAGCTGGCTGTTAGAAAGTCCGACTTCAGGTTTGGTGCAATTTTGTGCAAACACAGAAGCAGGCCCAGATTTGGCCAGCCCCTTATGGGGTGCCGGTAGAATGTGCTGAGAGTTGGTGGTGCACCTAAAAAAGCATAGAAAACCATGCTATCATCATATCAGTTCATCTAGCCACAAACTGATCTTCTCCTTTGATCTATTTGACATGTTTTGTAAGTTTTATGTTGAATGCTCTTCCTGAAACTATCCTCAACGTTTACCCGGCTAGGGACAGGCACAAGCAGGACACTCACTGGCTTGTGTCTTGTTGAGGCTCCATTTATCTTTTTTTTTTTTTTTTTTGGTCTGTCTTTTAATCCATCTGTCGTCGATCCTTGTGTGTTTTTTTTACTCGATTCGTTACATTTGTTGTGTTTTTGTCAATTTATTTGACTTTTGGCTCTTTGTGAGGGTTTTTTTTTTGGTTGTAATTTTTATTTTTTGTAGTTGGATTTTTTGCGAGTCATCATATTTAAAGTGGGACATTGCCCTCCTCTTGCCCATGTCTATATACGGCCATGCACAGAACCATGGTGTTATTTTTTTTTTTTTCTTTTTAGATCACTTTCATAAAGAATCGTCCGTTTCTTTTGGTAAAATCGGTAATATTTCCATACTGCAGGTACCTGTTGGGGTATCTCAAAGTTTCTAAAATCTTGATTAAGAGCATAACACATTTGACGCCACAAAAGTTTTCTTTTCCATTATCCGTTTGAATACAGTGGCTGGTGCAAGTTCACACATTCCGGATGCCATTCATCTTCCTCCCTTCCAGGCTTCCGTAGTCCCCCATTTCTGTTCTTTCAAACGCATTACAGGGCTGCTAGTTGCAGGAAAAAAAGTTGATGTTGCTCCACAGTTGCATCCTCCAAATACTGTGGAAAATGTGGTTGCAGATTGAAATTTCTGTCCTGTTTTCCATCTGATTCTGCTCCAGGACAACAGTAAATGAATGTTTTGTGTTGGAACATGACTTCCTTTATACCAGAGGATACATCTTTGCTATATGGTGGGTTTTGGATGAGGTTCTAGAAGACGTTCTTTAGAAATGTCCTTCTTTTTCTTCTGTATTCCTACACTGTTACGTCCCTCTTCAGGGAGGAGGGAGAAAATAGGTAACAGAAAGAAAAACTAACCGGGCGGGCTTAGGTTGACCACACACGTTTATTCGGGTGCCAGGTGGCAGGTGTTGCAGCGTAAAAATCAAGGACACTAACCAACCAAAGACTGAAATGATGAATTAACGTAAACTCTATAGTAAGCAAAAAATATTCACGAGGTTCAATTTAACAAAAGGACAAAGCCAGAACAAAGAAAAGAGAGGGAAACCAGAGGCTTTCACGGGCTGAGGCCGGACAGGACGGACGGACGGACGGACAGCAGCGGCGGCGGCGGCGGCAGGCTGAAGAGTGAATTCCTCTCAGGAATTCAGCTGCCACTGGAGCAGAGGATCCTGGGAGCTTTTAAGCTTCCCTCCCAGCCAGGTGATTGGTGGAGGGTGGCAGCCTCAATCATCTCTGCAGGGGGGGTGGGCGGAGTCAGCAGGTGTTGAGGAAGAAGTCTGCAGGGGCTAAAAGTCAAGCACAAGTGTGTAAACACACACACACACAACACATGCAGTAACAAACACCAAGACAGTTTTTTTTTTGCTGCAAATACTAAAAATATTTTCTTTGGTTTGGTTTGTTTTCACACACCAACCCGAGTAGACAAAAGTGACCCCAAAAAAAGTCCCCCAGTTCCATCAGCTGCTCATTTGGGGGCGCTATAGTCTGAATCGACCTCTGACCTAGAGGGCCATAAAAGATCAAAGAAGAAAACTGCCTCGTTTTGCCTCATGTTTGTTGCCTTTTAAGACATTTTCTGTCTTTATTTTGACCGCGGTCCTGCAGATTTGCTTTGGGAGCTGTTCATTCACATCTTGACCATGCATGGCGTCATGGTAACTACCACTTTTTGTTTCTGAATGAAACTTTGACCCTGGTTTCAGGTGGAGTTCCCATCAGCTCTCACATTAACTGAGCAAAGCAGAGCATCTTACCTGAACTCAACAGCTCAGTGTGAAAACGCTTTTGGTGTCCAGTGGGGTGGGCTTACGGTAGACCTTTTCCAGGTTTGAAATGTTCCAGGTCGTGATTGGTTGCTGTTCTGGTGGCTATAGCTTGTTGGTTATTTAGGGGTTGTTGATTTGTGATGAAGGTTTAGCTTAATCAGCATTTGCTAAACCACTGGATGTGAATGTCAGGATCTTTACCCTGGTAAACCCACGGAATGAAATTGTCCCACTGTGGGGTTTTTTGTGTTAAATTTTTTTATTTGCTTGTTTATTTATTTGGCCACTCTAAATTGCTGCTACCCAAAATGTGGTATTTTTAAATGTAATTTAATTTAATTTAATTTAATTTTGACAACTCTAATCGCTCCTACCCAAAATGAAGTATTTTAGCATTTTGTTTTATTTTTATTATTTTTTTATTTTGCCAATCTTTAGTGCTGTTACCCAAAATGTGGTATTTTTACATGTAACATATTTTATTTTATTTTATTTTGACAACCTTAATTGCCACTACTGCCACTACACCACTATGCAGTATTTTGGCTTTTTTTTTCTTTTTCTTTCTTTGGCCAATCTTTCTTGCTGTTACACAAAATGAACAACCACAAATAAAATAAAATGAATTAATCAAAAAATAGTGACATTAACTTCAAAAGCCCAGAAGAAAATGGTTCTTTGATCCTTAATTTTAAAGATGATAACTTTCATTTTGATAGATGTGGTGAATTCTTCGCAGAACAAAAAACATTTTAAGAACCTACATTTTTCTTGGCCTTCCAGTTTCTTATTCCATAAACGTATGTAGAGTGAGGGTAAACCCTAATGTCAGAGAATTGTAGAGATAAACTGGAAACGTTTTCCTCTCAGAGGCAACAGACCGGTGAATATAAATGATCTGCCACTCTTTTGACCTATAAGTTGAGGGGGGGGGGGGGGGTCTTTAAAGCCTTGGCAAAAGTTTATTTAATTAAAAATAAACAAAGGTGCTTACTTTATAAAAGAAGACAACTTTTAAAATTCGCCTCATCCACATTCCAAAGCTCATCTTCCAGCGCTGGATGACATCTCTCTTCCGTTTTGAAATAACGAGCCCTGATTCATGGCTGAAAGAAGCCGGTCATGTGTTAACACATCCCTCCTCCTACCCTTGCCCTCCTTCAAAGAATCAGCCAGACTTTCTCCACTGTTGACTTGAGCTGTCAGCTCAGCCCTCCTGTCTTCATGTGTAATACTCGTGTCCGATATCATTCAGCTCTATTAGTGTCTGACCATGCGGCAGGAGTGTGCAGTTACTTAATTATGCCCGGAAAGGCAGCAGAAGACGTTCAACCGTCAGGTCTCAGGGTATTCACTGATTCGGTACTCATGTGATTTCGATTAAAACTGCCCTCCAGAGAAAGATGCTCCACTTTTTTTCTAAATGCTGGTCTATTGAAGCCTCTTTTTTTTGGCCGTTAAAATACCTCCAAAATGTTGTTTTCTTATGTTGTTGTCTACTAAACGCTAAAGGTCAAAGAGAACCCACTGCAGCGGTCCTTTAATATTGTAGAGGTTCATTTTAATCATCCTAGACATTAGTAATTAGATTAGAACCCAAAGTCACAGATGCTATTAAAAATAAAAATCTTTTGAGTGATACTTATTATAAAGTTTTTACCTCAATGAGTTAAAAATATTTTCTGCATTTAGACTTTTACTGAATGCACACAAGTCAATAATAACAAAAATAATGTTGTAATGAAAATGACCTTTTTATATGGAGAATTTTATAGCTAATGCAAAAAATAAATTCCGGACACCTCTAAGAAATTATAAATCCATTTAAAAAAGAAAAAAAATGAGCTGTTGACATTGTGAACAAACCACTGTAACGTATTAAAATGCGTCTAAAAAAAACAAAATATAGGGCAAATTTACTGTTAGTCTAACCCTTAAATGTAACTGAAGCAGATGGAACTGGACAAATCAATGAATAATGTACGTTTTTTCCTTCTGCATTGATATTTTTAAGGAAAAAGAACACACTCATTTCTACATTATTTTATTTCTTTAACTTCATTAGCTCACTTTGACTTAAGTGAACCCAAAATGCCTAAAAGGGTTCATAAATCTGTTTAAAAAAAGATGGAGAAAAATTGAAAATATACTAAATAGTTCATGTTCATGTCAGCAAACCTGATTCTTTATTGAGCATGAAAAAGTTTTTTAGTAGGAAAAAACTTTCTGTAAACTGAATTATGGTTAGGTCAAAAAAAGGCCTAACCATAAAAAGGCAACCACATCAAAAAGAGAATTCTGGTCCATAACATGGAAAATCATCACTCAAAGCCACGTTTGAACATTTCTATAAAGTTTGTCTTCTAAGCAACATATCATGCATGAAGGGTGAAGGACTTGATCGGACCATAACTACATGGAAAATTAGATCATTATTTAGCAGATATCTGTCCGTTGACCGTCAGGAAACATGCTGTGCCTGTGGCCGTGGTGGCAGAAATTAGCAGGTTGTGGATTTCATTCCAGGTTCAGCCACAGTGTCGCATCAGGAGGGGGATCCGGTGTGAAACCTCTGCCAAATGACCGTGCAAATTGCTTCACTGTGGTGACCTCTTTTATGGAAATCAGCCCAAAATTAAAAAGGAAAAAAGACCATTAGGAAATGAGCTGTTTGAAATGCCCCTATGACATTGTTCCCTCATGTTTTTCCTTTTTTTCTTTTCTGAAGCTTCAATTCTGGTCAAAAGGATCAGTTCTAATTTTACTGGTTCAGGTAAGCGGCTGTGACCTTAATCATTAGATAAGTTTGAAAGGTGTCCAGTTATCGTTTCACTTTGCAGGTTTACTTAAAATGATCTCTGTGGAAGAAAAAACATGAGTAACTATTAAACAGTGCTTTTTAAGTAAATACTACATTTCCATTTTGGAACAAACTAATTAATTGAAACATATAACCCCATAATATATATTATATATATTTTTGATAAGGCACTCTTGGAACCCTTTTTGTTGTTGTAATGACTAATCCAAAATGTCTTATTTATGGATAATTTCTGTTTCAAACAGGTTGGATTTTATTGTAATATGGTAACGTGCAGCACTGCATTGTTTTTTTTTTTACATCAAGTTTGGTACAAGGATCTTGGTACAACATGGTCACAGTTACTTCAGTTTTATCGGGATCAGTTGTTTTTTTTAATCTGTTGCTAACAAGGAACGCTAACGTCTAGCCATGTTGGACTGTGTTTTTTTTTTCACATGTTGCTAACAAAGCTGGGAGTTAGCATAGTCACAGTAGTGTCAGTTTTATCGGCATCGGTCTGTTTTTTTATGTCTTTCAATTGCAAAAAAAGTTTGGAGTTCTTAGTATTATAAATTCACTAACGCGACTAACAAGTAGCTGTGTCGGACAATTTTTTTTTTTTTTTTTTTTAATGTGTTACCAACAAAGTTGTGAGTTAGCTTAGTCACAGTACAGTTAGTTTTATCGGTAACAATCTGTTTTATTATGTGTTCCAAACAAAGTTGGTAGTTTTTGGTATTGTTAATACCTTAACATGGCTAATGCTTCTAATGTGGCTAACGTGTAGCGTGTCACAAGCAAATTCTAGAGTTACTGTGAACGCAATAAATAACGTCTGACTGAGTGACAGACTTGTCTCTGGTGAATTTTGGTAAATTCGAAAATGGACAATTTGTTGAAAGTGCGCCTTTCAATCCGGTGGGCCCTACAGTGCAGAAAATACATTATATCTTTTGGTTTTTTGCATTATTTCTGCAACCTCACCACTTACTTTATTGCTTAAAAATTCAACATACAAAAAGTGAAGCTGATTAGGTCCAACAATGACCCTGGTTACTTGTGAGAACAACAAAAAAAGAGGCTCTCTTTGCAAAGAATCTCTTTGCACCTTAAGGGAAAAGAGACACGTTTGAATTTAAGTTGAACTTGGATGCTATTGAGTCATGTTGGTACTTGGTATTTTCCACATCCTTTTGCACTCCCTTTAGATAAAAGTTGTTGCTGTTTTTTTAACCTTTGTGCCATCCTAGGCACTTTAACATTGGGAGAGGGGTCATCTGGACCCCACAAGACAGTGGGCTGAATCTTTTTTCTTCAATGATTTGTGATCCATGGATTACATGAAATCCTCTTCACTTTTATCCACCATTGTCATGGTAGAAATAACACGTCAATGTAAGATAGCACAAGGGTTAAGGGGGACTTCCGAAGGTCAGTTTTTTACTAAAAATATACACATTTTGAGGGGGTTACTAACTTTTGCTCATGGCCAAACGTATGGCGTTTCGATGTTGTTAGTTGCCATTTATAGTAGTTCGGATTTGTCTTTCACAAACAGGAAAAAAGTCCTTCCAGTCCAAAAACATTGTTTCTTGTGTGCCCTTCACCTCCTTGTGCGGCACTCAGAGCTGTCACCACTCACCAGAAACACATACACACACACACACACACACACACACACACACACACACATATTTTTAGTGCCAACAAAACCTGTGAATGTGGCAAACTTGAACACCAACAAGTCATGCTTACACGTCGTCCACTCACCCGCCGCTGTGTACCCACCTCAGTGACACTCCTGTGTGTCACTGCAGATGTGAATATGAAATCAGCGCACAAGGCGCGAGTTATTGTGAGAAGCTCTCTCAAAGGCCCGCCAATTATTTTGGTCTCACCAGGAAGGCTTTTACAATAGCCCTCACTCCTCCCCCGTTCTGTCAATTTAAACCCTGTTCGTGTGTGTTTTCCACGTTAAGTCAGTCAGTCTGTTGGCAGGAAATTCTTTGTTGCCCGTTGGTAGACTGTAGAAAGCCAGGGAGGCTGGCTTGTTTAGAGAATGGGCAACATGGAAATGAGTCATACACAATGTGATGCAACGCGGCGGATCAGATTTGAATTATGGGGCAGTGAACAATGAGGTCATGGCAGGGCTGGGGGCATAAATCTCTTCGGTGGCGTGGAAGACAAGACGGCGTTTCTTATCAATGGAGCAAGCTGCAGGGTTTGAAAAAGCTAGCTTGTTCAAGGCCTGACTCTGATGAAGGACCGGGTCAAATAACTTCACTGGCCGAGACTAGAAATGAGAAGCTCTGATTTAATGTCTTCGGAAGTGTCGGCTTCAACTATTACCAAGACGTCAAAAACATTGCAGACTGCACATATTTACATTTGTCCGCCTTTGATATCCCCTATAGTGCATCTGCTTAAATTTTCCTTATCTTTTCCTTCTTCAGCAGATTGTCCACGATCAGCGTCTGCTGTAATGCCATCAGCCCCCCTTAGCCCCTCTTAAATTTCCTGCTTACTGAGCTTTTACTTTAACTGCATTACATACATCTTCCTCCTACTGTTCATCTGCTTCCTTTCAGCATAAACTGGACTGAAAGACATAGCTGTAGGGGTGGTAGGGTGGTGGTGGGGGTCTTTGATGGGACTGGACATTTGACGGTAAATTTGAAAAAATAATTTTGTCATTTATTGTGCGCGCTCGGCGGTACTGCTGTGATCCTGATTGGTATTGAACGGCGTTTTCATTCCAAAGTCTTTGCGAGTCAGAATATGTGCCAGGGAGTATTGATCCGCAGCACCGCTGGTGGGGTTGACGGGTAGGGCTGAAGAAAGTGGAAGACGGTAACGCTTGATGAATCTAAAAACACTGAGGTAGAGGTTAGGGGTATCTCAGTGATCAGTTGCACTGTTTAGTAATTATGATTTTGTACGATAAAAGAAAAAGCTTTGACCTCTGCGTTGATATTGAACCCTCTTTGTTTTAAAGGAATACGATCCAACTAATCAATCAAACTCAAGTCTCCGGCCTCTTTTTGGACATTAAAGACTCTAAAAATCCCATTGTTCAGAGACTTTGAACGCCATACCCTCTTGTTTTACATGAAGTACCATGCCCCTTTGGCGTATATCCGCCCCCATGAATTTGTCCCTAAAGCATCCTTAACATGGTGCTATAAAGTCATTTTACCACCTCTATGTTGTGCAAGCGAGCCTGATAATGTCACACAAAGACGGATGACTACCACTCTGGCCCGTGGGCCTGCAGCAATAACTTAACGTGGTCCGAGTGTCTTGTTTTCTACAAATGTGGAGCGTTTTGTGCGTTCTCTAGTGTGCTTACATGTGTTTAGAACCCCCTCGACGGAGGTATGATAAATGAGACGGGATCCGTCACAAATGAGAGCGATGCAATCGGTTTGGAGGCAATCATAATATGGAGGAGAGACGAGCCTTTGATGAATGATGTTTAGCTTTAAAAGAAAGAAGAAAAACACACAATCAAGTGCATATAAGTAATGACTTTAGGGGATTTTTGTGTTTAGCAAGATTAATGTTAATCCTGTTTGATGTGTGCCTCATGTCTGAATGCCTATGTGCATCCATGTATCGTAATATCTCTCTGTCCAGGGTTGAGTAATGCTGATTGCAGTTCAATGGTTCACACTAGGAGGACAAATAAACATTTTTTGTTTGTTTACACCCTTGTCCCTCATTTATCTCTATGTCTTTCCTTAAAGATTTATATGTTGCCCGCAGAAAAGTCTTTAATTTAACGCCTGGGTATACCACGGACAATATTGCTTCATGTTCTTTATGCTAACAGTGAATTTGAGACTATTGAGGGTGCTGTGGGTTTTTCAAATATGAGATCTCCACCCATATGAGCTTGGTTTGTCCGTAAATCTCCATCTGATGTGTTTAGATGGAGTCTTTCGTTGATGTCATAATTACAGAGGGCAACACTGAAAAAACTGTCATGAAAGCACATCCTAGTCAACCTAATTACACGAGGAAGACTGCTGACTAATAGGTATGATGTGCGACACTGATACAGCCGGCACTTCCCATAATAGAAAGCGCTATTGTTTTGCTGTGGGAAAAGAGCGCAGCATCTCTCGTGTCCTTCTCCTTTTGAGAGAGGAAAAAGATCCAAGAGACAAAACCAAAAAAAAAGAGAAAAGACAAGTCTATTGTTTCTACCATCTGCAGATATAGACCCCTTTGTTTGGCCAAATCCATGGTCACGTTGTACCAGAGACTCTAAAAATTGGACCCAAGGTCTCCTTGTTTGATTTTTAAAGTTGGTTTGGGGAGTGGGTTGAACCACCAAGTGGTTCGCAAACGCAGCTACAACATCACATCACCACACCCCCAGGAGTCGGGTCAAATACAAAAAACACATTTCATGGTATGGTACTCTAGTAAAAACTTAAATTAATTTGACCAAAGGAATACATAAAAATGATGTTTTCCTTTGCTTAGCATCATGGGGGTCTTCACACCTGTATTTGATCTGTCAGCCTTTTTTTAAAAGGTAACGAGTAATCACCATGCTTTTCCATGACGCCCCATTTACGCTCCGATCATGAAGGCATCCTTCAAAATCCGATGCAGCGGGAGCAGTTTCTGCTCATGAGCAGTGAGCCATAACACCTGTTGACAGGTACAGAGGTCTCCTTGACAGACACAGAAAGGGGATGATTGCAGTAATTGCCTTAAAAGGTTGCACAACTAAACATTTAGACGGGTGGTTTTTAATTTGTCCAGGCCTGTTTTCATTAGTTTAGCTTTGAAAAATGATACTTTGGAACAACAATACAGGAGTTGGGTCTGAATGAGTTGCATTTTGGCACATTTTTTATTTATTTGTTTATTAGTGCTTCTATTAGTTTAGTTATTTAATATGCAGCATTTACTGTGAACCAACAATGTCGTCCATGTATGTGTGTCAACTGCTGCCTGAAAGGCCATAGACCTCCATGAGCTTCACCTAAAAACACTCTCTGGCCAAAAACAATGTGTTTGCATCATTGACTGTATATGAGATTTGGAGTGAGTGACCCCTCCCCCCTCGTGGAAGTACCTGCTGGCTCCAAGAAGCCAAAATCCCATAGACTTCTATAGAGAAATAAACAGCTGTTACTCAGTCATTATGTATATCAGAATAACCATTCTTGCTCTACTTCCTGTTTTTAACAGGTTCTTGCTAATCTTAATTTTTTTCCTGATACTATTTCTTTGTTATAAGTTATTTAAGTTATGAATTGACCAATCAGATACTTCAGTATAAGTGTGTGGTCTCACGTCAAACATTTGATTGACAGATTATCCTAAGCCCACTTTCCGTTGTTAGGTGTGGACTTTCAACAAGCTCTCTCCTGATTGGCCTGAGTGGTTGCCACAGAAATTATGACTCAGACTGATTTAGACCAATCACAGCTTATTGACGTTGTCTGGTTCTAACATGACCATTTAAGCCATTTTCGATAGGTCACGTCACACTTACTCCGTCCAGTTCTCATATACAGTCCAGGAATTGCACCCTTGCTCTGAAAATGGGGGCTGTAAGATTGGCAGAATACCAGGAGGTGTTACAGATTCAGAGAAAATTGAACGACTTGCTAATACAACACAACAGCAGCTGCACTGGTTTCATCGTCAAATAAAACAATGTTAAAAAAGGTGGTCATTACAGGCATTTCCTGTAAATGCATTCGTTTTTGCGGGGGTCAGATGATTACCATATTTCCTATTATTACGTATTTTACCAGTACATAAGGCACACCGTCAATGACTGGTCTATTTTCAAACTTGTGTCACATATAAGGCGCTTTAGGAGAGACAAACGAGTCAGAGATAAGTCTGTCAGACTTTCTTCATCGTGTTCACAGTAATTCCAAAACTTGTTTGTAAAACGCAAGACGTTAACCACGTTAGCGTATTAACGATACCTTAAACTACCAACCTTGTTTGCAAAATGTAAGAAACATATTGAAACTGCTAAAACCAACTGTTGTTACGCTAGCATGAAAAAGAAAAACTGACTGAATCTGTTAAAACAAACATACTGTGACTACGCTAGCATGTAAATAAACTGACAGAAACTGCTAAAAGAAACAAACTGTGACTATGCTAACACGGAAAAAAAACTGACTGAAACTGGTAAAACAATTGTTACTCTAACTACGCAAACAAATGAAAAAATATATTTTTGAAATATAGGCAAATTAAATGTTGAAAAGTTTGACAAAAAATTTCACTTCTGTCAAATTTTTTGAATAACCAAAGTTAATTTAAGTATACACAAAACCTCAGATTTTTGGTTTTCTTTTTGTCTTAAGGAGCCTGTATGTCACTCCCTTGAGATATATAATGACTAGAAATTGTTTTACCGCAACATTATAGGGAAACGTTTTTTTTGTTATGTGTTTTTTTTTAGCATACACACAATGTGATTCAAAAACAACTAAGGCTAACGTCATAACTCCTCCTTAGCCTTGAACAAGAACACAGTGGTATGCCTCTGATGTGTGCACACATTTCTTTCAGAAACTGCTTTAAAAAATCTTTTTCCCTTTTCTCACTTGCTTATGTAAAACAACCCATCAAAAAAATGAATTCCTAAACACATTCTTAGTCACTCACCTCCTATTTCCTGTTTCTGTTGCACCTCCCAACGTCCTCCTCACTGATCCTCCGTTTTGTTAACTATGATTGTTTTGGCGGGCAGTAACGCAAACGGCCTGTTTTTTCTCCCTGAGAAACAAGGCAGACATGTATAAAGAGTCTGTGTAGGTGGGTAAGTTTGCCACCAACTTCTTTTCCACTAATTCTCCATTGCCATTGGCACTTCTGCACCTTTGATTTGCTCATATACATACATAACATCAATCATTTACATTTATTCTTTAGACACATGAGAAAAAAAGTACAAAGCAGGGCATGGAGCTGTTCTTTTTTGTTTTGTTGTGGGAAGGAATAATGCATTTTAATGAAATATTGCACTGCAGTTGTTGGCAGATGCACATTTTTGAGGTTAGGAAAAGGCTAAATCAATGCTAATGCACTTTCTCGTACCATGCATGTAAATGGATAGTCATGATTTGTCAGTCATTTTTGACCCTGGATTTATGGAATTCACTGCAGGACATCTGATAATGAGTTATAAAGGTGGTGTTTCTAGTAAACTTTTTGAGCATTTAGACGTACTGTTGGGTTGCATATCTATTACTTTGTTATCCACACACCAGAAATGTTCCCACCCTATGCTTTGACCCATTTTTTTGCCTTTGTGTCGGCGCCTTGGCTTTAGGACGAGCATGTATAACAAAACGACTCCACAGCACAGAGAAGTGGGCGGATTAGAGAGCCGGCCTTAAACAGGACTGCAGCGTGTTCAATTAATTGACAACTAATCTAATTCACTCCAACAAATCCTAATCAATGATCAGTTTGAAGTCAATGATTTGATAACATCCCTGATCTGAACTGCTCTAATCATGTGTTTTAAGTAAATACTATAAATAGATGGAGCAAAGTTGGTGATGACATCATCTGTTTCCTAGCATTTTGCTTATTTAGGCTGTGTCCAAATTCTCTCACTACCACACAAAAGACTATGGCTGAATCCAAATTGCTTACTTAGCCCTGTTGCTTCTCCATATGGATACAGTCACAAATAAGACTGCTACGGGGAATCGCCGCCCAATTTTTTGAGAATCGTTGGTGTGGTCGTGAGAATAGACGGTGGCGGTCAGGTGTCAATCAGTCAGGCGGGGATGAAATCGGGGCGGCCACAGGGTCGTGGTTGCTCTGATTTGACGATAAGCAAGTGTATTTCGACGGCGGCCGTCCATATTAAGTGCCACCAGGCGCCTGGTAGCCCGGGGGTATATAAAAAGCCGGCCATTCTGCCTGTCACTGGACTACCTTTGGGCAACCTCGAAATCTGCGCATGCGTCTACTGACCATGTCCATTTTTACAGAAAAATCGTCTGATTCACATCAAATTTCAACTTATTCTTAAAACCTCCCCAGCCATCGCGCGTCGAGTAGAAATGCAACTGCTGCACCCCCTTCACCAATGCCACTGCGTAGCCACTTGTCGAATTTGCATAGATAGTTGCATTTAGGTCGCCACGATGTGGCATTTTGGGATATGTAACCATAGCATATACCCAGTGATGAAAGTCTTCCGGGAATTCCCGGAAATCCGGGTTTTTGAGCAAACCGATCGTATATTCCGGGAAATAAAGACCTGATCTCTACGGACAAATCGCTTTCCGGATGAAAGAAAAATGTCTGAAATCGGAGAATTTTCGCTGTATTTTCTGTATTCCGTGGATCGCTTTCTCTCTTGGCGCGGCTATCTTGTCTTCGTCTTCCCGGCCTAATTGACCAATGACGGGACGTTTTAGTTGCTTTCGGATGAGAAATGAACTTTCTCTCTGAACTGATGCTTTATTCAACCCATCGGGACCATCAGCAGATATATATATCGCCGAATCTTGACTGCAGCGGTGGTGCTGCGCAAGGTGGACTGTATGTTGCGTGATGCGCGATGCGCCGCATTACGTAACATACAGTCCGCTTTTTGTGAGTTTTTCTTGATCTGACTGCAGAATAACCGACCACATTGATCAAAACTGAAACATTTGAATACATTTCTCTATCTAATTTTTTGTATTTCCTAATTACCATAATTTAGTTCAGTTTTGCTCAAAAACATTATTGACATCAATTATAAGTATTTGGCTCCCTGGGCCCGGCGGTGCTCTCTCCGCACGGTGGGGGGGTTCATATTACACCTGAGCCGGGGGTGTTCGTGTCCCTGGGGGGTGGGTCCTGGTCCTTGCCCCTGGGCGCTGGGCCCCGCCAAACTTCCAACATGGCCGAGCCTGGTCGGGCCATATTTATAACACCCCTTGTGGGCCGCCCTTTTTTCCCCGGGGTTCCCCCCTCCTGGGCGGGGGCGGCGGGCCCCTGCCTTGCTCCTACCTGGACCAACCGTGGGCCGGGTGGGTGGCTGCCTGGAGTGTGGAGCGGGTCTCCCTTGGGGGGTCCTGGCTCGTACCTGGGGTCGGGGCGGGGGGATGCCCGGAAATCCTGGGTGGTGGTGGGGTGCTCGTCTGGGGCTGTGGGCGTCCCTCTCCGGTGGGGCCCTGCGTTGGGCTCTTCCGGCGCGGCGGGGGGGCTGCTTTCCTGGCTGGGCTGGGGCGGCGCTCTCTTTCCCTCCGCGCCTCCCTGCTCTCTGGCTCTGGGGGCCTCGCGGCGGTCCTGCTGGCTCTGACCTGGGTGGCGGTCTTGGTCGCCCGGGGGGCGGTTGTTCCCTGCCTGTTCCCGTATGGCGTTGGGGGAATTCCGGCTGCCGCTGCTGCTGCGGCGGGGGTCTGGGTGTGGGGGGGGCTGGGCGCTCCTCCTCCTTCTTTTCACATTCCACCATCCATTTTAGAAGAACATAAACACTCACTTGAGCACTGGTGTTAGCTCACCTTTGCACTAATAGTTTGCATGATTGAATGAATGAAAGATTTCACACTAGTTGGTTTAAAGGCATAGGTATGCGTTCGTGAACACTATCTGTTTTGTGTACATGTTGACATGTGGACATTTTTGCAGCTAGCAGGTGTGTTGATAATATTTGAGTGTGTGTGAACAGGCCCCGCCCTTTTTGTACTACATTTGAACCGTACCGTAATGATAAACAACCAGTAAACCTGTCTGCTCTATGCTGCTTCATGGTCTTACCCCCCTTCCCCTCCTATTATCACCCTCCTACCCCCCCCCCCCTCTCTCTCTAACGTCCCTCTCTCTTCTTCCCCTCTTTCCTTTTCCGTCCGGTCCAACACCAAAGATTTTCAAACATGATTGAAATTAATAAAGTTTGGCCTCAATTACAAAAGGGGTTTATTCAGACATACCTTTGGTTTGTCTGAAGATGAATAACCCCTCTTGTTAAAATAAAATATGTCCAACACAAGAGGCCCTCAGCTCTCATCTGTTTGCCTAGCTGTTGGACAGGACAAGTTAAAAAAAAAAAAAAAAAAAAAAAAATTTATAAGTATTTGGTGGTTTGACCCACACTCCCTTAAAAAAAGTATGTTTACAATGTTTAATTTTGTTTTTATATGTTTGTTTTGATATTTCCCAGATTAATAAGTATTGGTGTTAAAGAATTGATGTATTATGTTATAGAAAGATAGTTTAAAGCAGATCCCATATTTTGATGTAATTATAGTTTAAGAAAACAATATTTCTATGGCAGAAATCGTTCAAATAATTGAGGTACTTGCATAGAATATCATAGTTACTGGTGTTCTTTTTGCCATTTGGGGCTTTGATGTTACTATATTCTAACAATTGTATGTTTTGCAGCTTTTAGGAAAAGCTTAGATTGTAGGATTGTGTTACTTTTAGCAATTATACAAATTCTTTTTTAGGACCAGCAAGTCCTTAATGCCAAGTCAAACTAGGGGTTTGAATGACAAATCATGATGCTCCAATTAGTCTTAGTTTCTTGATTAAGAAGTGAAAAACTAGCTGCCAGAATCACCAGAATTCATCCAAAACAATGTATTTTTCCAAAATTTTGCTCCGCGCCCGCCATATTGCTCAAAGAAAAGTTCAGGTTTTTTTCCATGACTGACTTTCATCACTGATACCTACTTTTACCACGCTCACGTGAAAAAATGCGTTTATCCTCTGCAGCATAACGCGATGCGGGAGACCCTACGGGCAGAGGGATGTGCAGCCCTAAGTCACTACGGCTTCTCCTTCAAAAAGCCCTTTCAGACGCCACTACAGCTTCAAATGCCCCTACAATTAGGGCAATTCTGATTCAGCCTATGTAGTACAAGACTATCTAGAGCCCTGGATTTGAATGCAAGTGGAAAACAAGCTCACCAATTTTATTTTCAAACCCTATATATGACGTCACGCATAAAAACCAAATAAATATGAACATTTTACAAAGACTTTTAATGAATCCATTGTATTGTGATGATGCCAACTAGGAGGATTCCTACAAACTAAACTCACACACAGGTTTTCAAATGTTGAATCGTTCAAGTGCAATGCATTGTTGTTAATATTCGCCAATCTGGTTTTTTCATCACATATTTCCAAATTGGGTATACGGGTTGAGAGTTGTTGGAACACACACACACACACACACACACACACACACACACACACACACACACACACACACACACACACACACACACACACACGTCTTGGGGTTATCCCTTCTTTTTACATATATTTTTTAATTTAAAAAGGAATTAAGGGAGCAGCTGCACCATCAAACCTGAAAGTGTACATCGAGGTGTTGGGTGTAAAAAGATGCTGCATGCCAGCAGCAGTTGGTCGCGGTCAAAGTGGACTTCTTTTTCCATAAGATTTGCCAGAAAACGGCAGCATGTGCGCTCAAAACGGAAAAAAAATAAAATAAAATAAAACCTGCTTTCACACTGCTTGACCTGTCAGTGGATGCACTCAAAAAAAACCGGAGCGCCCTGTCAGCCACAACACAAACAATAGTCCCGAGATTGACCTGTGAGATGCAGCTAGAGTGAGATGGACCACTCGAGAAGAAAAACAAACTAGTTCTTTCCACAAAAAAAACATCATCTGGACAAGAAAAATACACACCAACGGAAAAGGAAAAAGCTGAGGATAAGAAAAAGAAAAAGTTGACACAAACAACAGAAGACAAGACATCTCAAAGATGAATCACTGCCTCCCTACAAAATAGAAAGTGAGTTGACAATTTTCCTTGTCTCTGGCATTTGACGGTTAAACGTTCCCCCATACAAGCCAGTTATCATGGCATAAAAGTAAAGCTTTTTATGATTTTTTTTTTAGCTATAAACTGCCAGCAAACACAGAGTAAGGCTATTATAGACTTTGATATCCTGGCACTTAAGAGGTCATTATGAGGCGGCACGGACACGTGTGTTGTGCTCGCACACAAGGGCATTGACACGTAAACACTAAACAAGCAATCATAAGCCAAAGGGGCTTATGAGCTGTCTGGTTTTTGTGTTGAAGTGGCTTATGGCTATTCACACAATCTGGAGGAGGCCATTATTCACATGGCACCCCACATTCAGCACATATCACGGCTATTTGTCTCCATTGTGGAAAAAAAGTGACAAGTTCAGCGAGCTTTAAAAAAGCCCCTCCTCCTCCTCCCTCCTTTTTCTCCCCATCTTTCCAGGTCTGGGACGTACCACTGCCACTGAGATGTGAGTCTTCGCCGTTGACTGACCCCTTTGATGAAAAAAAAAAGTGCACGGAGACAGGTAAACACAGTGTTACTGTGTGGTAATTTCCATCTAATTCATGTGTTGTCGTTCAAAAGGTATTCTTATTTACAGCAGGCGAGTGAAAGCCTGAGGGCCTAGCCGCACAAACACACACACACCTGGTGTGCTGTTTTTGCAGACTCTACACTATGCATTACGCTTTTTTAGAAGCCAAATGTGACCTAGCGCTCTCCCCAGAGATCTTCGGGTTCCATCTGTGCCAGGAAGTGCTCTAATTGGCCCGACAAATGTGTCCTCTGAAAGTGCTAATCCAATCTGATTTTTCGACGAGCTCCAAAATAAAGTACAAGGGGGGGGGGCTCTTGTGTTAGCTAGGTGTACCAACAGAGAGCAAAGGAACGCCGAGAGACTCATTCTTAGTCGCTCTGCCGTTGCCGGAGGCCCCGGCACGCTGGCCGCAGACCTTCATCTGCCCATGAAGCCACTCACTACAACTTATTTACAGTGTATTTACAAGCTGAGCAGGCCCTATAAAATGTCAAATTTACAAGCTCCCTTTTAATTAGAAATACTGTCTCCTAGAGTTGGCTGATGAATTGCTCGTTCAATTTATTGGCGGCGGGAGGGGGAGGAGGAGGGTGGGGGGGTCCTGCAGCTGTTGGATATTGACATGCGTGCCGAAGTATGCTGCCTGACATCCGTTTTTCTCTTAGAAGAGCAATATATTGCATCCTTGCCGTATAAAAACCCAGAGGTCATGTTTTCATCTGCAATCCTATTCCTTATTGATTACATTTCCTGAGAGTGATGCTAACGCTGCTGCTGATTTCTGCTGCTGTTTGATTTAGCATTTTCCTTTGCAGTTTAGGTGTTTATTTATTTATTTATTTTAAATTGCATACCACTTAATCCTGTCACACAGCCACTACGTACATTTTGCACATTTTCCACGTATGAAAGTTCGGTCTTTTGTGATACATGCATTTCTCACATTCAGCGATGCGGACGGATGTCAGTCGAGGGTTTCGGTCGACGGGTCTTTACATGAATTCAGTTTTGAACTGTTCACAATTTTTGGTCAGTTGACAATCACGCAGTTTATGCCTATTTTACTTAGCATAGACGCAAATATTATGTAAATCATACGCCGTTGTGCCGGATATCCAAATTTGTGGCTTACCAGGACAGTCCCACATATGTCTAAAGGACTTTTCACTCATGTAGCACCGATGCATGTGTTTTATATCACATACACGCCGCACATATAATGTGAAAATTACATTATTGACGTTCAGCGCAATATCATGAACGGTTCATGATGTACGTTAAGTTTACATGTTTGTGTGGTTTATTCGTACTTTTTGCCTGGTTTTAACATCGCACCTTCTTGATATATCTGTGAAAATGTCATGTAAAGACCACAACTTTTCTGACTTTTTTACATAAATTCATGTTTGACCAATTTTCATGAGCAAACTGTGCGTAGTGGCTGTGTGACACGGTCTTAGGATCCTAAATAAACCTCAAAGTCAGACATATGTCTATGATAAATGGTCATTATTAGACATTGATTTACATTTGAAGGTTGAGAGATAGTATAGAATGGATGACTGTTGTTAAGTTTGAGGATTCATTCTTTTTATAATTATTTTTTCTTGTTTTCTACTTTCTATGATCACGTTTGCAAGTTTGTAGATCAATTTCAATGTACTTCCTGTCTTGTTTGTTTTGCCCCGCCTTCCTTCCTTGTCTCTTGTGAGGTTGTTTGGCTTGAAATTTTATTTTGTGACATCACCGGGCACTTCTTTGTTTTAATGTTTTTTTTATTTCCATGAGCAAAAGAGAAAGAACAGTAAAAACATACAAACATGACTAAATAAAAACCCTTCACTGAACACACTGCTAACGGAGGTCCATATTAATTTTAAGTTCATATTTACTTGTTGCCATGATGACTGCATCTGCGTGGGTCACATAGTCATGCAAGCGCATCAACCAATACACAGAAAATATAATTTTTCCCAAAACATTTGGTTTTTTTGTTTTGTTTAATTTGTTTGTAAAATTTGAAAAAGACTGTTAAACAAAGAAAAGAAAGAGCTGCAATTCTACATATAGCCTAACTTATCTAAATGATATATTCACATCTGTGTCTGGTGCACCCGTGACTGCTGACACAACATTTTCAGGTGACTTTCTCTAAATTTATCCACAGCTCCTGCCAAACAATATCCATATCCAAACAGTGGAACTGTTGTGATTTACATAATGGAGATTGCAGTTTTGTTTCCCTACTTGTTAGAAAAACACATCTCCATAATTTGATTGTCCGCTCCTGCTGAATTAGTATTACCCACAGCACGCTCACACCATGTACTCCAAGGCCCCTTCTGACCGACAAATCACGTAAAGTTTCACGTCTTCTGAATTGATCGGTCGGATTGGTTTTCACAGAGTTGTGCAGGCAGTTTTGGGCTTTTGTACTAATTGTAAAAAAAGAGTTTCACATGTTACAGGTGTGGGGTTTCTTTTACAGTAGGTGTAAATTGATCTAAAGAAAAGAATCTACAATGTATATTTGTATAGTTTTTTATAGGTTGTAAGGTTTGTGCTAGTAGTTTTGGTTTTAAGATGTAAAAATGTTTTTGCAGTTTAAAGCACTTTGTGTTACCTATGTATGAGTTTTATAAATAAAGTTTGATTTGATTTGGGAATAAAAATGGTTTTTTTAACATTGTCTGTTTAAAGCCTCGTTTCTGCTGAGTGGTCCGGTCCGGTATGTTGAGTGTTTCCATTGTAGAATGGCTCCATTAAGCCGGACTGTTCCATTTTTGTGCCCCACTGGTTGTAAGTACGTAGGAAAATGAAACGGGCCGGTTAGGGCAGAGCTACTGTGGTCACACAATGAAACCTGTTGTTTGGCTGAGGGGCATAGCGACAAATGAAAGTGCCAAACCAGCACAAGCGTATTTCTCTTCACCGCCCCACAATTTTCTCTCAAACAACATTGAATGAGTTGTCTATACGATGTAGCAAAAGCCAAGTGGAAAAAAACAAGCTGCTGGATGACCTTCATCGTTGTTGGTAATAGATTTGATTTTGCTGTAGTCGTACTACTATGACGCAAAGCAACCGTACGGGGTGACCCCTCCCCCCTCACATTTCAAACAGGACGTATCCACTGGCTCCAATGAGCTATGATTCCAGTAACAGCTGTTTATTTTGAAAAAAATAATAAACTGTTAGTCGTCATGGCTGCCTCTTTCAATGGCCATGGCCTTCCCGGGCGACCCTTCCCGGGCGACGATGGCCGGGTCCTTCATTGAGCGGGTAGGCCGGATGTGAACAGCTGAGAATTTGGACGAGCCTAGCCTTTAGATAATTCCAGCTGTTACATCGGCGAATGTCCTTTCGCCTAGCAACCATGAGTCCTGAACAGAGAGGAGTGGTGAACCAGGCATGGAGCCCAACATCTTCTTGGCTTATTGGATTCAATTTTTAATCTTGGATGTGTAATTATAAAAAGGTGTGACTATTTCCAACTGCGTGTTCTGCTTCCCATTCCGCCATTGCTGACAGAAAAAACTCTGGGTTCGGCCCCAATGCATCTTGGGATATGGACAGTATAGAAGGATACACCAGACCAATCTTTGAAATCAGGATCAAGAAGGCCGCATTCGTTGGCCGCATTTTAATGGAGTCGTTGAATTTGCACAGCACTTGTCGTGACGCTATGACGTAAGGAACTAACAAATGCAGCCCAGGAAGAGCGCGGCCCTCCAATTTGGACACATATTTGTCAGCATTACCATTCTTGCTCACTTCCTGTTTTTAAGATGTTCTTGCTAACTCTGTTTTTTTTCCAAGATATTTTTCCTGTATTGCAAGCTGCATAAACTGGCCAATGAGATGCCTCAATGAAAGCATGTGGTCTCACGTCAAATTTTTGATTGACAGATTCTCCCGAGCTTGTTTATAGGTGGTAGGGGTGTCGACTTCTGATAAGCTCACTCCTGGTTGCTGAGAGTGGTTACCATAGAAATGTTGACTCGACCGACTTGGACCAGTCACTAGCCGCGGTTACATGCGCAACATATCTTGATCGGATAATGGTCGGATTAAAATCCAACCGTGTACATGGGATCAGAAAACCATTTTCCGATTAGAACAAACGTTCACACGGTCACACTTTTGGCCGGAATAAATCATTTGGGCATGCGCAGTAGTGTTGAAAATACCGGAAGCGGAAATGGGTCCCATTGTAAACAGAGTTGCCGTTTACATTTATGCAGTAGCTCGGTAATATACGAGATTATCTTCTAAAGATGCTTTTATTAATGTTATGAATATTATGAAGCGCCTGTTCGCTCATCATTTTGAGTTTAATCGGTGTGGTCAGTGCTTTTTTTTTGTGAAAGAATGGAGCTGGAAGAAGGCTAACACGCGCTAACAATATTAGCCTTTGATGAACACAAAATCCATGCTGGAAATGCCGCAACCTGCATTTTGGCTGCACGTAAATATGTGGGCATAACATCAGCCTTTATTTTTTCGGGACACGACTGAAAACACAAATCCAGCTGATTGTTTGAACGGTTTCGGAAGTTTGAGTGGCATTTCTGCTTTGAAAAGCTCACACACGGAGCTCTGCTCGGACACACGGTTCTCCTGAGTCCGGCAGCCGCTAACCCAGAGCGGTGGGACGGATTGCAGTCCGAAGTATCCCACACATAACAAAACAACAAAACGCACACGTAACAAAGCATCCTTCCATCCCCTGAAACACACATTAATACGTCCGGCTGCTCTGCTCAGAGACACAGTTCGCTTGGTCCACCGGCGCCCGAGCCCGGACCACGCAGCGTCCAGACGTCACGGGGCACGAAGCGCTCCTCCCCTGCACCCCCCTCGTAAGGGGTGTAAGAGAGGGGAAAGGGGAAGAGCCAGTTGGGCGAGAGCGAAGCAGCGCTTCGCGTCAAGCATCCGCAGAGCAGCGGGTCGGTCCTGTTTGAGCTCCAAAGCTTTCTCTGGAGCGAAACACGTCTATGCATGACGTTAAAGCAGAGCAGTAGTGACCCACGATCGGAATGAACTGTTTACATGAACAACGATCGGATCAACAATTGGCATAACCCTCCTATCTCGATCGGAAAGAAAAATTTTGATCTGAACGAGTCTGATCGGGGCAGAGTATTCCGAACGGCGTGTTTACACATTTTTCTTCCGATCAGGCATTCTTTCCGATTACTTTTGTCCATGTAAACACAGCTATTGCCCACTGATTAGATCTGGTTCCAACATCTGTATTGTACAAAAATAGAGACTGAATTGTTTTGAGTTTGTTGGAGCTGGATGTTGACCGTTTTCTATGGGAGACATCACAGTCCATGGTTTCCATTGTTTCAAGGGTGACAGCCCCTTGGTGGTCACTTGGTGAACTGTGCCTGGCTCCAATTATTATTTTTTTTTTAAGAACTGTAACTTAGAGGGCAAAGGCTTTCCCGTTTTTGGTTTCAAAACCTCTAAATGTAGTCAAATTAGCATCCATGCTTATATACAAGCACACTCTCCCCATGCTCTCCCCCCTCTTGCCCATGAATACTGGTTTATTGTTTTTTCACTTGACCTTTGCTTTGAGCTGAGAAGCCTTTGTCCTGAAACAATAGAGCCCATATTGTAAACCATGCCAGTCAACGCCATCCACACAGCTGCCAAAGAAAAAGGCGCAGATTGTGCGGGGTCTAAGTTGACTGCTTTGAGGCAGAAACTTGTGGCATGTGTGTTGCCTGTACTTGCATTTTTTTCTATTTTTTGTCTGTGTTGTTTGTGTCTGCGAGTTAGAAGCCTGTTTGGGAGTCAGCAGATGGACTTGTGCAATTAGGCTCAGCTTTTTTTTTGTGGGTTTCATACGCACACACACAAATGGGCACACGAGCCAGTGCTGGGTAAGATGCAGATGTCACTGAAATACTGGATCTGACAGAAGCTGTAATGGAGGAGGGCACTAAACATTTATTTTTGTCAATATTTCTGAGCTATACTTGACAAATTACGAAAGTGGAGCGTCCCATGTGCTTACCAAACTGTGACGACTCAGTTTTTTTCTACAGGTTGTGCGTTTTTCCTTTTGATTTTGCAAGGAAAATGGTCGTTTTGATGTTGCAAACAAAGTGATTTGAAGAAAGCAACAAGTTTGTATGAAAGTGACAGGAAGTAGTTGAAAAGATGAAAATCAATAAAATAAAGTCTCTATTTAGCAAACAATGAACCTTTTTTTTAACCCTTTCATTGCATGTGTCGCTAAATTGCAAGTTACCATTACCGCCTTGCTGACGATTCCTAAATAAGACGCGCCCTTCTGGAGCATTTAAGCAATCAATGAGAATCAGACGCAAAGAGAAAAACAAAAGTCGCTTTTCTTGGTGACAGTATCATTTACATGAATTGCGTATATGTATGTTTGAAGAGTTACAGTAGTTGAAATAACATCAACACTGCTACTAAAGCTTCGTTCACACCTGGTATTTGACACACATTAAAGAACGCGTTCAATGCGGATTCTTGAATGCACGTTTAGTCCTTGGGGTTTGCACTGGACAGGCAGGAAGGAGCTTCTTTTTCTTTATCTTCTGTTTACTGGCATATGTCCGCCACCTAGAGTTGGAAGAGGCTTAGTACGAATATATGAAAATGAAAGACTTGAAATATATGAAAGACTTGTTGTCAAAGAATGCCAGTCGGGCACAAACCAGAATTATGAATATCTTCTTTATAATCAAATTTCAAACAGTTGGCACTTTAGAGAATTAAAGTAATAACTGCCAAATCCCAGTCCCTGATTGGTTTAACTTGCAATCTACATTTACCGTTTTTGTACGTAGAGCTTGACAACGGTTGTAAAAACTTGCATAGCCAGGCGTGAACGTGATAGTTTTTAACGCAGAAGCCCAAAACCTGCAATTACATGTTTACATTATAACCTTGAACGTGTGTTGCCGAGGGTGGTGTGTATGTAGCTTTATAGGATATAACCAGAACTCCGCGTAACTTAGCATCACCTTGAATGGAATAAAAAATACAACATTATACTTTGTCTCGTCACCCTGCTTTCAAAATAAAGATTAAAACAATTGTTTGCAGGTTTGGATGAACAACTGGGCATTGTTTCATTACAAATGTATTTGTGCAAATCGGTTTGATAGGAGGCCCCTTGATTCTGCATCTACAAACAGGATTGTTGCAGCAACACGAGGGTACAGAGGGAATGATCTTGTGACTGACAGGTCATGGTTGGACGTCTCTGTAGTATGTCAGTTGTTAAAATCTTGGCTGTAAAAGCCCCCTCAAGAAATACCATCAGGACTACAACCTCCGGGCACTTAACCTTTAGCGTTTCCAGTGAGGCAGCTCTGTGTTCAAGAGCGTGAATCTGTGCGCTTCCTTAGACAGCTCAGGTGTAACAGCGTTAATGGATAAAAGTGATCCAGCTTTTTTTCCACTCAGATGGGCATTCAGAAGAGAAAAAAACTTGTTTGGATTGATGTCATTTTCTGCGAAAAATGCAAAAAGTGGGTCTCTGCAGTTCTTCTGCATCACTAGCAGTCAGAAAAGATTGTCGCTTCAACTTTTGCTGCAACTTGGATCCTCTTGACTACATTGACGATACAAGTCATTCCCTGGTGAACTCGTTCTTTCCTCCTAAGGCTGAGACAAAGCATCAGAGGGGAAATGAAAAACAAAAACCAATGCACACACCCAATCAAACACACAAGCATCTGGTCCTCTGTGCACACGCAGAGGAGCTCACTTGCACACCTTGTGCAACGCACACTCATCCAAGCACACGGTCGACAAGGAGGGGAATGGACCAGGGAGATGCTCTTTGTCAACAGCCTGGAAAAAAAGCAGCTATTTAGGGTTGCTGTATTCCAGGAAGGATAATCCATCTCATTTGTGAGAAGGGTCTTTATGAAAGAAAACAAGTTGTGACAGTTACTATTGCCCTTTCTTTTCCCTCTGTGTCCTTGTCCATTTGTGATGTTCTCGCTTGGGTGGCCAGTCCTAATCGTGGAGATTGTATTGTGAATATAGATTTGGATTTGTTGATTACCAGATGGACTCACAGAGATTTCTCACTCATTGTGTTTGTTTACCAGTTCAATTATCCCCATCACATGCTGAGGAGGTTGGTTAATCTGTTTGGGCAGTACAAATTATGTCCGTATTGGGGGTTGCAGGTTTTTGTGTTGTCTGGGCCTATGGAGGGTTGTAGACAGTTGCAGCTGTATCTTAAGGTTAGCACAGGTGTGTCTTGCAGTTCCCTTGAGGCTTATGGGGCCACTTTAAGAGCTGTTACAAAAATGGTCCCAAAATGTAGCTTAACTTTTGTACGTTCCACCAGATCTACCACAAATACGCAGCCTGTACCCACCCATAAGGTCATTATCAATGTATCAAAAACCTTCGATTACCTTTCGTTCTTGTACTTCTTGGTCAAATGTGGCAGATTGTGACTTTTTCGGGGTGAAAAATGTAAAAATGTATTGGAAGTAGCATCCTGGCGCCCTCAGATCCAGATTGTCACATTTTCAACCCTGAAAAATAAATAAACCAGTCTCTTGAGTCCCATAGCAGAGCGGAATAAATGTGGGGATGGCGTCGTCTTTTTGTTCACGATCTGCCATTGTGCGCAAAAACTTTTCAATGGACAACTTTTCAAAGTGAAGCGATCCTGAACACCTCGAGCTACAACCTCAATATGAAGATCTGAGCGTCAGAAAAATGAATTTTTGATCAAACATTCCTCTCAGACACAATTATGCATTGATGCATAGTTACACACCCTGGGTTCTGTTGTTTGAACTAAATAAACGGCATTCTTCTGTGTTTCTGCTCTTGCTGGAGTTTTGTTTTTACTTTATTCTAGACATCTGCAGACAAATGCTTTCTGTTGAGTAGGGGGAAAGCAGGAAGGTACAATAATGTTTGTGCATCACACTTATTGCAAAACAAAACAAAAACAACAACCAACACGTACATCGAGTGATAAGCATTCAGTCCAATCACTCTGATCGGCATTTCTAGCTATACTGAAATTACTGTATTTTCAATGCGAGTGCCTGCTTCGCTTTGCTTATTGGAATAAATCAGCCCACCAGGGATATGAAACTGCAATAAGATCCAGACCTCTACTCTGTGTGATTTGAATATGAAATGATTAGATTATTGATTTTGGTTATTTGGATCCCTCACCCGAGGTGATATTGTGGCGGCGCAATCACCACAGCTGACATTTAGCTCAGTGTTTACCTTTTGCTGTCCCCAATGATTGCATCAAAATGGCCACCTACGCATCCTGCAGGAGCTCATTGTGTCATGGGTGCGAGAAAAGTGATGGATAGAGCTTATCGGATATGCAAGTTGTCCACTGTCTCCGCTGTGGCTGGTGCAGCGGGGAGCTACGCCGCCATCGGCACTGTGCACTCAACAAATCGCTGCATTTGAAGCACTCATTTTGTGTTTGTGTGAGCGTGTGTGTGTGTGTGGGTCGCATGCAATTGACATGGCTACTAGATTGCACCAAAGTAATAAAATATTAACTTGCATTTAGGATAATTGCAAGGATTTTTTATTTTTTTTTGGTTGAGACAAATTAGTCAATGAATGTTTTTGCTCTGGAATGAAAAGGGAAGTCCAATCCAGCAGAGAAGTAATTCTTACCTGTATTGATATTTTTAATGCATTTCCAGTACTGAATACCTAATACTGATTCTCCTTGGCCCCCTTTTGAGGCCTATATCATGGTTTTCTTAAGCCTTTCAGGGTAAGCTATTAACATATATGATAATAATATTACCTTTTGCAAACTAAATATCAATTTTTTGAATGAAATATGCGTTATTTTCGCAGCTCATTTTCCGTCCCGGAAGTAAAATGACTCGATCTCTGAGGCACCCCCTTTACTCCTCGTGGGTGCCGCCCATTTCATGACCTCAACCTAGAGCCGGCCTCTGCAGCGTATCTGCATTTCCTCCACGAAAACAAAACAACGTCTGAACTTTTGCATAGATGGATGTGCATATTGTGGATGTACAAGGAAAAACTTTTTGCTGACCACCGCAAGCTCCACAGAGAAAGTGTGTGTGTGTGTGTGTGTGTATGAGGATTGTGCTGGCAGTGCAGACTCTTCCTGGAAGGGGCTGTTCCTCTTTCTGTGATGTCACAATGGAAGACCCAGTCATTTGCGTGGATTGGGAAGGGCTGGTGCTCACAGAACATGTTTTTAGAGGAATACTCTGAGTTTTGTATGAATGAAGCAAAACACCGCTTTGAGGTTGTTTTTTGTGAGGAATTAACATGCTTATACCCCTAAAAGCTTAAAAAGTAGTTTTTGCATGATATAGGCCCTTTAAAGAAAACTTCCAATTACTATTATTGGTATGCATAGAGCTAAAAAGGCAAAAGCAAACAAAGGTTCTTGCCAATGGATGCTCCTGCATCATCTTGGATATGCCATGAGACATTATTTTCACTTCATTGCATAGAAAAGCCCGCAAAGTGGTGGAAAAAATGTTTAAAGACATTCATTTCTATATGTACTTTGTTTTTATTGCATAAATCAAGGGTCCCGTCTGCAGACAAATTCAATCTCCTCCCCTAGGTGGATCCATCTGCACTTCCAATGTTATTTTCTCCACAGTTAGACAATCCAGCGTTAAGTGCCTTCTTTTATATTTATATACCAGTGTTGGTGCTTATGCATTATTAAGTTATGAAGAGCCCGGTAAGCACCCCAGAAAAGCCTTTTTGAATGAATATTTTAAAACCCTGATACACACAGTTCACATCTGCCCTGTACTGCCATTGCAAAGATTTGGTCCTAATGTCTTATGCACAAACTCCTTTTTATCCAACAGAGTTACAAGGATCTCTAGAGTTTTTTTTTTTCTTTTTTCTTTTGAAGTTTGCTGATTCTGAACAAATCTTTGAAAGTTTGCATGCTTCTGAGAACTATCAGGGAAAAGCGGAAAGCAGTCTCATTATCTCTGTCCGAGGAAGCTCTTCTACTCTTTTATTAGAGGTTATTTTGACATGAAAAACACATAAAGATATGAGATTTTTATTTTTTTTATCATCCTTATGGAAAAGCAGAAGCTTCTGGATTGACTTGGCGGATGATCGAGGAGACACGGGAAATGGAGTGATAGGAAAGACTATAAAGAAAAATGGCAGCGAAAAGAGACAAATTGTAAAAGGCAGATAAAGAAATTGGATGAAAAGGAGCAATTTGACGGACGTTAATGGAGGGAATGAAAAATGAGATAAGCAATCAAAACAAGGATATTTAGACAAAGATTCCAGTGTATTCCCCTGCTAAATGAGCCAAGGCCTGTCTTCAGGGTTTAAATCTGGGTCACGAGTGTCAGACCCTGCCCGTGTCTTTGATGCAGCATCGCTCACTGCTGAGGTGGCTGTTCTTTGTACAGTACAGGACAACTTTCTCTTCTTGTCTCATAAATCCAATTGCATGCATACATAAACTCCGCCGCTGGCTTTAAGGCTAGGCTTTGACATATCCTTTGTGACAGCACTGGCTTTAGAGCACAGTGACAGAGGGGAAGAGAGGGAGTTGGGCTTTGGGGGCTGAGAGAAGGTGGCATGAAGGAGAAGACAGATGAATCAAAGGCAGGAAAACAGCAACAGCCGAATCAGCATCACTGCATCTTTTGTTGACAAAGTTCAAAGTATCAGGCAAATTGGTAATTTACCCCTCAAACAATTTGAGATTTTTAGCTAGACTGCCATGTTTAAAAGCTACATAGAACACGCTAAAACACAGCTTCTTGAACCTGCATTTTGACCATGCTGTTCACACTGGACATGCAGGGAGGGGCTTCTCCGTCTTTTTCTACTGTTTCAATTTTTTCTAGCGCACGTCCACCACGACAGTTCGAAAAGGTTTGGTACAAAATGTCAAAGCGGTGCAAATGTCATGAATCTCGCTGTAGGCTTTTTCAGCTCTGTTCCGTATACGAAAGACTCGGTGTCATATAATTCTGGATGGACACAAACCGCAAATTCTCAATTTTGGCAATTTCCTTGACTTAAAAGTGAAATCAAAGTTTGACTGGTTTTAAGTTGCAGTGCATGTTCAATGGCCACGTGTTTTATCCATAGAGCCTGAAAAGAGTTGTAAAAACTTGTGTAGATTGTAGAACATGGAAACTTGAAACTTGGAAACTTTTGATTGAAATCGGCCACTTGAACAAACATTGCTGAGGGCGGTGTGACCGTAGCTACTTGTGCATGTTTGGTACTGTTGTCTTCTAGTCGTGCTTCTACGTTTTTTAGTGTCACATCCAACCCAAAGGGAAGGAAGAATAGATAACATTAAGAAAATAATATTAAAGCTGGTAGGGTTTATAGGCTGCCAGTGCAGACGTTTATTTGAGTGACAGCAACAAGGCTGAAAAGAAGGTAACAAACTTAAAGGCTCAGGCACTATTCAAACAAACAAAACCACAAAGACACAAAACATAACCGAAAACAAAGATCACACGCAGAGGGAAAACCAGGCCGTTTCCACAGGCTTCTTATGAAAAGTCCAAAAACAGGGGCAAGCTGATGAAACAGATTCCTCCCAGGAATTCAGCTGCCACTGGAACAGGGGTAGCTTGAGACTTTTATGCCTCCCGCCCAGCCTGGTGATTGGATTTATCTTAATATGTTGGAGAGTGTATCTTTTATTGCTTGTCCCTGTGCCGGCCCCCTGCCTGTATCAAATACAGGGTTGTGTCAGGAAGGGCATCTTGTGTAAAAATGTCTGCTAAAACCACCTGTGCAAATCAGTGATGGCTGATTCGCTGTGGCGACCAGTGATGATATATGCTGAAAGGTGAATAACTCATATTTTTTGCTTTTCTTTTATGCATGCAAATGTTTCAGCAATTAAAAAAAAAATCTTTAAAAAAAGTATTTTAACAAATTAAATTCCTAATCTTTTGGCATTGAGATACAACTTCCTACTTGCTCATGCCATATTTGACATGGACTGTCACTCATTTTCTGTATCCATGTACATTTTTATATATAAATCTAGGTATATGCATAAAAAAAGATTCTGCCTTAAAGTAAGTTTTAGAGGGCAATTTTAACCTTTCAACGGTAAGAGAACATCCTGAAAACACCATGAAAAGATTAATATATATGCTAATATAAGACCTATATTCACTTGTGACTTCAGTCTGCTCACTCGGATATTTGAACCTTTTGTTATAGACTTCTGGGATTCAAAGAGACTAACAGTTCCTGAATTGACAATGCGACAAACATAGATATAACCTTAAAACTAGCTTTAAGTCTCCTTACCACGAGAAACGCCTATTCCTCCTACCATCCCGCAAACTTTGACTTCCCCTGTTAAAATATCTCACTGTTTAATGAATATTTTCTTTCAGTGGGCTTAGAGATTCATTCGTATTTCTCAAATGGAACATTCTTCAAGTAGAGGAAGGCCTAACGAAACTTAAATTTTAAACTAACCCAGTTTTTATATTTATATACAGTATTCCTACTTCAAGTAAATAACAAATAAATAAAACCCTAAAAAAAATATGTGGTACTACCCCAATGTTCCTGTCATCTGAATTAGCTTAGTTTATTGCAGTACAAGTGACAGTATGAAATTTAAACATAATTTATCTGACTCCAATTATTTTTAATAACAAAATGTTAAGAGAAAGCTTTCCATCAGTCCACTTAAGCCAAACTGGTATTCACATTTACTTTTTACATGTTTTATAAGCCTTCAGCTAATGCTTATTTGTCTTTTAGTCCTTTCTGTATGCTAGCGTTAGCTAGTTAGCCCCCAGCATGACTTGTTCTTTTAGTGTTCATTTATTTGATCTCATTTTTAATCCAGGGTATGGCTAGTTATCCAACAATCAAAAACTGTTTTTTTTATGATTTTAAAGATGGCTTTAACAACAAAAAGTAAGAACAACATTAGCTCGAACCTTGTCGATAGCTGGCTAAATTTAGATGTTAATTTATCAGCTTGTTATTGGGATTTAAAAACCTTTTTATTTTATTTTAAACAACCATTTTAAGGATTATCTTCTTTTTTTAATTTTAGGTGCTATTTGTATCGTTTTAAATTAGGCATTTGTGAAATTTAAGGATAATATGCTAATTTAGCCATTTTTAAGGCATTCGGTAATTGTGTGAAAGATGAGGCCTTGTTTTTGTTGAGTCAATCTTAAAGATTCAAAAGGTAAAGAAATTACATCTTCTTGCGTTTTTGAGAATTTCCCTACATCTTTTTTAGCGCATTTCTATCAGTTATTTGGCCTTTCTTTCTCCTTCCTGAAGCCACTTCAGCTTTCATTTCTAATTTTCTTCACTTTTTACCTCTATCCCGCTTTCTCTTCTATCCTCTTCTCATATTCTTCATGCTGTCTTCACTCTTCAATCCCTCCTTCTATCAGTGTTGTGCTCTTCCAGCTCAGCCTTGCATGTCTCCACCTTAGCCCCATCTTGTCTCGTGAGGCAGCCAGTGCGCGTGGAGTTGATTAGAACGGAGTATTAGAAAGTTCAGAGCAGAGGAGAACAGAAAGTAGTGTCTCGCCGCTGGGCAGAAAAGAATCAAATCGGATGTGCCTCAAACACAGGGTCGCCGGCGATGGATTTTCAGGGTGGTTTCAGAGCATTGGATTTCTGGGAGCGTCCTCAGAGCAGCCAGAGGCAGCCATGCGAGAACTGCAGTGGTCCAGTCAAAGCGAGAGCTTTTCCAAATGCAAAGCATGTCTAATGTGGAGGTGAAGGATAAGGCACTTAGTCAAAAACTTCAAGATGTTTGGACTGGACATGATTTTCAAACGACATGTAGTTTATGCCAAACTTTTGATAAAATGTGCAACTGATTTGTTTTCCATAAGACTGCATTGGTGCATGGTTAGGAAAAGGGATGCAACAATTCACTTACCCATGACTCAGTTCAAATCTTGATTTTTGGGTCAAGGTTTTGTTTTGGTTCAATGTATAATTTGTGTATTACAATACGACAACAACATACAAAAAATAGCTAGTAAGCAAGTAAAAATGAAATAAGAATCTTTCAGTAGGCTCATATTAAGCCTTGTGCAATGTAATAAAACAATAAATATAAAATACTTAAATTTGGCACAAAAATTGTTTGATACTTTCAACGTAAACTTACTGGCATGCAGTAGTGATGCAACTATACACTTTCCACACAATGCAGCTCAGTGATGTAACATACGATTTAGGTTTCAATCTAGCATCCCTAGTCAAGAGAACCTGCTGCAAACATCAATGTCCTGAATCGGAAGTTCTTGGCCGGAAATGGAATTATACCCATATTGCTAAAAAAAAACTGGCGACCTTTAACAGTTATAGTTTTTGCCCATTTTGAAAACTGTTGGGTCAGGCTTAGGGTGAATGTTAAGGTTAGGCTTATTTTTATAATTTCTGCTTCCGGTGTAGGTACCTGGGACTTCCGTTCGGGGTCCTCGGACTAATGCTGACGTCACATTTTGTGATTGGCTGTTGGTTGGTCCGATGACGTGTCAGATAGTGATTGGTCTGGACAAATTACAATACTACCATAGAAGAAAATATTTTGAAGTATGTTGTAAACAAACATAGCTCCGACATAAAGCGAGATTGTCTTCTAAACGTGCCTTTATTATTGTTATGATTATTATTGAATGCATGTTCGCTTATAGTTATTTTAATCCGTGCGCCCAGTGCTTTATTATTGGAAGAACGGTCCCGGAAAAACAACATTTTCAGCCAGGGCTGAACTTAAACTGGAATAACAAGCGGATTGTGGCAACATGTCTTTATAAAAATTACAAAGAATATTGTCAGACACAATTTATGAGGGAAAATAACTTTAGGTTACAAAAGGGAACATGAAATGAAAATGTGTAGAGCCCAAGCAGATGTCGACGCTTCGTAGTTTGTCCAAGTGGGGTTACCGTAGTGTGAGGTTACCTTCAGTCGAAAGTTCCAGGCCGGACGGTTATGGTACCTACACCGACTGATGATGTCAAGTAACATCTTGTCTGCAGCCTGGTCCTTCTTTGGGACTGTTGCCTTCCTGCATGGAGGATTCCACTTCAGTTTGTTCTTATTGGATTCTGGATGTTGTCCTGATCCTTTCTTGAATCTTCTTTGGTCAGTGAACCAAAAGTAATACCAGTAGACAAGAGGTGATTGACTATTAGTGATTCCAAATACTGTGGAATCTACAGTGGCCTTGTGATTGGTTTGTCTTTGGTCTAGGATGTTCCACACTTTTCACCTGATTACATCTATAGTAGTTTTATAGCACAACTGACCTTGATAAGGATATTATTGGCTTTAAAATTACTTGGTCATATGACTGTGGAGTAAAATCAGAAATAGTATACCATAGACAAATAAAAATGAGAGATTCCATAAAATGCATGAATAAAAAATGAATATGACCATATGACACTCGGCTGCCAGTTGTTTTTCATCATAGAGGTTTGTTAGATTGACCCTGGCATGACTGAAGCGTGTTAAACCCCAATGCAGAGGTGACCCATACCTTGAAGGCTACTCTCCAGCACTCTCTAGTCTTTTCCACTCAGACCCACAAAGGATTTACCTCCGAGGCTTTTTAGAATACTTCCCCAATAAGCCTGCTTGTCTTTAGGGCCCCGATGACAATGAAGGACATTCCTCTAGTAAACTAGCCCCTTGCCCACCTATACACACGCATGCTTCCCCCACGCCTGTGTCTGTATCATCCATGTCGCAAAACTGCCACAGAAGCATCCACACTGCTGCTGGCTGCACCAGCCACACAAACAGATCCCAAATCTCAGACACAAGCTGACGTGACTGTGCGTCTTGTTACATTAAGATTGAACCCGCACAAAGATGCAACACTAACTCATTGCTAATTGTGATTTTAACTTGGTTGGAGGGCGCCTGTGTGTGAGCTTTCTCATTCCAGAAGATGTCTGACACGTGCAACAGTGCAGACACATGTTGGGATCAAGATGTCAAGACATTTAAATTGTTTGGAACTGACAGTATGTATTTTTTTTGTTTGCTTTTGTGGTCGCTACAGTCTGCCAAGCAGCATCTCCTGCTCCCAGTGCTTCGTGCTGGCTAGTCCCCATGTACATGTTTGTTGTATGTAGTTTGCATCTTATGTAATTGGCAGCGGTGTGCATACGTGTATGTGTGTGCTTGTGTCTGATGTCTCTCATTATAGGCCACAGGCCAGACTCCCACCACGTTCTATCCTGATTAGTCATCTCTTCTGCGGCACTCTACAAAATTAACAACCTGAATGTGTGTGTTTCCATACATGTGTGCTTCGTCACTTTAATCAAAATTCTTCCAACCTGTCTACCTGCACTGATGATGATTTGCCACACTGCCTACACATTTTCTTTCACACACATCCTCTTTTCCATCTCTTCGCTTCACGCACAAACACAAGGGAGCACGCATGAGCAACGGTCCACGGCGGTTAAACGCTCCCCCAGCAAGCCAACTGGAGGTAATTTACCATACCTTGGTGGACAGATACCATTTTACTCAACATGGTGCATAGCCTCCTGAGCTTTGTTCTGCAATCGACCTCTCCTTCTGCAAGGAAAAGAATGAGCAACCATCAGGTGAATAAAAAGTAGATTAAACAAAATGACAAGAGGGAAAAAAAATCGTGTATGAGTACCGGAGTGCCTTCGTTGCAATTATGGCACTGTGCAAAACAAACAGATTTGACTGAGTATATGGGAATGATTGAAAGTTATGCGCAAGAGTTTTTTTTTTTTTTCATGCAATCACATCAAACGCTTCATTGGCTGTAGTGTCAACACACATCTCGGAAAACTGTTTTTCTTCAAATTAAAGGGGTTTGAATGAAACATGAGGTTTTTTTTTTTCCGTTTCGCGAAAACAGTGTAGCTGCAAATCTTATTTTTTTCAGCTGGTTTTTCTGAAGCTTCACACAGACACAAGTCCTCATGGTATGCTTCTGGGCATACACACAAAGTAGACTGCAAACGCGGTGAAGATACGTTTGAGAGCCTGCATGACGGCTGAAGGAGAGGGGCATCTGGTCTCCGGGAGATAAGCGCTCGTGTGCGTGGAAATGTGTGTTGACGAGGCAGCGAGGGATCCAGACTGGTCAGCACTCATTAGTGAAAGAGAGAATCCTCGAATGAGCGCTGCAGTGACAGGCAGGACTGCATGTGTAGACGCACCAACCAGGTCAGGCTGCCTAGGTGTTTGGCCCAACATCAATTAGTTCAAGGATGCATGCAATATAGTGTGCGAGTACAGGGACCTTGGCGACAGCTTCGTTAATGCAGACTCTGTTGGAACTAAAGATTTGGGGCAGAAAAATGTGGGACACAGCGCATACTTACGAATACAAGAGTGCAGAGAGGTCTATCCTCTTGGTGCTTCAAAACAGGGTTTTACAGGGTGTGTGGGGAACGGTTTTCACCACACAACATGCAAATTAAATAGTCTCGTACACAAACATCATAACACGATTGCAGGGGTAATAAAACCAAAATGTCTTGGAGCACAAAAACACTCTTGGTGGTGGGATTGTGTGTGCTGTTTTCACTCGCTTGCTTGGCACCAATTTGTGCACCAATTTTCAACATGTGCATGTGCTTCAGGAGGAAATTGATTCATTTTCCAGTGTTGACTTGTACTTAACCAGAGGAATCACAAATGTCGAACCTTTCAGGTTGCGGAATGTCTCAGCTGCAACGACGAGCATTTCTTACCCATTTCTTTCCTAATTTCACTGTCAGATATTATTTTTAGAAAACATGTAAAATGTTGTCCAACACAAAGAAAAGATACATCTTTCTTAGCAAAAAGTACTTTTGACACTATTTGTATACTTAGAAAAGAATCCTTGCTATTGTGTTGCCAGTACACTATAGACAATTTATGTGTAGTGCAGAAAGTATACAGTATATTCTGCACAATTGGCGCACCGTCAATAAATGTTTTCGAACTATTTTCACATATAAGGCGCATTAAGCGAGACTAAAGAGTCAGAAATACATTTATCAGTGAAAACTATTAATAGCGTTCACAGTAACTGTAGAAGTTGTTTGTAGCACGCTAAACGTTAGCCGTGTAAGAAGTGTTACAGCTACTGTAGAATTTTCACACTACCTGTAACTCCCAACCTAATTTGCAACTTGAAAGAAAAACAGACTGATACGTTTTCACAAAGACAAAAGGAAATTGGGACTATGCTGACACGTAAAAAGCAGACTAAAACCACAAAAAAAAAAAAAAATGTTACCGTGACTACGCTAACATGTAAAAAAATAGACTGATACCGCTAAAACAAATGTTACTGTGACTACGCTAACACGTAAAAAAATATACTGATACCGCTAAAACAAATGTTACCGTGACTACGCTAACACTTAAAAAAATAAGGGCCAATATTGCAAAAACAAACATTTTTGTTACTACGCTAATACAAAAAACAGACTGATACTGCTAAACAAATGTTACCGTGACTACGCTAACTCTAAACCTTATTAGTAGTGTGTAAAAAAATAACTCAGTTGGACACTGCTATACGTTAGCATATATTCATAATGACATCCAACCTTGTTTGCAACTCTTAAAAACAGCAGACTGATATTTGGACAGAGTTTTGTTTACCTCACAAAATGGCTTCAACATAAGTAAACACAACCACAATGAATCCATATATAAGGTACTCCGAATTGTAAGATGCACTTTGTTTTTATAAAAAAGTGAGGTTTTAAAGTGCGCCTAATAGTGAAAAAAACTATACCAAACGCAAAACCTTTCAGACTAAATTTGAACATTTTAAGTTTACAAAATGAACTTCAAGTATACTGTATCAGTCTTAGTATAGACCAAGTAGACTTACAGTAAATTTAAATTCATTACTTTTTGCTAAGGGCAGTTTAAAAGGCCACAATTATTGTTTTTCTTTTCTTTTTTAAGTGAAAAAGCAAGTTTAAAAAAGGAAGGATAAGGGTTTGACTACAAATTGTGGACAAAACATAAAAAAATGATTTTTATACAAAATCAGATGAAAAAAAAATGCACAAAATTCTATGTACTTTAGCAGACTTCATATACTCTTGAGTGGCCCCAAAAGATACAGTCATCAAAATCCTTGCTGACAGTTTTATTTTTCAAATTCCTTTGATCATTTTTTTCTCTCTCACTTTACAAGAAAAATGAACCCAAATATTTTCAACAATGGGCAGGTTCATCAGAGGCACATGTGTGGCAGACCTTACTTCTACAAACGACTGAGGGGAGCTTAAACACATCGCGCATGTTCAGATAATTAGCATCATTACTGCTTGTTGTTTAGACTATTTGAGACAATCAGCCCATTAGAATAATGAAAGGAAACTGGTGAGGAGAAGAAAGGCATTGCTTTGGGTTTTCACCATTGCCTATTCATTATAGACTATAGATGAAACATATTTTTCTCATGCCACTGAATCAACATATGGGACAGCGCAAACCCTGCTGAATTATGCACGAACGTCTCGACTTTGGATTAGGACAGCTCTGGGCAATCACGCCGTTATTGTCAGCTAGGGCCCCGTGTGCGTCCAGGAAATGAAAGAGTTAATTAACCGATGGGTGAGGTGCATGGCGGAGCATACGGGGGTTTGATGGAATAGCTTTTGAATTATGAAACAGTGGAATGCTGTGGCTGGTGGCGTCCGGCCATATGTTCCCGTGTGCCTTCTCTGTTGAGCTGGAGACAGCTGGTCAGATTGCTCATGTTCAACCGAGTTAGGGACCAATCAATCAAAAAGGGGGGGGGCAGCTTGTTCACTTGTTTAAGTGGAGGCAGGAATAAATCAGAAGTCTATTGTGAGTCTATCATTTTAGAGCCATTAGGGATTTGTCAGAGACTATTTGCAGACAGGAAATGTCCCTCTAGGAATCAGGTGCACAGGCTTTGATGTTGAAAATCAAATTTATTTGGGTTTTTCCCACGCTCATGGGTGATTTTTGCCAGATCCAAACTGGTCCAGGAGCTTCTGTTAGGTCTGTGCTGTCAGTGGTAAACACCATATTTCTAGGAGTATTAGTCAAGTTTTTTTTTTTGTTTTTTTTGTATAGTTGTGCAACTCTTAACTTCATCCGTGTTAACTTAAAACACGCCAGTACCTTCTCCTGCACGCAACAGGAGCGTTTAGTTTATCAACACTTTTTTGGACAAGCATTGAGCATTGAATTTGACTCACGTCAAAACAGGCAGCAGACGTGGATTTGACATGCATCCAAGCAGAGCCAGCGAATGCAAACTTGATGTGTTGAAAAAAGGGGCAGTGGACGCGAATTTTGATGCACATCACAAAAAAAAGGCAGCGGATGTGAGTTGGACGCGCTTTGAAAAGGGGTGGAGCGAACGCGAATTTGACCCATATGAAAAAGAAGCAGGGCTGCACGGTGGCGCAGTGGTTAGCGCTCTTGCCTCACAGCAAGAAGGCCCCTGGTTCAAGCCCCGGCTGGGGGACTTGAAAAATACATCAATGGGGGACCGTTCTGTGTGGAGTTTACATGTTCTCCCCGTGCATGCGTGGGTTTTCTCTGGGATCTCCGGCTTCCTCCCACTGTCCAAAAACATGCTTCATAGGTTAATTGGCAACTCTAAATTGTCCATAGGTGTGAGTGTGAGAGTGAATGGGTGTGTGACTGTGGACGTTCTACCCTGCGACAGACTGGCGACCTGTCCAGGGCATCCCCTGCCTACGCCCAAGTAGCCGGGATAGGCTCCGGCAGCCCCGTGACCCCGAAAGGGACAAAGCGGTACAGAGAAAATGAATGAAAAAGAAGCACTGCTCCTGTCCTTGGTTGATATATATATATATATATATATATATATATATACATATATATACATATTTTTTTTTTTTTTAGGGGGTTTTCCTTACGGAGGGTCTAAGGGCAGAGATGCTCAGTTTAACCTATTCTGTTTAGTTCAGTTTAGCCATTACTCACTGAATTCTACAACTTCATGTTCTTCATGATTCATGTTAATTAAACAATTACCCGTATGAAGCCCATTAAGACAAATATTGTTGTATTATTGGGCTATATAAATAAAATTGAATTAAATTGAATTGAAGCAGCATGACATGAATGTGACTGACGTGGAAAAAGAGGCAGTGAGTGCAAATTTGATATGTGTATAAAGTATGGCACTTTTTTTTTTTAATTTGGGATTGGAATATCTGTGCTTTTTTCTGTCATTTTTTTTTCTAAACTTGTTTCTTTGGCCAAACGAGGAACTTTCATACAAGCCCAGCAGGGTCTTTTTCTGAAAACCCATTTATGACACTGGCTGAAAGGCTGCAGGAAGCAGGAAATATTTTTAAAGTTTTTTTTCCCCCTTTTTTTTTTCTTTTTAAAGAAAGCTTTACTGAACCATAAGCTTTGTAAAATAAATCAAAAAGAAAATAAAAAGAAACAGTTGCATCACCAAAGAGGCACGAATATGATCAAAGTTTCTAAAAATAAACGCATTTGATCAAATGTTTACTTTGTTCAGGAATGCTAATGAAATGTAATCCCTACTGTTTAGGCATAGCTAAAATTAAGTTTAGCTACAGTTTTTTTGGGGGGGATAATGTCCTAAATTAATTTTGAATTTTAAGGGTTTATTTTGACATTTTATAGAAAGAAAATGTGCCAAAAGCCATTTTTATTTTTGTGCACAAATATCAAATGAATATGTCATTTTACAACCAAATTGAGATATTGGATGGGACTTTTTTTTTTCTTTCCGTAGAGCAAAGCACGTTGAGTATAGCTTCTTATTGTCTTGCAGGGCCAGAATGACATGGCCACACTGTTCAATAGTCTCTGTTACACATGATTTATTTTCCATGGCTCTGGCTGTCTGCTCCGCTCCATCTGTCCTCCTGCTCCTGCAAATTTCTGCTGTTTCTCCCTGTCTGAAAGTCGCACACCAGCACACAAACACACGCACACACACAGAGGTGACAGGCCTGTTTAGTTGGAGCTGCGGCAGACTTTGTGAACAGAGACGATGTCATATACAAGCAGGAAAACGCAAAAAAGAGAACACCAAGCTGGATTTCTAATCCATTTACCGAATGATGTTAGATAAACCAACAGAATCTTTTTACTCATTGGAAATGTTGAGTTTTCGGGTTGCAGGCAGATAGTAATTGAATTACTCGTTTGCTTGGTGTGAGGGCGTGTGAAGCAGTAATTGAACAATGCCGGTCGCCTTAATCGCATCAGAAAAAAAAGAAGAAGAAAGGAACGAGCCTTTCCAGCCTCTCTTCCTGCCACACCTAATCTCAGAGACCATTATCTTATTAATTGTTTATTGCTGATGGAGCGTGAAATCAACAATTAGATTGGAACATTACTACATTTCACACTTTGATGGTGATTTGAAAAAGCAACTGGCATGAAGGCAAATGTAATCCAAACAGGAAACATCCACAGTTTGACTTGAGTCCCGCGTTTGTGCAGGAAATGAGGATGCTTTTCTGGAGCTGTCAGGATCGTTTTCAGTGCTTTGTCAAAAAAGCTGACCGGCTGTTTGAAAAAAGAGGGAAAGTATTGTGTGTCTTGTGTGTTTTTTTATTTTAACTTCTGCACTTAAATCCAAAAGGGTTACATAAGTGTCAAATCGTGTTTGAGGACAGCAACCAAGTGAGCAAATCCTCTCTGCGTGTCAATTTGCAGGCCTGCATGGTGTCAGAAACACTGAACTGTGAGAGAAACGGCTCGCCGCACGACCGTCTGGACTCAGCAGGAAGTACCTACTCATCCACTTCCAGGTCAACCTTGGACGTCATGTGGGCCAGATGCCTGCTCTTCATCGCTACCTTGCTCTTCCCTGCAGCCAGCGGTAAGACGCCGTCACTCATTAACCCCCCCCCCCCATGCTCATTCAATTTCAGGATAAAGTTTGTTTTCTTTTGAGACAGAAAACACAAATTGTAGAAATACACAAATAATCATGACATTTGACCCATTTCTTCAGTTCTCTCTATATATATAAATATAGTGAATATTTGTTGCTTTTGTCATTTAATAAAAAAAATAAATTGTACTTTATTTATCCCACAATGGGGAAATTCTTCTCTGCATTTGACCCATCCCCTGGGGGAGTGGTGAGCTGCAGCCTAACAGTAGTGTTAAGGGCCTTGCCTAAGGGCCCTCACTGGGTGATGTTAAATTGCTTGCCATTGATATGGTAATTGGTTCAGTACCATTAGTTATCCTCCTCTGGGAATTGAACCCTGGTTTCCTGCATGGTAGCCTCTCACCTTACAGCCTCTAACTCACCTGTGTAGTTATGACAAGAATGACATCAGCCCCCCATTCCTGTAGTTTTTATGTAAAATTGAATGTAAAGATTTAAAAAAAGTTTTTAGCTTTGACCTTTTTGGGTAAAAAGAAATATAACAAGAGTTATTCGTCTGTTACCTCTTTGCCTGTTTTTTTAAACACAATTTTCACTTCTTTTTTTTTTTGACAAAATGGTTAAATTTACATCTCCAAAATGAGTTTTTTGGACAGTTTTAGGGATATTGTGGAAGTTTTCTGTCACATAACTCTATCAGGGGTTGGACTAAGCTACGGTCACAAATACAACTGCCACCACGTAATGGGGAGGCATTTTTCGTTTAAATTTATACATGTTCACCAACAGACTGAAACTCAGTAATGGGCAAATTCACAGACTCAAATCACTGAAATGATTGGCAGAAACTTTAAGATTTCATGCTGCCACCTTTTTAAAAAAAAAAAATTGCTGCCGTGGTCATGATTGTAGACGACAGCAGACAGCGGATCAAAATCGGGCAACAGCTGGGCAGCCACAGGACGGAGGCAGCCGGATCGCTGACTAGCAACGGCTCTGATTGTCTTTGGATGGCGGCCATCCATATTAAGTGCCACTAACCACCTGGTAGCCCCGGGGTTAGAGAAAATTTGGGCCATTCTGCTCCACTGCTCATTCATAAATCTTAAATTTTAAGCACACATTATATCCTAGTGAATTTACAAATTCGCTAATTTTTTGACAAGATGCCTCCCAGGAAACCCAGCAAGGGCAAAACTCCAGCGCCCAGAACAAAGGTCCAGCCGCAGCAGCAGTCTGCATCAGATGAACGGATGTGGCAGTAGGATGGCAGCACAGGGGCAGGGGGTGGGGGGCTGGAGGGTGACGGTCTGAAATCGGCTGATCATAAGACGATTTGGGGGGAATTTGGAAACCCTCCTATCAGTCAGCTATCACGCTGCTGCCTTCCTGCCCCCCACCTGTCACCGGACTGCCATCGCGCAACCTCCAAATGTGCCTGGGCAGCCACTGATCAATGTCAAAAACATCGTCCAGATGCCATTTAATTTGAACTTTTTCTCAAAACGCAACTGCTGCCTCCTGATCACAAAAGCTGCCGACTTTGCTGAAAAACTTGCATTTAACAGAGCAAATTGTGACGTCAAAAAAAACTCAAAAAGGCCCCAACCCACTCCTAGAATACTTTAAGTTTGTCAACCTTATTACATTTATTCACAAAGTTGCAACTGTTGTGTAGTTCAAAGCAACCAAGGTGTGTCGAGAAAAGCGTTTTAGTTTCATAACTGTTTTGTTTTTTAACAGAACATAAACTCAAATACAAAATGCGACAGAGTTTTTGGGCCAGTTCACAAACAAAAATGAATTATAAAAAATTAAGACTTTGTCGTAGATTTACCAATATAAATTACAAGAATAAAGGAAATAAATCTAGTTAATTTTCAAGATTTTAAAGTCATACATTTATGGCTTTAAATCTAATAAATTTGCTAGATTTTTATTATGTATCTCTCAATATTACTTTTTTTTTATTTTGAAGGCCCTAAAACGCCGTCGTACAAAAGTTTTTATTTTAAAAATGTTGAAATAGAAAATTGTAAAAAATTCAATGCATTTCGCAAGAAATCTAATCAAAAAAAAGCTCACTGACTGACAAATTAAATCAAAGGTTTCCCTAAAATATATATAGATGTATGGTAAACTTTGATGGTTTTGATCTGTTTTTTTTTTTTCTTTTTAAATCAAATGAGACTATTTTAGGCGTTTATCTGCTTCGGTTGATCTGTTTCATGGCAGTTGTTTTGCACGTCCTCTCCACGCTCTGCACGTCTTTACCTGCCCCTTTAACCACAGCGCCATCATGCTCAAACACGCAGACATGTACGCGCCCACATTCAGACGGGCGTTCATTTCTGATACATTTCCAATGTTTTATGTATTTCAATTCCAGTCGTCTCTGCGGGCGCCGGTGCCACAGGGTGCCTTATTCTGCGGACACCGACATAGCTGATCTAATTCATCTCAGTGGGTGTAAATGCAGAATTTGATCTCCTAGGTAACATGATTAGCATCAAAATGAAGAGATAAAAGCTGCAAGGCCCACAGTATTGACAGTGACCAGCAAAAGTGGGGCTGGATGAAAGGAAAAATACTTTTTTTTATTATTCCTGCTTCACTGTCAGCTTGAAATAAGTTGCAATAGCAGATTTATTAAAATGTCATTTTATTTTTCCTTTTTATGCATTTTGAATATTTGATTTACGGGAAAAATATATCTTCAGATAAAAGAAGTTTACTTTTTGCAAAAACACTTTTAAAATCTTTTTTTTTAATGCACAAGTCTTTAATTTACACTTAAACTCTAAATGAAAGATGCACAATTAGAGTTTTTCAGGCATTTTTAAGATAAAACCAGGATTTTTATTGATTTTTAGATATTTACACAATAAAAGTCTTGTTTTTAGTGTTGACATATTTATTTTCTCATGATGGAGGACAAACAGAAAATGTAACTTTAAATTGCATTTGTTAGTAGAGTAACTAGACTACAGAGTCCAATGAACTTTAGCCACACCCACTAAATTTAAAAAGTCAAAGATTATTGTATAGAGGCTACACTTCTCTTTAAGCTGCTAATGTCCACGTTGTATTATGGGATTTTTCCACTACGAACAGTGCCTCACAGGTGGACTACTTTGTATTCAGGGGAAGCTACTCTCCTCCCGCAATGGCGGTGGGCGGGACTTTTGCTGTTTCACTTTCAATGGTGTTTGTTGTTATAGTAAAATTCCATCGCCCCGCCATCCTAAAATAATGATCGACTTCCTTGTTATTGGATTTCTGATAGCGGATCCTCCGCTCCAAGCTGTACCCGTTCATCTAGGGTTTTAAAATAAAAGATCCCTATTGTCTAGAAACTACAAATACTTGCCCTAGCCTCGCTTTCAATCTGTAAAATCTCAAGTTAAAGTTTATTTTAGACGTCGTTTTTTTCACGCTGACCTCACAGCCGCTCGGCAGGACGCCTTCAGGTTCCAAAGGGTTAAGCCGTAAAAATCTACAAATTAGCCGCATCGTAGTCTAAGCTCCAGGGCTAAACGCCTGTAAAAGAAATAGTGGCTTATAGTCCAGAAATGAGTACTGGATTTTTTTTTTAAACCGCTGTAATTGTAAAAAGCAGTCGGGGGGGAAAAAAAAAAGTTGTTTGAAAAAGAGCCTGTTTGTGACATTTCGTTTTTGTGATTTGTCTTTTCCTCGTCCGAGCTGCCACATCAAAACTGCACGGCTGGATAGCTCCAAAATTTTTTGCCATTTTTGTTGCACAGTTAACCTTAGGTTGGGGGTGTGGGAGGTGTCTGAATAAGATTGTCTGTACTATCAGTGGCTGCCAAGCTTCTGTCACCACTTACACACCTAATGACAGACACATTAACATGCACTTATGCCTCACACATTACCAGACAAAGGCAGCGAGCTAAACATGGGCCCCTGCACTGTACGTGTTTGTATCTCGTAATCTTTAACAAGCCCTCCGTGACTGAACATTCTTATTTGTCAGTGTGTAAACGGTGGGAAGTGAATTCCTTGGTGGCACTTCATTAGCGTAGGTAAGGCAGCTGATGTATAGAGATCAACTGTGAAGGTTTCAGAACGCTCTCAGGAATACATGATGATCTGCGATCATAGCCGCTTCATAGTCACCTATGTTTCTATTATACTTTTGAAGAAATATGGTGAAAAAGATGGCATAACCCGATGGAAAAACAGTTTTTCCTACAAAAGGAAAAAATAATCTTGCTAAAAAGTGATAAATAATGACATTTTATTCAATTATTTGCATACACCTTTTGATAAATATTAGTCTAAATGATAAGAACTGTGACTAAGGCACAATTAGTTAAAGTTAAAGATAAAGGCATTTAGGCTACTTTGAAAGCACCTTTTCTTTAAGGTTTCACCAGATTAAAGCTAATTTATTGTTGAAGTGATTTTAGCACCAACATCTTAAGGATACCTCAAACAATTAATTGCAGAAGAAAACAAGGGAAAGAAAAATCACCTTTTTGTAGAGATGACCAAACTATGGACCAACTACGAGGTGACAAATGGATTCATCTTGAAGCAGCTGAAGCCTTAAGCCATTCTGGGCGTTGATCCGTTCTGGTTAGATATATGATCTATTGGTGCCAGTATCGGTATCGCCGATATTTGCATAACTTGAGTTCATCGGTATTGGTCTGATATTAAAACATTGGCCAATATTCTTCTGTTTTCTTTTATTTTTTAAATCGATACTTGTTCCTAATAGGCTGGGAAGCTTATGTCTAGAGTTATAGTCAGTAAATGTTTGTTTTCAGGTAAATTGTATTTTTGATGGAGATCCATGTTGTTCCTAATAGATCCCTGCTAATGGGAGCTTATGGTTTATAGTTATGTCCAACGTGTAATACATGGTCTGAATTCACATTCATTCATTTTCTACCGTTTTATCCCATGCCAGAGCCTATCCTGGCCATTTGTGGGCAAAGGCAGGGGACACCCTGGACTGTTCACCAGTCTGTTGCAGGGCCACAATCACACACCCATTCACTCTCATACTCACACCTAAGGACAATTTAGAGTTGCCAATTAACCTATGAAGCATGTTTTCGGACAGTGGGAGAAAGAGAGAGCCCACGCATACACGGGGAGAACATGCAAACTCCACACAGAAAGGTCCCCCATTGTCAGGTCCCCCAGCCGGGTCTTGAACCAGGGGCCTTCTTGCCGTGAGGCTTAGTGCGAAATGTCGACGCAGTTCAAATCTTGCTGATTTTGCGTCAAGCTTTTTCTTTCATTGCCTCTATTCCAATAAATGAAAGACTTGGTGTCATAAAGTTCTGGATGGGCACAAAGTAATTTTCCTTCATCACTTTAAAAATGATTGGCAATTCTGTGGCCTAAAAAGGACGTTATGCACGCACAGAGTCCTTGATTGGTCAAAGTTCAACTGATTGAACCTTTGCTGCCCGTTCAATGGCCGCACATTTTGTTATACCCATAAAAACAGACCCAAAGTGTTTGAAAGGCTCATGCCATCACTTATGCCAGCGATGCTGTTTTAGGGTCATTATTAAGGTACAAGTACTGGCCCCTAAATGACCTCGTGAAAATTTGCAGACACACAAATAGTATAAATATTATGAAGTTCAGTATAAAGATCAGATTCTCCTGTGTGTTGGTTTTGGACTCCACCATTGATGACGTCATCAACACATCTTGGGCCTAAGCTGAGTCCCTAATTGGTTGACTTGATGCGTCTTCTTCACTAAAGCTCAGATATTTGAACTCTGGATGTGACAGGGTTAGCAGACAGGCTGCAACCAACTTACGCACACTTTTTACATGAATGGGCTCCTTGTGAACTGGGCAGAATTTGGGGGAGAGGGTTAGGGTGTGTGTGAGAATATTTTTGCTCTACACGCACACCGAGCGGTCTACGACCTCGATATTTAGTGCAAGGTTTCCCATTTTTTGTCCACAAACAGCTAGTATCTACACATAGGGGAAGTTGTGACTACAGCAGTAGACTTAAAAACATTAAGGACAAAAGCTGCAAAAGATGTGAATAAGAAAAAAGAAGAAACGAAAAGCAGAAGGGGGAGTGAAAAACGAGGACTTTGAAAAACAAAAAGATTAGAACTACAATTTCCAAAATCCTCACACTGGCTTAGCCTGATCTAGAGTTGCACTTCAGAAGTGGCAAAACAGTATTCTGGGTACTCAATGCATGCCACGCATTTTTCTACTGTCAAAAATAACTGCAATACCTCTTAGATTTCTGTTAAATAGGTGTGAAGACTAACATAAACAGCCACTTTATTCTCCGACTGCTGCGTTGTGCTGATGTATATTATGGCAGCAATCGTACATAGACCTAAACCTTGTTAGAAATAGATCCGTTTGCCTTTCTGTCCATCTTTTCTTGGTCTAAATTTAAACACTCAAGTCCAATGTTGTCTCAAATATGAAAATGGGGGCAAATTATTGTAAATTTGAGTACAGTCTATGTGATACCTGTGTGTCAAAGAGTGTGTTTAGACTGATGAGGGCTCTGATTGACGCAAATACAGACAGCTGCTTCAAACTACCCTCACACACCACTATAATGAACCCCTACTCCACATTTAGGCCCACAAAGGCAGCCATGGTGTCACTATGGACAAAATATACATTTAAAGAAACAAAAACGGCACTTGGAGCTCCGCTTGCACACACACACGATCCCCCATGATGCCCCCTAATTGTTCACAGAGACGGCATCCAATCGTGGGTCCAAGCGATACACCTACATATGTGTGTTCATTAAACAGGACATTTCCAGTAAATGTCAATGATATATCATTGGTATCTGGAAGCTAGAGTCTGCCTTTTCTCTGAGTTGCGCCTCCAGGTTGCAGCAGATATGGTTGGCAGCGGCTGTGAATTTCCACCTTCACATTCCATCACTCAGAACATTTGTATGCATGCTGTGTGTGTGTGTGTGTGTGTGTGGGTGTGTAGGTGTGTGTGGTGGTGGTGAAGGGCAGTATTAAGTTGAGCCAAGCAGAGTGTCATTGAGCTCATTCAGATTCTTTGCTGCATATGTGTAACCATGACACTCCCCTAACCAATGAAAGAGCCCAGGGAGGGAAGACAAGGTTTCTATGGTTACTGCAACAGGGAGAGCAAGGAAGGTTTTGTTTTTTTTGTTTTTGAGATGTACATCTTTGTCTGCTCAAACATACCATATATATATATATATATATATATATATATATATATATATATAAATTATTTTTGACACAATAAGATGCTCTGACGTGACTTTCGGCCACATTTCTATCATTTTTTTTATCCAAGTATGAAAATGAATAACATGTATAGCGAAAATGGCCAGAATTCCCATATGAGATTCCGGGAGGAAGCTGCCGTCGTGGAGGGTGATGAATGAAACGCAACATAATACAGTCAACATTAATATTACAAAGGAGGCAGGTGATGGAAAAAAACAAAACAAAACAAAAAAAAAAAAACAAGAAGGGATCACCTCAGCTCATAACCCATCTATCAAGGGGATGATGGCTGATGCTCCAAGGGAGCGCGGCTCTCAATAACAGAGAATAACAACATCCCGGCCACAACACAACAACCAAAGTCCCTGGGAACCATCCAGCCTGACACATCAGGATGACGGCACTTATGCAGCCTCTCCGAATGCTGGTGTTATTTACCTCCTGCATCAATATTTGTTTTTCAGGTTTTCCAGTGCAGGCGAAATGCAACAACATGAATTAAAGGATATAGAATATTTGGTGTTGTAGCGGTGTCTCCAAAATAAAACTTTTCCCCCGTTGTGTGTGTCCAGTCTATGGCCGGGCGCCCATCCCCATGGCAGTGGTGCGACGGGAGCTGTCCTGCGAGTCCTACCCCATCGAGCTGCGCTGCCCGGGCACTGACGTCATCATGATCGAGAGCGCCAACTACGGCCGCACGGACGACAAGATCTGCGATTCGGACCCGGCGCAGATGGAGAACACGCGGTGCTACCTGCCCGATGCCTACAAGATCATGTCATTCAGGTCAGCGCTTGTGAGCACGCTAGCGTGGACTCTGGGGAAGCATGTCCTGTCTGCTGCTCTGTCGGTTGCTTCAGTCTACATGTCTGCTTTGGTGGGTTTTACACGGAGGATTCACGCTAGAAAAGCAATTTGAAACGGGCCGTTTATTCTGGTTCTGTCTCCAATTCAGATTAAACTGCATGAAAGTCACTTTTAAAGACCCATTCTGATTAAAAAAAATGTTTTGGCTGTTTTTACTATGTTCTTGAGGCCTTCATCTGATGATGGAGGACATTTTTAAATAAAAGCAAGCTTAAAATGGAGTGATTTTATTCAAATCATTGTAAATCAGGAGCAAAAAGGTGTTTTTGTGTCGTACCGTAGACTGGGCTCCCTGCTCCGCTCCATTCTGATGCATCCACTTGCAGACAAATGGATCCATAAACGTCTTTGAGCTGGTATCCCCAAACTGGACAGCTCCAATATTGCTCGCCGTTTTTCTTGCACCAGTAATATTAGGTTGGGGTAGTGAGGGGCTGTAAGCTAGCGGGTGAGTTTGTAAACAAATGGATGATGGGAAATGAAAAGAGGCTCCCCAACTGGAATGCAAATTTCTAATGAACTGCTGCTGTTCTACAAAACTTATGTTCTAGAAAACGACACAGATTTTTAAAAATGTGGCTAAAACGGTATAAGCATGACAAAAAGACCACTGGGAATATTATTAAAACAGATCAGAAAGATGAATCGGATTGGGTCTTAAAAGTCACAGTGTAGTGTATTATTTACTTCATAATGAGTTAAAATTGTAAAATAGAAATAGAAATGAACAACAGGTGTCCTCTCCAGTTTAGTTTAACTTCCCAAAAAAGCAAGTTTATCCTTTATTTTTGCATTTGGTATTACTTTTTATATGTAATGCAGTTGGAAAAGTTATAATTTCTATATTTATGGATCATTTATTGTATTTTTTGTAGACATTAGTGGTAATTTTGTCTGGAAACTAGGCAACAACAAATAAAATATAACTATTATGTACAATGGATTCATAAAATATAATATTATAACATGTTTACTTAAACCAGAATTTTTGACATCCTATTAGCTTTTTCCATACAGTTTTTTTTTTGATTATTATTATTGTAGGGACACAGTCATGCAATTTTATACTTTTAACAAAAAAATGAAACAATAAATCTTCTTGGCAGAAGTGTTGATTAGACTTTGATTTGACACAAGTTTGAGAAAACTTTTAAACATCATTACCCTGGCGAAGCGCTTTGGTGCTCAAGTGTCCTTCCTCATTAGAAAGAGTGCTTTTCAAAGGGATTCAAGGGCCCTCCAATAGTTTGGATGGCCTCAGATAACTAGTTGAATCAAATTGCCAGACAATTGAAATGGTAAAAGCATTTCTGTGTATTATTTGTACTTTTTAGTCGAAATTTGACATTTTTCGAATGAAAAAAAAGTAGCAGACTTTTTCTGAGGTCATGAAGCGCGACAACCCTTATGGGCATTTTAGACCCCCCCCCCCCCCCCCCCCCATCATTTTCAATCGGTCTGCCCTGCTGTGATCGTTCAGAAGGCCTCAATGAAGATTCTCTAAGAAACTCTTATTTTGAAATTAGCCGTCTCCTGGTAAAATGAAAGCACAAGTGACATTTTGGGGGAAATACCCCAGTGTTTGGGAAGGCTAGTGTTTGGAAATCAGTAAAAAATATAGTTGTGCATGTATAAATAAGCAGTTTTTATTTTTCTAAATACATTTCTTTTTAATTATGGATAAAAAAATTAAATAAAATACAAAATTCTGTGCATTTTCTTAATGTGTCACCTGGAATACTTTTCTCGAATAACAGGAACATGGAAAAAAAAAACAAATGACTCACCTAAAATTGTACCAATCCACAAAATAATGTGTTTTTTTATAGGTGGACTAACTTATTTTAGTATTTGTTGGAGCGCGGCGCATTTAAAAAGATGAAAATAATCAGGGATTCTGCCCGTCCTTCAGCTCCTCTTCCTGCTCTTGAGATTGTAATTTTATTAACAGATGAGAGCACTCTCTCTGCCACTGCATGAATTTTTCAAACGTGTTTTCCATGAAGAGGTTGTCAATAGTTCTAGTTTTACTCACACCAGCGTTCAGCGAGGACCCTCTTCGGGATCTCACGGGCCGCGCCATCACCTTCTTGTTCTGTGGTCGGGCTTGTTGATCATGCAGAAACAACTGGAGCCTGTTAAAACCGCGGACACAAAAGAGATGCTTTTTTTTGACGAAAAGAAGTAGCCTAAAAATAGGGAAAAACAACATGAATCTTAAGGAAATCACTATAAAGTAGAAACATTTTCTCCTCCAACTTTTTTTATGAGTTTGATTTTATTTAAGTCTCATGCACTAATATGCCCAGCCCGCATGGGCTTATATGACACAAAATACAGAAAAATGGCTGTCACTCAAAACTAGAACTAATTCTTAGAACATAAATCAAATTTTTTGTTCCCAAAATAATGAATGGCAGGCTAACCCTTTCAACATTTATTGAACTTTTAAATAACATCCTTAAAATGGAACCAAAAATTACAGTGAAATTTGAGGTTTTTGGAGTCTCAATTAAATTGTCAAGAGTTGGGAGCAAAAGGATTTTAATACTTTTTAATGATGATTTTCTTCTTTCTAGATCCCAGCTCTGAATGTCCCACTCCAATTATCTTTTAATGTGTTTTAAAAGTAGTAAAAGTTTTAAAAATATATAATGAATGAAAAGAAGAAAAAAAAGACTACAAGTAATCCACTTTTTAAATCATATTTTTTAAGAACTCCAATCATCTTTTGATCAATTTTCAAAGCGTTTCCAGTGGTCGTTTAATTGTTATTATGCTGGGGTTTTTTTTGTGCCAGAATCATGAGACCTCCGTCAGTTTCTGGACCAAAATTTCTGCAGAGTTCAATAGAAATTCACCTCTAACTTGAGCATGAAGTGAGCCTGCCTCCACTTCCCGACATCCATCTGTTTGCACGCTCTTGCACTAGCTTACAGCCCATCACAACCCCAGGCATGCAGTTTTGAGCCAGATGCCAGCTCAGACGGGGAAAACAAAGACGTCCATGGATTTAGGAGTCTTAGATCGGAGCAGAGCAGGGAGCTTAGCATATTTTCAATGTAACCAAAACATTAACAGTAGGACTGCTCCTGATCTGCACCATTTTGAATGAAGATATAAGCAGAAATGCAGTTTTATTTCTTTGACATATGTCTTCCATCATCAGAAAAATGCCACAAGAACATGTTAAAAACACCAAAAATGCAACTATCATCTGTCTTTAAAACACCTTTAAACCTAGTAACATATCTTAAATGTCTAAAAACAAGGTTTTTATGTAGTGAAAACAGTTTGCAGTGCACCCAGATGTCAATAACTCCTTCATTTCAGCATCTGCATGTTCAAATCCTGTGTTTCTCTGACTTGGATGGCTCTCTGCTTCTGTCCACCATCCTCCGTTTCGGTCTCGGACGGGTTGTGCTGTTGCCGTTGTTCTGGCCTCCTCCAAACTCTCCTGCAGCTTGTGTGGCCGCTCTTTCCAGCCCCCTCCTTTCCATCCATAATTTATTTGCAGGCAGGCACAATCAGACAGGCACACGCACGCATACATGCATACGTACACGCGCCGGCGCGCACGGCATGTTCCGCTCATAGCACACTCTGCCCAGGGGCTACACCAGACTTTAAGCTCCAATTAGCAGAGCCAGAGGCCAAACTTAATCTTTAAGGATCCTCTGTGGAGGTGACTCAGACCGGAAATGCACTCTTTTTTTTTTAGCAAATGTGCATTGAAAGAAGTTATTTGCTGCACATAACACTGTGAGTGCACACATGCATACAGCAGACAGGGAGTCGGAGCGTGCACGAGCGTTTCGAACGGTTGGAAATGTGAACTGAAAGCTTTATTGAGACCCACAATGCAGTGAAGTTTTCTTTCTTTTTTCTTGGTGCATTCTCAACCACAAAGTTGCCTTCACATCCCCTCCTCGTCCGTCTGTCCGCTCCGACACTCCCCCTCCACGCCGGCACCACCTCTGGCTTTTAATGCCGATAAAAATCCGAGCATGTTCCACCCGCCCTGCGTTTCCTCGGTTTCATATTCTCCCTTTTGTGTTTTTTTATTTTACCGCACCAAGGCCAAGGATAGTGTGTACGGACACTTTCCAAACACGCGTGTGTGCACATGTGGACTGTTTGTGTGCGCTCATAGCACATAATTGGTCCTGATATCAAAGCTCCATATCTCTGGAGGGTCTCACAAAGCTTCTCAAGCAACCTAGAAAGACCTGATACCGCCGCATTTCCCAGATTATCTCCCCACTGGGATGCGCTGGGTTGAGGAGGAAATGAAGCCATGGTCATGAAAGTTATGTTTAGCCAATTTTAGTGATATAGCGACCTCGCTTCGACAACTTACTCCGTTTTATCAGCTTTTTAAACTGAAGCCCCATTTATTTGAAGGGGCTACAGAGCATCCGCTTTTATATTTCCATTTGAAACTTTTCTTTTTAATATTAAATCAAAGGGATGCAAACATAGGATTTCAATTGTCAGTGGGTATTTGCCTCAGCCCACTGGCACCACTGGCCTCCCCCGGTTCCTCCCTGTATAGCTTTCCAAAATAAAAGCTGTAATCTCTACAAAAAAAAAAAAAAAAGGGTGTGGCTACATTGAGTGTGTGAAAGTACACTTATGCACAGAAGGAGTGCTAAAATGCTTCCAAGTTCCAGTGATCTATCCACATAAAGATGGCTTTATGGCATGAACCGATATACTCTCCCTGCTCCCTTTCTGATACTTGAGTGCCTCATGAACCAAATACCTTTTAGCCGTCTTTCTCCCCTTATCCTCCTTTCCTTTTAATACTACTTACTTACATGGTTAAGCATGCCAAGTCCATTCTCATAGGAAACACATAATGGCTATGCCGGGTAAGCGTTCATAAATACTAGTCGGAAAAAAGAAGAAAGAAGCAAATGATGCTCCAGGCAATCCGTCATGTGTGGGACATGCGATGTGGGTGATCCCCTATGGGTGGGGGAAGAAGAATTATGGTATGTAATCCATGTGAAAGGTCGTCGGCCTTGCTTTTTTTTTTTTTTTTTGGCTAACTACCAAGCAATTATCATCTGATGTAAATAATGGTACATTCCCTTTTGGTGTGTGAGCTTGCTCAATTGGACTTCAAACAAACCACAACATCAACAAAGCTGCTAATTCTTCTGTGTTCAATGAGAGACAGCATTGATGTAAATAGAGTAGGTACATTTAGATCTATTAGACAGACTGCCACAGCTGCATTCTGGGAAAGTAAAGGCAGGTTGGCTCTATTTTTTTCCACCCCATTCATTGGTAGATAGTAAACCAGAGAAAGTAATGCACCCAGGCCAGCTGTGAATCTGACATTGACTAGACTAGAGGAACTGGACCAAGTGACATCATCACTTTAAGAACCAGCTAAATGTTCTTTGACTGCGCATTCCGCCCATGGTGTTCACACTGGACAAGCTGGGAGGGGCTTCTTCTTCTTTTTCTTTAACTACTGGTTACTAGCGCATGTTCACCACCTACAGTTGAAAGAAGCTTGGTGCAAAAAGTCAAAGCGGTGCAAATCTCACCAATCTTTCTCCAGGCTTTTTCTTTCAAAGCTCTATTCCTAAATACGAAAGTCTTGGTGTTGTATAAAAACAGAGCACAAACAGCGATTATTCATTTATCCTCCATGATCAATTTTCAAACAGTTGGCACTTCCATGAATTAAATGGGAAGTCATCCATACATCGCTACCAAATCCTGGTCCTTGATTGGTCAAAGTTCAACCAGGTACGTAGCCCGAAAAGGGTTGTAAAAACTTGTATAGCTATACATTAATGTAAGTGTTTGGGATGTGGAAGACCCGACTGCTTGTTTTTGTGTCCTCACAAGTTGTCTAAAAGTAGTTTGATGTCAATTTGTGAATATAAGATATTCCTTTTACCCAAATGTTGTAACCCTTTAACCTAAATGGCACATGCTGCCTGTCCAACTGTAACTTTTTGACTGTTAACCATATTAATGTGAATAAACTGTTTCTGACACACAGAAAAGTGAACAGAAAAGTGAATTTACACCAATACTAATAGAATGTTAACGCAAAGCCGATTTTTTTCCTGCTTCCGAATCCACTGGAATTACATTAATTATGTAAACGGTTGAAGAGTTATGGTAGTCGAAAGACTGTCAACACTAGAGATAAAGCTCTGATGTTAAAAGGTCAAGACTTGATGTAAAGTAACAGATAAACACTTGGGACTTGACTTGGATTCATCACCAGAGACTTCAGACTTGACTTGGGCTTGCAAAAAAAAAAAAAAAAAAAAGGGACTTGTGAGTATCTCGGCTTGCCATAAGTGCATAGCCCCACAGATGGTGAGAGGTCGCACGTGTGGCAAGAGATTTTAAATGTGTTTTTGGAAGCTGAACGAGTGTATTTCCAGAAACATTTGTGTTCTTTAGCCCCTAGAATTCTCCTGATAGACGTGTTGGGTTGTGGTGCCGAGTGTCCTTGAGAATGTTCAAACACACGTCAACAGTACCTGCTTTTTTTTTGCTCCAGCTGTTGCGATAGCAAATTTCGTTTGAACTTCAAAACAGACCTTTTCCCCCGTCACCCCTGTACCACCTCCAGATTTGCTATTTTCAAATTTCTTTCCATTTTTTTATTCTATCCTACCCCAAAACAACAAGCAAAAAAGCATGGATGTAGCATTGCTCTTATTTCTTCTTTTCACTTCTATGCTTTTGGAGGCGTTAAACAGCAACACGCTTCATTTCTAATTCTCCTATCTGTCACACTTGATATCTTGAATCTCTGTCACTCTTTTTTCCCCTTTCCTCTTCCTTTTCCACAGATTGGCTCTTGCCCTGTGTTTGTCACCCCTCTCTGTCACTTTTCCTTCCTCCCTCTCCATCTGTTTCAGCTTTCAGCTTCTTTCTTGTTTTCCCACTTGCACTCCCCCCCCCCCATTGGCTCCAGCTGCAGGGTAAAGGTTGAGTTGAGGCTGAAGTGCAAAGGCTTATGGGTTGTCCTGCACGCTGCACGGTGCTTTAGACGCTCAACATACATGGGCTGAACTGTTACATTTTAGTAGTGAAGGTACTGAAGGAGGACAAAGAAAAACAGCAGAATTAAAAGGCCATTACAAATGAAAGGATAAAAAATACGCAATTTAAGGGGTAAAAACGTTGCTTTTTGAAATTTTAGCAATGCTTGAAGAAGTTTATTTTGATGATATCTTAATCTTTGTCAATATTGACTGAAAAATTGGGTGGCAGCTGCCTCCCCAAAGCTTCGCCCCTGAAGCTTGGGACACGGGCCAGTTCTTTAGTTGAAAACGGGTTGAACCTGAGCGGAACCATTCCAATAAACACTCAAATCCAAACTCCTAAGCTGTGAATGCCCACAGATAAATATACATTCAGTGTTTTCGTGTTCTGTTTTCTTCACACACACAGACTCTCAAGAGTTTCTAATCAGTTCTCAGGCTTCTCCTGGCAGAAGGTTTTTTTTTTTTTTTTAGATCTTTAAAGCAGCAGACTAGTGTGCCAGTGTGGGAGCACTTCTGTGCAGACACGTATGGAATATAGGTCTATGCGTGCCTTTTTTTTTTTTTTTTGGTGAAATGTGCGCCCTCGCACTTCCATTCTCTTCCGTTTGCATGTTAGGGAGCATGTTCCAGCACACGTTTGAACTCGCTGGCGCTGGAGACTGCAAAGCAAACCCTCTGAAGTTCTTCCCCTCTGACTCTTTGAATTATAGAAAGCCACTTGAAACACAGACTGCAATCTAGTGTTGGCTGATGCTGCAGTCTTAACGCTGTGCAACTAGTGAACTGTGCCATAGGTTCTGGCTCTATTTCAGGCATATCTGCAGCTCGTGTGTCTTCTCCATTTGGGTTTAATCCGTCTTTCTGCAGAAGAAAATAGAGGCGGATGAGATAATGACATAAATAAATGCTTGGAACTTTCTCCAAAATATGCATTTTTGCATATTTATGATTATTTCACCTTAGTGCACAGCAAAAAACAATGTTGTTGTCAGGAATCTAATATTCTGACATAGTTTCGTGGTTATGATTGTGTTCTTTTGTGTTTGTCCTAAGCTACGTTCCCATCTCCCCGGCAACCACTTCCAGTGAAAAGTCTGTGTAAACGTGCGTTTACAGCTTCTGCGGTCAAAACTCTCACGTGTCGCTACAAATGTTTCTACGACTCTACATACAAAGCGCGCAACTGCTAAACGTGTGTTAAAAGCTAAACAGGTCAAATCTTGACCAATCAGGGAGTTGGATTTTTGGTAGTGAAGTTTGGGTGGCGTCCCTGTCATTCACCGAAGTGCCAACCAGCTAAAGAACACAAATGTTTCTGGAAATACACTCGTTCAGCTTCCAAAAACACATTTAAAATCTCTTGCCACACGTGCGACCTCTCACCATCTGTGGGGCTATGCACTTATGGCAAGCCGAGATACTCACAAGTCCCTTTTTTTTTTTTTTTTGCAAGCCCAAGTCAAGTCTGAAGTCTCTGGTGATGAATCCAAGTCAAGTCCCAAGTGTTTATCTGCTACTTTACATCAAGTCTTAACTTTTTAACATCAGAGCTTTATCCCCAGTGTTGACAGTCTTTCGACTACCATAACTCTTCAACTGTATACGGATTTAAGTAATAAAATAAAATAAAGTTGACTGTATTTATCCGTCAATGGGGAAATTGTTCTCCCTGCATTTTGACCGATCCCCTGAGTGAGCGGTGAGCTGCAGACTAGCCGCGCTCGGAAGCTGACTGGGGAGAGCAGGGAACGAAACTGCCAACCATTCAGTTATTGGACGACCTCTAGAGTCTGAGGCACTTGCTGCCCGAAATTAACGTAATTAATTTTGGGTTTCTGCATACAAATCTGGATGGAATTCTTTGACACCAAGTCTTTCATATATCCGGACTGATCTATCAAAAAAAAAAAAAAAGCCTGGACCAAGATTCACGAAATTCGCACCACCTGTAGGTGCCGAACATGTAAGGGTTAATGGCCCGCGAAGCAAAGTGCACTAAAAAGTGATAATGCACACTTCGTCGGCCATTAACCTGCTTATACCATGGTCATTTACAAAATAAATAAATAAATAAATATTAACCCTTTTTTATTCCTTAATTCTTCTTTTCACGAAAAGCGGACTATTTGTTATGTATAGCGGTGCCTCGTCACGTTACCGTGACAAGGCACCGCACCACTGCTGCAGTCAAGATTCGGCGATATAAAGGCGATATATATATATTGATCATCCCGATGGGTTAAATAAAGCATCAGTTCAGAGAGAGATATCACCTCTTACTGCTTGTTTTTGTCCAGATGATGAAGCTAAAGTTGTTTTAAAGAAGCCAGTGCAGTAATACAGAAGATTTAGGATAGGTGACCGGAACATCTTTTTGGGGCGTGCGGTTATCACTTTTTGACGGGTAAAACTAACCTGTCTCACGACGGTCTAACCCCAGCTCACGTGCCCTATTAGTGGATAATGCACAATTAAGAACTCGCGTCACACGCCCGATGGGAACGTAGCATGGGAGAAGTTGACCTGCCGGGATTTTCCCAAATTTTTCTCATTACTGCATCAATGTCTGACTTTTCTTTTTTTTTTTTTTCCCTCTGTCCTCCCTCCATTTAACTATCTGGCTTCCCACAGAATGAGGTCATATCAAGAAATGTCCTACTTAATGTGTCTGCACGCGTGTGTAATGGCGTATGCGATATATATATTTATATATATTTCTTTGTGTGTGTGTGGGCACCCTTACACAGTCACCACAGCTACAGGAGATGCCCTGCAGCACCCTAGGGGCCCAACTGCCACCTAGCTCAGTGGAGTAATTAGGGCCCACACACACACACAGATGAATGGAAGTGCAGATATACTTAAACACAAATAGTACGGCCCCTTAAAATGCACTTTTCTGTACGTTCTTGACAGCAGCGCATAGGTTACTGCATGTTGCAGCGAGTCTCTGCTGTCTGACCCCGTTGTACACGCCTCTGCTAACCTCAGTTATCGTGCCTCACTGAGCAGCAAAGCTCCAAGGCTCCCTGAGAGAATAAAAAAGGTTTCAAGATCGACCCAGACAGCGCAAACTTTTTTCTTCTTTTCTTCTGAAATGCAAGCTAAAGACGCGACGCATCCAGAGACGAGAGCGCGGATCAGGGCTGCGCTGGCTTGACACGCTGACACCGAAGCACACATCCCAGCATGCATACATATATACAAACATGGCACCGCCCTCCCCAACTCCTCATGCGCAAATTCTTCCTGCTTCATCGGGTGAGGATGACTAAATCCTGTAAGTCAATGTCTCAGCGCAGCCCACAATGCTGATGCTGTCTTACAGGTTTCTTCTGAGAGACGACACACGAGCGACGTCCATTGTTCGCTCGGATTTAAGACCTGCATGAACGAGAGCCATGAAAACAAAGGCGTTATCCTACACAGAGAAATCTATAGCAGGGCAGAGAGCAGCTCAGGAATTTTTGATTTATTTTTTGCTGGAAACAAGGAGGAAGACTCTCCGAATGTGTCCTGGAATTGGAAGTGGTGGAGGTTGCCATGGTTACCACTAGAAGAGGAGGGAGGGGGGAGATGGTTGAGCTCAAAAAACTTGACTTGGCTGTCAGCCTGCCAGAAAGACAGAGAGGGGGGAAAAAAAGTGTTTGTGTTGTGTGTTGTTCCCCCATCTTTCTACACAAAACAGCAAAAGTATTAACATTAAATGCATTTGGTAAGTTGTCCCACTTCAATAAAGAATGTGTTTTGGGTGTTTTTAACATGTTCTTAATGCATGTTTTCTGATGATGAAGGATGTATATAAAGCAAATTAGGCTCAAAATTGCATTACTAAGTTTTTCTTCTACAAATTGTTATGAACCAGGAGTTGGTATTTCTGATATAGAAACATTTATTCTGATCCATTTGCCCTCAACTAGATCCATGTACGTCTTTGTTTTCTTCGTCTGTAGTGGAATCAGACTCAAAACTGTGTGGCTGGATAGCTAAAATATTGCTAGACATTTTTGTTGCACTGATTTTTTGGTTGTGCTGTAAGCTGGCGGGAGAGCATGTAAACAGAGAGCTCTCAGCAGTGGGGTTGATCATTGTCAACGGTTCCGCCAACAACTTAAAGGCAAATTTCTGCCGCTCTGCAGAAACTATGTCCAAGAAAATGACAGGTTTTCACATTTTGGCTAAAAATGACATAATAATAACTAAAAGACCACTGGGATCACTATTCACTATTAAAATAGTTCAGAAGATGATTGGAGTGGGTCTTAAAACAAATATTTTTAAAGAAAGTTTTTTTTTTTTTTCCCCCGTTTCCCTTCTGGTTTTCCGAGGTTACATGTAAAAGAAATATGCAATTTAACTTTTTTTCGAAGAATCATTTGAATCATATGAAAGCTATTGTGAAAAGTTCAAATGGAAAAAAGACAGAAAAATCTAAATAATCCAAAAATTTAATATTGTTAATAGCCAGATTAGCATCAAAGCATAGCCTTATAATTTCCATTATGGATTTTTTTTAAACTTCTTAGGTTTTTATCTACAGTCAAATTAAATACAGAAATAAGCAGCAAACTCCATATCTAGAAAGCATATTGAAATCAGATTGTGCTGACACATTTCATCCTCACTGTTTTCCAGAAATGATTCAGAGTGGTTTTCGTTTGCATATAAAATGATGCTCCATGTGGAGTAAGCTTTGTCTCACCTGCTTTTACAAACGTCCAGATCTGCGTCGACCAAATGGTGAAGCTAGAAGACTTGAAAAAGGTGGCAAATGAAAACAGCAGAATTGAAGGCCAATACGAATGAAAGGATCAAAAATATGTCAAAAATAGGTCAAATACGTCATTTGAGGTTCTCAAATTTTTTTTAAAAATGTTGTTTTTGATATTTTTGTAATTCTTAAGGAAGCTTGCATTAAGGATTTCTTATTTTTTGTCAACATTGATTAAAAATTTGAGGGGCAAAGCTTTTACATAGCCCCCTCTGGCGTCGACTGATGACTCAGTAGCTTGCTTTGATTATCAAAGCACATTCAGTTCATTAGGACTTGTAATTCCAGATAATGTCTTCATGGATAATATTTTCTAGCATGCATGTTTCTCATGGTTTTGATTGATGTGGACACAGATTGTCCTGAGGGTCTACTTCGAGCCACATACATGCAGAATTCAGTGTTTGTGGCGTGTCCGTAGATTTAGCGCCTGCGGCAGGTTCAGTATATTTTTTTTTAGAAAATGCTCCTAATATGTGGGAGGCTTGCATTCTGCTGCTATTATTATTAATATTATTGCACATTTCAAAAGTTTCTTTTTTTTCCTCCTTTTGTTTTCCCTGCAGAGGAAACAACAGTTTTTTGTTTTTTTTTACCTGTGGCTTGTCTGACAGGCTGCTCCTGCGCTGACAGAAACTAATTCAGGGACCGCTGCGCAGCGTGTGCCGTGTTATGTGTGCGGGCGGCAGACAAAGAGCGAGACAGATCCGTCATTTCTCCATCAGGGCAGTGTTGTGACGGAGGATTTTGATGCTTGTGCGTGTCCCAATGGCACACGCAGGCAAGCGAACGGGCACAAACACACACACAGGTGCTTGTGTTGTGCTCCTTGCTTCTTACTTCTGTCAATCCCAGCCTTCACACACTTGCGCTGACTACATTTCCCCTCACTTTCTGCCCTTTTTCTATTTGCCCACCATTTCTGTCACTCCAATTGTCTTGTGTTTGAAGCACCCTACTGTATGTGTGTGGAATTGTTTCAAAGGGGGAGAATAAAGGAGAAATGAGGCCAGTAACAGAGGAGGCTCATGTGCTGTACGCGTGAAAGGGAGAAGAGTGGGTTTTTATCCTGGAGCAAGATATAGTAACTATGCTCTATCTACCGTCAAATGGGCTTCCTGCGCTCCCGCAGGACACAAAGAGCCCAGAGAAATCATCTTTCTCCTTTTGTTATCCTCCTTTTGTGGTTTCCTGCAGCAACTCTTTGTTTTTCTAACTGCTAAACTTGGGGCTCAGTGCAAACCCGCGTTCAGTTATCAGATCGGGTTATTGAAGAATTGATTTGAAATGAAATCTCTGGTATGTTTACATGATTAAAAAAAGGTGGCGATGATTACATGTGCTAAAAATTACCGATTTTTAGGAGATAAAATGCTTTTTCAAAGGTTTTTCTTTCACCAAACGTAAACATTTCATAATATATTATATTTATAACAGTTAAAGCAACAACTTATCAACAAAGTTGCTTTTAATTATGTAATTTTCCTTGTTTTTTTCTGTTTGAAAATTGTGCACTTTAATTTGCTTTTTTTTAAATGGTATTATCTTTGTTTTAGTCATGTATGTTGTGAGCTATCCACCCTGTCACGTCACTTAAAGTTTGAGTTTCATTTCTGTCATTTGGCCTGAGCATATATGTGTCTTGTTTTTGGTAGTGATGGGCAAACAAAGCTTTATGAAGCATTGAAGCCTTTCATCGGTTCACTTCAGCGCAAAGCTTCGTGAAGCTTTGTTTGTTTTAGTAGGACATAAACTTACGCAAAAACGTCAGTTGGTAAGAATTGTATCAGCAAAATAAAGAGGTGTGCAAAATATGCATGTAACTGCTGTATACTTCGTATATACTAGTATGGGAATAATTATTTGGATATGATGAAAATGGAAACGCTAAGATGAGGATGGTACAGTTGGTGTATGGACAATGATTTAGCTGTTATATGGGACTATGATAAAGGGGCATATCATTGGTTATAATTGAAATCAACAGTCTCTCCTCTGTGGCAGGTCCATTGACTGTAAATGAGAACTGGCCTAGTTGACACCCCCCCCCCCCCCTCGCATTCCAAACAGGAAGTACCTGCTGACTCCAAGAAGCCAAAATCTCATAGACTTCTATTGGGACATCTATTACTCTGATTAACCATTCTTACTCTACTTCCTGTTCTTAACATGTTTTTGCTAATCCTAACGTTTTCTTTCATGAAATTTGGTCTTTAGTGCAAGTTATTCAAGTTGACTTATTTTCGTTTGAGTCGGAAGTAAACCATTTTCTATGGGTGATGTCACACTTTCATATACAGTCGATGGACTGGTCCTAAGCGATTACGTTTTTAAAAAATACCTCTCCTATTTTGGAAAATACCTGGTTAAAGGGAAAAGAGGAGGCGAGAGACAAGATTGCTGATGCTAACTTCTACAAAATGGACAGATTTGTGGGATCTCCTAAATCTCCAAACTTTCTGTCGCCATGTTTAAGAAAATGTATTAAGATGTATCCAGAGGACCCCACCCTTACATTGACGTGTTCTCCCTACCATGACAAAGGTAGAAAGATTTCATGTAATCCATGGACACCAGTGAAGATCACAAATCATTGAAGAAAAAAGGTTTGGGTCCAAATGACCCCACTCCCAATGTTAAAGTGCCTTGGATAGCACAAGGGTTAAACGTGAATTTTTGCCACCAGCTCCTGTTCTTAGACTCCAGATTTTCTGTAAAAAAGTGATGGAAAAACTTGGCGGCACTTGCAGAGTGAGTCCATATTGCTCAGAGGGAGCTCCATCAAGAGATTTCTCAATATCCTGAATCATGAGTGATCCTGCTGGGGTGAAAACAGGAACCGAAAGACACATCATTCTAGTCAGGAAGTGGCCTCCGAAATGGTTCAGATGTCAGAGATTGTTCCCCTTTTTCTGTTTGAGAGAATACCTTTGCTTTGGAGCAGGTCAGCTGACATGAAAAAATTGTTTATAAAATAAAAGAAATAGTGGATAAAAAGACAAGAGGTGTATAATCAAATGCATCTGACAACTTCTGCAGGGTTTCTAGCTTTTCTAAATCTTTTCCAATTGCAAAAAAAAAAGAAAAAAAGAAAAATCCTTCCTGCAGGCTCGTCTACCCCCCAAACGGAAGGTAACTCAACGATCACAAAGCTTATCAAGCTCCAAATAGGTGAAGGAATTAAATTCAGATTATCAGGACAATCATTTGGTGTGGTTATTCAAACTGTTTTCCAGGAATTGTGCGTGGAGAAAAAGCTTTTTGGAACACATTCTGCGTGTAAGCAGCATGAAAATGCATTTTGGATGTCAGATTGCAATCGCCTCAGTCCGCTGAGAGTTTTTGCTTCTGCAGTTTTTTGGTTGTGTCCACGTGAATTTACGAAAAATTCTGATAAACTGTTTGAACTGCAAACAAATCAAGTTATTTTATAAAAAGCAACCTTGACAGAATCCGAGGAAAATAGAATTTTTAAATATCAAGACAAACAAAAGGAAAACAGTAATTCTACATTTTTTTCTAGCCAGAATTAAAATGAAATGTTAAATGAAAGGTACAAATATTTAATGTTATTTCATATTTTGCCACTATAGTAATTTTTCAAAATTCCAGCAATGAAAAGAAAAAATACCAAGTAAAGAAGGTGCCTCAGATATATTATTGAGTGGTATTTGTCATCAGGAATGTTTACCCACATAAAGAAATCACTGAACTGGATCCATAAAGAATGTTTTATCTTATTTTGAAAGATACTAAAGTGAGTGGGACGTTTAATTAGCAAGAGTTGAATTTGTAATTTGTGTTATTTAAGTCTTTGTGAATCAGAAGTAGATGAAAAAATGCTGTTTGGAAAAAAATTTTTATTTGTGACTTAGACAATAAAATATGGCTGGATAACTCTGATATTGCTAACCATTTTTTTTGGACCAGTAATGTTAGGCTAGGGTTGTGTTGGGCTGTGAAATAGCGTGTAAAGAGATGAATGATGGGAAGTGGAGGCGGGCTTAGTGCTGGTGCTCTCACAACACAGATTATAAGGATTTTGGATTAAAATAGCATAATCTTTATTTATAGACCACCAGATCAAACGATCATCGGCATAGGTCTTTATCAGGCAGTCTTTCTTCAAACAACTGTTCTCACATCCTTGTCTTTTTACACACTTGAATGATTTAATGTAGCAAAAAAAAAAAATAAAGTTCACACAGTCCTGAAGCTAACTGTGGGATTGCAAATGCATTTTAAATGTTGATTTGAGAAGCTTTTTGTGCGTCACTCACTCTTAGACACTTCTTTCAGCTCATGAGGATTAGTTCCCAGCTCTCGTTTGTTCTGTAATTATATAGTTCCTCAAGACATCGGAATTGTAGCACATTCACTCGTGACACAAATGTACACTTACAACATTATTTTTTTTTCTTTGGCATGTGCTTGCAGACATGTGCACACATCACCACAGTTGTACAACGGCGAGCACGTGCATGCACCAACAGCCCTATCAAACCAGTCAGTCAGGGAGGTTTTTGTGAAAGGGGGGAGACGGAGAGAACAGAGATGAAGTGAAGGGAGTTCTGACAAAGTGAAAAAGATCAGAGACATGACAACATTAGCACCCACTGTAGCAGCAGCACCAGCACCACCAGCAGCAGCAAGGCTCTCTCTTTCTCTTTCTCTGCCTACCACAGCTCCGCTTTGTTCTAAAAAAGTTTGTTTGTGTACAGTGTGTGCGTGTTTGTGTGCTTGTACATTGCAAGGAAGCGAGACCAGCGGGTAAGACGGCATCCAGGCCACTGTCTTGTTTTGATGTGGTCAGGCTAATTAAAGAAAAGCAGAGAAAACAGAACGAGTATGGAAAAAAATAAGTCGAATTGTTTTGGTTCTTGGAGAGATGGACGTGTTGGAGACATGAGGGAGTCTTTTTTGGAACCGACACAAGCTACTGGCTCAGAAAGGCGGGTGACGTCAGCGTCAGCTTTGCTGGGGATGGAGGGATTGAAGGAGAAGCAGAGGGAGGCTGTAGATGACGCCCTGAGGGAGGCAGGGAGGAGAAAAGGTATTAAGGAGGGAGAGAGAACAGGAGAGAGAGGGAGCGGATGCAGCAGTACCAGGCCTCCCACATATATCTGGGTTTGAATTTGGAAACTGCGGCTAAGTGGGTTTAAGACGGTTGAAGTGACAGAAAAGAATGACAGTCGGAAGTAGAAACAAAGAAATGGAAGAAGCCTGGAGATATTATTTCCTAGGAGGGACGGGCAAAAAAAACTACTGTCAAAGAAAAAAGCAGAGTTGCATGGCCCGCAAGAACCAACCCTCACTGGCTGAATGAATGAATGCTTCAGGCCCTTCAAACACCCCTTACTCCCCTCTACCAGACAGCTACATGGAAGAAAAACAAATAAACACAATTTTCAAAATGGCGGCTTTTCTGTTAGTTACGACAGAGTTTTAGAGATAGTTTACAGACAAAAACATTTTTTTTTTAGATGACGAGATTTAAAGTTGTACATTTTTGAAAAAAAAGTTGTACATTTACGAGAAAAACCACCAAAGTTGTCTGTTTATCGGAGCCTTGCTTGAAGATGAAAGATGTGGAGCAGTTTGAGAAGCTTTATTTACAGTTAGATTTCAAAAACAAAGAAATCCGGAACTCAAAATCAGATTATTGTCAGTGTAGCCGTCTTTCCGAACTTCGTGTCGATAAAGCAGAGTTTCAAATGTAAAATAAAGAGCTCAGAGACACGTTTGGGTGTAGAGGACCGCTACTTTATCCTGCCATCATCATTAACACAACCCAGAAGTCCATTTGTCTCATTACGTCATGAACCTGTCTGTCATGCCCAGAACACAGAAACAGTGTTACACACGTCCCCTCCTCCAGATGAAACGTCTCATTTCAATATAAAACAACAAAGATGAATGAAAATACTGTAGTCTATTAGCATAAAAAATGCCAAAAAGTGCTCCTCCTCAGACGGAGACGTCAAACAGACTTAGAGATCTTGGTTTCATGGAGGAAGAAAGGATTGAAGTGGACAGCTGCAGGGACACCGATGTCTTCATCAACGGCCTGAGATCCTGCAAACCACCTATCAATAAATAAAACATTAATAAATCGTAAATCAAACAATTAGATTCCAAACATTTTTAACGCTATCAATCATTCAGCTTACCTGTTCAATTAAGTTTAGTCGGTCTGCTCTGCTGCTGCGCGGCGTTCACTTGCTGCTGTACTGTATGCTGACTTTCACTTTAATCTCGTAAATTTATGACTTTAAATCTCGTAATATCACTTTTTTTTCTTTTTTTTTGGTGGCCCTAAATCTCTATCATAGTCAGTTTGATCTCCATAGCAACCCTCTTATTCTTTGGTCGCCTGAGGCTGATGAACAGATCCGTGTCATTTTTAGAAAAATCGGCTGAAGTAAGTTTTGGAATTTCACACTAAGGTTTTTTGTCAACCACGGCCGCATTCCTAATATTTACATACCGTCATAGTGTTTCATTCAGCTTGAGCCAAAGATTTACTTAATAATATTTCACAATAATCACAATTAAAAAATGTGCTAACAACAAAGGAACGATTTAGAAATGTCGTGAAAATCACTCAAACCAAAGTTTTCTTTTTTCCATATTGTGCTCGAATCTTTGTCCTTGTAGTCCAGGAATGCTGTGGGTCAGAATTAGTGATTATCTTCCCTTAGAGAATGTGGGAATGATTAAAAAAATGAAGATATTGCAGACAATATAGATACATAGAGAGAATGAGTGCACGGAAGATCACGTCAAATCATTGCTCTCTAGTCTTTATTTAGTCAATAACCTTCAGTGCTTCATGACTCAGCCATGATGCCCATTTGCAGTGTCATAAAGCAGAAATACATTGTGCCACATTGTGACAAAAGTGCGTCAAGAACTTTTTCGTTTAGCATCTTCAATTCCAAGTTGTGGTTGGGTTAGTTGGCTCTGCAACAACAACCATAATCAATTGGCAGCAAATTTTCCTCATAAATCAACGGCATCTGCATTATGATGCAGGGCATGCGCTTGTTCTGGAGGTGGTGACAGATGCAAGAAGCAATAACACAGCTAAGAGCAGCGCAGGCAGATGTTAACATGATTACTGTGTGAAATGCATTAAAGCGCCTCTTTCTAGTCTTCGTATGGGCGCGCTCGCTATGCAGTGTAAAAGATGACCCAGTTTGGGAGGGGAGTTTGATCAGAGCTGCACGCATGCGGACGCATCGCAGAAATCGAATGAAAAGGAGAGGAAATGTCTTTTTCATTTGAGCTTAGCTTGGCTGCGGATTCCACGACACCAGACTGCAATGCTGGTCTGAATGCACACACTGTCGAAAAGAAATTTCACTCATATTTGATTTGAATTTATTCCTGCAGTGCTTCTTTTTTCAGTACTTGTGTCAAAAGTGGCGGGCAGGAGCGAGGTCAGTCTAGTGCAGTGCAGTGTGGCTTTTTTACCTCTCCATTGTAGCTCTCTGATTAAAGAAATGTTTTTGATATATTTTTCAGACTGCACGGCGCATCAAGCAAAACAAAACAGCCAAACTTTATTCAACTCACAAACACTTGAAGCACAGTGTGTACCACTCCATCATGTTGCTGACTACAGTACCCATAATCCTCCAGCAATCCATCAAGCAGGGCAGCTTCACAGTTAACTGAAGTCGAACAAAAACCTTTTGACATATTTTTGAGTGCTGTAGACCACAGAAAATTAGTTTGAAGTAAGTAAGCACAACCAGAATTTATACTTATGGCGGACCAGATTACAAGGTGGAATGTTTATTTTATAAAACAGTTTAAGGATTTTAAGTTATGGTCTAAAATAATCACTCAATTAGCTCTAATTTAAGTTTAGATACATTTATGACTTTCTGGCTGAGATGCATCACAAACATTAACATAAACTGTGCATATTTGTTTTTGTTTTTTATCACTGTTGACATCGGACTACCTACTATTACATTTGCTTCAGTGGGATGATCTTATGTGGGACAGGATGTCTTTTATTTTGAAAATAAATCATATTGATATTTATCTTAAAAGTAACAAATACAAAGAAGAACCTTTTTTCTCTATAAGGCGACAGACGAGTTTCAACTGCATTGTCTTTTGTGAGAAATCAACCTGAATGACTCTTTAAGTGTTATAGCTTATAGTTCAGTGGTCTAGTGTTTCAGCAGTTTTTTTTTCAAAAAATCCAACGTAAGTTTCATTAAAAAAAAACAAAAATGGAAGCGATGCAGGTAATTAGAGGTTTTGCTGAATAGTTTTTACCTAAATGTTTGTAGTGTGCCAGCTTTTCCAACAAAATTAAGGTTTAATAATAATAATTAAATTAAAGGAAAATAAAGCCAGACCATCTAGAGTGACAGAGCATAATGATAAAATATTTGCCATCTCTTTAAAAAAGGGAAATATGTGATGATACGGAGGAGAAATTTGACTCATTTGAGCAGAATTTGCAGGAGGAATTTAATTAAAACATTTTTTCATGTTGATGGTTTTTCCCTAATATGCTTTTTTATTATTATTTTTAATGTCTACTTTTCTCAGGTCTTTGCACTTTCATTTAGACCCCCCACCCCCTACCCATATACACACACACACACCTTAATAACGAGACACTTGAAGAAACCCCTCCAGCCAGGTTTCTTTGTTCTCTCAGAAGTGAAGTTTTCTCACCTCAAAGTCAGGGTGTGGAAATAATTAAAACGCTGCTCGTGCCTGTGGCTGAACCTCCAAACACTAGAAGTGTAACACTTAGCTCAGCTCACTTGTCTATTTGTGTAATGACATCAAAAGTGGTGAAGGCTTTTCAAGCTGGGAAATATGGGGCTTCATTAACAGGAAGGGGGGGCCTTTTTGTGCTCTGATTCGCCGCTGCACCCCGGCTAGTTGTGTCTGCTGGTGGGTGTTGTGAGCGAAGTTGTGACAGGATGTCAGTTTTATGCCCCCCCCTACTTTTAGTCCACGAGTTGCACTGGTGACAGGTGAGTGATGATAAAGGCACTGGGGCAAGAAATTAAAAAGCACAGAGGCGAGAAAGCAAAATGAGGGAGGAGAAAGGAGAAGGAGGGGGGCGTGTGTTGTTATTAAAATATGACAGACATATTCTAATAAACATAGTTTTTAAGTTTCACGCCCCCAATTAAGTCCTCAAAGTGGTCTGAAACTGACACCGAAAGTGCCCAGTAGGCCAGCGTGAGCTTTAAATTTCTATGGAAATAAAGTCAATCCGACTGCAAATAATATTTTATCTATCTATCTATCTATCTATCTATCTATCTATCTATCTATCTATCTATCTATCTATCTATCTATCTATCTATCTATCTATCTATCTATCTATCTATCTATCTATCTATCTATCTATCTATCTATCTATCTATCTATCTATCTATCTATCTATCTATCTATCTATCTATCTATCTATCTATCTATCCATCCATCCATCCATCCATCCATCCATCCATCCATCCATCCATCCATCCATCCATCCATCCATCCATCCATCCATCCATCCATCCATCCATCCATCCATCCATCCATCCATCCATCCAGGCAAAAATCAAATCTGTGGAAACCCCTTTTCATCATCTCATGCTTTCTTTGTCTGTTTTCATGCAGTCTTCATTTCAACTATTTAAATCATTTATTCTCAACCAGAACTCCAATTGAGACAAAGTGGCGCTTCTGCGCGAAGCAGAAGCATTTTGAGATATTGCATATATCTATCTTGATAACATACAAGCACCAGTCTTCCCCCAATCCAAAATTAAAGCACCTTTGACAGTGAGAAACATCCTCAACCTGAATTACACCCACACATAAATTTGATGTGTGTTTTTGTAGCCATATACAAACTACATACATTCATGTAAACATATACACTCAGTCTGAAAACTAATAGCGTGCTACCTTATAATAGTTTTAGTGCTAGCAGGAGTGAGAAATACTTACATTTAGTGTGTCAGAGGAGAGGGCCCCCCTGATGATTAGATCTAATTATCTGGAGTCTGGGTCAAAATACTGTTAAAGACATGGGTTATTGTTCTCGCTGCACACACACCCCAGGAGTGTCCTTGTGAGACAGGTTTTTTAGTATCCATAATGGGCCACCTTGTGTACAAGTGAACTCAATGATTCCATTACTGTAATGTCCACTCTAGAAGCACCAGTGAGGGTTTATTGTCTGCCACATTAACAACAATAAGGGTTCTCTATCACAGACGACTCTTGAGCTTCAGGATGAATAAGGGAACTTCTAAGTATGTAACTAATGATAAACACTTGAGGGCCATGGATCAGGTAGTGCAAAAACATTCCCAATTATGTAGTCACAATGCACTATGTAGTTACATCAGACACAGGAATTTGTCAAATACTAAAATAGACATAAAAAAATCCTAAAATGACAAATACTAAGAAAATCTGAGCTCTGACTGATGATAAAAGGTGGGGCAACCAAAAGACAGGAAGTAAATTGATTTAAATACCCTATGGTTGTGTCCAAATCCTTCCCTACTCATCACATAGCGCACTATATAGTGTGTTCGCCATTTTGTAGTTCTGTCCGAATTAACGATTCCAAAATCGAGTGCCGTAGAAATTTCCCAGAAGTCAGGGTGCATCGATGCTCACTAGATCGGCGAATATAGACCACAATGCATTGTGCTGGAACAATTTCTTGCCCAAAAAATATATTTATATGTATTTTTTCTAAATAAACCATTAACGTTTTTATCTTCAGAAGACAGTGGACTGATAAATAATCGTCACAAAGCGCTCATATCAATTAGATTTCAACTTCGTGAAATCAACGACGTCATGTCCGCTGTTTAAATAAAAATGAAAAAAGTAGTGAGCATGAGGTCCGAATTGCTTTTAAAATTCAGGACACTACATAGTCTCACACTATGTTGTTTTTTAGTAGTTCGGGGTTAAGGCGGGATTCGAACAGAGCCTACGACAAAGTGGCGAACACCTTTAGTTCACTAAGTAGGGAGTCAAATTCAAACTTTATTCATAAAGCACTTTTCACACAGCAGCAACAAAAAGGGCTTAACAGGTTTAAAACAATTGAGAATAAAATGATAAAACACACAGGAAGCCTTAAAATCTCTCGCCCCCTTCACACCCAACAAAATGAGATGTAAAATGATATGAATAAAGCCCAAAGTGTAAATAGAAACCGGCGTTAGCATACCTTCTCCTGCAGGCTAAAAAGACACAGAAAAAAAATATCATAATATGCCATGAAGAGAGTCAGTCTCTTAGAAAGTCAGAGCTATCATAAGTTTATGGTGGTTATTAATATGGATGTCATCTCTCTCAAACTGACTGTGTGGTAATGGGATTCAGCTCTTGCTAGCAGCGGAGTAAGTGGGGAGGTGAAGCAGATTGTTTTAGGGGACAGAGACAGGGAGGCCAGATTAGCAAAGCTACACTGTAATTTTTAACAACCTCCTCTTCTTTTTTTGGGCTAAAGCAGGGTGAGGCACATAAGGCTGACATCGTGACAGTTAAGCTAGAACATCTGTTTCTTCTAGACCGAATATACATTTTTTTTTTTTTTGTCTCCATGCAGGGTGTGTGTACACGCTTCTGCTAGCCAGGAATTCTGTTTGGAGTTTGTAATAACAAAGACGTCGGCGAAATAATAACTGTTTGTATAATTAAAAGACGTCTGCAGAGAGTTTGGACAAGATAATTTTTTTTGAACTGTCATGGCACTATCTGTCGTGTCATAGCTGTCATAACTCCTAACTTTGCGCATGAAAAGAAAAGACAACATTCATCATCTTTTCTTTGTTACTTCCTCGCGATTAGCAATCACCTCAGTACAGTTAAAGGTGTGCTCTGTCATTGCAAAGTACACAAAACATGCCAGTTTTTAAACACCAACTCCAATCATCTCTTGAGCTCTTTTAAAATCGTTCCCAGTGGTCTTTTAAAAACGCTTTCGTTTTCGAAAACATACACTCTGTCCAATTTTTTTCCCTACTCACTACATAGTGCACCATATATTTTCTATTTTGTAGTTCTGTCCGAATCTACAATTCCTAAATCGAGTGCCCTAGAAAATTCCCAGAAGTCTCTGCGTAAAACCAGTGTGCATTGATGCTCACTAGATTGTAGAATATAGAACACAATACATTGCGTCGGAACAGTTTTTGCCCAAGAAATGTATTTAAATGTATATTTTTTATAAACCATCAACACTTTTATTTTCAGTAGACAGAATATTCGTAAATGATCGTTGCAAACGCTCATATCAATTAGATTTTCACTCTGTGAAAGTGAGCATGGTGTCTGAATTGCTTTTAAAATCCAGGGAACTACATAGTCCCGCACTACATCGTTATTAGTAGTTAGGGGTTAGGGTGGGAATTTGGACATAGCACAAGTTTCTGCAGAGCGGGAACAGTTTATAGGAATTTGACTCTGAGTTGTGGCCGGGACCGTTGGCGCAGAAAAATACCGCCCCCCCTTTCCATCTCCGTTGCTGAGAGTTCTCTGTTTACACGCTCTCCCACTAGCTTACAGCCTCTCACACCCCAAACCTAGCATTACTGGTGTGACAAAAACGGCAAGCAAAGGAGCAAAGACGTACAAGGATCTAGTCATTGCCTAGTGAATGCATTAGAATGGAGCAGAGCAGGGAGTTTATGGGCCGGCCCGAGTATTTACTGCGTAACAAAGAAGCTGTTTTTCAAACGGCATATTTTCATCTGCTTTTGGTTCACGGCAATAAAGAAATACTCAGAAATCCAATATTAAACCGGAATTTTCCCAAATCATCAAAAAATGATGTAGGAAAAACATGACTTTCCTCAGAGTGGGTCTTTACGAAAATGATAAAAATGTTTTTGGTTTGAGTCTGTCCAAAAACCCCTCCAATTATCAAATATATAATTTGAAAGCTGTTGCTACTTAATGAAATGTTGTTGTACAAAAGAATGGACTTTGTCAGAAAGATACTAACCTTGCAAGTATACGTTAAGAAAAGACATTTCTTGGCTTTTAATTCCCTCTTTTCTTTCATTATTAATGTTTATCAGCATGTCATTGTATAGTGCATTCATGTTTTTGGATGGAAAACAAGTGGTCATATAACATTTTAAGCAAAAATGTTGAGGTTCTTTATCCACATCCAATTTGCACAGTGTTGAGGTAATTAAGAATTAAGCATAAAGATAAATCATGTGATGATTACTAAATAATTATCTAAATATCTTAATAATAGATGTATTCTTTTTTTAATCAGAGACTTTGTGTTACAGTTGTAAAAGTTAGTATTGGTTAGGATTTAATTATAAGAAAAATAATTTTGTCAGATTTACTAATTAAAATAATTTATTTTACTTTGCTTTAAAATATTACAGTACTGAGAAGTTCCCTGGCAATATAACTTTTTACGTTTTCTTTTAAATATAAACAACTTTCTGTGAATGTGTCTGTACATCTCACTCTAGAAAATCACTTTTAACAGAACTTTTTCTTTTAAAAAATGATAAGAAGTGTATTGTATTCACATTTAACTCCTATTCTCTTGATAGATGCAACAACCGTACGCAGTGTGCAGTCGTGGCCGGTCCTGATGTTTTTCCTGATCCCTGTCCGGGCACGTACAAGTACCTAGAAGTCCAGTACGAGTGTGTCCCTTACAGTAAGTACTTCTATTTATTTTTTCTTCCCGTTCTTTCTACATTTCCACCTTTTTTTGTACATATAAAGTATTTGCTTCAGTATTTTGACCGGGCTACAACATTCTGTAGAGTCTGAACATTCATTTCACACACGTTGGCGCAGTGGTTAGCGCACGTGCCTCCCAGCAACAAGGCCCCCGGTTCAAGACCCGGCTTTAGGACCTGAACCAGAACATTAATAGGGGACCTTTCTGTGTGGAGTTTGCATGCATGGGTTTTCTCCACTTTCTCCCACCGTTCCAAAAAATGCTTCATAGTTCAATTGGTCACTCTAAATTGTCCCTAGGTGTGAATGGGAGTGTGTGAAAGACTAGACCACAGGTGTCAAACTCAAGGCCCGGGGGCCAAATGTGGCCTGCCATGTCATTTTATGTGGCCCGCGAGAGCATAACAGTTTTTAATTTCTTCAAATAAAATATAAAAATTGGTGTGTATTTATTCATATCGAATCAGATTTGAAACATCGGATTGGGCAACTATACATTAGGACTTAAACACTGTCCTGACAGAATCAAATGTGAAAGGATTTATGCTAAAGTGACAAGGAAACATATGTTTTCTATGCAACTTTAATTGTCACATTAAAAAGTTATAAATAAATAAATGAGTTATTTAACATTAAGGGGTAGTTATGTTTATCTTTCGTTGCATTTAGTTACAGTGATCCCTTGCTATATCACGGTTTACTTTTCACGGTTTTGCTACTTCACGGATTTGGATTGTGCATTGTGTTCTGCATTCTGATTGGCTAAAAAGTCACTCAGCGAGTAGCTCAAGAATGGGACCCTTTGATGAGCCGTTCATAACAGTTCTCCAACATAATCGATGGTGGCATGTCGGTGTATAAGGATCTTTAGCAAAGAAGAAAAAAGAGCGACAACAACTGCCTATCACTATGTTCCTCTCCCGAACAAACACACCTGCAGCTGCACCGCGGGCTTCAAAAGGAAAAAACGCTGCAGAGGATGCAGCGGCTCAGTATGAAGAGCAGTGAAAAAGAAGACCGGTGTCACTATCTGTCCCACTGTACTTTTTTATTTTTTTCATAATCATTTTAAATTTTCCTCCGTTTAATCCACTCGGGTCGCGGTGGGCGGGGCTAATCTCCGCAATTTAAAGCCTTCTGTTCTTATCGATGATTGAAATTATTATTTGACAGCACACTACAGAAGTTATTTGTTGAAAAACGTTTCTAAAGTACTTTTATTTGTTAAAAAAACAATTGATTTAGCCTGTTAAATGGTTTGTTCTTTCTTTTCAATGTATAATAGTGAATTTCATTGTATAATAATTGTAAAAAAATAAAGGTTTCTACTTCACGGGTTTTGCTTATCACGGGTTCTATTTGGAACGTAACCCCCGCGATAATCAAGGGATCACTGTACATGTATAAGTTATATCTGGCCCTTTGAAGACAGCCGCTATGCTGATGTGGCCCTCAGTGAAAATGAGTTTGACACCCCTGGACTAGACTGACCCTGCGACAGCCCCGTGACCCCGAAAGGGATAAAACGGAGGAAGATGAATTAATTAATTCACTGGGGAGGTCAGAATGTGTCTAAAAGTAAACAGGATAAGAAAGACAAATGAAAGAAAGTAAGATGACCTTTAACTAAATTATGAGGTTGGAAGTTCTGCATTCAGTACAGGATCCTTTTTTTTTTCTTCCCTGCATGGTTTTAGTAAGTTACACTAGTTTTCCAAGAAAAATAGGTCACATTCTACTTTATAGTGAATGCCAAACATATTTATGCCCCTAATGTGATGCCATACGCAATTTTTAACATAACAGTTTGGATAAAAGTAAATGCATAATGCAATTCTGTGTTTATTGATTAACAGTGAAATGAAATGTGTGTTTTAATTTAAACATACATTATGGAGTTGACCTAAATAATTGATGACCCGCAACACTAGCTGTTAAAAATTGATAATTGCTTGTTTCTAAACTTGTATTTTATTAAAGTTATATTAAAATGTATAGTATTTCTAAACTTTTACCTTTGCCTATCATAACAATAAAACAGAAGGTTATGCATCATATAGTACATATAATATAATCATCTGGTGGATACATTCATAGAGAAAGCATCAAAAATAAACAATATTGGATCAATTGAAACGACTTTTTTTTCAATAAAGGGTATTTTCATTAAGCTTGATTATTCCATTGATACCAACATTTTGCTATGGATTGCTCTGTAAATTCTCACAGTTGTATAAAAGAAAAACATAAAAAGAAAAGAAAAGAAAAGCAGAGAAGAACTCAGATGATGGCTCCTTCTGTCCAAAATGTAAGACAGTTGTTGACATTTTCACCATTCATGTAAGTTTATGGGATGACTATAAAAAAATCTATGAACTAGATATGGTTGTGTACATCACCTACTAAACCATAGAAAAGTCTCATTTATCAAACTCCCATTGATCTTAAAGCCATATCATACAGCCACTATATACATTTTGCACATGTACATAATTGTGTAATTCCAAAGAAAGTTGGATTTTTAGTCAAATCTGCAACCAAACTCCGGTCTGGGGTCAAAGTAGGATCAGCTTAAAAATAAAAATTAAAAAGAGATTGTACAATTACCAGGACATGATTTCCCATGATTCTCAAAGAGGTTATGGTTATGCTCCAGAACAATGTCTGTTCATGTGCCAACCCACTCTGATGTACCAAACTTTGGGAAATCATTATCACCAAACAATCTCCTTTTGCGGTCTCCCCGTTTGGTTGATGTATTTTCAGCGCGACTTTGCTGTTAAACTGGTCAAGGAATCTCTTCTGTGCCGTGTTTTACGGAGACGTGGCACGTACAGCTTGCCGATGTTACATAAATCTTCATCCCGATTAGATTCTCGTTTTCATTCTAATACTGGACTTATTTTCTATGAAGGTTTAAACAAGAGAGAAACAACAAGAGAGAAAAGTGTAGAAAATGTGTAATGGGGAGTCGCCTCTGTCACCAAATGGGAAACATGTTCTGGTAGCCAATGAGCTCAAAGCCCCGCCCCCACATAAAAATAGGGTCACCTTAGCATCGAAAATTTGAAAAAAGTGAATTGAACCGGAAAACTGAGAATTGAAAGCAAAGAGGGAGGAACGAACAAAAAAGTTGAAAATACATATAAACGTTTTTTTTCACTTTGGTGACCATTTTAGGTTTAAATATTTTACTTACTTTATTTTAATTGTAGAGTTTTTGTTTTCAAATGTACAAATCTGGTTTTTCATTCACTTTAGACTGATCCTAATTTGACCCTATACACCGGAATCTGGAAACTCTATGCGAAAATGACAATCCAACATTCAAGATTCAAGATTCCTTTTATTTTTCATTGTCATTAAAACAATAAAATTGCATTTGGAGCATTGAAAATCCCCCTTATTATTTCAAAGCTGAGAAAAAAAACTCAGATTCACCAAATAAATACCCAATAAACAAATAACAGAAGTGCAACATCAGTACAAAAAGAAACACAGCAAGGACTAATAAAAAAAAAGACCTTCAGGTGTTGAGTCAATAGCAGCTGGATGTTGATGTACAGCATCAACATCAAGATGTATATTAATAAAAATAGGGGGGGGGGGGATTACCTTTTTCTGTAAAATTCAGCAAAAATGTTTCCTCCAACATGGTCTTAAGTTTTGGCACGGCTGTCCACACAGACGGCCAAGGTGATCTCCCACACTGAAGCATTCAATTATGTCTGGTTAAACGGCTCTTGCCTGGCGTCTAGAATGACCAGCAGATTAAATAATAGAACTATCAGAGCCCTCTCTGGAGCAGATGGAAACACAACCTGATACCTGCTTAATGCCCTGCTAAGCAGACACACACACACACATACACGTGTGCATGCACGCCGCCACTGCACATACATGCTGGCATCAGAAAGTATCGATGCACTGTAGGATTTCACTGTTGCTTCGTTCAGGGGAGGCTTGTCTGCGCAAACTGTCTTTATCTTCAACGCTACTGTATGTCTGTTTGATAATGCGGCGCTGCTCGTTTCAGGAATTTATCACTGGGTGGGGGGGTGGAAAAAGCTTAAGATCAAAAGGGTGGTGGTGGTGGGGTTGGGGGGGTTCTAGGGGATCTGATAAAGTCGGTCTGGGTAAGATTTTTCCCCAGCAAGAAACAGACAGCATCCCAGGGAAGGAAAGGACTCTAAGGAAAAAAAGAGAGCAGCTTTTGGCAGCGCATTAGCATCTTCTGTCCGAAGCGCTCAGCTGGATCGGGTAGCGCCAGGAAACCTTACCTGACTCCTGTAGGTGTGTTTGGAGAACTTCTTTACAACGTTACAGAGGGGAACATGTAATAAAAGATTAAAGAAATCCTGGTATAACTTGACACTTTTAGATAGTTTTGTCTGAAAATACCTCAACCTTGACATGGCACACTCCTTCAAAGGCCTCATATTGCAATTCGTCAAATATTTATGAAATCAATGTTCTTTAAAAACGTAATAATGTCTGAATCTTGGCCGGAGATTTGGCCGTCAACGATCAAACGGCGCACTTGACACAGCAGATCCACGCTGTCAACGGAAATGGTGCGAGGGGATATATTTTCTTGGACATTAAGTGGTGAAATATCTCTAAAATGTTGCCGTAAATCACATTACGATGATTCAATAAACAGCGGCGGTGCTCTGAAATATACGACAGTGCACTCAAAGTTGCCTTTTTAAGGATGTGTACGGGCTTGAATAAATCTTTATGAAGGCAAGTTAGGCTATTTTCTTTTTTGGTTATTTTTTTGTGTGAACTCAACTGTAATATCAAGGGACATCCATAACTCAGAGCGCACGTCCCCCGACGTTAAGCACACCGCTGCGCTGCTTGCTGGGTGTAAACACCTGACCCCTTAGCAATCGTCTCCGAGGGCGGTGTTGCTAATCACTGAGTAAGTGCATGGCAAGAAAATAAGCTGAACTCCACCGAGACCCAGCCGCACACTGCAAATGTAGTTACTTTTGCAGGGGAACGGCTGTTGCAGTCGAACTGGTTCAGTTCCCACTCTGCAAATATTGTAAACAAGTCTCAAAGAGGGCACAGGTAATTAAATCGTGTCTGCTTCTATTATTTTCTTCTTCTTCACATTTTCTTTCTATGCACATTTTGATGTTTTCAACACTTTTGTCTCGTACGAGTGCGAGGCGGCCGTGCGCCAAGCTAGCCAGCTAGCTCCTGCAGTAATTAGCCACCTGTGTATACGCTCTGATAGAACTGCAGGCTCTCTATAAATATCCATACATCCATTAACATCTGCTGTACAAAGTGCTTCTCTAAGGCAAATGTCATGCACAGATAGATTTAGATTCAGGAAGGGGAAAAAAAAAAAAAAGTGGGTGTAGTTCCAGTATCCGTCAAAGACAGGTAGCAACACGTGGGCTGGTGTCTATCGCCTCATCTTCATTCGGCGAGCCCTGCCTCTCGGAGCTGCTGTTGGGAAGCAATTAGCAATTATTAATCAGAAAAGCCAGTGATATGTTATGCAATACCCATGCAGTCTATTTTAGACAATAGGACTTGACTCAGTTGGAAAGCTAATTAAAAGATAAAATCCCCTTCTTCTCTGTCCAATTAAGGACTTCTGTCAGATACAAGCGTTGGGATAGCTTCATCACGATGACACGAGTGGAGCGGTTTCATGCACGTGTGTGTGCATGTAGTCTTGGAAACAGCTGCCCGCCAGCGTAATTCCTTCCTCACATGTGGATTATGTGAGTGTAAGCATGTTTGTGGGAGCAAACGACACAGACGGTTTCCAAGAGACGCCGGTGTAGGAGAGGAAAAGGCCGTTTGGTTTGGGTGGGGAAATGGAGAGATGAAATAATGAAATAGAATGGCAGGTTAGGATGGATGGATGGCGGGGGGTTACAGAACAATAGAAAAAAAAAAAAAAAATCCATCCGTGTCCAGAAATGACCTTGAGATTCAGCTGGGCTGAGCTGATTGGAGATCAGCGATAATCACGGGGAAGGATGCTGTTGCCCGTGGAAACGTGCCCCCCACCCCATCCTCAAGAACACACATCTCTCCTCGTAGACGAACACCTTCCTAATAAACCATACGTTTTCAATAAAAATGCTAATTATCTTTACACTGCAGCGTAGGCAGGTTAACACTCCTACCTTCTATCTATGCATATGTGTGTGGTTGTGTGTGTGTGTGCAAAAGAAGAAAGGGGTGGGGGGTTGTGATGGTATCCAGAGTACAGAGTGAGATCTGTGCTGCGCATTTTAATGAATAATTAGACGATTTTTAATAAATGTGAAACTAGACAAGGCAACAGATCTTTATTATTATTCTGCAAGTGTTTTACGTTCATTCAATGTCCCGCTCAGAATTAATGAGAACACTGTCTTTGTAGCTGCATAAGGTAACGCTGCAGTTTAAGTGATTTTGCAAATGATCTGTCAAAAGATACGGAATAAGATAAAAGCAGAACCTGACGCACACACACAAACACACACACACAAATGCTGTCTAGTTCCGATTCTCCCGGAATTAAGGACATTTTCCAGCAATTGTTTACCTCCATTTAGCAGTATCTAAAATAGCACTAAGGTAGAAGAAGACTTCCTAGTTTTTGCTTCAGCTATCCTTGAGAAAACCTTGGAAGTTCCAGCAGATGTCACACTGACATATATTACCCTTGTTGAAAGTTAGACGCTAAATAAAAAATAAAGAACGCCCGTGATCTATGAGCGGATTTGATTTCCTATCCTGTCCCGCAGATTAAAAAAAAGGGACACCTGAAAAATAAATTCCCGCAATAAGCCCGCCAGCAGAGACGTCTATTAATCTAGCGATGCACCGAGTTGCAGTACAAATTGAATGACATTTGTTTGACATTTTCTTTGCCATTTGGTACACTTGTTGCTGCCAGACTTTCATTTAAAATCTATTAGTTTCTGGCAACCTTGAACTCTCGGGGTTCTTGCCTGGTGTCTGCCAGTCGCTGTTGGAGGGCCTCGTGGGATTGCGAAGGGCCTTGCTGTTTTGGTGTCATCAATCTTCGTCCTCCTGGCCCACAATAGGATTCATTCGTAATGTTGTGTGTGCCCCGTGTTTGCGTTTGGTTCACTAACATCAATTGTTTCACCTCTCATGCCCATTGACTGTATATGAAAAGTGGATTTAGTTACCCCTCCCCCCTCACGTTCCAAACAGGAAGTACCACCCGCCTCCAAGAAGTCAAAATCCCATAGACTTCTAAAGAGAAAAAAATAAAACTCAGTCATTATATTTATCAGAGAAACCATTCTTGCTCTGATAACCCCCATTTTTTTTGTGATACTTTTTCTTGCTGATCCTAATTTATTTTTTATATTATTTCTGTATTGCGAGTTATTCAAGTTATAAACTAACCAATCAGATGCCTCAGTAAAAGCATGTAGTCTCAGGTCGAATATTCAAATCATTTGATTGACAGATTTCGTGTAGCCTACTTTTGGACTTCCGACAAGCTCACTCCTGATAGACGAGAGTGGTTGCTATAGAAACATTGACTCTGATTCACTCACCAATCTCTGCTTACTGACGTCGTCTGGCTCCAACGTAGAAGCATCCGTACCACAAAACAGGGCGACTGAATTGAAGTCATTTCATTGGAGGCGGAAGTAAGTCTTTTTCAATGTCACACGCATGGTCCACTTCTCATTTACAGTCAACGGTCATGCTAAGACTGGACGATTAATTTGATTTGCAAATTTAATCGATTTTGTTTAGCCAAAAACTAAAGTCCCTAATTTTTTACCCAAAATTTGATTTAAATCGATTTTTTTTTTCGACCAAAGACTAAAATCTCTTTTCTTTTTCACACATAATTTGATATACAATTTCAATCAATTTTTTTGGTCCATAAAACAAAATTCTGTTTTTTTTACACATAATTTGAATTGCAAATTGTAATCGGTTTTATTCTGCCAAAAACAAAACCCTCTCTCTCTTTTTACACATAATGTGTAGTCAGAAAAATAGTGTCTTCAAATTCGGACATTACTACCACTTGATGATGTCATCAATAATCGCCGGTCATCTACTTTAATGTCTAGCTGCCAGTGCTAATAAAATACATAAATTTGGTTTTAGAAATTCAATCACAATCAAAAACTCAATACTGACATTAAAATGTAAACTCCTGCCCTCCGCCCACAACCGCACCGCGTATCCCCCTACGGAGAAATAGCAGAGAAATAATCAGCCCTAAGTCGCTACTACAGCAAAAGCCTTCAAATAGATTTTGCAGCGTGTGGTTTGTTGCTTCGAGTCCAAAGTCCCAAAACTGAACCGGTTCCATAAAACTGACGAAACTGTTCCTGTTTGGGGAACAAGCTCCTCGTTGGGGAGAAATGGCGAGGTGACCTCTCCAAACAAGAAAGCAGTGTGTCAGGGAAATAAAATCCTAATTTTCCTAAATATAAATCTCCTCAAACAAAAAATTCGAGTTTATCGCTAACATTGATTTATCGCCCAGCCCAGGGTCACGCCCTCCTTTCCTAAAAAAGAGGATCGGCTTGCGTTCCTCGGTTCTCCTCAGAGAGAAGCTCTACTTCCTGGAATGAAACCATTTTATACGTCTTGACTCCTCATGCCGCACACAAACTCGTACACACTTGTTTGGATTTTTTTCGGAGTTCAACTCGATCCCCTTCCAGATATTGCTTATTTATCAGGAGTTGTGCTAAACTGCACCAGTTAGCATGCATTTTTTATGAGCCAAAGATTTAATGGTTGCTTGTGTGTTGGGTGAGCGTGTGTCACGTGTGCTGTTTGTCATGTCGTTGGCTTTTTGCTGTAATGTGTTGAAAGATTAATGTGTGCAATATATAGTGCACAAGTTCTATATATAAACATCCAGAAGTTCCACGAAATGTTGCTTCTGTGTGTGTGTGTGTGTGTGTTGGGGGTGCTTTTTGGCCTCCACTCCATTCCTTTCCCTCTCATGGGACCAGTTCCATGTGGCAGGTCTCTAACGGTCTTGAAAGACACAAGGGCACAGCCTTTAGGATAAGGTTTCTGCCTTGTTCACATTCCACTCGGTCCCACGGGGAGCAAGGTGGAATGAAATTCATATGTTTAAGAGGTTCTGTGCAAGCGTCCATGTTTCAGCGTAGGGCTGCCAGGAAGCTTTGCAGACAGTCCTTTGTGCATCAAATGGTTGGTAGGCTTGACGATAACTGGTACATCCAGCCTTGTCATCCACGCCTACCCAGTTCACCACATTCCATGACCTATACACAACATTTACTGGCTTCTAAGGATGCTAACAATCCAAGTCATCCCATCAGTTTTTTTTTCCTTTTTTTTTTAGGTTATGCTGTTGCATTAACCATGTACATTTAGGAAATCTGGATTTTATTTCGTTCCAAACCGGTGATGGAACCAACAGGGATCATGTATGTGTTGGTACACATTGTGTCATCCTTCATCTTTTGTCTCCCTTCACATGTGTGGCACAACATATGTTAGATGCAATAGTGTCTCCTCGCTGCAGTGCAGTCTCCTCAGACGTTTGTGTAATGTTATTACCAATCACACATGGAGAGCATTCTGGCACTCTCACAAGGTTAGGATGAAATATGAGGAAGATTATGAAGATCTCAGATTGTATTATCATGATTTCCTTATTATTGCATCATTAATCTATTTTTGTCTCTTGTCTTCGCCCCCCCTCCCCACTCCCCCAACCTTTCTTTGCTGCGTTTTGCTTTCAAATCCTCTGCCCGTGGCTTATGCAGAAGTGGAACAAAAAGGTAAGTCTCCAACTCCAAACACACGCTGATATTACGCACACGCTCCAAAATCTGGAATGGAGAGTCACTTTGAAGCCAAAGCCTGAAATGATTTGTACTTTTTGGCTGCATGACATTTCCCTTCAAAGTCCCTGCGACTACTGTATAGGCAGCGATTCTAATTAGACACACTTTATGGTTGCATTGAATGAGTAGAATTTCACTTAACAAACTCTTTACAGGTCACAATGAGCCGATGAGCAGAGAATCACATTGATATTTATTAATTGATTGTCTGTCCGTGATATTTAAGCGCTTTGTATAAAAAGCTGATGAATATTCATTAAAGATTTCCATGCTTTTTAGTGAAATCTGTTATTGTTCCAAACAAAAACAAAAAAAGGGAATAGTGCAGTGCACATCTGGCATCTCGGAGAGTCTGTGTTGTACAGATGCAACATTCCAGATACATTACAAAAGTCCTTGTGATTGGTCACAGTGGCTTCCTACCACATCTCCCACATGGCTCGTAAGACACGACCCCGGGATTCCAAGATGGGAATACCGAACGGGGTGTGTGAAAATAATTATTGTAACATCTGCAAAAAAAAAAAAAAAATGCTGCTCTGTTAGCTGGCATAGTTGGTGGTTAGTGACAAAAATAGAAAGGGAGAGAAATGAAGACTGAGCTGTGAAGCTAATGAGGAGCTAAAGCGGGAGGGAGAATCAAGAATAAAGAGAAGGAGTGAAAGTGGAACAAAATGTGCCATTTTCTCTTCATTTCTTTACTGTGCGAGCAGGGTATTATCTGTTGAATAGAAGACAGGCTGCTGTGCTTAAGGATGACAGTGACTACACAACAAAGTGAGCCTATCATGTCATTATCAGTCACTGGTTGTTAAAGGTAACCTAGAACACAGTTTTATTATTTATGGACATTTTCAACAAAAAGAAAAAAGCAAACAAACTGCTGAAACTCCAGAGAGAATTGCTGACATTTAACATCAATGGGGTGAAGCTTATCTAATGTGAAAAATGTTGTTGTTTGTTTGTTTCAGTTTTTCTGTGCCCTGGTATTCTGCGGGGAGTTTACCAAAGTGAGCATCTCTTTGAGTCGGATCACCAGTCTGGTGCGTGGTGCAAAGACCCACTGCAGGCCTCCGATAAGATTTACTATATGCCCTGGACACCTTACCGTACAGACACTCTGACAGAGTACTCGTCAAAAGAGGACTTCATAGCAGGCCGGCCAACGACCACGTACAAACTACCCCATCGGGTGGACGGGACGGGCTTCGTCGTCTACGATGGTGCGCTTTTCTTCAACAAAGAGCGCACTCGCAACATTGTGAAGTTTGACCTGCGTACGCGCATCAAAAGCGGCGAGGCCATAATCGCTAACGCCAACTACCACGACACGTCTCCGTACCGCTGGGGCGGCAAGTCGGACATTGACCTCGCCGTGGACGAAAACGGGCTGTGGGTGATCTATGCAACGGAGCAAAACAACGGGCGCATCGTGGTGAGCCAGCTGAACCCTTACACCCTGCGGATCGAGGGCTCCTGGGACACCAGCTACGACAAGCGCTCCGCCTCCAACGCCTTCATGATTTGCGGCGTCCTCTATGTGGTCAAAACGGTCTACGAAGACGATGACAATGAAGGGACGGGGAACAAGATTGACTATATGTACAACACTGATAAGAGCAAGGAGACCACCATCAACATACCCTTCCCGAATTCCTACCAGTACATCGCTGCCGTGGATTACAACCCAAGAGATAACCTTCTGTACGTGTGGAATAACTACCATGTGGTCAAATATTCACTGGACTTCGGGAATAATGGTGAGTCCAAGACTACTTTTCTTCAAGCAATTCCAGTTTTAGGCAGAAAACTTTGCCTTTTGGGGAAGCGCGACTTTAAACCTTCTATAAATCTAGCTTAGGGCTCAAGTGGTGATTTGCTTAAAACTTGGAGATTGGGCTTCAATTCCAAGATACTCAAAAAATGGGATTAAATGTCTTCTTGCGTGAAACTCAACATCAAGGGTTTGATTGGGGCGTGAAACCACCAAAGGTGTCCCGATAGCCGGTTTTGACTGCAGACCACACTTGTGTGTGTTTGGTCAACTGACCTGTTGTTGCTCCCCAAAGATTTGGAAAGGTAGTGAAGGTATTGGTTCCTATGATATATAATTTGCGGATCATAATACAATTCAAGAATTCAAAGATTGGGATTCAATTATGTACATAAGCTAAGCGTTTTAAGCACATTTCAGCTCCGTTCTCTAATGTGGTTCAGCCTCATGACAATTGTTCATGCCACAACAGCCGTTCCTCGCTTTCCATTAAAAGATTCTGACAAATCAGCCGTTGTTTCAACTCCTCAGAGTACCACAGACACAATTCATCTCTGTGTTTAATCTGCATCATAAATCTTTAACTGCATCCATTTGAGGAAACCTGGATAACCGCCCCAACTCTGCGGCTCGCTTTCAGCCGTGGTGGGCAGCGCAGCTTCCTCCTTGGTCGTTTTGCTCCGAATGGAAGGGCCCGGGCCCCTGGAGCCTGAAGGGCTATTTGCCCGGCGTAATTGCCTTTCAACACCTTTCTATGGAGTGGTGGAGGAAGTCTGGCTGTGTGTCTTATTAAATGATGTCTGAATTAGCGCATGCTCTTACATGCAGTTAGGAGGCCCAGTACAAGAAATTAGAGAAAGAGACAGCTCCAAACCCGGTTTCCACCGATCAGTGTTGCAGGCACGTGTGTGAGTTTGCGCGAAGCGCGACGCCTCTGCACAAAAAACGGGTATTTACAGCGAATAATGATCGGGACACACATGTGCTAATGCACTCGCTGGATGAGTTTGTGTTTCCTCATTTCATGAGTGTTTATTATGAGAGTGTGATCACTCTCATTATAGAGCCCGGCCTGTCTCGGGGGGCTCTGTAGAGAAGATCAATGAGGATTTCAATGTGGAGGATGACCTCCAGTGCACAGCAACAAGCCAGACTGCTGACCAGAGATAAATACATATAATCAATGCAACACTGTGTTCTTTTACTTTCCTCCTCACTCTACACTCCCTCAAGGAATAAATAACCTACCTGAAGCGCATGATTTTCCTATTCTTCAGAAAATAAGGCAACTGATCGATACTTTGAAGTTTGCTTTTGTTGTCTGTTGATACAATTTTTGCTCTATAAATTTCCTCGGAGAAAAGGAAACACTTAATATTTAGTTTTACTATAAACACACACTAAAGCCCTTTCTTTACCTTCTTTTTTTAAAGTTGTTTTGCTTGCTTTTGTCATATCATGGAACAGATAAAGGAAATGGGCTATTTGGAAGCTCACCCTGTTTTAGTTTTTTTCTGTTTTTTTTGTGTTTTTTTTGCCCATGTGAGCTTTTTAAGCCATAAAATGAGACAGGAAATGGGCCACGGACTATGAGAGAGACCAAGAAGCCGGCCAAGAGGACAGAGAGTAATTGGGCTACAACACAGACAGCGCATATTACTTAGTTGGAGCTATCTGGCTGGATAACAAAGACGGGCGCTCTGGAGAGGCAAAGTCGAAAGCGGTTGCTTTGTTCGGCTTCAAAAAAGGAGAAATATACACACAATCATTTTTTTTTTTAGTAACTCCCATTGCAACATTTTGGATAAAGTGTTCTAAAGGGATAACCCTGTGAAGAAATAATGAAGAGGGTTGTAAAAGTAGGGCCAAATCTTGCAGATTTGAAATGCCAGTGCTCTGGTATAGTTTATTCAAATGTTGCATACAATACTGTATAATGTGGACGTTAAGGAGCAGAACAAAAACTTGAGCAGCATTGCATGGCCCACAGGTGCTACCTTGCCTCGCCACCCCCCTCTTTGTCCCGCCCAGTTTTCTGTTGGTTTTATGTTGTGGTCATCTGGGGGTGATGAACAGGTCGATGTAACTTTTGGAAGAATCGGCAAAAGTGAATTTTTAGATTTCCTTGGCAACATAGGTTTTTTTGTAAACCACGCCCACACATCTAATATTTTCATATGCTACGTAATGTCATTTTATTCATCTTGAGCCAGGGATTCATGTATGAAAGTTTCATACTCGTAAAAAAAAAAAAAAAATGTGTGAGAAACATTATTGCCACTTTAGTCAGATAGCCACGCTGACGCCGTTCAAAATCTACAAACTTTATCGCCAACATTATTTTCTTAAGTAGCTTCTCGATGACGCTTGAGGCTAAATCGAAATCCCTAATAGGAGATTGTACACTACACCGGCTGTAGGGGGCGTCATTCACAATGTGAAAAAATGTCATTCTAACCTGGTACTCGGTTTTTCTAATTTTGGTGAGTTTGTGAGTTTGTGTCAGGGTTCCAATATTTTGCGTAAAATGGCCATAAAAAATGCAAGACAGATGTCACTTGTTTTATTATCCAGATTATTTTCTGCAGTTTTCATTTTTTTGTTTTTCCAAGGATCAGAAAGCTAAAAAAAAACACCACAGCGTTCCGACCTTTGCGTAAATTCCTGCAGAACGCGGGGGCAGGGGGCAGGGGGGGGTATGCTTTAATGCACATCATTATGTTTGTCAAATGCAGCATATCAGCACAAACACTTTACACCGGCTGTGAAGTGCTCGAGTGGAGGGGGTGACTGTTGGGGCTTGTTTTGCAGCTAAAGGATGTGGGCAGTTTGCAGACCATCAACCTTTTTTTTTTCTTTTTTTCAGAAGTAAACACAAACCCATTTGTTTGGCGGCCATATTTTTTCCTCCAAAAAAACGACTACTTTGTCAAACGGACAGATTTTCTAACAAGGCCAATAGAGAATATTCATAAGAAATGCAACAAACCTAAGTGAAGTCTGCCTTTCAAAATAAAAGCACCAAAAGTGGCTCTTCAAGCTAGTCATTTCTAGACACATTTCTCTGGATTTCCAAACACATTTATCAGGCTTTAGAAAAGTACTAAGTGGATGTCATCTGCACTGCACTTGTCACACATTTACATTCAGTCGGAGAGGCGCTTCATCCAACACCATGGATGTTTTGTAGGGTCATGTTGTTGCAAATGATATCGATGAGGATAGGAAGGGCAACACTGAAAATAAACTGCTACTGGGGGTGGGGTAGGGTGGGGGGGTCATGCTCTTTTTGAAATACAGTGTCTGATGTGGGACATTGTCTAGCTGCTGCATTTTCTCACATCTATTAAGCAGCGATGGCTAATGCATTGCTAAACATAACCTTTTGCGATGACGCCTAACCTTTTATTTAATTGTTCTGCTTTATTATGACTTTTTTTTTTTTTCGGTGGGGTTGCAATCGCACATTCTGACAGCGTCACCCGCCAGTGAACTTTCAGCTTAAAAGCATGCCTAGCATTTGTCATAGAGTGGTGTCAGCTGAGTGTCCTCTCTAGACGCAGAGCTCTGCCCTTTCAGCGGCCGCTTCTCGCCACTGAGTTCTCACTCTTAAGCGGCTTTTTTGTTCCCACTTTGATACAAATGCTCTAATCAGTGATAAAAATAATATATATGCAGATGGATCCCGGTATTAAAACAAATGTAGGAGCTGCCTTATCTTTCCTTTTCCTTCCTTTTCTGGGACAGAGTTTCTGCAGAGCGGCCGGAGTTCATTCGAAATTCATCCGAGTTGCAGGGAGGACCGTGAGCATGAAGCAACCCCCCCCCCCCCCTTCCCTGACTTATTTCATCTGCTCCTGATTTACAACAATTTCTTTAAAGAATTACTCAACAATGCCATTTTAAGAATACTTTTCTTTACTTTTGTCCTTCAACAACAAGAACCTGTTAAAAACACCTAAAAGCCGGATTTTCATCAGAGTGGGTCTTTCCAATTTCCACTGCTGACCTGGTAGGGCAAAAAGGTGATTTTATGTAAAGCACTTCTATGGTTACGTTCAGACCGCCCTCTGTAAAGCGCGTTCAAGTAACCACGACCGATGAAAAGTCTATGGTTATGCGTATTTCAAGGTTCCGTATCCGAAAATGCTTTGAAAGTAAAGGCAGGTGAAATTTCGACCAATTAGGGATTCTGGATTGGCAATGATCAAGGTATCGACAGTCCGGTTTACATACCATACATTCCGAATGCACTATTTTTTTTTATTGCAGAGGGACGAAAAGATCATGTACGTGCGTTTTAGTGCACTATATAGTGCGTTCACCATTTAGCAGTGCTGACTGAATCTGTGGTTCCAAAATCGAGTGCCCTCGAAATTTCCCAGAAGCCTTTGCGAAAAACCAGTCTGCACCGATGCACACTAGATCGGCGAATATAGACCACAATGCATTGCGTTTGAACTATTCTTGCAAAAAATGTATTCAAATGTTTGTTTTTAAACCATCAACGTTTTCATTTTCAGAACACGGTAGATTCACAAATAGTCGTCACAGAACGCTCATTTTAATTCGATTTTCACTTTGTGAAGTTGATGATGTCACATTTGCCGTTTAAAAAAAAAAACAAGAAAAAAAGTGAAGATAGTGTCCGAACTGCTTTTAAAATCACAGAGACTTCATTGAAAGCGATGGCTCGTACGCGCATTTCTGAGCCCCGTGTGAATGTAGCATAGCGGAAGAAAGATGTATGGCATAGCCTAATATAGTTAAAGAGGTTGATTTTGAGCAAAACGACTGAAAGATCACGAGAAAAAGGAAAGAAACCATCAAGCTAACAGATAATATTAAGGTTTATTCCCATGAATATATCACTCTGCGTGCAACAGTACAGGCTTATTTTTGAAATGTGTACTCTTTCTCCCTTGGCACTTAAAAGAAAAAAGCTGCTCCTCCATCTATTGTCTGTTTGCGTTTTGTTTAAGTCTCTTTTTTCTTTCCCCTCCTGTTTCTCACACAAAAACATTCACTCACAATGGCAGGAATCTCAGAGTTTCCTCTCTGCCTTCTCATACATCTTTCTCTTTAACTCCATGCTTTCAGTGCCCCCTCCCTCGCCTCTCCCCCCCCCTCCAATCTGCCCTCCTTCTGCGCTCCCGGTTTGTTCCCTCCACATCACACAGGGCTATTTCATCCAGCATCCTTTGATGCATATATTATAGATGCCTAGTGCATAAATGCCTATGTAAAGTCGGAGTCAAAGTCACTTGTCTCGGCATCGGCCCTTTTAATTCCAACCCCACAATCCCCCGAATGCTCGCTCATTCTGCGCTGTTTATGGAGCTGTTTCATCACGTCTTCTTACATGCATTTTATAGAGGCTTGCCCCTGCGCAGCGTGGCTCCAATGAAGCATTTGAATAATTTATTACCTCCAGTCTGCCTTGCCACACTTTAGAAAGTTTTTTCCCCCAACAAAGTCACAAAATTATTCATGTTATCTGCATTTTGGGGATGGGAGGGGCAAAGAGGGCTAAAACCAGGAGCAGACCAGCTTGTGCTTCCTGCATTTTAGATCCAGTTCCACTCCTTTTTTTTTTTTTTTTCCTAAAGAATTTCCTTAATCGTTCTTTCTTTTTCCCCCTAAAATTCTCAGATAGAACAGTCTTAGAAGACCTCCATTTAAATTCTTTGTACTCTCTTTATGTGCTCATTAAAATAAAGTAAATAAAACCTTGGATGAACTGCAGCACATGATGTATTACTCTGTCACAAATTATTAAATATAAACTACTCGGAGACGTGAAACAAGGAGCAGGAACAGCTAAGTAAACTTTCTGATTTTTAGTAGCTTGTAGCTTTCTTTTTTTTTTTTTTTTTTTGCAGCAATAAATATATATTTCATTATCACCCCCTCATGACGATGTGTTTTTACCCTCTCTTCTCTCAATACCTCAGTTCATTGAAGTCTGCAGGCATTTCAATGCTGGAGCATTTTAATCAGGCCATAACCGGGTTATGGCAGCAGCTTTTTTATTTTATTTTATTTTTTTTATTCTTTAGCTCTTATACCTTTAGGTCAGAAGTGTTCCAACTTTTTGCAAAAAGGGCTAGATTTGGTCAGGTGAAAATCTGAACTCTTCTGATAACATTAAGTCTGATTTTATAGAAATTCTAATGCAATGCATTTTGTTTTTCTACATAGAACAAAAATATACATTTTTCTCCAAATTACCAAAAATGTTGTATTTAAAGACCAGAAATAGATTCAAGAAAATACTTGTGTGGAAAAAACAAATGACACACGGCATTCTTTATTAAATCCTCACTCTAAAGTGCCCTATGTGAACAAAAAACAAAAAAAACTTATTTAAAGGTACAAACTACAGACACTTTGTTTTTTTTATTTCACAAAAAATGAAGAAAAATTGCCTCCAATGAACATGACTGCTGGCGGCTCTTCTTGTCAAATTTTATTTTTGATTTTTTGCTGTTGACATTTCAGAAATGAGCTGGAAGAATCCAGAACAGTGTGCGACAGGTTAACCCTTGTGCTATCTTGTGGGGTCCAGATGACCCCACTCCCAACGTTAACGTGTCTCCAAGGGTTAAAAATGGCTTATAACGGTATTTAGCCAACCACAATCATGGAATCACACACACATTTGTTGGACAGTGCTGAGCCGGTGGACGTTTGAATGCAGGACGCATTTGGCCCACTGGCCGGACTTTGGACTTTTAAACCTTCATCCCCGGAGTTTTAGGTCCAGCGCTAACATTCTTTGAATTATCACAACGCTTTGTTTACGTAATTCACGGAATTCGAACGGAAAAACAGCTCTGTGCCGAAATGCAAGAGCGTCTACGGAATGAACGTAAATCTGATTCTGAGTAAAGGACCTTTGCAGCACTATGCAACATTTCAGAGTTTTCTCTCACTAAATGACAATTTACCTTTTGGCGGTCTCACTGTTTCGTGGATTTTTTTAAGTGCAATCTTGCATGCTTTTTGTTTTCCCTCTTTATCTTGATTGGCTATAGATTATTGTCAATCAATCCCCAAACGCTATTCAGCTTTCCATATTTATTTACAATTTCAATCGTGGTCAGATCTAGGGCTGCACGATATGAAGAAAACTCGTGCTTTGTGATATTAGTGATCAATATTGCGATGACGATATCACTTGCGATACACGAACAAATAGCAAAAAAACGAAAAATATATTTTTCATTTCACTGCAACAGTTTCATTTAAATAAGAGTCAACATAACCCATATTGTACCCCAAATGACCCTCGTCTACATAGGAAGCAAACACCTAACATAAAAGGGCTCCATCTGATTGATTATCAATGTAAAAACGTCTATCCGATTGGTCAAAGGCATAAAGGGATTTATTTGATTTGTTAAATACTTAAAGCTGCCATAAGATTGTTTTAGCACATTTAAGGTTGGCATTTATTCCAATTGTTGCCATCTTTTGCGATATGAATATTGCACAGCTTCATATATCAATAAAGATAAATTTGCAATTTATTGTGCAGGCCTACAAAAGACCTGGACTTATTAGATGAAATCGCTGGATTTTTGCATCCAAAGTTCTCTAAAAATGGTAGCTTCTTTCGAAACCCCTTCATTCCATTATGTTGACACAGCTCGTCCACATTACCATCCTTCCCCTGCCATGCTTCCTAATTTATCTGAGTGTTTTCTTTATCATTATTATATATATATATATATATATATATATATATATATATATATATATATATATATATATATATATATATATATATATATATATATATATGATAAACTTTATTAATCCCAAAGGAAATTTCAAATGGCCAACTGCCTACACCTAAATAATGCAATCATTCCACAAATTAGAAAGTGTTCCTTTGAAAAAAGAATGATTCTTCTCTTTCAAACCTGTTGTTTGGACTACTGCATGATATTTAAATTACAAACAGATTCCACATATCTAATAACAATGTTAAAAAAGAATATTAATAAAGATAATAACCCTTTTTTCAGATAACTGTAGATGTTCTCCATATCATTAATTCCATTCATTTGCAGTACCAGTAATCATTTGTGGCAGAGGTTCAGGGTCTGATCTCCTCACAGCTCCTCCTCCTCCTACATCGCCTTTCAGCCACCAGCAAGAAAACTAGCTGTTCTGAACCAAAGTTTCTATGAAGAGCCTCATTTTTAAGACTTAACCTTATCTGAACGACTGAAGCAAAACAAGCTGTCTTTGCAAAATGTTTACACTTTCTCATTTAAATTCATCACTAAGGAGCAAAACTTTTTTTTATAACAACCTTAATGTTCACCTCATTTATCTAACAGCACTAATGTGTTTGTCAGTGTTACTTCTACCACCAAGAAAATAAAAATCTATGAAACATTGCTGTTGTATCATTATTTTTTTGTGGAATTTCTTAGCATTTAAAGTTATAAAAACGTCGCCTCACTCGTCAAACCTGAACGCAAACTATATTTTCTAGCCGTACTGACTATTTAGCATATCAGAAGGTGAAATCAACAACCCTAACATAAACCTAATGAAACAGTGGAGCTCCATTATGTTCCATGAACTGTCCGGATAAATAGAAATGACCTTTGCTGGCCGCTCTGTCTGCTCGGAGCAATTGAAAGGTTTACCTTTGACCTCTAAATGGTCCAAATCAGAGTTCCATTTCCCAAGGAACTCACCCATTTGAGTGTCTATTGTCCTAACCCCTCCACCCCCAAAACCCCCACCCGCTTACACCGCCTTCTTCCTCCGCTGTTACGAACCGCACGTCCAGACTGCTCGGCAGGAAGTGTGAACGCATTCATGTGGAAACCGTCTTTCACCGGATCGCTGATGGCAACAACCTTCGTGTTCTTTTTCTGCTCCGCCCCAATCCTATTTGTTTAAAGAATGTTATTATGTCGTGTCACAAAATAGACAGTTTATCTTCCGAAAAAGTCAAAATTCAAATGAAATTTTAGGATATCATTAATCTGTGCTGAAAAAATGTAATATCATGGGGTTCTTCTAGATAATCCAGAAAAAAAAAAAAAAAAAAATGTTTTTTTCTTTCTATATAGTTGGTTAACAAAAATAAATGGTAAATGGCGTATACTTGGAAAAGCGCTTTCCACCTTCCTTGAAGGCCCAAAGCGCTTTACAGCCACACACCCTCGACACTCGTGCGGGCACGGCAGGATTTGAACCTGCAATCTTCCGATCACCCGCCCTACCGCTGCACCACGGCCGCTCTGGAAGACTTTCACATGACTGAATTTCACGAAATTTCCCATCCTTTTGTGTTCCAGAATTACACTTTGTTTTTCTGCCATCTGAAGTCCAGATCACATCAAGAAACACACCATCAACCATAAAGGTCACACTGACCATTAAGAAAGAAAATTATTAATAAAGATCGTTACTTTTTAGAAATCAAAAGAAACACAATGAAAAAATGACACAAAATAGAAAGGAAACATTTCGTCAAAAAAAAAGTAACTTTTAGAAATCAAAATGAAATGTTGAAAAAATAAGAAACAAAACATCCTTCTGTGTCCTCCAACATCATCATCCAGTCTGTGATGTCCTATTGTACCAAACTTTTCCAGTTGCTTGTTTTGTTGAATTTTTTTAACATCTCATTTTGATTTCTGGAAATTATTTTTTTTTTTCATGTTTTGGTTTTTTTATTTTAAATTCCTGAAATGTTTTTTTTATCCCCACTTTTTTAATTGGTAATTGTTTTTTTTATTTTTTTACCTTTAAAATGTGTTTGTGTTTAATGTTGTGTTGATGCGATTTACACTTCAAGGCCACCTTCATTTTGACATTGAGGTACTTCCTTTTCTACCCGTGTTAGCCACTCCTATGTAATTTTACTCAATAATACATATAATCTAAACAAAACAAAACAAAAACTCTTCGTTTCAAAGCCACATTTGATCCAGAATTGTACTTTGGAAATAGATGTGCTGTAAAGGTTTTGGATTTTTTATCTTGACTGCTAACACTGAGATAGGAGCAACATTTAGGATTTTACTTTTAGAAAACCCAAAATAGCTGATACATGGGATATTTTTGTGGTTTTTCCGAGCCACAAGAATAAAGTAGGAAAACACACATCATCATTTTAGTCTCTTTTTTTTATTCTCAAAATGGTTTGTTCCAAAACTCCACATTTAGTTTGCTATTACAAAAGCAATAGACACATAAATATGGATAACAAAACGTTTTTCATCAAAACATGTTATTGTAGTGACTAAAACTTTGTTAACATCTCTTTGCTTTAGTGAATTTATTCCAAAGCATGACATCATTTTTTTCCTGCTCCATAGTATCAGTATATGAAGGGAAAGCTGCACCCTCACAGGTGGAGCAGCGGCTGCTCTGCTTGCAGTAAAGGGGGAATTCTTAATGAACAGAAAAAAGGAGGTTAATAGGATTGCTGCAGCAGTCAGGTAAACCTTTGCTCTCTAAATAAGGCTCAAACCCCACATGGGAGGGCATTTCTGTGACTTTGGCAAAAATAACACTCGGTAAGGTTTCCCCCCCCAGGAGGGGGGTGTCTTTTACTCTGATTCTGGGTGTCGTTACTTCCTGTTCCACAAGTTTTCCCTGAATATAAACATTATATATTTTTTAAATTTTGGATATTGACAATGTGACTCTTTTTTTTTTTTTTTTGTATTGATCACACTTTCAAGGACAATGCATATGAGAACCGGACCGAGCAGGTGTGACGTCTTTTACAGAAAACGACCTATTTTTGATTTTCCTACCAGTAGCGCGAAATGATGTTCTAACCATCCAAATGCCCTCCCTTATCAGTTAATCCTAGCTATATGAACGAACGCACCGTTTTGATGTCAGGTTGTTTGATGTCATCGTGCGGACGGAGAGATACTGTAGACAAGGATCGCCGCAGAGTTATGGCGGGTTGTGCAAGAAGTTAAGAAGTGAGCTAGCCTAAAGGTCCAGACCTAAGTGTAGCCCTTGCATAAATTGTATTAAACACACAATTAAAAGTAATCTAAAGTCACAAAAATGGCGGAAAAAAAATATAGTGACCACAAGATCGAAGGTAGCACATTGCATATGGGCGGTTCGCCAAAACTAAAAATGATGATGTCATTGGGGCCAGATGTCGTCAACAAGCAGTGATTGGACCAGATCTGTCTGACTCATCATTTCTTTGGCAACCACTTTACCCAATAAAGAGTGACCTAGTCGGAACTCCACCTCCCTTAACATTTAAAAGCGGGCCACACAAAATCTGTCAACCAAACGCTTGGAACGACAGACGTGAGACCACAAACTTTTATTGAAGCATCTGATTGGCCAGTTTATAGCTTGAGTAACTTGCCCTACCGAAAAAAATATAATGAAAAAAAATTAGGATCAGCAAGAAAATGTTAAAACAGAGGTACTTGTTTGACCTGTTGCCTTCTGGGAGGTGCCACTGAGACATCCGAACTGAAACAAACAAACTCATAAATAGCTTCTTTCACCAAGGCATTAACCATGCTAAACTCCAAAATGCACAGATAAAATCTGCCACGGCACATTACAATGTACATGTTTATATATGTGTATATGCATACATGCAACTCTTCCTTACCTACATGCTGTTTTTGCACATCTGACATGTTTATATCTGTACATATCACTCTGCACACAATTACGGACATTTTATATTCACACATTTTGCATATTTGCAAACTTCCATTTTACATCTTGTACATACTATACATATTGATAGTTTTTATATTCTACTTGTTAGATTTTGTCCTTGCAGTTTGAATGGTGATGGCTTCAATTTCATGGTCCAATTGGACAGTGACAATAAAAGCCTATCTTATCTCTTTTCTTATCAGAGCAAAAAAGGTTCTTCTGACCAATAGAATGACTGTTAATAGCTATGTATTTCTCAGTAGAAGTCTATAGGATATTGGCTTCTTGAAACCAGCAGGTACTTCCTGTTTTGAATTTGAGGTCCAGTTCTCATTATGCAGTCAATGATACTAGAGTATAGCGAGGGCTCCTCAGCAACATTTGGGAGTTTCCTGTGCTGGAGCTAGCATCCAAACTGCCTAAGATCCCATATGAACATACTCCCTCCACATCTAATTCTCCAAACTGTCACTGTGTTACACAACTTATCTCTACAATGCTACGCACAAATGCATTCTTTGACAGGTGAGCCTGCTCTCCCACCCTCTCTCATTTGTCTTCCCTAACTGCACCCGTCACCGCCTCCCCTCCACGACTCCCCATCCTCCCCCAAATAGATTACGACACTGCCGTTGCAGCAGGGACCGAACTTGTGCTTCAGATAAGCTGCTGCACCTGTTCTCCGCCTGCACTGTGTCCTTATCAATAGAACGGTCCCAGGCAGAACCTCTGCGTGCTTTTGGCCTCTGCACCAGGTCCCCTCTGCCAAACAGCAAACGCCGAATGAGGCAGACCTGGCCGGTACAATAGGGTGGAAAGGAAACCTGCCCCCCCCTCCCTTTTTCACAGGAAGTATACACAATCCTGAGAGTGGCAAGACAAAGTGACAACATGGCATTGTGTGTCTTTTTTTAAGTTTGTCTGTGAAATTCACAAACTGTGCATGAAAAAGACCAAGTTGATGAATGGCCACTAAGTTTGCAGTGAAAGGTTACAGTTTTTTAAAGCTCATAAATGACATTTTCCCAGATGAAGCCAAAGAATTAACGTAAATCTATTAAAACGGTCAAGGCTTTCAAAAATATGCTGATGATTGCTTATTAAACGAAGAACAAAAAAAAAAAGAAGCTATTTTGTCCTTTCAGTTTATTTCTTTGAACATGGGAACTTCCCTTGGTCTCAAAAAAAGGAGATCATCAAATGCCCCCAAAACCTCAACATCAGGATGACGTGATTGTGCAACTATGAGGCAAAGCCAGCAGGGCCGAGCAGCCGTGTGTCTGGATGCGAAACATTAGCCGTGGAAGAAGGGGATGTCTGGCAGCCATTTTAGAGGAGGCTCTATTAGTTGAGGCTGTTTCTTTTTTATCTTAAAGCATCACTTCTTTGAAGTGTTCCGTTCCGTCTTATCACCAGGCTTGAGCTGCTCGCCATGAGCTCCATGAGCGCGCGTCTGTTGAAGTGTTCGCGCCTGAGAAAAATAGGTCTGGAGAAGGGAGCGCGTCTGTGTGCACGCACTCTCCTGCCATAGGGATGGTGTGTTATCGCAGTATGCAGCCTTATTCACTGTGTGTGCATGGGTGTGTGTGCAACCTAGAAAGCTTTGCGCCCCCACCCCCTACTGAGACTATCATTTTGCTATTACCCCTATGGAAGCATCACTAAGATGGCTTGCGCATATATGTGCATGCAGGAACAATTATTATTCATTTATAAGCAATCTTGATGCATGACAGCTTTATTTTTATAGCAGCTTCCATATGCAGAGGGCATTTAAAGTGCTTTACAGAGATGTAGCGCTAAAACAAAGCATCATTATAGGGGAAATGGTTAAAGTGCTGCATTTTCTACAGAGGCACCAGAGAAGGGCAATGATGGGGAACATCTGAGCTCATCAGCTAGCTGATGGAATCATAGCAACTGAAAGAAGCTTCACCCTTTTTGGTTCTTATTCTATTCCGTCCGTTGTAGCAGAGCTTTATTGAGTTTATATACCGTCAGTAGATCTGATGGGTATTTGGTATCAGCAACATTAGACTAGTCCTGACATCATTGCCAGTGTCAAGACTTGAGATCAGTAGTGATGTAGTCAGTTCTCGTGGTTCTGATTAAAACTCAGGCAGCAGCATTCTGAAGGAGCTACAGCTTTCCAGCAGTCAGTTTTGGTAGAGCAGACATATCGGTGACCGTAGTACATCTTGCAGGCAATGAAGAGATGCTGCAAATCTCTGGGAAGGTGATAAAGTGGATTTAGTTGTGGCCTGAATGTGTGAGCCCATAAACCCAGAATTTGAATTTAGACTCGAGTCTAGAGCCTAATGGACAATAGTTCTTCTGGTGACAGAGCTACTAAAAGAGTGTCATCTGCATAACCGCGATGTGAAACATTCTTGGTTTGAAAGATCTGAGAGAACGTGTACTGATTGAACAAAATGGGTCCAAGAATTGAACCCTGAGGAACTCCACTTGGCTATGAGACTCCCTCAAGTTTCTGAGCGTCAATAGAAGTGACAGAATGTAGGATGAGATCTAAACAAACTATGGAGTGTACTTGATAACCCCACCCACTTCTCCACTCTATCAAGATGGGTTTTAGGATTTACAACATCAAAGGCTTCACTTAGATCAAGTAACAAAAACTTCTCCTTACCACTGCATTTAGCCTTCCAAATAGAAAGTTATAAAAAAAATTGCGTCTTCGAATTTGGACGTTACTCCCACTCGATGACGTCATCAATAGTTACCGGTCAGCTACGTTAGGGCAGACCTGCTAGCGCTCTGCAACATGTTTTTTATAACTTTAGAAAGGGCATGCTAAAACAAAAAGTCTTTTCTTACATTTAAGTGTAAACTTGTGTGCTTCAAAGCACACCCCACATAAAGAAAAGTGCTTCTTCTCCGCTTCTTCTTCTTCTCTGATTCGGCCTAAATTTTAGTCACAACTACTCTTATGTGTGGATATTAAATGTTTATCATTGAAAATATGCAAACCTGTACGAGGCGCGCATGGGGCCTGTAAGGAATATCAAGGTTGTAGACCTCTTGGTGAGCCCTTAGAGCAGGAGTGTCAAACTAATTTTCACCGAGGGCCACATCAACATAGTGGTTGTCCTCAAAGGGCCAGATATATCGTATACATGTAACTAAATGTAATGAAAAATAAATGTAACTACTCCTTAATGTTAAACAACCCGTTATTTATTTATTATAACCTTTTAAAGTGACAATTACAGTTGAATAGAAAACATATGTTTTCTTGTTACTCTAGCATAAATCCTTTTAAATTTGATTCTGTTGATTCGGTTAGGTTATATGGACATTGTTTAAGTCCTAATGTATAGTTACCCAATCCAATATTTCAAGTCTGATTCCCCCTAGATATGAATAAAAACACACCAATTTTTGTTTTTTATTTTAAGAAATTAAAAACTTTTATGCTCTCGCGGGCCACATAAAATGACAAGGCGGGCCGCATTTGGCCCGCGTGCCTTGAGTTTGACACATGTGCCGTATCGCGAAAATGCATGGTGTGAGCAACAGGTTGTAGCGAACACTTGTACCCCACTTAAGGGTAAGTAAAAGTGACACAAGAATTTTTCATTTTTTTCAATCCAACGAAATCTCCCGCTATGAGCCTGTTACTGCTGTGCACTAAGATCATATTTGATGTGGCCGTCCTACAGGCACTTACGTATCATGTTCACACCTCATGTCTGTGGCATTTGCACATTGTCAGTAAGGACCCAGTATTCGCACCCCACTAACATCTATAGTGTGGCGTCCGGGGCCATACGACAGCATCAACCCTACGACATAAGTGCATGCAACTTCCAGTAACCTTTCTAATATTTCACGAGACACCATGGCGGTCAAGAATACTGTAATACATACCCACCCTCCCCTTGAGACGTGGTCGCTACTTCCCACAACCCTCTGCTGTCCTGGACAACCCAAAAATGCACGGCACCTGTAAAGTCAACTGATGGTGTGATCAAATCAGCTATTTCAAAAAAAAGATTTCTTGGAAAACGAAATGACATTTAGATTATGATCTATAACATCTACACTCTACAAGAGGTTGGACAACTGCAGTTTTTAATCATTTTGGAAAAATACTTGATTAGATTAAAGTCAATAGTAGAGTATACACTCCATTGTAGTTCCTAGAAACATTTACCTCTATTCTAGTATCTCTTTCTCCTTTTTCTTCCATACCTACCTTGTTACCTTTTATATTTGCTGTTTTATGGTCTTTCATTTTTTACCAAATAGTAAGTCAACTAGACTATTGTGGGCAAAAAGGTACGAAACTTCACAAAAAAGAGTAACCTAGCAACACAGAGTTGTACGACGATACACACAAGCAGTCATTCATTGTCTGCAGGTGAGATGTGCTTAACATCCCAGTCTGATGGACAGAACCTGCATGGTTCCCTACAGTGTGGTGACAGATGACATCTTCAAGAGCTAGCTTACTGTCCGTCCAGTCGTCCCCTTCACCTCTGCCTACTTCCAGGTCAATACACTAGAAGACAACAGTTGGCAAAATCTTCTAGTCATTATTTGCATTCTTTAGCCCGTGGAAGATTTAGATGTATTGTTTCTGTGTTTTTTTTTTTCCATCTTCAACACACTTTTCATCTATCCTGGGTTAAAAGCTGAAAGCGAATCTTTATTTCTTGACTTACACTATCGATAAAAACAATATCTCACTACCGTGTCTCTTTAGGAGCCATAAATCTGCAACTTTCAGCCGCATCACACAAGCTTTGGAGAATAAAGTACTCCGATACTTTTAATGGTTTTATTGAATAGGCATATGATACGGAAATATATTTCAGTCTTTCTCACAGATAGGATGTGGTTCGAACCTTGAAAAAGGTTGTGTACATTCAGTTTTACTATCAAACTATTTCCTTTTACTATGCAATATTTAAAATTATAGCAGAAAAGTCTAATATACTGCAGCAGGACCTTGTTTTTTCAGGAAAGAAAGACATCACCAAGGCTATAAAACTATAGAAATTAGAGGACGTTTCTTTCAATGTTGTTGTTGTTTTACATAAAAACTCCAGGAAGGCAAAAGCAGTGAATGTGATAACTGATGTTTCCTCTAAAATGTATTTCGTCAAACTTGTCACTGAGAGTATAAACAGTGTATGAACCTCTTCCTGAGGTTTATGACAGTAAAAGCATAGCAAAGAGGCAAATGTTTGGGCTAACTGAAACTGTCAAAGCGGATTTACTCGAAGCTTCGTAAGTTTAAACACACAAAGCGGGGGTAGGGGGTAATGTCAGTTCCTGTGAGCATTACCTATTCCCTCCTCTTTATAAATGTTTTATAAACCTGTTATGTCATGTTCCTTTAGTGCCGTTGAGCTTTGAGTGATGCAATTGATGAATTCATCTTTGGCATGTTAAAGTACTGCAAAAAGATAAAAAATAAAAAAAAGGAATGGAAGGAAGTACAGTTAAAGACCCACTCTGGTGTTTTAACATGTTCTTGTGGCATGTTTCTGATAATGGAGGACAAGTGTAAAGAAAATTAAACTCAAAATTGGATTTCTGCGTATTTATTGAAAATGTTGTGAATCAAGAACACACAAAAAAAGCAGTTTGTAAAAAAGAGCGTAGGAAATACCCTGGGTGGGCCACAGGCTCACTGCTCGGCTCCATTCTGATGCATCCACTTGTAGACAGATCCATTTAAGTCTTTGTTTTCTTCGTCCGAGCTGGCCTCTGCCTCAAAACTGTCCGAGTGGATAGCTCCAATATCGCTTTTTTGTACCATTTTTGTAGTACCGCTAATGTTAGGTTGGCGGTGTGAGGGGCTGTAAGCTAGCAGAAGAGTGTAAACAGAGAACTCGCAGCAACGGGGAGGAGAAGGGGGACTAGGTTGCTCTGTGCTAATGGTCCCGCCCACAACGCAGAGGCACAATTAGGCACACTTAAAAGTCTTATTTTTTTCCAACAAATTACAGTGTGCCCTATATTCTGGAGTGCTTCATATGTGGATTAATTCAGGTTGTGGCTACTTATTTCAAAGTGACCCTGAGAGGTACACAACGCTCTGTCAAAATGTCTGTTTATTTTACAAATTGTAAGTAATGTTGGGTGTTATTGTGACTACTCTAAGTGGCTAATGTGTTGCGGTGTCACTGTTTTTTTTTATTTCTATGCTACTAACAAGGTTGAGAGTTAGCGTAGTCACAGTAACATTTGTTTTAGCGGTAATAGTGTGTCTTTTTAATATGTTACAAACAAGGTTGGGAGTTACGGGTAATGTAAATACACTAACGTGTTTAACGCTTAGCTGTGTCGGACTATTATTTTAACATATTCACGCAAATAATGTTGGGAGTTAGCGTAGTCACTGTAATGTTTGTTTTAGTGGTATCAGTTTGTTTTTTACATATTCTCAACTGGGCTAGGAGTTACAGATATCGTTAATATGCTAACATTGCAAATGTGTAGTGTTATTTTAATGTATGGCTAACAAGTTTGGGAGTAAGCTTAGTCACAGTATTGTTTGTTTTAGCTGTATCAGTCTGTTTTTTTTCTTCCACAAGTTGTGAACAAGGTTGGGAGTTACAGGTGTTGTGAAAACGCTAATGTTGTTGCTAACAAGTACCAAAGTTTCTATGAGCGCCGTTAATACAGTCTGACTGATGTACATGTACTTACTTATCTCTGACTATTTTGTCTCGCCTACAAATATCAGAAAATAGACCATTCATTGACGGTCCGCCTTATAATCCAGTGCGACCTATAGTGCTGAAAATCCGGTACTGCCGCTCTGCAGAAACTATGTCCTAGAAAACGACACTGCATACACATAATTAAAAGAAATCACTGGGAGATCTTCTGGGGGAGTCTTTGAGGAGAAGGATTGCCTTTTTTGGACTTAATATGAGTTTAATACAGATTATATCAATGGAAAAGATGTTGCAAAACAATGTCCTCAAAAAGACTTAAAAAAGGTCAGCAAAGAGGTGGTCTTCTGTCTGATGCTTTCAAGCTTTGTGTTACTTTAAAAGTAAGCTGCCAACCGCCTGTGTTCTCTGGCCTGTACTCAAATGACAGCAGGCATCAACCTCAGGCACAAACACACACATCATTACTTTGCTATTGTTGAGGCAGGACTCCTAATGGAGCTTCTCATTCGAAGCCCTGAGAGGCACGCCCCGCCTCTCTGCCTCATAGGTACACGCAGTCACACAAACAGCCAGATTGACAGGTAGTCCCCAGGCCGCTGCTGCCAAGCGTGATTGATGGCGATGTTCTGCGGAGAATGCGCGAGGCAGAGCAGTCGGGATGACGGGAGCGGTGCGCGGCTTAGGCAGAGAGAAACCCTCCGTCGAGTCTTGGCAGAGAACAGAACGGCGGAGATCTGACGCGGCTGTCTGTCATAACAGGCAGACGCTAGAAATCGTGGAGGGAGGTATGGTTTCTTTAATTGATCCGAAAAAACCCACAGCAACTGTCACTTTGAGCTCAAAGTAAGAAAAATGAACATCCACTCACAATATTAGACTTTTATAACATCCTTTTACACAGAGACTCACAGACCTTTCTGCAGAAAAAGTGAGAAAATAATACATTGAAATGCATGAGCAGGAGCATCCTTGAATAAGTAATCTCTAGGGATCTATCTTCTTCAGTCTAATATAGTCATTTAGCAACCTACAGTAAAGTTAAATCAAGTTTGATTAAAAAGCCAAATACAATAAATTTAGCATAAATTTACTCTAATGTAATTCACACACTCACAGTCTATTTTGTACAGCCACATGTAGTGAGCTGTCAGTTGGGTGCCCCTCTGACAGTATGCCATCTTGCCTAAAGCAGTCTTGAAGAAAAAAGCGAGGGCTTGTGCTTCACAGTCCGGCAAAGATTCTTCACATCAATAGTTTTAATATTGAAGCAAAATTTAAGCTGAAGTTAGCTCATTAAAAAAAAAAAAACAGGTATACATTAAGTCTTTGGCTTAATCTAAAAAAAATATGTGTTGCAAGCTAATCAATAAATAATCACTCTCCACACGTTAATTGGCTGTGTTAGATTAAACGTCAGCAAAAGTGCTTATAATGTTGAGAAATGGTTTTCAAAATTTATGAAGTACAAGGTTAAATGTGTCTAAATCCACTAGTAGACTTTGACTACACATGGGAGAGAGGATAAATATGACAGGGAGATGCATTAACAATAACGAGGCCATGACCATGTCTGTTTGAAGAGCTGCACTGGATGATTAACAACCAGGTTGTGATTTGCCAATTAACAGAGGCTTTGTAAACATTTGCTAAAAAGAAAACTGGATAGTGAAACATGAACACAGTCCTCCGAAAGGATCCGTCCAAAAACCCATTATGTAATGTAGGAAACAAACAGGACTAAGGTGTTCAACTATGTGATAGATTGTCACTAAGCCTTCGTCACAGCTGCCCCTATGGGTGGATACGGGCTGTCTGCGGGGCAAAACTGTATGGGGCATGCAGGGGGGATGCACAAAGTATCAAGGTTGCTCGGGGAGCCTGTAGAGCCGAAAATTGTCATGCACATTTTTTCTAGAGGCTTCCAGTGGGGGACGGGTTGTAGCAAGAACTTAAATAACACATGCAAGTGACATTTGCAAACGGTCAATAAGGGGCCAGTTCTCGCACTTTACTGTTGACTAGAGTGTAGCGTACAGGCACCTATTACTGCATAGAACTTACATTAGCCTAATAAATACTTCACGATACATTTACCACACGCATGACAATTGTTCTGATTTCACGATGGCCCTTGGGGTGGCCATTCAAGCCTCAATAGAGCTGCAGGATACACCTGCACTCCCCTGTCTACGACCCTCCATGGTTGACTACAGGTCAACCCCAGTAGTGAGTGACTAAAACTTTTGGTAGTTATTCGGTTAACAAATCAACGATTCACAGATCAAACCACGATTCTTATTATTTCATATTTTATCCTTGAACAGTTGTTACAAGTACGTCTGTTTAGAGGATGTAGGAAAATTAAAATGATAAACATTTAAACTTGATATTTATCATTTTAAACAATTTTTCACATTTTTTTTTTTGCTGTCAACTTCCGGGTTAACTTATGCATTAAACAAAACATAAAAGTAACTGTTGCTTTTAATCATTTTACAACAAATCCTAAAAATGTTTTTCTATCCTCAAAGTCTTGCTGACTGCTGTTACAGTGGATAGATAACAAGAAGATAGTAAATGAAGGCACAGCAACACCAAACAAAAATGATTAGAAAACACTCACAGTCCTTTATTCTAAACTGACAACACTGTTTCCAAAATAGATGCTTTAAAAATGACTTTTTTTTTCATCTGAACTGGAAATGCATTGAATGTTCATCTATATATTTGATGAACATCACACAATTGGTTGCAAGATTTTAACAATATTTTTAATTTCATATTCATCATTTTTTGATTCAGATTGGTGATTGTATCAAAAAGAAATCTGTTTTTAGAACTTATTCCGGGAAACTGAACTGTAGTCTCACTTTTTCAACTTCAAAAATAAACATTTTATAATTTTATTTTTAAAAAAGGGGAACCTTCACACTTTACTTTGAAGATTCATTTACTTCTGATCACAGTAGCACATTAGGTTTGTTTGGTTTTTATACAAAAAATCCAACACTACTTTTTAATAACAGAACGATAATTTATTTGCCTGAAGTGTAATTTTACTCTACTACATTTAAAAAGATTGCAAAAGAGCGATTTCCAACGTCACAACTATTCATCCTCAATATTCCGGGAACAGATCGTGAATATTCGAGTATACTTGTTACAGCCCTACAAGCTTGTACAATGTTTTGATAATTTACTTCAAAACAAACCTGACCTCTTCCATAGTGTGCGGCCCATTTCAAGTGCTGAGCTTAATATCGGTGGAGTGAAGCTTATTTTACAGCTTTTAGGCGACATTCCAGCGATGAGACCCACCCCACAACTCTATCTAAGTATTCAAGAATGAAGCAAGACGATGCCTGTCCGAAAGCATATGATTCATCCAACATGACCTCATGATGCAGGACAAGATTTCCAAGCACAGCTGCAAGTCTTTAACAAAATAGAGGGGGGGGGGGGGGGGTAAAGATGTTGCTTTGGGACCTCAATAGCTCTGCAAAAAGGGAACGTTTGCAAAATCGAATAAACTTTTGTTACAGTGTTGTCATAAAGACTATCCCGCACTTGATCCCCCGCTTTGATTGTGGATGAAATAGTTATTTCAAAAGTGTCCGTCAAAAGCCTCCATGTCTTGCATAATGTATGACTTCTCAACCTCATACAACCTTACTTTAGGTTGTGGCCTTCATGGGAGTCAAACATCTGTACTACATAACAATGAAAAGCACAAGGATTACTGATGAAATAAAGATATGACATTTAATAGATTACTGTATTTTCCCTACTATACAGTGTCCAAATTCCCATCCCTAACTAGAAAATACCTATATAATCCAGGACTATGTAGCCCCCTGGATTTTAAATGCAGTTTGGACACCATGCTCACTACTTCTTTTTTTCTAAGTGTAAATATGACTTCATCAATCTCACAAAGTCAAAATCTAATTGATATCTGCGTTTTATGAACATTTTATTTAAAGAATACATTAAAACACATTTTTGGGGAAATATTGTTCAGACGCAATGCATTGTGGTCTGTTATTACCAATCACACTGGTTTTTCACAGAAACGTCTGGGAAATTTCTAGGGCACTCGATTTAGGAATTTTAGATTGGGACATCATTACAAAATGGCGAACGCACTACATAGTGCACTACGTAGTGAGTAGTGAAGGAATTTGGACACAACCTTTTTTTTAAATTTTTTTTTACCAAAAAGTTGTAACAAGATCTGATTGATGTACTGACCTATTTTTGACTCTTTTGTTTCACTTAATACGCCATATATATGATATAAGTTTAAAAATAGACCATTCATTGATGGCCATCCTTATAATCTGGTGTGTGTGCCCCATAATGCAGAAAATATGGTAGCTAAAAGTACATCTTTGTACATGATGTGGAAATTCCATTTTTCTGTTTCATATTGGTATGCAAATTACAGATAGCTCTATAAAACAGTACATTGAAACGTTTAACAAATCTATTCAAGTTTATGGACTCAGTAAATAAGACTTCAAATCAGGTATATGAATTAATTTTTGTTTTGTTTTTCTCACGTATCAATCATTTCCAATAAAAGTATCTATCTATCTATGCTAATATTACACACAATGCGTTTCAATTATTAACACTAATGAACATTTTTTTTAATGAAAATGGAGAAAAACTAAATGGCCTGTAGTTATGGAAAATGTGAGTAATAGCCAGATGGTAAAAGGGGTATTTTGCATCGACAAAGATGCTTAACTCCTCATTCTTTGCACCTCTCTATCCATCCATTCTTTATATCTGTCACTCAAATAGGGTCACTGTGAATAATGGAGCCTTTTTACAATAAAATATTGACTATAGAAGAGCGTCAAAAGTGGCCTTTCTGCGTCATGTGATGTCATGATTAATGCATTACGCTAAAAGAATGTTGTTTTCTGTAAGATGTGATCATTTTACTCAATGAAATGAGTGGAAATCAGAATAAAAAGTCATTTGTTAGGACTCAAAAAGCAACACTTGCTCACTGTGGCGCTCTATTTTAAAATTTTTATGACTATGTCGTCAACTTACAGTTAAAAGTATCACTGGGGTCTGATATGAGACTTCAGTGACTAGCATTTGGAAGCCATCAGAAACATGAGCCACGAGCTGTCACAGCCGTTTACTGCTGGGAAAATGAATGTATACAAATGTGTTTGTGTCTGCTCTATATTATTTACTCCTGGAGGCCATTGCTTACATCGCCGGTGCTGTGTGTGTTTCTTTTCATGAGATCTTTTTGTACTCACATCTACTTTTTTTTCTACCATTTTTTTCTTTCCATAGACTTCCGACCGCCTCCCATCATCCCACCTAACCGGGGAGGAGGTCACACAGGCGGTGGGGGTTCCTCCTCTTCGTCGACTGGCCGAGGTACCACCACCCGTTCTCCTCCGTACTACACCACCCCCAGGCCCCTTCTTACCACTTCCCCCGGCCAGCGTTATCGGACGACCACCACTGTCCGCCAGCCCATCCTGGTTCCCGCTGGAGGCTCGGTGTCTGACAGTAACCAGATTCCGGACACCAACCAAAAAGCTGGGGGATCCCCTCCGGTGCTAATCCCCCCGGCAGTCCCACAGCCCCCTGCCCTTCCTCCCCAAGATTTCTGCAGTCCGAGGGTGACAGCCGATATTTCGTGGCCCCGGACACAACAAGGCCAGACGGCCAAGCAGCCATGCCCTGTGGGGACACTAGGTAAGAGGGCCAGCACTGCACAGGTGAACAGGGCTTATGTCTCAGGTTTTAATCCAAAAGTTCATTTGAAGAAGGCGCTTCCAAAGACAGTTTATGGTAGGTTAGGACGGGTCACCCAGTATGATTCGCTTGTTCTGCAGGAGTTGCTACCTACGTGTGCATGGCACATTTTGGTTACTGGGATCCTCAAGGCCCCGACCTCAGCAACTGTACCTCACCCTGGGTGAATCACATCATGCAGAAGGTAAGTTAAAGCCTCTACAAAGACTGACATATACTGGTGTGTCCATGTTTACTTGTAATGCACAACATTTTTGTAAGGGCTAATAATGACTTCATTTAGGCAATATTCATTTTGGTGATGAAAAGACAGTGTTTTTGCTTTTTATTTGGTATTTTATTAAAGTTTTCTCTAAAAACAGGACAATTGAAAGATAAATGATGATTAGAGAACCTTGAAGACACTGTTCTTCTAGACTTTAGACTTCTGTTGGGGCCTCAAGCGCTACAACTGTTACTGGGACAACCCTGGTCTTCCCCTTCCTTACTATTCTTACTCTTCTAGTAGGTCTTCTTGAGCTCTTTTCTGATGTTTGGGTCACTTGGCGATGTATATATCTCTCCACCACCGCGTCCTTATCTTGTGTTTGTCCAGTACTGCAATGTTTGGTTGGTCGGCCATCATGATTTGTTGTTTTTACCCCCACCACTTTTGGATGGTCTTTATAGCAGCTGGACAGCTCATTTGGCTGTGTGTAGGACTGGAGCATGGGAAGTGAGGGTTCCTTTCCCAAGGTGCATGATGAGCCTCATCCAGTGTGGGTCCTTGGGCAAGACCCTTTGCGCTACTGCCTAATTATGTAGCCACAAAGGAGCCCAAGTCCAGGTCCCCCTCTGTCAGTTCCCAGTCTGAATAAAATACAGGGTTGTGTCAGAAAGGGCATCTGTCATGAAAATCTCTGCCAAACCAACTGTGCAAATCAATGTAAGCTGATTTGCTGTGGCGGCCCCTGAAGGGATATGCTAAAAGGTGAACAACAACCATTGGATGGTCTGTATGACTTTGGAACTCCAAACTCATATTTCGCACAGATGTTTCTGAAGACTATTCATTGTACTTGTTTATGGCATTCTTTATCTGCCTTACCTCCAACAACCTTTCAACTTAATTTGTAATGTGCTGGATCTCAGTACAGCCTGGACACATTCCTGGTGTGGTTGATCCCAGCTTCCATTTATTCTGTATTCAAACGCAGTTCCCATGTGGCTCTGATCAGTGTTCCCATCACTTCTTTCAAATATTGTCAGTCTGTATCCTTCTGAAATTAATCTGTCATACTGTTTCAGCTTCTACCTTTATCCTTTTGTCTTGGCTTTTGTCACACTATCATTGCAACTGCCCGCACTGGACTTAGATTCATTGTATATATTCTCTTTGGGACCCTGCAATGATACTGGCAACCCATCCTCCATCTTGATCCAAAATGGATGGATATATGGATAATTCTCTCTTGGCTAGATGAAACCTTTAACATTGGAAATGTAGCAGGTGTCACCTAAATAGCGTACACTGAACATGAATCAGCTGACTCTGACGCGGAGAGAAGGGGCTTTGCGTATCAGCTTTGCAACAATATGCAGCACTTGATCAATGTAAACGTTAGTAAAGTTATACGACGGGTCGCTAAATGGCGAAAAGTCCTTTTTCTCCATGACAGAATCCGCTGATTTATGTCAGTTGTATAAGCAAGGCTGCTTTTCTCCAAAATCTGTTGAAATTGTGTTAATAACGTCAACAGTTGAAGAGTTACTGTTCTTGAAAGAATGTCAACACTGGAGCTAAAGCTCTGGTGTTAAATGGTTAGAACTCCGTGGTTTTGGATAACGACCAGGGTGCACCAGATTTAGTTAAACCAAGCTCCGTCAAAGTATATAATTGAGAAAGTCCTTTACAATTTTACATTATTACTCCTATTTTTTTCTTTGGCTTCATTTTTTTTTGTCTGTATTTGATCCTCTGTGCTCCATCTCTGTCCTTGCTCTTATTTATTAGCCGTAACGTCCTCTCTCCCTGTTCTTGATACTTTATGGCTCTAGTTTCTTTACCTTTACCTACCCTTCACTTCTCACCTCATCTGACATTAAAACAAAGCTTCCATCCATCTTTTTTTTTCTATCCTATGCTCTGTCCTTGTTTTTGCCTTACAGCTCCGCTCGGGAGAGACGGCGGCGATAGTGGCCAGGGAGCTGGCGGAGCAGACCAAGGGCCCTTTGCGGCCGGGTGACGTGCCGTCCACGGTCAGGGCCATGGCCCAGCTGGTTGAGCTGCTGGACGTTCAACTCCGAAACCTAACCCCTGGTGGCAAAGACAGCGCTGCTCGCAGCCTCACCAAGGTACTGCCCTCTTAGTGGAAAGATGTGCAGTGAAAATAATATTTTCTATGAAAGTAAATGAATCAGCTCACAACAAAAAGGAAACAGGAGAAACAAATCTAACGGTAGAGTATCTCTGAAATGAAATATAAACAACTTGGCTCGGTCCTTTTTTCCTTTAAGTCATTTTCAGAAGTTACAAAAAGTCTGTATGCAGAGTTTGATGAAGGCGCAGACGGAACATTCCAGATTTCCACATGATGTATTGTTGCATTTAGACATTTTCTCATCTTCATTTCTGTGGGGATCTTTGTAACAAGCTTTGCCTAACGTTAGAAGAGACAGATAGCTGCTTTTAGTCTTTGGCAGGGTCTCTCAACTCTTTACAAATCACAACCAAAATTCAATAATACCCCATCTCGGTTCTTCTCGTTTCAACCTACAGCACGGTCTTGGGACCGATTCTACATCATGAATCACATAATATAACTCGGCCATTTAGCTTCGTCTTTTAACATGATGCTGACAATCAGGCTGGAGTCCCTATTTGGGATTAGATTAACTATAACTCAAACAATCCCTTACCACAGCTACTTCAAATTGGTTTAACCGACTAATCTCCCTTAGGTGGAACAAATTGTAATTTTTCCATAGAATGCTGTTCTGGAACTTTTAAGAACGCTGGTTTGAATTAAGCTGTCAACCAATCAGGCTGACAAAGATCTATAAATTGAGCCAATCAGTTAGCATAAACCTCTGCTGTACAACTGCCAAAAGACGCATATTTATCCCATCTTAAAGCCGTGTCGGTGTCACACAGCCACTAAGTACATTTTGTGCATATTGCATGGATGAAAATTGGTGAATATTCAAGGAAAAAGTGAGAATAGTTGTGGTCTTGAAATTTTCACAGATGTATCACGAATGAACCACAGACGAATAAACCACACAAAGGACACGTAAATCAATGAAGAACATGAAGCGTGTGTGATTATCGTGCTGTGTGCATGCAATTTATTAGCGATTTATACAAAAATTACGTGATTTTTTTTAGCGTGACGTGTGTTGTACATGTGATATAAAGATCACACATTGGTGGTACAGTACATTTGCGAAAAGTTCGTTAGACATATGTGGACATATTTGGAAGGGTCATGGAAAGCCACAAATTTGCATCTGCATCTCGCAAAAAAATGCACAATTCCGTAAGATCTACTTAATAACTGTAAAAACTATGTAAATTACGCGTAAACTGCATGATACTCAACTGACATGGAAAATGCACAAAATGGATGTAGTGGCTGTGTGACACGGCCTTTAGCAGTAAAGTTTGAACCTCATGTCTTTTTTATGCTTTCATTTCTCCTTTCTAGCAGCATTTGAACCAACTATCACATACTTAAAAATTGTTTAGCTTAATTAAAGTAAAGTAATGCACTAATACTTGCAATCAACGCAGACAAATATAATGATTCAATGTCTGTTTTACTACTAAAGAAATGGACTAAAAATAAAAAATAGATTAAATTCTAATTGAGCAGGATGCTCACTAATTATGCTAATTATGCTAAGGAAAAATTAAATGCAACCAATCGCACATGAGTGCATTTGTAATTATTGCCATCAGTTCGCTTGACAGTAGATGCACAAAATAACTCAATATGGAAGAAAAAAGCAGGAAAGAGTAAAAAAACAGAAAAACAAAAATATGATTGCAATAGAAAGAATTCACCGGATATGCAGGTAAGGGAACCAACGATTTGTCCAGGCAAGCATAAAAGCAGCTTTTTCTTGTCTTTTATGTGCATTTGAATGTGTGGAATCTCTAATAACTGCCGCACTGTTTGAATTTGCAGCTTCAGAAGAGAGAAAGGTCCTGCAGGTTTTTCACACAGGTATCTGCTTCCTGGCTTGGGTAGATCACACCATAGTTGTCCATGTTTTTGCTTTTTTTTTTATTGTTTAACACCTCAGCATCTGGAAAGCGCGCTTGCAAATGTGTGTGATGACAACCGTCTGTGTAGAGTTGCAGCTCCACGCAGCGGTGATTGTCTTGTGATTTGGCAAACCCAATCCTTTGAGGAGGGCAGTCGCATAAGAGAACGGTGTTTGGCTCATTGACTCTATATAAGAATTGGACTGAGTGACCCCTCCCCCCTTTGTGTTCCAAAAAGGGAGTACCTGCTGGTTCCAAGAAACCAAAACCCCATAAACTTCTATGGAGAAATAAACAGCTATTACTTAGTCATATTCATATTTTTTAACATGTTCTTGCTAATCCTATTTTTTTTTCTGTAGTTCAAATTATTTATTATAAAATGACTAATCAGATCCCTCAATAGAATTATGTGGTCTCATGTTGAATTTTCAAAATGTTGAATAAGGCGGTAGGAGTGTGGACTTCCAACAAGCTTCCTCCTGATTGGTGAGAGTGGTTGCCATAGGAACAGTGATCTAGACCAATTTAGAGTCTATTTCTAGTTTTAAACATGGCGATGTCGGTATTACGACCAAAAAAGGCAAGTGAATTGACTTTACCTCGTTGGAACCGGGATTAAGCCGTATCGCCTCTGTGGATTCAGTTTTCGTATACAGATAATGGTTTGCCACCTTTGGGGTATCATAAAAACATTATCTTGGACCTATCGCTGGTTACCGACGATTTCTGGCTCTAAAATGGGGCATCCATATTCCGAAAAAATGGCGCCTGAATCGACTTCATCTTGTTGGAGATAGAAGTAAACTATCTTCTATGGGTGTCGTCAACCTCTGTCGGTCCATTACTGACGATTTTTGGCTCCAACATGGCAGCATCTGTACCCCCCCCTGATTTGATTTCATTTCATTGGAGCTGGAAGTAAGTCATTTTCTAGTAGTGATGTCACACTTGCTAGGTCCAGTTCTCATATACAGTCAATGATCTGGCATTTTTATTAGGTTGAATTTCTTTTACAAACAGCTGTTTCCAACACATGCTCTCCTCAAAGTCTTTGCTTTTTTCTTTTCTTTTGGATATTGCTGTTGCTGAAAAAAGAGCCTTCTTTTGAGGTTGAGTTATGTCTAACCTGTTTTTGTTGCCCAGAAAAATTACCAGCTTGTGGTTTTTAACTGTTAATATTCCTTTACGTGATGTTTTGTCTGCTTACACTGATGTTTGTTTGTGTCATAGCATGAGTTCACGCTGTTCGCTAATCTAGCGTGGCGCTGGGATTATGCTGGTCAGCTAAAATCACTGTTGAGAACATCAAAGGACCCCCGCCCCCTTTACCCGACATCCTCATTTATGTGCAGCACATAGACTGCAGCGTTTTCCCTTTCTGCACCCCCAAACCCGTGTGCACTCACACTAACGGGCACCCACGCGCATTCCTGATAGGATAGCTCTTTTTCTCCTGATGCAGGCTTTTCGCAGCCCCCCCCCCTCCGAAAAGTCTTAACGTCAGCACCAGTCAGCAATGTCACATCATAGAACACAGCTTAGAGACTGTATGCAAGCTGACACGCACACACTTCTTCACCCCACGCGTGCTCGACAAATATATAAATATACTTTCACCGATGATCTCGCGCTGTCATGTCAGCACGCTCGGGAGTTCGTGATCCCAACTAATGCCGGTCACACTGCTTGCCGGTTCAAATCCAAACCTTCCAGCTCGATCACAACTCCTGGAAGTAATCGATTATGTAATTAATCTTAGTTATATCCCAAAAAAAAAAAAAAGATAGCAACAGTCCATGACTGTGCCTGATAGAAATGTGCGTGATTAGGGACACCGAGGGTGGTGCCCTCTCCTCGTTAATTATCAACAGCACTAATTGTCAAGTGAAAAAGAGTGGGCAGGAGGTTTGGGTCCCTAATAGAGACAAAAAAAGTAATTGAATCCCCCCCTCCTTTTTTTTCTTTTCTTTTTTTTCTTCCATTTCTCTCTCCTTCCCACACTTCATCTCCCCTCCTCACTCACTTCATTTGGGGAACTTGGGACTCGTTTCATGTGTACCAAATTGGCAATTTATTCATGATGAAGTTGGTGGTGTGGAGAGGCTTTGATGCTTTAGGGTGCACTGATGGAAGGAGGCAGCATGCCAGGTAGATGGGGAAGGAGGGAAATTTAGAGAAACAGAATAAAACTGGGGGGGGGGGGGGGGTGAGATAGAAAGAAAAACAGTAATGGGGGCAGTGAGGAGACAGTGATGCTCAATGACAGTGTCTAATTTGCCCTCTGTATTTGGATGGCAGGTCAGGACGTGGCAATGTGTGAATTCAAAGCCTGATTTAGCTGCAAACTCATCTGTCCGAGACAAAAAAAAAGGGAAAAAAAGCTACCAACAAATGAAAGGTCGGCCCGCTCCTCCGACGCTTTCAGAGTAAGCTCGGCTAGGCGAGAACGGAAAAAAAACGGGGGGAAAAAAACTATTTTCTCCGCTCTTGCCTCTTTCCGCAAATCTAACACGCATAAGCGTGTGCCCGTGTTCCCCTCGTGCAGCTGGGAGTAGTAGCCCGACTCAGTTCCAGCCTGTCTTGCCATAGCTGTTTACGCTGGATTACCCCGACGCTTCAAAGCATTTCACTTCTGCCCCATTTACTGAAGTGTGTCTCCATGTGTGCAAAACTTAGACACAAATGCACTAATTTGCACACTCATTGTAACCCCCCTCCCCCTTATCTGTATTTGCAGTCTTTTTTTTGTGTGTGTGAACATCCCTTTAAAAAAACAAAAAACTTTAGCCTTAAGTGCTTCTACTTGTGAGGAAAAAAAAGTCACCCAGCTGTTCCACACATGCCCACACACACACCACCAATATTAGAAATGTGTGCAACTCAAAGAAATCACAACCCTTTCTCTTCCTTTACCTATCTCTTTCCTCTGCAGATGTAATCTCCACCAATTGAATTTCATTGAGAGAGAAAAAATGAAATTGAAAATGCAAGATAGTCAAAACTTCAATAAAAAAGCTGCGGGAAGTTTAATAAGGGTAGAAAAGCCGGGTTATCTGGAATCCGTCCTTGTGAGCATGTGTGAGCGGCTCCCACAGAGCAGAAAGCAGCGCTGCCGCCGCCGCCGCTCTAATATCTGCCTTGCTTACAGTACAGAACACCCCCTTTTGCCTCAGTCTCCTTTCTGTTGCCGGGGCTGCTACTGTAAAGCAAGTGGAGCAGAATGATGCACTACAATGCCTCTCCGAGCCCCTTGTACACACCCTCAACTACACACATGGGCGCTGAGGACACACAATGCCAACCCAGATAGAAGCACATATGCCTCGCAGTCTTGCTCAACATGTGCCATCCAACATTCATGGAAACTTGAGGCAGCAAGGCCTCATCGGCCGTGGAACGTCACAGGGAACCCATTTAGACAGAATAAAGTTATAAAATCAGATTTATTTAAAGTAAATGAATAAAGAAAAACACTTTTTTAAACTGGAAGTACATTTTTGACAATTGCTTAAGGGAAAAATATGAAGCGAGTTTCCATGTATTCTGCATAATTTTACCGGGTATAGGTCAACAGCAAGCATACAATGAAAATACAATAAAATTAGCTGGAGGGAACCTTAAAGCATAATTTAGAGGAAATGGAGACTCAGTAAACTAAACTAGAAAAGTCTGGTTCACCCTTTGCAGAGGAGGTGGCACAAAAACTCGACATACATACAAACAGAAGGTATTAATCGCAGAAAAAGTTGCTGCGGAGTAAAAGTCGCATATTAAAGAAGAAAAAATTGATTATATATATAAGTTGAGAGAAATGTATTTAACAAAATATGGGAGTAAAATCCGACATTTTATCTTGAAAGGCAAATCCTAATAACAGAAAAGATAAAAATGATAGACAGGATATCTGCCCGTTTCACTACCGTAACACATTGATGCTATTAGCTTAATGAAACATTGGAGGAATTTAGACCAACTTGGCTTAATTCATCCCTAACTGTAAAGTTTTTGATTTAAAAACAAAAAAAGGAACTTTTTTGTTATTAAACACAAAGTTTTATTTAAAAGAAAAGAAAAAAACTTTAAACTTGCAGTCTTGTCGTCCGGCTTTGGACTGATGCAGGTAGAGACCGATAAGTTGAGGCATGCGTGTGCATGCATCACATCCACTCCTGTTTGTTCTGTTTTTTGTTTTTTTTCCGAAGAAGTGAATTAATTAGTTTTTGTTTACATGTACCCCTCCCAAACTCATTCAATATGTATTCCTACTAATTAGCGGCTTGTGCTAAAAGAGGACATAACATTATCATATTAGGTTGTTGATTAAGCAGCAGTGTTCATGTGTGCTACATAAATGTGAACAACGCATGACCAAAATGAACAGTATTTCTCCTAATTCCAACACTTTGGGATTATTTTTGTTGTTGTTTTATTTTGTATTGATTGATGTAACACATCATTCCCCCTTCGGTCTTTCCTTGGAGTGACAAACTCCAGGAGGAAGTGAAGAATATGTGAACGGCAATAAACTCCAGTCCGTTTTCCCAGCCCCTGTTATTTCCCACTGGAGAGCCCTTTTGCTTGTGTAATGGCACCTGTGTCATTTATTTATTTTTTTGTTGCTTTCTCCCCTGAAAGATGTAGGGAAGATGAGCGAAGGATGGCATCGTGTCTGCATGAAAGGTGGCGCGCGGAGCAAAAGAAAAATACGGCGGCCGGGGGAGTTTGTGATGCGCGTGTTTGATAGCACCTGTATTCGTTTTTCCGCCTCTCTTGCTCCCAGTGGACGCCTGTCACCATGGACTCACTGGACTGTTTTATCCCTCTCCCATGGCTCTCCTCCTCCTCTTCTGCACCAGTTCTCTTTTCTCTCTGTCTCTTTTATCTCTCCACGGGCCTTCTGATACGTGTGTCGGCTGCGTGAGTTCGCGCACGCGCGTGTGCGAGCGTCAGCAGTGAGAAGAGAGTTGGAATTTTTAAAACATAGGGAAAGGATAGCTAAAACTCACCCACAGCACGCAAAGCAAACATTTATTTGTGAATTTTGTAAGGAGGGATTTAGATTTACAAAAGCTGGATTTTGGGCTGTATATGAAAACTGGACTGAGCGACCCCTCCTTCCCCATCTTCGAAACAGGAAACACCCGCTGGCTCCAAGAAGCTAAAATCCCATAGACTTACTCAGTCAATATACAGCTTTTTTTTTAGACTATCTGTTGTAGCACCCAAAGAAAAGAAAAAAGAAAAAAAGCATAACAAAGAAGAAAAGATCATATATAAGTTGCACTTTTGAAAGACATTTATTTAACAAAATACGGAAAACAATATTTTGAAAGGCAAATCATGAACATTAATTCTGATAACCATAAAGAACATGCTAGCAAGTCAACTAAACTCTTTAAATCACTAAATTCGTTTAATTCTTCCTCCTCTGTGCTGCTTTGGAGCAATTCCGCCAAATCCAGCGCCAGACTAAGCAGCTCTTCTTCTTTTACTTTGCTGTCAGCTGCAAATGCTGCAAACACACCGACAGTGCCCTCTAGTGGTTATTGGCATTTATTTAAAAAAAAATCACATATACAGTACAGACCAAAAGTTTGGACACACCTTCCCATTAATGAGAAGGTGTGTCCAAACTTTTGGTCTGTACTGTAAGTCACACCTGAATATAAGTCGCACCCCTGGCATAAATATTAAAAAAAACACGACCAAAACTTTAAAAAATATGGTACTTGTCAAAATAACTTTTTTTTATATATACATTCTTGCTAATCCTATTTGTTTCATGATATTTGTTCTGTAGGGCAAGTCATTCAAGTTATAAAAGGGCCAATCAGATGCCTCCTAAAAGTATGAGGTCATTATGTTGAACATTCAAAAGAAACATTTGCTTGACAGATTCTTTCAAGCTCGATTTCAAGTGGTAGGGGTGTGGCGTTCCAATAAGCTCATTCCTGATTGGTGAGAGTTGTTGTTATAGACATGAGGATCCAGACTGAGTCGGACTTATCGCTGCTTATTGAGGATTTTTGGCACCAACATGGCGGCACAAGCCGGAAATAAGTCATTTTCCGTGGGTGATGTCATTCACATGGTTCAATATTCGTATACAGGTAATAGTTCAACTCTTAAAGAGAATAAAGTTTTTGGTGTTTTTAACGTGTTTTTGACGCACTTTTCTCAAGACTGGAGGACATATATTGTAAACATTTAGCTCAAAGTTGCATTTCTGAGTTTTTTTTCCGACGAAAAAGTTGCATCTTAAAAATGGAAGAACATGTGACGTATAAAACACATCACAAGTTGCATTTCGGCATCAGCCCTCAATTAACAACTTACTACTACAATTGGCAAATTTCTAATGAACTACTGCCGCTCTGCAGAAACTATGTCCTAGAAAAAAACACGGGTTTTTTGATTTGGACTAAAAACTTTAAAAGATATTGGGGAACGCTTTGAAAATAGATCAACAGATGATCAAAGTGAGACTTAAAAAAACATATAAGGAAATGTGCACTAAAACTTGGCTTTGTCTTATAGAAAAACATCCCCCACAGTGCCAAAAGCAAACACCCTTTCAATTTATTTCTGTAATTTCTTTTGAGGAGGATTTAGATTTACAGCACAGCTGGAGTTTTGGACCAAGCAAGCATTATCTGATGAAATTCAAATTTTTTCTCACACCCTCAAGCACAAGTTTCCCAACTTGAAGATAAGACAGCCGCTTTAAAAAAAAAAAAAGAGAGAGAAAAGCTGAACCAGGTTTTGGGGTTTCAACACACAGTGATTGCAATCAACTAATCAGCTTAGCTTAATTTTTCAGAACTGCTCTGAGGTTTTTTTTTGCCTATCCTCAAAGAAAAGTATATTAGGCATTTGAATGTACTGTTTCATATAATATATGTCGATGCCTTGTTTTTGCTTTTGTTGTGTCTGCATGGGAATGTCGCATTTGCATGGCTGGCATCTTGTTGTCTTGATTGCCACGATTTATCAACGTGATAAATGAAGAAGCCACCGCATTCTCACTGTTGCATCCCACTGACTTCTGTCCTCAGTTGTTAGTGCGCTGCAACGCTGCTCATACTCTGAATAGATTTACATTCATTTTCATGCTATTGACTGAAAGTCACAAAAAAAAGTCTTTGCTTTTTGCTTTTAGTTGCAACATGTAACCTTAAGTGTCTCTGTTGCTGCCCCAGGCAATGGTCGAAACGGTAAATAATTTGCTGCATCCACGAGCCCAGACGGCGTGGAGGGAGCTGCCCACCAGCGAGCAGCTGCACTCAGCTACTATGCTCCTCGACACGGTGGAAACGGGAGCTTTTATGTTGGCTGACAACCTCCTGAAGACTGACACTGTGCAAGAGACAACAGAATATATCCGTGAGTACTTTTCTTTCTTCCTTTTTTTATTTTTTTTTTTCCACCGACTCTCAGTTGGGCCCTGCAGCCGAGGTGCATTCGAGCACAGCACTTAACTTTCATTTGCTAAAGTGAATTCGAGCAGTGACCTGCGGCTGCACTGCCATTTAACAGGTGTCCATCCGGTATAGGAAAGCAGACACATTCAGTTTTTTTTTTATTTTTGCTGTGCAAGACTTTCGTAAGTTTAGAGCTGTAGTGGAGGATGCACCAGCATTTCACTGTCCTCAGGACCTGGCAAAGGACTGCATACAGTATAAGCACAGTACTACTCTAATGCACAGGTAAGGAATTGACCAAACAGGCATGTTCTTGAAATGTCAAAACATGGGAGCAATCTGGGAAAATTCACACTGGTTAAATAGAATCTGTGTTATAGCCACCGCTACAAGGCTCAACAGCTGTTTTTTTCTTTATTCACTTCATCAATATAAAGTAAAAATAAGCAAAGTAGTATTTATGAAGATTGTTTTTCTCAATGTTTGAAGAATACATAAATGGGGTTTATAACATTTGGGTGTGTCTGTGGACAGGCCCCGCCCTTATAGACTTGTATTACATCTGAACCTCACTGTAATGATTATAACCATCCAGCAACTTGTTGCTTTATGCTGCTTCATGGTTTTACCCCCCCCCCCCCCCCCCTTCTATAATCACCCTCCTGTACCCCCCTCTGTCTAACATACCTCTCACTTCTTCCCTTCTTTCCTTTTCTGTCCGGTCCAACACAAAAGATTTTCAAATATGATTAAAATGAATAAAGTTTGGCCTCGATTACAAAAGGGGTTTAATCAGACATAACTCTGGTTTGTCAGAAGATTCAAAACCCCTGTTGTTAAAGTAAAATATGTCCAACACAAGAGGCCTTCAGCTCTCATCTGCTTGCCCAGCTGTTGGACAGGACAAGTAAAAAGTCAAACAAACAAAAAAACATTATTCCGGGTTCTAAGTTACGCAAGTTTTTATGACCATTTCCGGCCATTAACTTTGCATTGCAAGTTCAACCATTGGTAGATTTTTTTGACCAACCAGAGCCTCGGATTTGGTAGTGACCAATGGTAGAGACTCGCCATACGTAAGAGATGGAAGTACCGCTGGAAGCAACCAACATCATTACGCAGCAACTGGAGCAGATGGTGAAACTCACTAAACTCACAGTGTAGCTGGTTTATCTTACCAAATTGTGAAATTTGCACCACTTCCACATTACACACCAAGCATCTTCCAGCTGAAGGTGGGGGACATGAGTTAGTAAACAGTTGAAAAGGAAAAGAGGAAGCCCCTCCCTCGTCTAACGCCCGGTGTTAACATAGATTTAAGGAACCTGCTTAACTCTTTAAAACCGGAGATGTTGCTGACACCACTGATCACAACCTTTTTGACCTACCATAACTCTTTGACCATTTACGCCATCAACATGAGTCAGCTGATTCAAACACAGAGAAAAGGGATTTTTCATAACGACTTTGCCCTGATATACAACAGTAATTAGTAAATTACTAATGTAAAGTGTTCCGTAACGGTGCAAAGCCACTATTCTCTATAACAGAGTCTGCAGATTCACGTTAATTGTGTAACAATATATCACTTTACCATGTTGTATTTCGGCACAAGGCTGTTTTTGTTTTCTCCGCTTCCGAATCTGCTGGAAATATGATAATTGTGTAAACAGGTGAAGAGTTAAAAGAATGTCAACAATGAAGCCAAAGCTCCGTTGTTAAAGGATTAATGCAAACATTACTTGAGAAAGCCAACCTGTTGGCTTAAGTATGTATAAACTCCATCCTGTTTTTCCAATATACATACAGTAATGGCAATACTCTTCCTTCCTGTTCAAAGCTGGTTGCAATTCAAAGGTAACATTCAGCAGGTGACCACTGGGTTAGTTCTGCAAGAAAGTAAGTCCCTTTTTACTATAGTACTAAAGAGTTCAGCTTTTGTGCCTACAGCTTAGTTCTAAAACCCTTTTCTGTTCTCTGTGGTTGGATTTAGTCATTGACATGTTTAGACAGGAATGAACATCTCTCACGTCAAGTTCTGAGTGGTAAAAATCAAGCCTGAAGTGGGACAGACATGTTGACTGGAGTTTATTTATCTCGGAAATGCTCCAAAAATAGATGATTGAGTGGGAACAACAGAGATGACAGTTTTGTGGACTACACTCATGGGTCCACCCACCTGCCAATAAACAATTAACATCAAAATGACAGATTGGGAAGAAGAAAATCACCCCCCAGAGCTGCCATTAATAGAAGTTAAAGCAAAGTTTTTGATACCAGCCTGTAAAGGATTTATTTCGAGTGTAAAGTTGGACTTTTAAAATATTTCTCTTTTGAAACCAGCTTCCAGCGGTCATTGGAGGAACTTCATTATGTAGTTTTTTTATTTTATTTAATTATTTAAAAACAATAGTGGCTCAAATAAAGACATGTTATATGCATGCATGTTTTTGTTTTGCCATATATGTCATATTTGGCCAAAAACTGTTAAACCACAGAGCCGAAAAAGTGGTTTGTAAATTGAGATGATACAAACCAGTGGGTTATGTCAATGCACAATCAGTCCAAATAATTTAGTCCTAAATTATAGTTAAATGAAATATGTATGTATTTATATATAAAAAAAAAAAACGCCCCTCTCACCCTCCGCGGGTGGTTTCTCCTCCAAGCTCGGGTCCTCTACCAGAGGCCTGGGAGCTTGAGGGTCCTGCGCAGTATCTTAGCTGTTCCTAGCACTGTGCTTTTCTGGACTGAGAGGTCTGATGTCTTTCCAGGTATCTGTTGTAGCCACTCCTCCAGCTTAGGGGTTACTGCCCCGAGTGCTCCAATTACCACAGGCACCACTGTCACCTTCACTTTCCAGGCTTTCTCCAGTTCTTCTCTGAGTCCCTGGTATTTCTCCAGTTTCTCATGTTCCTTCTTCCTGATGTTTCCATCGCTTGGCACTGCCACATCCACCACAACGGCTTTCCTCTGTTCTTTATCCACCACTACAATGTCTGGTTGGTTTGCCATTACCATCCTATCAGTCTGGATCTGGAAGTCCCACAGGATCTTTGCCCTTTCATTCTCTACCACCTTCGGAGGTGTTTCCCATTTTGACCTTGGGGTTTCCAGTTCATATTCTGCACACATGTTCCTGTATATTATTCCAGCCACTTGATTGTGGCGCTCCATGTATGCTTTACCTGCCAGCATCTTACACCCTGCAGTTATGTGCTGGATTGTTTCAGGGGCCTCTTTGCACAGCCTACACCTTGGGTCTTGTCTGGTGTGGTAGATCTGAGCCTTTATCGCTCTGGTGCTCAGGGCTTGTTCCTGAGCTGCCAGGATGAGCGCTTCAGTACTGTCCTGTAGGCCAGCCCTTTTTTAGCCATTGGTAGGACTTCTTGATATCAGCCACTTCAGTTATGGTCCGGTGGTACATCCCATGCAGGGGTTTGTCCTCCCATGAGGATCTGTCCTCCAGCACTGTGTCCTCTGCTCTCCATTGCCTGAGACATTCACTGAGCACACTGTCATTTGGGGCCTTGAGCTTGATGTACTCATGCATCTTGGATGTTTCATCCTGGATAGTGGCTTCTACACTCACTAGTCCTCGGCCTCCTTCCTTGCGGCTAGCATACAGTCTCAGTGTGCTGGATTTGGGATGGAACCCTCCATGCATGGTGAGGAGCTTTCGTGTTTTAACATCCGTGGTCTGTATCTCTTCCTTTGGCCATCTTATTATTCCTGCAGGGTATCTGATAACTGGCAGTGCGTAGCTGTTTATTGCCCAGGTCTTATTTTTGCCATTGAGCTGGCTTCTCAGGACTTGCCTTACTCGTTGGAGGTATTTAGTTGTTGCAGCTTTCCTTGTTGCCTGCTCCAGGTTGCCATTTGCCTGGGGAATTCCAAGGTACTTGTAACTGTCCTCGATGTCTGTTATTGTTCCTTCTGGGAGTGAGACCCCTCCTGTGTGGACTACCTTGCCTCTCTTTGTCACCATCCGGCTGCATTTCTCGAGCCCGAATGACATCCCAATGTCAGTACTGTAGATCCTGGTGGTGTGGATCAGGGAGTTAATGTCACGCTCGCTCTTAGCATATAGCTTGATGTCATCCATGTAGAGGAGGTGACTGATGTTGGCCCCATTTCTGAGTCGGTATCCATAGCCAGTCTTGTTGATTATTTGGCTGAGGAGGTTCAGACCTATGCAGAACAGCAGTGGGGACAGAGCATCGCCTTGGTATATCCCACATTTGATGGACACTTGTGCAAGTGGTTTCCCATTGGCTTCAAGGGTGGTTTTCCACGGCTTCATTGAGTTTCCTATGAAGGCTCTTAGAGTCCTGTTGATGTTGTACAGCTCCAAGCATTCAGTGATCCATGTGTGTGGCATTGAGTCATAGGCCTTCTTGTAATCAATCCAGGCTGTGCACAGGTTGGTGTGTCGTGACTTGCAGTCTTGGGCGGCTGTTCTGTCGACCAGGAGTTGGTGTTTGGCTCCTCTGGAGTCTCTACCAATGCCCTTCTCTACCAATGCCCTTCATATATATATATATATATATATATATATATATATATATATATATATATATATATATATATATATATATATATATATATATATATATATATATGCTATACAATATTCTTGCCATACTTTCCTTCAAATAAAATTAACCTTTATTAATGTAGCACTTGTCATACATGCTGACACAAGTAAATAATCAATTATAAATCTAATAATTAAAAAATTGAGCTTCAAAATAAAAAATAATTATCTTTAAATAGATCTTCAGAAAAAAAGACTTCTAATCCTCAACTTCAGTGATTTGTTTTATTTTATTTTATTTTAATCTGTTTTACTGTGCCTCTATTTTGAATTTTGAACGCAACTGCACTAAGACGTTTTCATTAAATGGTGTGGCAAAGCCTAAAAGACTTTACCAGACTTTACCAGAACGTGTTTTAGAATGCTTATAATTCCTAGCTCCTATAGTCATTTACATGCTCCATGCTAAAAGATAAAAAATCCTGTTTTCCCACATTTTCATCATCCCAGCACCTCCTCATTGCGATGATGAGGCGATGAGAAGCTGCAATGGACGATTTTTAGCTCCTGTTTCTGCTCATATGATCCACATCTACAGCATATTTTCCCTAATTCTGGTACATGTTTATGGTTTGCCAATCTATCTAATCAGCAGGAATATGAATGATATTTCAAGATGAGTTTATTGAGTAACAAAGGGAAAAAAAAGGTTTTTAAATGAACTGTTTCAATTGGTTCACATTAAGTGTTTTGTGTTGGAGATAATGGCTCCCTTTGTGTGGAATTAAAGCTTTGTATAATTACAGTGGCCTTTTACCTGCTTAAAGTATAGTCATACAAAAGGAAGAGGGAGATCTTTTTATGGGTTTGCCTGTTATTATTTAACGTTAATATGCAAAGAAGCTGGATGGAGGTCACTGGAAGGTCCTTTAACTGCGATTTAGAAAAAAAAAAAAAAAATTTGAAATTTTGCCGCCTAAACTGCTGAAATGTCTTTGAGTCATTTTTCACCCTGCCCTACCAGAAAACTGGATGCACGTACGTTCCGCTTAGTCATCCTGCAGTGTTCTCCGTTTGATATGAAATCTAAAAAAATTAGTCTCATATGTTCCCCACTTTACGTAAGCGTGGTTGTGTGCCGCTTCTATGACAGACGAGGAGTCGCAAAGGGGGAGAGAAGAGACAGGAAGATAAGGAAAAAAAGCTGGCTGAGTGCATGCTGGATGGCTGATGGTGGCAGCAGAATGTCAAATGGTGCTCTGAGGGGTTTTCTTTTCCTCACTTTCACATCAGTAAGCAGAGAAATGACTGCTGCTTAGGTCACACGGCGTGACGATTACATTACTGTAGTTTTCCCCGTCAGAGAGAAGAAAAACTACAGAGAAGGAAAAAAAATCCTGTCCCAAATATCTTCATCATATTTTTCTGGATGAAACCTAAACTGAAACAGCTGACATCCTACACAACTTACGTAATATCTGGCTTCAATCTCCTCCTTTTTATGTTTTTTTTTTATTTTTCCTGCATGAAATACATAAATATGGTTACATAAATGGAGACGGAGGCTCCAACATCTCTAAGGGGAACTTAAAATAGCAAGTTTTTATTTTATTTTCCCCCCTAAATTTGTCTTCTTCTTTTTGTGCCGTTAATCTTCCCTCCCAGCTAAATCCAGTGATCCACCGCGATTATGTCTCGCTCGTATTCATCCCTACACCATCTCTTTTTATTTCTCCCCAGATGTATATATCTTTCTTTTTTTCTTCTTTCTAATTCTCCACTGTTTTTTTTTTCCTTTTAAACACCCTCTTTTTCCCCTCCGGCGAGTCTTTCGATGAGTGACAAGGATTAATTATTAGCGATGGAGAGATGCTATTATTGCGTTAGAATGTGTGCGTGAGACAATGAGGCAGAGTACAATGCGGATGACGAAAAAGTGTTATTATTAGAAGCAAAACAGTGATTGAGAAAGGATAAGACGGCGGTTAACAGTGCGCTTGTGTGGTGACAGTAATGAACGAGTGTCTGTCTAGGAGGAGAATCGTCACTAACATGTTTTAACAAGATTAGCCTCAGTGTGTCTTGATACCACCCAGATCTTCAGGATTGGGTCTGCAACTTATTGACTGTATGTGAGAAATGAGCTGAGTGGCCCCTCCCCCTTTGCGTTCCAAACAGGAAGTACCCGTTGGCTCCAAAGGCCAAAATCCCATAGACTTCTATTGAGAAATGAACAGCTATTACTCAGTCATTGCTACGTGTTCTTGCTAATCCTAATTTATATTCATTATACTCTTTTTGTAGTATTGGCCAATCAAGTTATAGGATGACCAATTGGAAGCCTTAATAAAAGTATGTTGTGTTCCATGGAACATTTGAAGCATTAGTTTGACAGATTTTGTGCTGACCACATTCAAGTGTTGGAGGTGTGGGCTTCCATTAAGCTCACTCCTGATTGGCAAAAGTGGAGGCCAGAGTAACAATGACTCCGACAGATTCCAACCAATCACTGCTCACTGACGACACCTGGCTCCAACATGGTGGCATCTGTATCCCGGAATAAAATGATAACTACATTTTGTTGGAGCTGGGAGCAAGTCATTTTCTAGACATAAAAACAACCACTTGGACCAATCATTGCCTAATAACATTTCTGGTTTCAACATGGCAGGGTCCATATTGCATACAAAATGGCGACTGAATTTATTTTGCTTTGTTGGAGACGGAAGTAATCCATTTTCTTTGGATTCTCGATCCAGTTCTCATATACAGTCAATGGCTGGCCCCCACTTCAAATGTTTGAAACGTCTGATAGATAGATTGTGTGTAGACTGCTTTCAAGTGGTGGGGTTGTGGAATTCCAACAAGCTCACTCCTGAGTGGCAAACGTAGTTGATATAGAAACGTTGATTCTGACCGAATCGGACCAATCACAGTTTTTACGGATGACGTTACATCTATGGGTGATGTTGCTCTCACTCGGTCCAGGTCTCATATACAATCAATGGATGCTCCCCACGTCAAATGTTCAAGATGTTTGACTGACAGATTTTGTATCCTTTGTGATAGCAGTACCAAGGCTTTCAAGTGGTAGAGGTGTGGACTTCCAACTAGCTCACTCTTGATTGGCAAAAGTGGTCGCTAAAGAAATTATGTCTCAGGGCGACTTGGACCAATCACTGCTTACGTTTAATGTCTGACTTCAACCTGGTGGCGTCTTTATCACAGAAAATTGGCGACTGATTTTACTTTATTTCATTAGCGCTGGAAGTAAGTCCTTTTCTATGGGTGACATCACACTCACTCGGTCCAGTTCTCAATGGTACACCTCCCTTGAATGTTTAGCTTTGCTGTTCTGAACACTTGACCAGAGTTTTTCTTTCTGTCTTTCTTTCTTTCCTCCAGTTGGTGTGCATCACTGTCTGTGTTTACGTCTCGCCTCTGCGGCCTCTCCGCTTCTCGGCAGCAGTTTCCCGCTTTTGGGCCCCCATATATTAAACTCAGTGAAAGACCATAGTCTCATTTCCATCTGTCTCCACTCCAGCCCTCTCTCTTCTCAACGCATCTGCTCAGTTTCTCCTCTCATCCATTCTGCTCTCTGACAGCCCTCCATTTTCAATCTCTTCCTTCTCCTCCCTTGACCTCTTCAACTTCCTCTCCTTTCCACCTCAACCGATTTTTAGTTTTTTTGTTCTCCCCTCTGCACGCACTCTCGCTTTTGTTGCAGATGCGACTGACTTGTTCATGTGATTGTCGAGCTGCTTCAACATGAAAGCAGCAGCCTAAATCAGTGAATCATTCAGAGGCACAAGATAGTGGTATACCAAAGGTATAATTAGTCCTTAATTAGAAACTTTATCTCACACATTAAGCAGCTGTAATCAGGAATGTGCTAACAAACTTGGATTGTGAACTGTGGTTCCTACAATTCAGGAAAGAGGCAAGATAATCCACCTCATCGTGTTAAAATAGTTGCTTGGAGACATCATTAGCTTTTTTAGTTTCAAAAGTTGTCTTTTTTTTTCCCTCTTATTGAAGCTCGGAAACAACTGCCGCCCAGCACTTAGTAGGAAAAAAAACAGGGTGGAATAAAAAAGCAGATCTGATGGAATGTGTTGCATTAAGACCTGACACTTGCATGCACGTGTGTTGCAGAGCTGGAGGTGGCCAGGCTGAGCACGGACGGAAACCTCGCCGACCTGACGTTCCCTCAGTCCGAGCAACACGGAAACTCCATCCAGCTGTCAGCCAGCACTCTGAAGCAACACGGCAAAAATGGTAGAGGACAAAACTCGCACCTTTTTGCTTTTCCTTTCGCTCACTGCAGGATCCACAGCCATGCATGGAACTGCTGTGCAAGCCCTTTTTTCGAAAACTTCCCATCCACCATTTATTTCTGTCATAATGGTTTATGCCAGCCATTATTGAGAGCAACAATCCCATATATCTCTCTACAGGTGAGATCAGGATGGCGTTTGTGCTGTACAGAAACTTGGGCTCATACCTGCCCACAGAGAATGCCAGCGTCCGACTGGGCGGTGAAGCAGTCTATCCGAATTACTCGGTCATCGTCAACTCACCGGTCATCACAGCTTCCATCAACAAGGAGAGCAATAAGGTTTACCTGTCTGAGCCGGTGGTCTTCACTGTCAAACACCTACAGGTAGGTCAGACACATGTAACGAGACAGAGCTTTAAGTAAGGCCTCAGTCACAAATGCCCTTAGGGGTAGAAACGGGCTGTCTGCGGGGGAAATATGGGCAAATCTGTACAGGTGCCCGACACGAAATATCAAAGCAGTTCACACCGCCCCTGGCAACGTGCGTTCAAGTGGCCTCTTTTAATGGAAAGTCTATGCAAATGTCTGTATATACGCGTTTTGAGCTTCCGCCTTCAAAAACTCTCGAATTCACGTGTCGCTACAGAAGTTTCTACGACCGTTTTAGAGCTCTACATACAAAACATCCATTAAACGTGCATTGAAAGATAACCAGTTTAACTCTGACCAATCAGGGAATCGAATTTGGTTGTGACGTTTGGATGACGCGCCTTTTAATTCACGGAAGTGCCAACCCTAAGTTGTTCATGGAGGAGAGAAGTTAGTAATTGTGGTCTGTGCTTGACCAGAATTATATGACACTAAGTATTTTATATAGTGGAATAGTAAGATTTAGACCACTTTTTGCACTATGCCTCTTCCAACTGTAGGTGGTGGATATGCGCTTGTTAACAGTGAAAATACAAAAGAAGAAGAATCCCCTCCATGCTTGTCCAGTATAAACATAATATGCTAAGCGCGCATGCGCACATGCCTGGTGAAAGCAGAGGCTTCTTGTGGCCTCCTTGCAGGCAGCCTGACTGTTAGAAATAAGGAATTAAGGCAATCAAAGCGTAGTTTGAGACTCTATGTTCATCCTAGGTACAATGTACACACAGATCGTGCAATATTTGCACTAAACACTAATGACTAGATGCAGGGTTAACAAATTCCAGGCCTCAAAGGTTGGCCTCCTTCTGTTTTTCCACAAATCCTGCCTTATCTGCTGCCGAGTGTTTAGCCAATTAGGAGCTTCGATAGCAGGTTGGTCGGAAAATAATGTTGGAGACCGGCCCTCGAGGTCTGACACCCAAAGACAAGAGTTTGGGGTAAGGGGACCGTACAACAGCATACATGTTTATCACACGTACCACAATGGTACTTTCCATTTTTAGAATGAAGAAACTTAGTCCACTTTTTCCATTTTTATTGATGTCCCCTAAGGTGGCCGTATAAGTTTTAAGGGAACTTTAAGACACACCTGCGCTCCCTTTAAGATGCAGGCGTGGTGCAGAGGTGGAGCGGTCGACCTCTGATCTGAACATTGCAGGTTTGGTTCCTGCCGTGCCCGTTCGTGTGTTCAAGTGTCGTGGGGCAATGACACTGAACCTCAAATTGCTCCTGGTGGTTATAGGTTGGCGCAGTGGAACCACCAGTAATGTGTGTGCTCTGGACTGTGAATGTAAAGCGCTGTATAAATGTACACCATTTACCATTCACTGACCCAGACAGCCCTAAAACCCTTGCAGTACCCATGCGGGTGAACCACCCAACGAGTGCATGTGACTAAGGCTTTAAGAGTCCAGCTCTTAGTTTTGTGGGGGGGTTTTCCTCTAAGAGGATATTTCAAGAAAAAATCTTTATTCTCTCACACTTTTTTCCATAACCTTGAAGCATTTTATTCACATTTAAATTTTCTAGTGCTAAAAATTCTAGCCCTTCACCCGTCTTTGTATGTTTTATGTCCATGCGTGTTGTTCCTCTCCTCACAAAGTCCCCTTTACAGTTCCCATGTTGATGTGTCCTTGAGCAAGACACTTAACCCCACGTTGACCCTGATGCATCTATTGTGAACGTGTGAATGTGACAAATGCACTTTGTACTTGACTAAAAAAAGAAGTGCAGCGTGAATGTAGCTTGCAGTGTAAAAGACCTTTTAGCGGTCGAATAAACAAGAGAGGGCCCCATATAAGCACAGTCCATTTACCATCTGCAGTTTACAAACATTTCATTTACACACATATTTGGCTCCAGAGTGCATTCAAGTTGTGGTAGGAAGGATTTCATCACAGGATGTAGAGGGGGTGTAAAATGTTTTCACAAAAGAAGAAACTTAGTCCACTTTTTCCTGGTTTTTGTTATTGCAGCAACAGAGGAGCAAAAAAAAAAAAGACTCTTTGGAAACACTGAGCTCAAGATGTTTATAATCTACATCTAATCCCTGGACAACTGCTGTGCCGTCTATTCCTACCTTATTGTTTTCTTTCAGTTGTCTTTATTCTCCACTAGGGTTGCATTCTGTCACAGTCCACTATTTTTTTATAGTCAAAAATATTAATTCCTTTGTCTTGATCTTATTTTTTTTATTCTAAATAGTATTTGACGAAACTACTTTTCTTTGTTTTTTGTTTTTTTCACCGCAAATTTTATTTTGAAATTTGAGGCAAGCTCAAAATATTAAATGCTGCACTCCTCAACTGAACACTGGAGGCTGGCTTCAAAATGTAGCAATTTCCAATTGACCCCTGTCAGGTTGGGCTGGGCTGGGGAGCGTGAAGGACCCAAATGCAGAGACGGGAGGCACACGGTTCCAGGGCAAGGGGTTTATTTAACTAACAAAAAGTGCTGCAGACTAGGGAATCAAAACTAAACTTACTGTGGGTAAAACATGAAAACATGGCAGAAGACAGTCAGAGAAGAGACGGTAATGGACCAGAACAAGAGGAAGGCAGAGACAAGACTTAAATACAGACAGGACTGACAAGACACAGGTGAACATGACCAGAAGAGATTGAGACCAGGGAAGTAAAACTCAAAAGCATGACAAAACAGGAAACCTTCCAAAATAAGACAGGAAACAGAACTGAAACATGACAAACTCAAAATGGAAAGCAAAAACCAATACAAAGAAACCCAAACCATGACAACTCCAACGTTAAAAGGTCCAACTTGACACCAAAATCTTCTATAGACTGGTATCAATTTTTATTTTATATGATTTTCTTTATTTTTTCAGCTGTTTCTTTTTAAATATTATGTAACTGTAAGCACCGTATCTTCCACAATGGTCTATTTTCAAACGTAGCTCCTATAAAAGACACTAAAAGGCGCATTACCTTGACACATGTTAGCTATGTTGGAAGCGTGGAAGCCACATTAACGCATTTACATTACCTATATTTCCCAACCTTGTTTGCAACATGTTTAATACAGACTGATACCACTATAAAAACACTACTTTCACTATGCTAACTACCAACCTTTTGGGTAACAGATAAAAAAACTACTGTCCAATATCGGTACACGTTAGCCGTATTGCTGTATTCACAATAACATCCAACATTGTAGGTAATATTCTAAAAAAGCATGATAGGACACCGCTACATGTTAGCCGCGATACCACTCAACCTTGTGAAAACAACAGACTGACATATTGAAGTACCTGAGGTACTGTACCTCTCAAAATAGATTTAATATAATTAAGAATAACCAGCATTAATCCATATATAATGTCGAATAGATTATAATAATTTTCTTTTAGCTAAGGTTTTTAAGTGTGCCTTATTGTGGGGAACATACATTAGTTCTCAACAAAAAGAAATTTTACACTTAAATCTAATTCATTAGAGCCCATATTTAAAAAATAATTAGGGATTGTTTTCTTTTTTTGATTGGCAGGTGGTTGGACTCAGCAAAACTCACATTTGGTAATGGCCAAATTTTCACACATTATAGAGGGGGCGGAGCAAATTAACATGACCCAACCCACCTCAGACTTTTTTTGTTTTTTGCACTCTACATCCTCTGGGTGAAGCCTATGATCTTATTAAAAGAAAATGACAATATTCCCCAAATTGGTTTATAAACTGTATTTCATATTCAAACATTGATAAACTACACCACTGACATTTTCTAGATGAGATGAAATAAGCAGCTGCAGTGTTGTACTCTAGTCCTTTTTATTTATTTATTTTTGTCTGTTGATCTGTTTTTTCATGGTAATTCATTTCATTTCCTTCCTGTTCTGCTTTACCATCAATGGTCTTACACCTGTGCTCTCTTGTTAACCACTGCCCCACATAGCTTCCTTGGTTTCCCTTTGTTCCATGTCCATGTTTTGTTCTGTGGATCACCTGCTTGGCAGGCCTTTTGTTTTGAGTTTCATAAATTATTTTTGCCCCTCATCCATCTGCCTCCCTCCATCCAATCCCTGCATCTGGGTCCTCCACAACAACGCTGCATTGGCAGCACCAGCAGTGCCTGCAAACGCTCCCTTCTGTGCCAAAGATGGCTGAAAAGGAGTGATTTACCATCAAAAGTCTTCACGCCGTCTCTGATCATGCGCGCCGACTTGTGCAGAGTTTTAGTTTAATCAATAGGGATGATTTGATCAGGATGAATTCTTAATAGGCTCCACATAAAAATGACTCAAGTGTACATTAATGTTTTAAATAGGAGAAAAAAGCAAATTGAGCCACCCCGCCGGATCTCAGCAACACATCAACAGCCGCTGTGGTTGAGAATTAAATAACAAGAGCCAGCAGTGAAAGCACTGCCTCCCCTCTAAAACAGCACTAATAAAAACAGAGTACAATACTAAATTTGAGGTTTGACTTAATCTGTAGGGTTTTTTTTTTTTGTTGAAAGCTTTTGTTGAAAGCTAAAAATCTTAACTTTATGTCATTAAGACGAGCACAAATAATGTTTCTCAAGTACTTTTTGCCTAGAAAAAACCTGTAGTAAATGAGAGTGTAGATCTATAACGTATGGATTGATGGGGGGCAACACGATCTTGGATTAAATATCTACACCTTAACTAATTGTCTTGATAGACTGTCTTTTAATGTTAAACTTCAATGTACATTGAATAGTCTGTCCGTCACTATGCAAGGACAGACATTTGTTTTTTGTAAAGATGCTTCACTTATAGGGCTGTATCTGAATACTCATATGTTCAGGGATTTCAGTTTTTTTTACTGCTAAAGTTAACAATGCAGTTGACAGAAAAACCTTTTTTGAAAGTGACAAATACCATTTACTTCTTTCCATCTGTTATATTTTGTTGATTCTGATCTGTTCTTCAATACATATTATTTTGATTTTCATACATCCAGTAAAAAGACAACCCCTAAGCGTACCACGGTAACCATTCAATAACAATATAAAAATAAGAATCGTAGTTTGATCTGTGAATTATTGATCTTGATTCGTGAATAAAATTAGATCGCCATGATCAACAGCCCTACTACGTCATTAAAAGCACTGGTGGTTTTCGAAATAAAATTAAGACCTTTAAGTGTTGCTTATAGTGTAGAAAATAACTTGTTTATTTAAAGGGATTTAAAGAAAAGTAAACACTTCTGTGCTTATTTATATCCTTATACTCTTGATACTCCCTGGCTATAACTTTAGCCTGGCCGTGCCCCTGTTGTGCGTTTTAACAATAACAGCTTCTTCTTTTTCTGCACACTAAAATAAATTAGATGGAAGGCAGGAGATGATGAGGTCATGACCTTTGTGATGTTAAATAAATAAAAAAATGAGGCCAGCGTTCCATAGGTGCCTAAAAGACACATCTCACAGTTTGGATCGCTCCCATTTTCTATCTTTTTTTTTTTGACACGTCTCTTTCTGTCTTCGATTGGTGAAATTATCCCAACAGCAAATCTTTGAACTGCTCTCACTTTTTGACTCGGCCTTGATCAAAGACACTGCTACAGCTCTTTGACTTTGGCCATCTCTTATCTGGGAAAGACAAAAAAAAAATTATCACACCGATTACCCAGAGTTCCATTCACTTGACATTTTACTTAACTTAGGACTGAAACGATAAAAAGTCTTTACTGCCGTTTGGCTTCCTGACAGCTCAGATTTTATTTAATTTTTTATTGTTTTCTTTGCCATAACATGTTGGTAGTCCCAGCTCTGACAGGGAAATGTTAGAACTTCGTATTTTAAGACTAAGAATCATGGTAGTGGCAAGTGACCTTGCGCAGAGTTCTGGCATTTCCAGTGAACTCCATCTTGCCTCTTATTGTTTCAATCGGGATGGACAGCTCGAGAGTAACTTTTAAATGTTTCTCATCCAACAAGCAAATGTGAATCCAGTTGGTGACCCAGCTTGTTGGCAGCGACAGAATCCTCACTTGGTCTTTTTGGGAGTTACTTTGCAAACCGAACAAAGACGATGTCGTCAGTTTACACAACACAAGCCGCTTCTGCACTCCAGAACCGCACACAACAGCCACGCACACCGCGCTGTCACCTCCTGCCATGGCCGCTATGTTTATTTGTTGCTGAACTTTTGCATTCTGTTGCGTCTGTTTGTTGTGTTGTTTTGTGTGTGCACTTGCTCCCGTCCTTTTTTTTTTTTTTTTCTGTTTCCCACCAATTCCTCCCACCACTTTTCTCACTTGTTTTGGCTCCTCAGCCACGCCGTGCTTTCTGCCTACTTCGTTTCTCGTGGCCAAGTGTCTATTCTCTGCCATCAAGCTCCTCTGGCCCTCCTGCTTTTCTGTCTGTCAGATTGGTCCGTTTTGTCTGGGGTGCATCCTGATCGCCGTGTCTCTTGTTTCCTTCCCACCCTCCCTCAGCATTCGGAAAAGAATTTCAATCCCAACTGCTCTTTCTGGAGCTACTCCAAGCGCACCATGACGGGATTCTGGTCGACGCAGGACTGCCGGTTGCTGGCCACCAATCGCACACACACCACCTGCTCCTGCACCCACCTGACCAGCTTTGCGGTCCTCATGGCTCATGTGGAAGTGAAGGTATGCCTTTACGTGGCCGTGCTATGCTGTGCCTACGTTGGAATGGTAAAAGTGCTATTTGTTTAGGTTGTGGGCTCAGGCTTAGCGGGGTTTGTCTCCCTCTTTTGTCACGAATCAGCCGCGTGACATCTATTCTCTCCATCTGAGCCAGAGGATGTGTGTTACATCCAAAGAGGTCATGGTCAGAGCTGGGGAGTTTGGCTGCCCTCTGTGCACGCTGTGTGAGGTTTTGAACAGTAGATCCATCACAGCAATGTTATGTTGAACATTGCTCTGCCTGCCAGCCTGCAGGACACTGATGGATAGAGCCTGCACACCTGTGCAATGCAGCGTAACGCCGCGGCCCTGAACGTTCAGCGACACACAGCGAGGCTCACATCAGTCAGGGATGGCGAGAGTAGAGAGGCAAGGGGGGTCTGTCAGTGGGTTTCATTTTTCAAGGTTTTGATTCATGTGCGATTCCTGCAAAAAAAAGTCACATGGAACACCCGTGTGCAAGCAAGTAAGTGGGTGTTTTTTTTTTTTAAACGCTCTACTTCGTTCTCGCTCTTCTTACAGAAAACGGACAGCATGCACGACGTGCTCCTGGACGTCATCACGTGGGTGGGCATCCTGCTGTCCCTGGTGTGCCTGCTGATTTGCATCTTCACCTTTTGCTTCTTCCGAGGGCTTCAGAGTGACCGCAACACCATTCACAAGAACCTCTGCATCAGCCTGTTCATCGCAGAGTCCTTGTTTCTGGTTGGGATCAACAAGGCAGATCAACCGGTAAGAAGACTAGATTTAGGGATTGTTACTGTTTTTATGTCGGACTTTAAAGAAGTGAATTCTTGACATCTCCTTTACTCAACACATTCATGAACCAACCAAACAGAACACAGCCTCACAGTAATTGCACTGCAAATTGGAGCCACATCACTGACTGTTGGATTGAATTGTTGCACTTTGTGAATGCAAAAGGCAACCTAATACATTTAAGTGTCTAAAACTTTAATTTGTCCCATTTGAATCCATCCCCAAAAGGGAACTATATTTACAATGCAAAGCTTTTCCAGGCAGACCTGCAGCAGTAATTCTTAGAGGTTTATGAGTTTTATCTGATGATGTCAGTCTTCACTGGCCATATTTGCCCTTGAGATAAGTTCTGCAGTATATCTGTTTGACCAAAGGAGTCTGTTGATTGTGTTGAAGATAAATAACTGTAAAAATGAAGCCTTGCATGACCTGCATCTGGGAATTCATCCTGCACTCCTACTGTACTTAATCTGAGGCCTCAGTGTGAAGGTGTCACTGCTAGAGTAGAAAAACATTTTGGGAGCTGCAGAGAAAAATGAGCCCTTTGTGTTGGAAAGAAAGCATACTTATAAAACATTTTTTTCTTAAATATTGATTGCAGCAAAGTGGTGTTCTTAAAGGTTTATGCTGTGCAAGCAGTTGCAGCTTTAGTGCTGCTGAGACAAAGCAAAGCCTGAAAAAAAATGCTTTTAATGTAAATGTTGCCAGTAAAAGCACACCATATGGTATTGCAATAATTGTCAAGGATTTTTTTTTCTCCTCATAATTTATATACCTGCTTTTTTTCTTGTACGAAAATATAGGATCTTGAAACCTTCCAATCAAGCAAGGTCAGGCAGGGAACAAACAACACATGTTGGTATTTAGTCACAGTTTAATCATTTTTTATGATTCAGAATTCAACACCCTACTCATTTCTGTGGGTGAAGAGCAGGAATTCAGGAAAAAAAAGTAATGGACTGTAAAGTACAGCAGTTCTTATTAGCTCTATTATCCACATTCTTGTATTATCTTTTTAAGGCTGTATCACACAGGCACTAAGCACATTCTACGGATGAAAATGAGTCATACGTGAATATATGTGGAAAAAGGCAGAAAAGTTGCGTGAAATTTTCACAGATATATCACGAATGAACCACGTTAAAACCACCAAAGAAGTACGAGTAATGTGAACCATGTGTGATTATTGTACTGTTTTTATGTAGTTTATTAGTGATTTTTACGTCAATTACTTCATTTTAACGTGATATGTGCGCCGTATACGCGATCTGAAAGTTATACATCGGTGGTACATGCTGTTAAAATCCATTAGACAAACGTGGAACAGTCGTGGATAGCCACAAATTTTCGTGTGCATCACAAATTACGCGCAACTGCGTAAGACTTAGATAATAATTGCATAAACACTACGTGAAATACGCACCAAGTGCATAATTCTCAACCGACCCAAAATTTTGAACAGCTCAAAACCAAAATCATACACAGACTCATTGGAAACCCAAGACAGACATCGACAAATGACGAACGCAAGAAACACTCCTGAATTACGTATATATCACGCATGATCAAAATTTCACGTTTTTTTGACTACCATAACTCTTGAAAAGTTGATGCAAGAATTCCAGTGGATTCTGGTGAAAAGCATCCCTGCAATGATATGCAACGCTTTACAGCTGCAACTTTTTGACCGTTTGCGCAATCAAAGTGGATAAGCTAATTCCAGCCAAAGCTGCTTTTCTTTGCAACGGAATCAGCTGATTCACGTTGATTGGGTAAGTACTTCACTGCATGTCAAAGATCTGGTCTCCACTCTGACCCTCCCTTCCCACAAAAATGAAGTGGTGTTGTTGACTGTACATGAGAACTGAACCGAGTGAGTCTGTCGTCACATATAGAAAATGGCTTATTTTTGCCTCCGACGAGATGAAGTCAATAGTTGGTTTTTCCCAGGGGCCCAATGAAACAAAAGAGAAAAAAATCCAGTCTGTGTCATCAGGACTTAGGCAAGATCCTTAGCGCTGCTGTCTATCTGGGTCTGCTTGTGCCTTTTTTTTTTTTTTTTTTTTTTAACTTGTCCTGTCCAACAGCTAGGCAAACAGATGAGAGCTGAGGGCCTCTTGTGTTGGACATATTTTATTCTAACAAGAGGGGTTATTCATCTTCAGACAAACCAAAGGTATGTCTGAATAAACCCCTTTTGTAATTGAGGCCAAACTTTATTAATTTCAATCATGTTTGAAAATCTTTGGTGTTGGACCGGACGGAAAAGGAAAGAGGGGAACAAGAGAGAGGGACGTTAGAGAGAGGGGGGGGTAGGAGGGTGATAATAGGAGGGGAAGGGGGGTAAGACCATGAAGCAGCATAGAGCAGGCAGGTTTACTGGTTGTTTATCGTTACGGTACGGTTCAAATGTAGTACAAAAAGGGCGGGGCCTGTTCACACACACTCAAATATTATCAACACACCTGCTAGCCGCAGAAATGTCCACATGTCAACATGCACACAAAACAGATAGTGTTCACGAACGCATACTTATGCCTTTAAACCAACTAGTGTGAAATCTTTCATTCATTCAATCATGCAAACTATTAGTGCAAAGGTGAGCTAACACCTGTGCTCAGGTGAGTGTTTATGTTCTTCTAAAGGAAAAGGAAAGAAGGGAAGAAGAGAGAGGGATGTTAGAGAGAGGGGGGGCGGGTTAGGATGGTGATAATAGGAGGGGAGGGGGGATAAAGGCCCGTATACACCGGGACGAATATTCGCCAGGCGTTATTCGCCAGCGTTTTTCGCCACGTATTTTGTGTTCACACCCAGGCGATTTTCGCTGACGATGAGCCGAGCGAACATGCAATTTCATTCCCTGACATTAGATGGCGCTTAATGTAAACAGAAATACTCCTGTACACAAGGTGGCGCTGCGCAACTTTACGCTTCTTAAAGTCGCTTTTCACTCAGAAGAAGAGAGCAAGTATTTACGCGCTAGTCAGAATCAAACAAAGAAAACATGAATATTTCAAGCACCAGTAGCTCCAACTGGTGCTTCGTTCGGGGATATTTTAGAATGTCCGTCATTATTTCTTCGCGGCAGTGTAGGCGCTACTTGACGTCTATCTTCTTCGTTGGTATGTGTGCTCAGCAAGGCAGTTTTGTGTTTGAGCGCCCCCAAGTTGTGTTTTACTGTAACTTCAGAAGCTCCAGACACGTGTGCATAAGCGGCATTCTCATTGGTCGAATAGATTTCGACGCGACGCGTCGAAAAAAAAAAACGAACCCGAGGCGTTTTTTTCTTTGACGCTTTGACGCGTGGCGTTTTTTCGCGTCGGTGTGCACACTCACATTGGTGCCCTTTGTTTAGTCACGAGGCGTTAAACGTCGGCGAAAGAAATTCGTCACGGTGTGAACGGGCCTTAAGACAATGAAGCAGCATAAAGCAACAAGTTTACTGGTTGTTAATCACTCACGGTAAGGTTCAAATGTAGTACAAAAAGGGCGGGGCCTGTCCACACACACACTCAAATGTTTTCAACACACCTGCTAGCTGCAAAATGTCCACATGTCAACATGTACACAAAACAGATAGTGTTCACACATGCATACTTATGCCTTAAAACCAACTAGTGTGAAATCTTTCATTCATTCAATCATGCAAACTATTGGTGCAAAGGTGAGCTAACACCTGTGCTCAGGTGAGTGTTTATGTTCTTCTAAAATGGATGGAGGAATGTGTAAAGAAGGAAGGAGAGTGCCCAGCCACCCCCACACCAAGACCCCCGCCGCAGCAGCAGCGGCAGCCGGAACCCCCCCAAAGCCACACGGGAGCAGGCAGGGAACAACTGCCCCCCGGGCGACCAAGACCGCCACCCAGGCCAGGGCCAGCAGGACTGCCGCGAGGCCCCCAGAGCCAGAGAGCAGGGAGGCATGGGGGGAAAGAGAGCGCTGCCCCAGCCCAACCAGGAGAGCAGCCCCCCCGCCGCGCCGGAAAATGCCTTGAAAATATAAAGTTGTGTCAGGAAGGGCATCCGGCATAAAAAATCCCTGCCTAACCACCTGTGCGATCAGTGAAAGCGGATTTGCTGTGGCGAACCTTGATGTGATAAGCCGAAAGGTGAACAACATGGCACCTATTACGGTCAGCAAAGAGGAACTTCCATACGTTTTAGTGCTTGGTCTCAGGCAAATACGCAAAGACGAATATCATCAGCCAAAGGAAAAAATATTGTGAAATTTTTGGCGTGAATATAAAAAAATAGGTAGCAAAATGGTTATTCTGACAAAAACAATGACAGAGTAATAGCTGTTTGTTTCTGTACGGAAAACTAGGGGGTTTTGGCTTCTTGAAACACAATGGGGGGAGGGGTCACTCAGTCCAGTTCTCATATACAGTCAACGGTTGAGGTGATGTTTAGGGTCAACCAAACAAAAGCAGCTGATGTGTTCATAGTGTAATTCACAGTGTTGAAAGTGTGCTCCCGCGTGTGACTGATCTGTTTAAATCATTACGAGTTGTGTGTCCTGTTGGGAGGAAGCGCCAAAGGCTGTGCCCTTATCTCCCCAGTGCTACACAAGAACCGCCACAGGCCTTTGTGTCCCGCCGAGCGTTTAGAGAGAAAACAATCTCTCGGCAAACAAAGACGCCGGATGATCTGATGAAAAGTGTGCCTCTACAATGACACATTTCTCTGTGTGTGTTTGCGAGAGACAGATCGGCGTTTCTGCTTTGTATTTATTTGTCTTTTTTTTTTTTTTTTTGCTGTTCTGCCGTTAATTACAGGCAACTATTTTTGACCTCCATTAACATCTTCAGCATCGCTTAGCTCCCAGCCCGGGGGCAGTTATTCCAGAAGGAAAACGTAATGACTTTTGCATAAGGGGACACTTTTTTTTTCTATACCTTTGTGTGTATGTGTGTGTGTGTGATTGCACATTAGTTGGGAAAGCTTTACTGGGTGTTCATTAGAAATGGAAATGAGTGACTCTCCTCGCCCTCTAAACTCCTTGTCTCTCAGACATTAGGTAATTGTCTCTCAGCAAACTCCTTCATCACAGCGGTGTGTTTATTCAGTCTCCGTTTTATGCAGTGGCTTTTTTTTCTTAAAGACCACATTTTTACCCCCCGTCTTTTATTTGAACGGGCCATTTCTGAAACCATCAGCAGTTCAATGCTGTTTCTTTCAGTTTCTATAAATATGTAGACAAAAGGTCGGATCAAGTAGGTCCAAACTTTGGATGTATTGTTAAAAATACTTTTTGATATAAAAAAAAAAATACTTTTGAAGGAACTCAAGTACTGAAAATCCTTTAAGGAAATCCTTTCCAGCACAATCCTTTTAAACCTTTTATTATTTTAGCAAAATGAAAGCAGGACGCATTGTCAGTATATAAGAATTGGACTGAGGGACCCCCTTCCCCGTCGCCTTCCAAACAGGAAGTACCCGCTGGTTGCCTCCAGCGTTTGAAACGTTTCTTTACCAGATTCTCCCGAGTCCGCTTTCAGTGAAAGGACATCTAACAAGCTCACTCCTGATTGGAGAGAGTGGTTGCCAAAGAAACGTGAACTCAGACCGACTCTGACCAATCACTGTTTGCCACTGGTTGCAACATATTGCGAAAAGATGGCGACTGAATGGCGTTGAAACATTTTGAACATTTCATTCATTTCTTTGGAAACAAAATTCCTTTTTTATGGATGACATCAGACTCACTCTGTCAACTTCTCATTTACAGTCTGTAGAAAGACAAGAAATTATGAAGGGGATTTCAAAATAAAAGCTCTTCTTATCCAGTTTTCATACCTTACAGTAAAAAATCCCCTTTTTTCACGCACAAGATGTTAATAAAAAAATTTTGTCAAATCAAGAAAACAAGCAAAACAACATTTGGCTGTTTTAGCCATTCAATCATTTAAAACCCTTATGCAGTATTTATGTGCCTCATCTTTAAATCGTTGACGAAAGGTTTCCTGGAGAAACTTTTTCACCCATAATTCTATAAACATTTTTGGACCGACAATAAAAGCAAGTACTCAGAGTGAAATCGGCACCCTGACTCTTTCTGAGGGCAGTAAATTAGGTTTAAATTATATATTGCATTTATTGCCATGATTTTAGATATTCTTTACCTTGTGTACATTTAGATTTTTTTTTCTTTTATTGATACAACTTTTTGGATTATTTTACTAAGATCCTTGTTCATTGTGTGTAATAAAAACATAAAGTTATTTCTTATTCAGTTTTTGTTTCATTTTCTACACTTTTATTTTGTTTAATACTCACGGTCTCTCCTTAAATTGTCAGCAGTGTGAAACAGTCTGGAGAGTTTTTGTGTTGGGTCTGACCGTGTGTGTTAATCCTCCCCGTCTCTTCCCCAGATTGTCTGCGCGGTGTTTGCGGCCCTGCTGCATTTCTTCTTCTTGGCAGCGTTCACCTGGATGTTCTTGGAAGGGGTGCAGCTTTACATCATGCTGGTGGAGGTGTTTGAAAGCGAGCACTCCAGGACTAAGTATTTCTACCTGGCAGGATACGGAGTGCCCGCCATCATTGTGGCGGTCTCGGCTGCGGTGGACTATCGGAGCTACGGCACCGACCGAGTGTAAGTAGATGGGGGCAAAGAATACTGTAATACTAAGAAGGGCGGATGGGTGGAAGGAAAGGAGGGGTGGGATTGGGAGAGCTGGAACGCCCGCTCTCGTTTTGGCCTTGCCTGCTGCAGTTGACTCGACAAGCTTTGGCACTTCTCGAGAGTCGACACAGAGAGGCTGAGACGAGAGAGAAGCTTAGAAAGATGAAGAGGAGGAGGGAGGCAAAGGGACAAGCAAGAGAGGGTGCACCGCAGAGCGTCTACATAAGCACAGCAGCGACAACGTCTGAATATGGAAGGATTTAAAAGAGGGTCTGCACGGGGGAGCAGATTGAGGAAAGTGAAGGTGATGGAGCCGCCTGTTAGCACACAAACCTGTTTGTTTGCACTTACGTGAGCTGTCATGAAGCCTGCCCCTGTGTGTGGAATGCATTGATTTGTCCAACCGCTGGTAAAAGGTTGATTGTGAGAAAAACGAGGATGGGCAGAGTTGAGTTTAAGTCGTAACCTTTCAATAAAAAAAGCATAAAACTGTCTCATGAATAAAAAAATACTCAGAAAAGGAACTTCAATCTTAATTTTCTTTATAAATGTCCTCCATAAAAACATGTTAAAAACATCGTTTTCAGTAGAGTGGGTCTTTAATCCATTAGCACCAGAGATGTCGTTGGCAACACCTAAGGGTGTATTCAGACTGGACACATTTGGTTTGCTTAAAGTCAACTAGAGTTTGTTTTCCCCGATAATCTGGAAAAGATTTTCAGTCTGAATACACCCAAGCAGATCCTGCCCTGGAACCAGGAACAGCTCTCGGACCCATCTTTCAAAGTGGTCTCAGTTCCCCGTGGTGGTCTCCATCCGATTGAGTCTTAATGGGCCCTGTGCTTGGAGCGGAACAACTGGACTTATCAGCGTACCCTCTTAGCTACCGTCTCCTCAGTAACTGCCAGGCAGCATGTCTCAGCGTACCAAAGTAGCGAGTAAAAAGTGTTGTACCTGACGTTGATACAGACGTTTAAAATGGGTCAGCAAAATTGCTTTGCCCTGCCCTCGTAATTCCTGGCCAATGACTGAAGAGATCTTTAGTCACTTCAAAGGCATTTTGAATACAGAGCAAACGCAAGGCTCGGGACTCTGTCCTGATTTCCAACATCTGTACGAAAAGTCAACAAGTAACAACATCAATGCTGCACTCAAAGCCTAGTAATTGCAAGTTAGTTTCTTTATGAAGAGCTTCAAAAAAATGTCAAGAAAAAATTCTTAGACTTTTCTGGTTCTTCGGGGACCTTTTGAAGTGCAGAAATTTGACATTTCCACTATTTAAGCAAGACTTTGAAGAGACTTAGATCAAATTACTGTATTTAACTATCGAGCAACACCAGTTCTCATGCCCCTTAGATCATTATCTAATCGCATGCCAGTTAATAAAATATGAGTTAGAATGGATGAGTAATTACACTTTAGGCCATAGACTAACGGAGCACGATAGGACAGATCCACTTTGCTGTGATCTCTATTGAGAAAATAGCAAAAAGCTCTAATTGAAACATTAACCTGGAAGAACTGTTTGTGGTGTCGGCACCTTGTATAACTTATTTATCACTTCAGATTGGAAGAGGACACTGGCTAGCATTTTTGACAAACCACAACAAGGCAAAACTTTGAAAAATATCCTCTGCAGTCCCTGCAGGGTCACCTTGTCATGCAGAGCGTGCCCCCCCCCCCCCCAAATATAATGTTAGCCAGTGGCACCGAGCCTCATTCATGTCCCACAGTGAAGAAGGCTGTGACTTAGCAAAAGGAAGCCGTAATGGAGGATACTGTGACACAGTAAGAGACCTATAATGGAGGGCTCACTAATGTGTTGAAAATTGAATGATTAATAATTCAAAAGTGCTCAGTCATGAATCAGCTGGGCGATTTTTGCTCCAGCAGTTTCAGTCTGGCATCTCTTTGTGCAAACCAGTTGGGCTTGACCTCCTTGGAGGGCGATTTGGGACGCCCCCCCTCCCTTTTTTTTTTTGTCTTCCTCTTTGTGTGGTGCTGTCAACTGTAGATGTGTCGTGATAAGATCATTTTAGCACACGCCGCTATCTCTTTAACCGCTAGGCTAACCTCGAGGTCGAGAAACGCTGGGTTTTTCTGTGTGTTCATGCACGTCGTTCATGCATGGCGGCGCGCATAAATGATGTACCGGCGTGTTTTTTTGTGCGTCCCTCCTCTCTCCTCTGGCATGGCAGTCAGTCCCAGACTCCATAAATAGCCTTGTGAGGTCGGCCTCCATAACTCAGTATTCAAATGATCTCGGTCATGTCATATATTTGCAACCACAGGATGTGGCCGCGCCATATATCTGTGCCCTAAAGGGGACCGTAAAGGTTTATTTATCACAGGTGCTCATCCCCTCGCTGCCTCTCCTTCTGTGTGTGATGGATGCCAATGGTGTCCGGATCCTCCATTTTTGTCCAACCTGTAACACCTTTCTACTCCTCCATCTTTTTCCCTTTTTCATCCACCCCAATTTCTTTCTTTCTTTTTTTTTTACAGTCATGAAACATTTGATATACAGTATGTCATATAATATCTTTCTTTTTTGCCTCCATTTTCTCCTGTTTGTGTGTGTGTGACCGTGAAATCTATGTCTCTCCTCTAAATTTTCTATAGCTTACATCCATCTGGGAGGGAAGCCTGTTTTTAATCCTGTGTGCCTTTCTTTTTACCTTCCCGTTTTTCTTCTCAGTGGTTCCCATGCATGATATCTCTGTCCCCCCCACCTCTCACTCTTTTATCTTTCTGTCTCTAGGTGCTGGCTTCGATTGGACACATACTTCATTTGGAGCTTCATAGGTCCCGCTACTCTCATAATTATGGTGAGGAACATTTGTGCATTCTCATGAAACTTTCTGTACAAACAAACAGAGGGAAAAAAAGGGGTTTTAAAGGTGAGATTAAGGTGTTTGTTCAACGACTTCAACAGTCGGCTTAAGCTTCTTGGGTGTGCAAAAAGGGAAAGTACTGTACCAAGTCAATAATCCTATTCATGGATTAGCTCTTAAGTGGGAACATATTTGGTGGGGACGTGGGGCAGGAACTAAATCATACAAGAATTTCAGAGAAACAAAGTTCCCATTAACATTAAGGCCGGTTTATTCTTCAAAGCGATCAGCCATCGCATTAGACGTATTGCATCCCTACTGTTGGCCGGTTCGGGTTGGGACTGTTCGCGATAACAGCGACAAACATCTGAGTGGTATTTATGCTTTTCAAGCCTGATGTTTTTTAGTGATTTGTTATTTTCTATGGGTGTATAGATATATTTATAGGGATGTAGCCTCCTGAGAACCAGCCCATTCATTTATGTCTTCTGTAGGGGACATTTGTTTTTAGATTGTGTCCTTTGACTCATTAAAGTTCTCTACTAAGACCTGATGAGAACATCCTGGTCTTTCCAATGATATCCCTTTGTGTTTGGATGGGATAACGGGATGTTTGGTTTCCCGGGGAGATAAAATGGTGTCTATAGAGGTCAGAAATGAATGGGTTGGTTCTCAGGAGGATAAATAATCTTTAAGATTCTGTTTTTTATACACATCCATATAAATAAGTTTGTGGATATTTAATGGTCCGGACAAGACAAGGGAATGTACAGTAGATGCTATATCACCATTTCTTTCTGTGTGTGTTTGTTTTAATACCCTCAATATACTAAATAACGTTTTTTTAAAGATAGATTTGAAGAGATTTTCCACCTGCTCCATATCCTATCCAAAAATAGGTGAAGTTATAGTTGCATTAGAAAAGGGTTCGACTCCGGGCTGCTCCCTGTTCCCTTCTCTACCCCTGTGCCGGTTCCAAGCCCGGTTTGAGAAGGTTGCGTCAGGAAGGGCATCCGGCGTAAAACATTGCCAAATTTACCATGCGACTTGTTCGCTGTGGCGACCCCTGATGGGAGAAGCCGAAAGAGGAAGTATAGTTGCATTAGAAAGAGAAAATGTTGAGTTGTTGTTTTTATTTCTTTGGAACTGAGTCAGAATGAAATAATGTTTACCCCCTCATGTACTTAGAATGCAGTGATTGTGGCTTTGTCTTTGAAATCCTGGGATGTAGATACTACAAATTTCTGGATGGATCATGCTCGGCCATTGCATGTTCTCATCGTTCAAAATAGATTGAAAGACCTGATATACACTACGGGCGTAAAATTCCAATCGCGGATGATGTCCTCAACTTGTGTCACATTTTGTAGCGATTGGGGCGATTCCCTTCCGATGGCCCTGCAACCAATGCAACCCGAGTGATTATAAATCGCTATGAAGTAGAAACCTTCCCATGACTATTTCATACCTGTTACCTTCCTGTTTGTAGCTGTGTATCTACATTACAAACTGAACATCTACTTGTGAAACTCAGACTGCCAAAGACTTTGACCATTTTCCAGTCCTTTCATTCAGAATGAGTCAACAGCCAGCAAATCGCTCTCAGATGGAGAGAAAAAAAAAGACACTCAACCTTGGATAAATAAACAGAGTGAGGAATAAAGTTAGACAAGTTGGCAAGGACGCAAACACGCAAGAGGAAGAAAAAAAACGCAGTGACTGATGCATTCAGAGTCCAGCAAAGTGACATGTTTGCGGCAGACTGTTCAACTGATGCTCTGAACTCCATTTAGACAAAGCAGCCAGGCTACATAAACAAACATGTACATAATGTAAGCCATTCATAGTTCTGGGATACAAAGCAAAGTTTAAATAATGACTCTACCCCACATTACATCCATTGGACCATTAGGATTTTTGCTCTAATTACACCCACATTACTCAAAAAGGAAAACATTAGTCGGGTTTCTCTGGCGGACTCTCATAAACCCCAGACTTTGCTTGAGATTTAGACGTGTTGTAAAACAGCAGTGCTCCTAACTGTACATTTAGTTAGTTCAAGTCTGGTCTGCATCGTCTATGTGGTATAATTTGACTCCTAGTTGGGAAAAAAACATGCTTTATGTGTCCTTGCTGTTAATTTAATCTGTTTGTAACTATACCATTTGTGAGTAAAGTTGTAGCTTTCAGTTTCTGCTTTGGTTTAATAGGCTAGGCTAACAGCCTGAGGTCAGCTGACCCAAAGGGGGGCTGTAGGCCTATATTTCTCATGAAATCATATGTTTATGAGCAAACTGGAAGAAAAAAAGTTCATGTAAATATCGATTTTTTTCATCGTTTGCCCTTAAAAAAAAAATCCATGTTGGTTAAGAAATAAAAGCCTACTTTTTATCGTAGTGTTGCATAAGCCAGCCTTCTAAAAAAAAAAAAACACAATTAAAAAAACGTGGGCAAGCAGGGCCGGGACTAGAAAAGAATGTTTCAATAATTTTGCTATTTATTCTATAAAACCAAAACATATGTATTACAAAAGCTAGCTTTCTTAAGACATTAGTTATCCATCTATTCTTTTATTGCCATCACATCTACATTGTTCTTTTATGATTTTTCCCAATTAAAAAAAAAAAAAAATCCTCCATTTTGCAAAATAGATCAAATCAAAAGACTTAATATTCCTTCAGAATTAATTTATTTGTTATTTCAACGTCGTTACGCAGTGACAAGAGAAATGTCTGGTTGTTGACCTCTGGCATAAGAGGCCCAGCCCAACAGTTCAAGCAGCCATTACCAGACCAACCTAACTATGCATTAACAGGCCAAATGAAAATACAAGACCTGGGAGAATTGGGTTTATCGTAACAATCAGCTTTAAGCGATGCAATGGCCGCTGCATATCCCTGAAGCTGGGCTATTTGAGGCACAGAAAGGCTTGTTGATTGTGAGCCGATACTCTGCCCCCGAGCCAATTACAGCTGGAAGGCTAAATGATATGCGCTGTTCACCAGTAATTTACTGCTTTGATATGGCGTCTTTAATTAGTGGCATTCATCTGTATGTGCGCTTGTTGCAGCTGAATGTGATCTTCCTGGGTATCGCCCTGTATAAGATGTTCCACCACACGGCTATCCTGAAACCAGACTCCGGGTGTTTGGACAACATCAAGTAAGTTCATACCAATCTTTCATCAAACCACCATTTCAGAGCAAATGTATTGATGGTGACCTGTTTTATTTATAATTTTAACACCAAAACTTTGAATAAAACTTCAGGAATAAAAGATGGATTTTAATTTAAGAAGGGAGACACAAAGGTCCAGTAGAGTAGGAGGTTTAGATAAAGAGGAGGAACAGAGTTCAACCCAAAAAAAATAAAGATGGTGTCATGCTTTCCATGAAGCACAAAACAACATTTTATATCAATATTAGCCTTCATTAATTGCATGTTTTCACAGATTTGTTTTCTGGGTTTTCTGACCTTCAAAACTCACAAGTATATTAGGACAAAATAAGACAGCGCACTGCTTCCAACTACAGAGTTGCCCTTTTTGTTTGCACATCTTTTAATTTTGGACAGCAGGGTTAACCCCTTTGGTCCCTCACTATGTAAAATGACCTTAAACTAAGGCAAGGAGCTACGAAATGAAATTAACATCCTGAATAGTACTTCAAAAACTTTGCAGTGAAGAGAGAAGAGATTTGCTTTTGAGAGTTGCATTTGTTTTTAATGACAGAACATCTTTAATTAAAATACAAGAAAATAGTCCAGATGATCCTTTTTTAGAACTTTTCCTTCTATAGAACCATCCAGGATGAATGAAAGTCAGCACAGATGTCTCTCAGTAATAGTATAATATCTGTCAAATGCTTGTTTTCCTGTTGGATTATGTTGCTGTCAGGATTCACGTGCAGCAAGAAATCCGTGGAAGATTATTAACAGCTGCCATTGTTACTTTCCTTCCTGTTCGCGGATTAACAAATCTGGATGAGTAATTATGCGTGCGACAGGTTTTAAGGTTTGTTTGCCGCTCTCACATTGCAGTCTGACACTTTTTTTTTTTTTTTTGCTCTACTCGCTCTCGGAGGAGACGGCAGCGCCGTTCTGTGACGTAAACACAACACTTGCTCACCTGCCACCAAAGTCAGATGTCACATCACAGCTTCTACTGTCTGGCATTTTCCCCAAATCCTTGTTTTTAGCTGAAGATGAAGGAGTTGAAATACAATGTTGGATTTTGAAAATATTTAATATAACTTCCAAGAACAAATGCGCCACGAATAACCTGCGAGTCGATGATTCTGCAGACTGTTGTTGTTTGAAAATGAATCTAGACAGCATGATGTGAAGCACAAGCAAGACTCTCATCCTTTAAGAACAGGACTAGAACCAAAATAAGAATTGATGTAAGATTGATGAGGAGCCGAGAAACAGACAAAAAAACACTGTTCATTATCTGTGACGTCTCTAAAGCTCATCCGCTATAAAAAGATTGAATTAAAAAATGCATGAAGCAAAATAAAAACATACAATATTGTGTTTTTAAATGTCAATAGGCACTATTTAGTTCAAACACATTCTGCTCATTTTCTACTAAAATGCAACCACTTAGAGTAATTAATCCTCATGGATATCACTTGGGTTTTTGCACAGATTCAGCAAAAAAGATAATGGAGTCGTTACGGAGTGCATTGTTTCACGCTTTCAATTTGCTTTTGGTGCTGTCCCAATATTAGAGTCACTGTAGTCGTTCTGTCCAGGCTTTTAATTTGAAGATTCACTTGGGTCACTTGGGAAAGTTGGGTTTTTTAGTGTTTTTAATATGCTCTTGTGGCATTTTTTTGTTGACGGAGGACTTTTCTTGTGAAAATTTAAATAAAAATAGCCTTTTTTAGGATTTTTTCAAATATTAATCAATGTGATTTTTTGTTTTGTTTTCCCCAAAATCTGTTTCTTTTTTGTTTTTAAGGAGTTTCTCCATACCGAGAAGGAGGGTCTAAGGACAGGGATGCCCAGGTTAACTTAGTTAGTTTAGTTTGGTTTAGTTTAACAATCAGCTATTGTATTTTATAACTGATTCTATGTTTTTGAACAATTACCGATGGGAAGCCAGTTGAGAAAACTGAGTTGTAATATTGGGTTAAATCAATAAAATGTAAGTGAATTGAATCAGAAGTAGATGGAAAAATACAGCTGTTTTTTTTTGCCAAATGTCCTGTTGGAAACGGGAAGTTAAGGAAATCTGGAGGAGGATTACAGAAGTGGTGGTGGTGGTGGTGGTGGGGGGGGGGGGGGGTTACAATCATAAAGCAACAAAATGCTGGAGGGTTACCATCATTAATGCCTGGTGTAAATGTTAGTCAAAAGGGGCGGGGCCTGTCCACACACCTGTCTACTCAAGTGTTACAAACATACCTGAAAAATACAGTATGAAAAAGAACGGATCTGTGACGCAGACACTGCACTTATCCTGCTGAGCATAATTCTGTTGCATCCACTTGACGACTAGATCCACGTACGTCATGATATGTCGTTCTGTGTCGTCATGTTGCATAAAGTGCATTTCGACTAAATTGTGTTTTCGGTGCTGCCTGTGATTTTCATCCGACTTCAAAATAAAAGCTTCACAAAATTTCAAAAATGAAAGTTTTAAGGGCTGAAATCCTAGGTCAGAGTTAATAACACAAATGCTGTTTGCTTGTCAAGGGGAATTTTATGATAATATTTTTTTTTCTGTTTGAATACCTCACAGTTAATCAGAATTCCTAGGGTGAAATGTTTCAGAAATAAAAACTCATCTTTGCTTTTGTAAAAATCAAGGACATGTTGCAGAGCAGCAAATTAGAGGTTTCTAAAGCGACTCTGTTTGATTTTTTTTTTTTTCATATAAATCTTTTTTATGGTTTTCATTATGTCATTGACTGGCAACATTTAAACCAGTCAAGCTCAAAGCCCTGCCAGAACTTTTTATTTTCTTTTATACACTTTTAGTGACTAAGATCAGCAAACATATTGATTCAGCAAAAGGAAGCAGGGTAAACATAAAAAACTCCTGGTTTTTTTTTATTATTATTTTTGATTTAGCAAAATAAAAGAAACCAAACCTTTTTAGCTGTTTCTAAATTTAAAACTGTTTACAACCAAAATGTGAAGAATAGTGACTTTTGTGCTATTTGGGCTGATTCCTGTCCGAACTATTATTTCAGGAATTCACAGAAAAATTAGTGAAAAACAAGGCACAATAAAAGTTTGGAAAAGTAGCACATTTGGGGTGAATTAAAGAATTTCCAAAGCAGATTCTAAACGTCCAGTTCAAGGTTGGCTATAATGACTCCCAATAGTGAAGCAGTGACTCATTTTGGGGGCATAAAAGAACCAAAGGATAACCAGTGCAGGCCTTACAGGACTCAACTAAAGGTCAGAGTCCATGACTTACTTAATAATACCGAATAGACAAGACAAACCATGCATTTGTGGTGGAGTTGGTAAAAGACACTGCTAGACGGCCATCATATTCAGGAATCAGATATGCGTGCTGTTACAGCGCGTGACAGTCAAACAGAGGGCTTGGTTCTGTAATGACAGGGAGCTGCTTGCATCTTCAGGAACTAAACAACTTCCCATAACTTAGGGAACCTGAAATGCTGAAGCCAGTGTTTCCCATCAGTTAGTGACTGACGTTCCAGAGCACTGAGGTCATGAAGCACAATAAAAGCCTAAACCAGCCCTCTTTGAAAATGGCTCCAAAGGAAAGCAGAAATGAAGGGTTTTAGAATGGTCTAGTCACGCTTTCATCCCTTATAAAATATAAACACGACAACCAATGTTGTCGTGTTTATATTTGATAGTAAATGAGGGAAAAAGGATGAAAGAATGAAAACGTCACATTGGATTTGGCTTTCATGCTTTTTTAAACTCTAGTAAAGCTGCTGAAGCAAGAGGATCTTATTTGACACGGGGGGCATTTTATTTTGAAAGGAACTCATATGCTGTTGAAAGTAAAACAAAAAAAAAGTTAAAATAGTTAAATGTAGAAAAGTGTAACACTTTAGTAATCAAATTATTGTAAATATTTAAAAATGATCAATTATTGGGTTAATGCAAAAACATAAAGTATATTTTCAAAAAATGACTCTTGCTGGTCATTAGAAACTGGTCCAGGTGGCTCTTTTAGTGTTAAAGGTTGCAGACCCCTAGTCATGTCAAAGTTGACACTTTGCTATTTTTTTATTTTATTGATTTTTGACAAAATAAGACATTAATGGCTGTTGCAAAGACATTAGTGCATCTTATTTTGCAAGTGACCTCAATCTTTAATTAGGTTTAGGTCAGGTTTTTCTATCATTTCATACATTTCTGTGTTTTTTGTGTGGCTAATTTATGAATTGCTCCATCTGTCTTACTTTTTTCTTTCATATTTATTTTGTCTACCTTTTGTTTGCTCTGTCCCTTTGACGTCACGACATCATTAATTATTCTTGTTGTGGATTAGCTCTGGTAAGATCACTCTTCAGTTCTCCTTTTGTTTGTCTTTAGACCCCGCTTTCTATAATCTGTGCCTTCCAAAAGATTTCATAAAAAAAATAAAAAATGTGCCATTGGTTTTTTACAATGGAGTTTTTTGAATTCAAGAGGAACAACAAATTTGGGTGAGAGAAAAAACCTTGACTCAGGGGGGCTTAGGGGGGAGAGTCTGAAACAGTGGGACAGAGAGGAGAAAGATGAGCGTTCCTTTTATTGAAGAGGGTCATCAGACAAGCTTTATTGGAGGTTCTGTCTCGCCTGAATGGTGCCACGGAGGGCAACAGCAGATCAATCACCTTAGTCTCACTCACTTACTCGCCTCCTCCGTCTCCCTTCCCTCCTCATGATGCTGCTAATATCTTTCCCTCTCGGTGTTGTTCGCTCTCTCCCTCCCACACCTCCTCTTTTCTTTTCTCGTCTTTTTTTTTCCTCTTTCCTTTGTTTCCCCTCCGTCGCATTAAAGGTGATCACTGCCCAGTCAGCCAATCAAATTAACAGTCATCGCCTCTGCTGCTGCGGCAGACCCAAAACTGTGACCTTTTGTGGGAAATGTCATTTGTAAAGGCTGTAATGTCCTTCTGCTTGCTGCTCTATGAAGCCAATCAAATGGACCCAAACACACAGATACACACAAAGAGATCGGCACGTAAACATACCTCAGCGTGACTATTGCATTTAGCCTATGACTCATTCTTTTTCAAAGCTTTTATTTTAAACGAGGGTTCACAGCCTAGACAGCTTTTTTTATTTAACAGCTAATGTCACTGCATTTTTCTTATGGACACCCTTTAAATATGAAAATATTAGGTAATAATTAGGTGTAATAAGTAATAAAGATGCCCTTTATTCATGTTAGCAAATGCATAATGAAGTATTAGTTAAGCGCTTTAGAGCAGCTAGCTTGATTATACCCGCTTTTGAAAAGAGAAAACGCTGTGCGATTTGTTCAAGTATGAATACTTTAAGCAAAGCTCCCACTGTTCCTTCCTTCCGTCTCTCCCACAGTGCCTGGTCTCAGAATAGCCCCCACCACCTACCCTTTGACGACTCTCTCCTGGCCCCCACAATGCTATAGCCTCGGCTGACTAGCTTTTTAGATCTAAATTCATGTCTGAATTTCAATTGCGTAGAGTGTCCTGCTAACTGGATTTTCACTGACTCAGGTCCTGGGTGATCGGCGCCATCGCTCTGCTGTGTCTGCTGGGCCTCACCTGGGCTTTTGGACTCATGTACATCAACGAGAGCACGGTGATCATGGCCTACCTCTTCACCATCTTCAACTCCCTGCAGGGCATGTTTATCTTCATCTTCCACTGCATCCTGCAGAAAAAGGTGAGCGGGAGAAAGGTTCAATACTTCCGCAGGGTGGTTTAACACTTCAACTGTGGATCCATCGCAGGTGACAGAAAATAGCACACAATCGTTGAACAACAGAAACTCTTTGACTTTGACCTTTCATGCAGTCAATGTAATTCCAATGGATTCTCAAAGACAAGACAGGTAGTTTTGAGTTGACATGCAACACTGTACTACTTTTGCTGGCTTTAAAAAACTCTTGGAATTTTACCAATTGCATAAAAAACAGTTATCGAGTAATGGTAGTTAAAAACCTTTGGTAACTCTTTAACTGTTTACAAAATTAGCGTAATTCTAACTTCAATCCAACTGATTCTGAAAGCCAAGAAGAGCAGCTTTACCAGTTTTTACGTTGAACAATTTGCTACTTTAGTCAGTTTTCAGAATCATTGATTTCTATAATTTGGTCCATCAACCGCGCTCAACGCAGAAACTTCATCATATATGCTATATAGGTTTTAAAAGCGGGGGTCAACACCAAGAGCCAAATTTTTGCATGTTCTCTAACCCTAGAGCACCATTGCTGGGTGATTTTCACCCAAGGAAAACCATTTACATGAATTTCAATATGTCCTGTGTCAAGGAGTCTGTGCCTTCACCAGGGAAGTCTCACATGTCCCAGGACTGGGTGGATCAAAGACCAAGTTTCCAGTATCATTATAGTATTTTTTTGGAATTTTTTTGGCATGTTTTCAAGAACTTATGTTTTCTAATTCATTTTTTTACACATACCACAGTTGAAAATAAAAGTAAACCAGTCTAATTTATCATGTGTTGTCGTGTTTTAATCTATTTTTTATGACCAGTACTTTTTGTTGGGTATATTACATCGGGTAAAAATTACCCGGAAAAAATGATACCTTTTCAGAGTGAAAGTGTTCTATGGTAAAGATACCTTGCTTTATCATGTTCTAATCAGCTGGACACACCTGATCCAAGTAATCAGTTAAGAGTAGGGAATGGATATCCGAAAGTGGGCCGACGCACCAGCCCTTAAGGCCTGGGATGGCCCACCTCAGCTCTAAAGGATTACTGAAAATTCACTTGCGTGATATTTTACATTTGAGATAAATGTCACACTCAGTTTGAGCCAAATCATCAGGACCCGTGAATCACCAAGATTAGTGGTAATCTGGAAAAGAAAAGGGGGAAAAAAGCCATCAGTGTTCTTCTCTACAGCAGTGCTGCTGAAAGGGGGAGCTTTTACAACTGGTGACGAACGAGTGCGAACGCCGCACTCGAGTATGTGTCGGGCTGTGGGTTCAGCTACCCAGAGAGTCGTCTTCGGAACGGTGCTGAGGTTTTCTTTGGACTCGGCCCAACACGCCTTCTCTCAAGATGCATGGAGCAACTCAGCACACAGCTGTTCAAACAGACCGTGTGGCAATCCGCGTCTGCCAGTCCAACAAGCTTGTTAAAAATCAATTACAGTCTTGTTTGTTCTAACTTGATTGGGATCTAAGTGCAGATGCTCCCAGTTTACAAGTGCATCGGATGTCTCCCTGAGGAATGTGTCCATTTAAGATAGATACGTGGGTTTTTTTAAGGGTGGACGTTAATGGAGGAAAGTTTATGAAGTTAATTTTTTAATGTCTTTATTTTCTGAGTTTAATGTTTACTCTGGGAATTAGAGGGAAAGAGGTGTTTTCTTTATCTTGCTACATCATCCTGAAGGTATGCTTCAATATACGTGAGGCTGAGAGGGACCATCAGTCAATGTCTGCGATTTTTTTTTTCTTTTTTTTTTGCTTCTCTTTGAGATTTACTTTCTTTTTTCTTTCCCCCAGGTGCGCAAAGAGTATGGCAAATGTCTGCGCACTCACTGTTGCAGCGGCAAGAGCGTCGAGACCTCCATTTCCTCCTCCAGCAAAACCACAACCTCCAGGACTCCCGGCCGCTACTCCACAGGCTCACAGGTGAGCTTACCTGCCTGCACACCTGGACGCTACAGCACAGCAGACTCTCAGGTGAGGCCAGAATGCGCCAAATGGGGTTTGAGATTATCGCTCCACAGTTTGAGGCAAAGTTCGTTTGCTCAAATGTGGAAGGTTGTTCTTTTTAAAGGCGATGTATCCCAAACCCCGACTTCCAGTACGGTTGCTAAGAATTCGGGCACACCGAACCGCAAATGCTGATGTTGTTTTTCTCCGCCTACTTCTCTCCCGTTGGTTGTTGTTTTGCCTTTTTCCTTTGATGCCTCTCCTGCACTAATTTGCCGTTTCTTTTGCCCATCATATTCCACATTTTCTTACCACATTTCTTTGTTTTGTCTTTCCTCCCCCGCTTGTTTCTGAACTCCCACTTTTTTCCCCTCATTTTTGCTATTATTATTATTATTTTTTCTTACTCTTCTCCGTATCCTCGTTACCCTCCTTTTCCTCCTCCTCTCTTTCTGCCTGGCTTCTTTTCTCCTGTGCACATAGAGCCGTATCAGGCGGATGTGGAACGACACTGTGAGGAAACAGGAGTCCTCCTTCATCACAGGAGACATCAACAGCTCCGCCACGCTCAACAGAGGTAACCACGGGATACCGAGCTTTTGCATCCGCATCACTGTCACCGTGTTTGCTTTATTAATAGCAGGAGGCCCAGGCAGCATATACTGTCATTTAGCAAAGAGTTGCATTTCCTGATAATTGCATTGTATTTTTGAAAAAGTGGAAGAACAGAAGAACATAAATGCCACACAGTGCTCTAAATGCTGCTTTAAAGACTTTACTGGAATGGAGGAGAAAAAGGTGCAGACTGAATGACAGCGGTGAAACATCAACCAATTTATAAATGGAAGGCACGTTTGACACGCTGCAGCTGACTTCAACAGCATTAGAACCTTCATTTTGTAGGCGGTAAACTGGTTCCATATTTCAGCATAACCCTGACTTAAAAAAAAAAGATTTTTTTTAAAGTGTGAAAATTCCGGAAATACCCTTAAAGATCCACTCTGATCATCTTGTAAGCTATTTTCAAAGCGCTCCTAGTTGCCATTTTTGCCTAAAATGGCATAAAAATAGAACATAGTTTCTGTAGAGCGCCCACCAATCCCACCCCCTCTACCCCTAGTCGTTGCCCGTGACCTGCTTTTTTCTTCAAAGTGTATTTATTTGGTCGGATATTCACCACTGAACCTTGGGCAGGACTGTTGGCGCAGAGTAAGCTTCTGATTCACAAACACCTAAATAAAGTAGTTCTCCAAAATGCAATTTGTAACTTAATTTTGATCATATATGTCCTCCATCATCAGAAAAATGTCACATGTTCAAAAGTATTTTCATCAATTTCATTTCAGCCCTGAAATTGTATGTTTTTGAGAAATAAAATAGTACTTTGTAAAGGTTTAACTATTTCAAGCAAAACATGTTTGTTTGGAGGCTAAATTTCAATAGTACCTTGTAGCCACGCCCCTTTTTGTCCACAGTCGTTCTAATAAACCACCACAATACAAAGTACTTAACAAACTAAAAAAATGTCTCATTTTCCCTTATTTATATCCCTTAGAAGAATTGTATAAAATTTCAACAGGTTTAATGTTCCATTCAGTCTTGTTAAAGTGCTTTATGATGATTTTTTTAATCCTAAAATGTTTAAGAGAATGTTGGGGTCTATAACTACCTTAAACAGTGTCATTAATCTTATAAGAGTCCCTGCTTGAACCTTTAGCTTTTATTTTGAGGTATTAACACCCTTTGAGATTAAAATGGTGTTTTTTACATGTTCTTGTGGGGTTATAAGCTTAAAATTGCATAAAGTATTTCTTTATGCAGATTGTTGTGGATCAAGAGAAGAAGAAAAACAGGAAAAAGCATGTTGCTATGATGTAAATGCTACAATCGTCAGGCCACGCCCCATGAACATCGTTGTTTTCCCTTGTTCGAGGTGCCCCAAACTGTACGGCGGGATAGCTCAGATATTGCATTGGTAATGTTAGATTTGGGTGTGAGGAGCTGGATGCTAGGGGGAGAGCAGGTAAACAGATGGGTGATGGGAAGTGGGGGCAGACGACCACAAATTTAAAACGTATTTAAAATAAAGATCCAAACATGATTCTAGTGCAACTTTAATGAGTGTCAGTGATTGAATTGGTGACTGTAGAATTGAGCCCTAACACATACAATGCCAAAATAATCGTATTTATATCTGGATTTACTCTAGATTACACACCAGTGGAGTCAAACTGTAAAAATTTGCTTTTTTTTGCACTGTGTTTCTGTCAATTAGCATTTATTTAATGCTGGTTTTGCTGGGTTTGGGATGCTCAGAAGCCAACAACAAGGTTGCTCTGGACCGGCGTGGACGTGAAGTGTTAGAGCGATGCAGACAAACTGTTACAAGTAACAACCATTGAGTGCATATAAGAACTGGACTCAGTGACCCCCCCCTCCCCTCTTATGTTCCAAATAGAGAGTACCCGCTGGCTCCAAGAAGCCAAAATCCCATAGACTTCTATTGACAAATAAACAGCTGTTACTCAGTCATTCTATTGGTCAGAATAACTGTTTTTGCTCTACTACCTTTTATTCTTGCTAACGCTATTTTTCTGTTATATTTTTAAGTAATTGTAAGTTATTCAAAGTAATGAAGTGAACAATCAAACGTCTCAATAAAAGTATGTGGTCTCACATCAAACGTTCGTAACGTTTGATTGACGGATTCTTACGAGCCTGCTTTCAGTAGAAGGGGTGTTGATTGCCAGCAAGCTCACTCCTGATTGGTGAGAGTGGCTGCCGTGGAACTGTTGACTCAGACCGACTCACTGCTTACTGACTTCATCCGGCTCCACCATGTCGGAATCCATATTGGGAAAAAATGGCAACTGAATCAACTTGATTTGGTTGGAGCCAGAAGTAAGCCATTTTCTAGGGGTGATGTCACACTTGGTCCAGTTTCTCGAACTTAGTCAGCGGTAACAACGCAACAAGAAGACCAAACGTTAGCACAATTTTAATGTTATCAGGGACTCACCAGCACATTAAAAGAGAACCTTCAACAAGTTTAATTATTCTGTCTGAATAATATTCTGTCTACCCATCAGCTGCCTGGTAACAGCCCCTCAATAGCCAGAAACCTAAAACACAACCAGACAGTGTTGATGTTCATTTTTAGAAAAGAGGCACGGTTTTCTTTTTTCTTTGTTGTCAGTCACCAAACAAGCAGATCTTCTAAACGAGTCGCTTATTCTATAACAGCAGACCAACGAAAACCATGTCTAATTGTTTTTTTTATTTTTTTCACCCAATCAGACCGAGTCCGCCACGATCCGCTATCTAAAATGCCCACAAAAGTTTGTAAGGTTTTAATTCGTTTTTAGGGTTCGTCCAAAGTAGTTGCAGTATTTTTATGCTGTCTATGTCCAAACATTCTAGAGTAAGAAACCTTAATGGAATGTGGTAGCAAATCCATACGTCTGGCTGTCTGGGACGAGTGTAATGAGGGTGTGTAGACACCCGATGGCAAGACGGCCTGACACGCACACGCACTGAAAGCACGATGCCATTCCTTAGACTGTAAGTTGAAGGGTGGCCCAGGCTTTCTCCAGGCCACTAATAAGCTGTTAGCATGACAGATTGATACAAAAGCAGTGTGTGTGTGTGTGTGTGTGTGTATGTGTGTCAGTGCCTAAATTATCACACACTTACTGAGGCAAAGCTAAAGAAACCCCACACCTCTTGTCTCGATTTTGTGAGTGCAAAAACCAGAGGTTGTACATTTCTAAACCCGAAAAAGTCATAGAGAAATTTTGCTTAAAGAAGGAAATATATACTTACATAGAAAAAGTGTAACACTGTCAAGCCTAATATATGAAAAATTTGACATAAAATTCACCTTTTTTTGGCAATTAGTAAGATTTTTAAGCGCTTTCATGCAATCCACCAAAAAAAAAATCTTTTTTTTAACTAGATATAGATAATATTCATTATAAAACGTTGGCTGATTTAAAGTTTTTGCTCACAAAAATGTTAGTTTAAGATGAAAAAAAATTGACATCAAAATTGTTGCACTTATTTTTAACATGGGCAAAAAATGTGCACCAAGTTTTAAACAATAGGTCTTTAACCCTTGTGCTATCCTATGACCCCACCCTTACATTGATGTGTTCTCCCTACCATGACAAAGGTGGATAAAGGTGGAGAGGATTTCATGTAATCCATGGACACCAGTGAAGATCACAAATCATTGAAGAAAAAAGGTTTATTTTGTGGGGTCTAGGTGACCCAACTCCCAATGTTAAAGTTCCTATGATAGCACAAGGGTTATGGAAAGTTCTGATCATGCAAATGAGATGTGGGTCTCAGAAATGCCTGTATTAAAATGATACAAATGTTTGGGCTAAAATGTTAAAAGCTAAAAATGCCCCTTTGCCCTTTTTGTATTCAAACCCTCCCACAGATTTCTCTGAAATCTATAAAACACATTGCAGGAGTTGACAAAGTCTCCTTGGAGAAAAACATTTTAGCACAATCGGGCTGTCGTTTATGACAGAACAACACCATGATGGTCATAAACTTTGTGGAAAAATGGCTGCCAAGATTTTGGCTATTTTGTTGAAGCTGTGAGAGGCATCAAAAGGGCAAAAGAATTGTCACACTGTCATAAACCTTTGCTTTATCTTGTCTCAATGTCAGAGGTCTGCACACTCTCCTGTCAGGCTCTTAAAGCAGTCAAAACCATTTTTTTTACAGACTTTTTCTTCTGAGCTCGTCACCTGTGACAACTGTAATTCTGGGCTGTGAGACAGATTCCCGCCTTGGTTCATTCCTGCCGTAAAGAGATCAGGAAAACTCGCTGCAAAGCATCTTACATAAGCTTCTAAACCTGCACTGGTTGGCTAATCGCCCTCTGTTCATCGCTTTAAAGCGCTGGAAATGCTGCGATAAATGTTAGACCTGTTGTGCTTACGTGACCAACCAGCCTGTCAGTCATGACTCATGGCGATGAGCACTCATGCAGTGTAGGAGCCAATTGAGAATTTCTTTATCGTCTCATATAAAGTTTTTTTTCTTTTTTTTTATCTAGTTGCTAAAAATGGAAATGATGATAAAAGGGCTTCATCTGGTAGAGACAGAGCAGGAAGAGCAGCCTCCAACCTCATTTCCTGTTACTGACACCTTCACTTTTTGATTTTTCGTTTTTTTAGACCATATAAGAAAGGGGAAAAAAAACTCCCATTTAAAACTTTGGTCACACGTCGCTTCATTTCTAAGGTGTTGTGTTTTTTTGACTTACCATTTTTAGTTTATTTTCAGAATCGTAACTAAATATAAGCTTGAGTAGTTGTAAATTGTGGATTCTAAACTTAAAAAAACACAAAATAAAAACCAGCTTAGTGGTCTCCTGTCGTCATGGCAGAGGGTTGTCAATAAATTATTCATTACTATCAAGTTTTAATAACCTTCTTTTGTCTCTATTCTTATTCATTTTACCTATTCAACAAGAACTTATTTTGAGTCCAAATGATAGATTTGCTTCCTCAAAGTAAATATTTGTACCAAATATCCGCTCCCTCATTCATCGCAGGAGCTGCGTTCTAAAAATAACCTGCGATAGATGTAATACGTGAAGTGGTTGGCTTTTAATTTTAATAATTATTGATGTCTTAAGGCTGTTAATATCTTCACTTTACACTTCATACAGTTTTTATTTCAGACAGATGTGAATATTTTTACAGTTTTCTCTATTGTTCAAAGTGGAAAAATAAGTCCAGTATAGAATAAAAACAAAGATCTAGTCTCAATCATTGACTGTAAATGAGAACTGGACTGAGCGACTCCTCCCCCTTTGTGCTCCAAACAGGAAGTACCCCTGGCCCCTAAAAGCCAAAATTCCATAGACTTCGATAGAGAAATAAATAGCTAGTATTCCTTTTTTGTCTGAACAACATTCTTGCTCTGTTACCTTTTAATAACTTTATTTTTTTCTGTCGTTCAAGTTATTCGAGTTAGAAACTGACCAATCAGATGCCTCAATGAAAGTATGTGGTCAAACGTTTGAAACTTTGATTGATAGATTTTGTGTAGCCCGTCTTCAAGTGGTGGGGGTGTGGATTTCCAACAATCTCACTCCTGATTGGCTGGAGTGGTTGCCATAGAAATGTTGACTCAGATCGACTTAGACCGATATGCTTAGTGACTGGGTCCAACGTGGAAGTTACCGTATTGCAAAAAAAATATATATATATATATACATATATATATATGTATATATATATATATATATATATATATATGTTTGTACCACGAAATAGACGATTTGTCCCGAAATCAACCCTAACCGGCCCACCTATGACAGTCTGTGGCGCTATACATGAGACAAAGAATACTGGAGCCCCTCCTAATGCTAAAATTGTTCACTGTACTTTAAAAAAACACACATTTGGCCCAGGATATCCCCACATCGCGGGGTTGAGGTTGCGTGCAACGGGGGAGTATGGTTTGAGGATAAATAGATATGCACCGATGTGTTCATTTGTCTCCTGTGTGAGTCAGTGTGTGTGTGTTTTTCTCTCTCTTGAAGTGTCTTAATGTGTACATGATCTATCCCCCAGCTGGGGGAGAAAATGCACTGAGAACACAGCTTTATGGCAACCTTTCGTCCATTAACTATCTTGTAGTCATGCCTTTCTGCTCGAGTGCTTTGAACTGCAGCACAGCCTGCTCTGAGCCATGCCACGCTCTCCTCGTCTCTCCTCGTCTCTCTGTGCCCCCCCCCTCAGGCTGCAACGCAGTGGCTGCAACAATGACTTGACAAGCTTTTATTTGGGTTTTTTTCTGCTTTTTCCCTAAACTGTGTTTGCTCGTTTGATTCACTTGTCCCCTTCTCTCCCCTTTTCTTCCACACACTCACTCATTTTCCCTTCTTCTTACCCCCCCCCCCCCCCCCCCACCTCCTTTTTGCTGACTTCCACTCTGCAACGCCGCTCTTTCCTTCTGTCTCCACTTCTTCTTGAGTGCTTCTTTCTTCCTTTCTTTCCCCTCTCCTGACTTGGCTGTTGCTTTTCCTTTCTCCCCCTCTCTTGCCCTGGCTGTTGCTCCTTCTCTCTCTCTCTCTCTCTCTCTATCTCTCTCTTTCTCTTTCTTTCTTTCTTTCTCTATCTGCCTGCACCAGGAGCCATGGCTAATCATCTTATAACTAATGCTCTCCTTCGTCCCCATGGTACTAACAATCCCTATAACACCCTCCTGGGGGACTCTGCAGTCTATAACAACCCGGCCGTGGGCATGTACAACACCCAAGGTGTGCCTGATGTTCCTATTATGAACGTACAACATTTCAAAAGTTAGTTGGGAGTTATTTCTTAACCGTGTACTGCATGGCGTTTTCATTTTGAAATGTTTAATACTTAAATGTGTCTTCGTTATTGTTCCCAAGTGAGATAATGACTCACAGCGTAATATGCATGTCCCAAATACGCTATTATATTTGTGCAACTCATTTTAGATTTATTTATAGAAGCTATTTGGGACCTTTTTAATTATAGTTTTTTTTCTTTTATCGTTTGTAGTTTTTACTTTGTTTTAATGGATGCTGTCTGTGCATGCATCACCGGGAGCTTGTTATATTTACGCACATATTTGAGTTCTGCTTTTTATTGAAACATCGTATTAACACAATATTTTTAAAAAGGATGAACTATAATAAACCAGTGAGAGGCTCTGATTAAAGGCCATGTCACACAGCCACATTTTGCGCATATTGCACAGATGAAAATTGGTGATATGTGGAAAAAAGCAAGAAAAGTTGTGATCTTTGCATGAAATTTTCACAGATGCATCACAAATGAACCACGGAAGAATGACATATATTCCACGCAAAAAACACAAAAATCAACATAAAAAACTAAATTCATTATTGATTCAGATTTCAGTCACGTAATATTAACTAGATATATGCGCCGTAGATATAACATTTATACATTGGGGGAATATACGTGAAAAGTCTGTAAGCCATACGTGGAACAGTCATAAAAAGCTACAAGTTTGTGTATGCATGTAGCAAAAATCACGCACAATTGCGTAAACGTTACCTGTTACTTGTGCATAAACTACATGAAATACATACTCTCCGTAATTCTTAACCGTCCCAATATTCTGAACATCTAAAAACCGAATTCATGAAAAGACCTTTCGGCCAAAACCCTCAACGGACATCATCAAGAAACACTTAAGAATTACGTAAATCACACATGATTCACACAAGTCAGAAATTTCATGGGTGGAAAATGTGCAAAATGTGCATAGTGGCTGTGTGACACGGCCTTCAGACTCTGAGTTTTTTAAATCTGACAAAAATATTGCTGAAACGTCTTCCTCTCCGTGTGTAAACTCATATTTTGTCTTTTTTCTCCTCCCCCCTACCTCTTGCTGCCCTGTAGCATCCTATCGGGACACAAGTAAGTTCTTCCAGATTTCACCCTCCCTTTTTTGTTTTCCTTTTTCCTTTTTTTTACCCATCTTCCAAAGAAAAACCCTTGTAAATAGGAACATTTTTTTTATCACTATTGATAAATCCACTTTGTTCTGATGATGAGAACTTAGATAGTTGTATAAAAAAAAGTTTTTTTTCGCAATTTAAAAAAAAAGTTAAATCCTTAAAATGCAATGCATTGTGGTCTGTATTTGCCATTCGAGTGGGCAGTCAATTCTCTGTTCTTGCTGATATTTAAAATGGATTCAAATCTTGTCAGATTCTACATTTTTTGATTGATTTCCAGAGGGCATCCTGAACAACGCAAGAGACTCCAGTGTGATGGATACACTTCCTCTGAATGGTAACCACCCAAACAACTACAACATGGCAAGCAGTGAGTACTTGAGCGACTGCGTTCAGATTCTGGACCGGAGCGGCGGTTACGGCACCCATAGCAACCACAAGGAGACCACCTTGGAGAAGAAGATCCTTAAGGAGCTGACCTCCAACTACATCCCGCCGTACCTTAACAACCACGAGCGAGCGACCACGGAGCGCAGTCACAACCTGATGAACAAGCTGGTCAACAGCAGTCTGGCAAATGGAGGTACATCAGCTGTAGGGGGTTTTACCACTGAGAGCAACAGTGTTGATGTGTTAAATGTGCATTTTTTAAACTCATTTTTATTTTATTTTAAAACTAATAAAACTAATTTTAAAGTAATTTCTAATTTTTAGAAAAAAACGTACAACAAAAATAATAGATAAAGTGCTACACTTGTTTGTGTGCACATTCAGCACATGGTTTGTTTATTTTCCATTTTTTTTACAAACTTGTCCTTGAGTTTGGTGGATACTCCAAGCAGGAAAGTGTTCGGCAAATTTGGAGTGTTTTCTTTTGATTTGACTTCTGTATTTATGGCTTAAAAACCAAATACTGAAGATATTTGGCCAAACGTTAGTTGCAAAGTCCAGACAGCAGTGATGATGCATCCGTTGGCAGACATCATGAATGCAGTACAGTTGCAAATAAACAGATAAACTTGTTAGTTTTTTGCTGTTTTTTTCCCCCAACAATTGAGGAAAAAAGGGGGTTACGTGATTCACAATGGCCCTTACAGGCGGATAAAAAGGACAAACCTGTACGGGTCATACAGGTGTCCTGCCTAAAATATCAATGTGGTATGCCACATTGCCACTTGATATTTTTTTTAGTCTTTTTTTTAGTCTTCAGTATGCCCGAAGACTAAAAATGTTCACGCATGTTTTATTCTATTTTTATTAGTTTTAGTCGGGCGACAAGTCGTACTGAACACTTAACCAAAATACAGGGATCTGTAAGGGTGAAATGCAAGCGTGTCATACTGATTTTTAAATTTTTATATCCCTCTGAATCCTGCTTGTTAGTGCTGTTCAAGTGATAAATGCGCTCTAACACAACCCTGTGCGTTCAGCATTTGCCCCCCGTCAGTAAGGGGCCATCATGCAACTTATGAACGACTAGAGTGTGGCGTAAGGATACTGTAGGACAGCATCACCCACATGTCCTAAGTGCGTGCAACTTATAAATCATTTACGACACACTAACCACATGCACAACAATGGTACTTTCCATTTTCTTGACGTCCCTTAAGGTCACATTCATATCAAAGAGTGTTAAATATAGTCCAAACTTTGGAGAAAAGTCCAGATTTTTCTGCTAACACTGACGATATCAGCTCTTTTTTTCAAAATAAAAGATTGGAAGCACAGCATTGATTCTTTTCTTTGCTGTAGGGAGTATGGCCGGGGGCAGCAGCAGCAGCAGCAGCAGTGGTGTGAGCGGCTGTGTGGGCAGCGGCAAAGAGGACAACGGTCACCTGGTGCTGGACAACCCCGCAGCGTTCCCCCACGAGGAAAACCTCGGTCTGGAGATCATCCGGGAGGAGTCCAACGCTCCTCTGCTGCCGCCACGGCCCCCTCCGCCAGACAGCCACCCGCCGCCGCCGCCCCCTCCTCACAGCTTCTCCCGACAGCGGCGCATCCCCCAGGAGCCCAGCGAGAGCTTCTTCCCCCTGCTAACCAACGAACACACCGACGAGCACACACACTCCCCGAACCACAGAGACTCGCTCTACACAAGCATGCCGGTGCTGACGGACCTCCCAGATGGGCAGATAAATGGTTTAACGGACGGAGAGGAAGACAGCTCCGGGGAGCTCCAGCCCTGCAAGAGCGCCACTGCTCCAGAGCTGGACGACGTCTATTATAAGAGCATGCCAAACCTGGGCTCCAGGAATCACTTACACGAGCTGCAGAGCTACTACCACATGGGCCGAGGTGGCAGCGATGGGTACATGGTGTCCGGAAGCAAGGAGGAGTCCGACTCATCTCCCGAGGAGGTGCCCGTAGACCCCTCTCATCTGGTTACCAGTCTATAGAGCCGGCCCAGACTTCTACCCCCCTCCCCCCCGCCCCTCTAAGTCCAACGTCACACTTAAAGTTCAAACATTCTGTGTTGTTGACTGGCAGACAGAGCTGGCCCGTCCTTGGATTGATACACTGTGTGGGACATTTTCAGTTGTTCATGGAGGAGATATCACTGGTCGAATCAAAAAAAACAAAAAACACAACAAAAAAAAAAAACAGGAGACTGAATGTATTGTCACAAACGCTGCAGACTAACAAGGCGGGTCTTGAAGACTTCTTTTTGTAAGCATCTACCAGGAAGCATCTACCAGGAACTCGATTTGGACTCTTCAACTGACCGTAGCCCGACAAGAACCCAACTATGAGCTTCAAGAAGATTCTAGCACCTAGTCTCCACAAGGGCGTGGCCGTCAGACCGTGTGTCCGTGTGTCCGTCTCTCTGTCTCGCTCTGAAAAGACATCTATTTGGACGAAGTTGTCAACGTTTTGAAGGTCAGAGCGGGAGGTACCACCTACCTGCCAAGTGAAGGATAAGCGATGAACAACAAGCCAAATTCCCAAACTTTTTTCCTTCATTTCTGCTAAACTGGAATCGTGTCTGGGCTGGTGTAACATTCCTGCGAGTTGTAGTGACTACGGATACTGTGTATTTCACTCAAGAAGGACCATAAAACTTTTGACTGAACTCAAAAAGAAAAAGAAAAAAACAGAAAACAAGAATGGATTGATTCTCCTTTCTTCTGTAAAAGTTTTTTCATTTATCAAAGGATTACGAGAAGCTCACAAATTGTTTTTATGTATTGTACAGAATACAGATACAAAAATGTTGCATATGACTAAGTCTTTTATTTTTGAAGTTGAAAATCTTTTCGTCTGTGGGACTGTTCTGAACCGTCACATGTTCTGGTCGTCTACGGGCCACAGATGGAACAAAGAACAATCTGTCACGTCATTCTTTCTCCGATCAAGTTTAGGCACTCCTTCATTAATATGCATATACCCTCACACAGGACGTCCTGGTCCTTGAATAGCAACACCACTGACACGTTTGCAAATCAGTTTTTCCTATATACTTTACCACCGTGTTTTCTTTCTTCTTTGCTTCATTTTTATTTTATATATGAAGGGAAAACGAAATGGTCAAATGATGAACGAGAACATTTTTTTTATAAAACCGCCGCAAAAAGGACCCTGGATGATACAAAATACAGATGCAAGACTTGAGAAATGAATAAATGGTTTAATATATATTGTCTTTGTTGCCAAATATATAGAAATTGACATGACCTTGTTGTGACGATAGAGAGATTAAGTTAAAGTGACTGGCGGCGAGTGAAAGAACTGCCAGTCTTACCCCAATTTTACACATGGTTCGTCTGCGGTGCAACTCCGTTGCCTGGGGAGTCCGTCTTATGACCGTCAGTTAGTTTACATTGTCTCCGTTGGGTCTCCGGTCTGTCCCCCTCTCCCCCCTGGCTCCCTGGTGGTTTCTCCCACCACCCCCATGTCTAGTTTATCCCGCTCTCTTCGCTCATCCAAAACTTGAGCAATCAGGCTCCGTCTCCTCTCTTTCCTCACGGAGTCCTTATAAAATATCTGTTTTTTGTCATTAATGATGTCATGTTTTTGTACTTCCAAAATTAACCTTTAGCCATCTGTGGCGAATACGAACACCGATGTTATCAGTGGTGTTAACGTGCGTTATTGCAATGAAATTGAATTTGATAACATTTTATTTTGAAAGTGCAACGGAAGTTTGTATTTTGAAACCTGGACCTGTTTCTCAGGATTTTTGCAGCGACATTGATAGGTCAACGGACAGGAAATAGAACTCTTGTGTAAAGCCGGCGTCGCAGATGTAAACAGGCGATGGAAACATTCTGATTTATCATTGAACGATCCATTTTTTTTTGTGTCAACGCAACAGATGCGCACCGCAGACCCACCAGTGGAAATCAGCCTTTATGCAGCATTTACACTGAATGCGATTCGCTCGTCAAATTCGCATTAGATGTCTTCCTTTCTAAGCGGGTCTAATTTGCTGCTTGAAACACTTCCGAAAATGTGTTGATAGACCTGATGCTACCGTCAAAGATTTTGGCCTCATCGCTACGCAGAAGCGGTAAACAGTATATCTCGTTTTCAATGCATAGAAGACACAGATGACGTTGAGAGTTTGGGTTCATTTATTCTAAAGAGCTCTACAAAAACATCGGTAATCATGTCTTCATGTCTGGGTTCATGAGATCATTCAGAGACTCTCCCAGTACGGTGAGCCTTACCGTCTACTGCAGGAGCTGTGTACAAATGTACAAATGACGGCCGCTTCCGGCGCTACTTCTGTCTCTGTGACCCAGTTTAATGAAAATAAAAACAAAATTAAAATTAGAGGAACCTTTTATTATTGTCTCTATGCAAATACGAAAGATATCATAAAATTCAGGAGGAGTTCTTCTCCATGTTGGGACAGATCATCAACAAGGTTGACTCAACTTCTTCGGCAATGTTCAGATATTTGAATTTGGACCTCTGATCGGGTCGGCACATTGGCTGAACATTCGAGCCGGACATTTCTGACGAGCAAATCGTATTCAGTGTGAACGCAGCTGTAACCCTTGTGCTATCCTGGGCACTTTAACGTTGGGACTTGGGTCATCTAGACCCACTAGACAGTGCTCTGAACCTTTTTTCTTCAATGATTTGTGAACCTCACTGGTGTCCATGGATTCCATGAAATCTTTTCACCTTTATCCACCTTTGTCATGGTAGGAATAACACGTCAATGTAAGGGTGGGGTCATCTAAGATAGCACAAGGGTTAAAAATCTAATCGATGCAAATTAGAAAATGCTGCATCCTCACAACTTGCACACAGCAACTCCATTCAATATTGCAAAATCAAGGTTTACAAATCTAGAGATGGAGAGTCATAGATTTATGAATTGTAGCTTTCCCATGCTCCCCTCCCCTCCATGTCCCGAGAGAGAAATTATTTATTTATCTGTTTATTGGTTTTAAAAAAAACAGCCAAACAAGCTTGGAAAAATAGGCTTTAGACTGGAGTATATAAAAATAACACTGTTTTATTTTTCCTCCTTTCTTTAAATTATTATGATCATGATTATAATTACAATATTACTGATAATTATTTATTCTTTTTGTATGGGTTTCAAGTCGAAAGATCTCATAACTAATATTTGTTGTGACAGTGAAAGTTGTTTGCCAACAAATAAATTACTGACATAGCTTTCTGGTTTCTCTGCCTCTTGAGTCCTTTTAACTTTTTGGATAATTGCAAATCAGCGCGTCTGCGTCAAAGATGCACTTCAGGCCGCCACAAAACACCGCAGACATGTTCTCCCCTCCACTCACACACCTTTCCGTCCCCCTTTTGAAACGACATTAGAAGCTGCAACCGCTCCTGAGTGCACCAGTTTACTTGTCAGTAAATGATTAATGATTTTCTTGTATTTATCAAAGATAAATATGTGAAGGATTTCTCTGGGATCTAACCTCCATTACTGCCACTTGTTTATCTGCTGCCTGACAGTCATGGAGGGATAATCTGTTACATAAAAGCTGAGCCCTTCCATTAAACCATCCATTCATTTTCTGCTGCTTATGTTGGGAATTTGCAAATGCAGTTAAAACCTGCATGTAAATGTGTAAATGTGAGGGGCAGGGCTCAAGGGTATAGAGGCAGCAAATCGCTGCACGCAAAAGCACACGTGTATGGTTAGATTCGAAAAAGCAAGTTCCTTTTATAAAAATGTGAATGAAAGGGTAGGACTGGTGGTTAAAGACAGACGACCCCGACATGCAAAGCCACAAAGAAGAAAAGAAGAAAATATTGCTACATTTATCCCTTTCAAGACTCGTAGATCTTTGAATTAGCAACTTTTTGAACGTTTAGGCAATTAACGGAATTCCAACTGTTTTGCACCGATATCCTTTTCCCCAATCCGAATTATTGCTACGTAAAGGAGTAAAAAGCTACGTAAAAGCTACAGCTCTACTCTGATATATGAAAGACTTTAACTCCAGCCGAGTACAAACTTTAAATATTAATTTCTCCATAATTATTAAACGAAAAAGGGTTCCCATCTAAACATCACTACCAAATCTGACTGTATGTCCGAATTCCCACCCTAACCCCTATATAGTGTATAAGGTGCGTTCGCCATTTTGTTGTGCTGTCCAAATCTACATTTCCAAAATCGAGTGCCCTGGATATTTCCTAGAAGTCTCTGCGAAAAACCAGTGTGCGTCAATGCTCACTCGATCGGCGAATATAGACCACAATGCATTGCGTCAGAACATTTTTTACCAAAAATTTTTATTTAAATGTATTTTTTTAATATAAAATATCAACGTTATTATATTTTTATCAGAAGGCAGTGGACTCATAAATTAGCGTCGCAAAACGCTCATTTTAATTAGATTTTGACGATGACGTTATGTCTGTCGTTTCAAAAAAAAAAAGTAGTGAGCATGGTGTCCGAATTGCTTGCACATAAATGGGTGTTTGCATTAACTGGTCTCTTGAACACTGACCCTGGTAGTAATACATTTATTAGTACAATAAGTCTAATAAGGTTTATTAAATTACTTAGTTAACACATTTACAAGCATTACTGTTAGGATGTTTTTAAGATGCTAATGATACATTTATTGGCATTATAGATGCTTAACAAATGTGTCAGTGTTAATAAGCTTAATAAGATTTATTAACAACCTTTGTTAACAAATTAAAAAAGTATTATTGTTGTTTGGGGTTCTAGTAAGATATTTATTAGCATTATAGATGTCTTGCAAATACCTGAAAGTGTTAATAAGATTCAATAAGATCTAAAGTCAGACCATTCTCTTCAAAGTCCATATTACCAAACTGCTAACAAGCTTAACAAATGTATTAATAAACTGTTAGACTATTAATAAACGTATTAATTGTTTTGCAGCACCTCATCTAAAGTGAAAATAGCTCAAAAGATAATTAGAGTGGGATTTCAATCTGGTTCACTTTAGCTGCACCTTCAAGATCAGATCACCTGCCTAAAAAGCCTCACATTCTCTGAATTACTTCCAGGAAGATGCATTTACAAAATAAAGACAAACTAAACAAGATTGACGTGTTTCAAAACCTTTCTTTCAAGAAGCAACAGCAAAATGACACAAAGTTTCCCAATAGTGAAATCATACATCGGCATGTGTTATGGCCCCAAGCCTTTTGGTGTGTGTGTGTGTGTGTGTGTGTGTTTGTGTGTGTCCTTTGCAGACGCCTCCACCACGCCACCTGACTTCACCTCCTGCAGGAGATGATTGCGCCCTCCTTCCCTCCTCCAATCACCAGGCTGGGCGGGAAGGACAAAAGTCTCAAGCAACCCCTGTTCCAGTGGCAGCTGAATTCCTGGGAGGAATCTGTTTCATCAGATTGCCCCTGTTTTGGACTTACCCCGTTCTGACCCTCCACAGCGGGTTAATAAAATAACAAGTCTCTGTTATTTTGGAGAAGACCTGTTTTTAATACTTTTCCGGCGAACTTGCGCTCCCACACTCCTGCGCTGTGCGCTCTGATAGAGTGGAAAAAACGCTGAGACGGCCATCATCAAGACGTAGTTTCACTGCAGGAGCTGAAGCAGAGACTCTCTGGGATGATCCCATGAACTCAAACATGGAAACATTGTTATCATGTAGAACTATTCAAAATAAATAAACCTGATCTCTCAATACTCTCCGTGTGCATTGTGCATCCACTGAGATAAGCACAGGCACCGCTCCATGTGGCTATCAGGCTAAAAACATTAGCTGGTAGCTCCTCCCACATGATGCGTTCATGGAACTCCAGTTCATAGAAGCTTAGTGGAACTCCAACAGTCACCCAGCCTAACTTAGACCACTACTATATTTTCATGAGAAAATGAAAAGCGCCGAACCGATCACAGAATCCCTTGAATTATGCACACTCCCCCAAAACCATTTTTATCCACAAATTTAGAACCAAAACTTCCCAATTTCTGGTAACACTGTGGATGTGTAGAGGTGCAAACTCCCCCTAGTGTTGAGGGGTGGGCATTGCGCCATCACGTTCGCTTAAGCATCTTCGATCGATGTAGTAGCTCTCCACTTATTTGGCATCTCAAGTTTATCCAGTAATGATGACTGTTTTACTGTTTTGTTTTAGGGTTTTTTTCTTCTTCTTCTTTTGACATTTAGCTTGATTTTCTACCCTTAATATTGCATTTTGTCCAATTTATATTTGCCATTTGTCTAATTGTATTGAAGATGTGAACAAATTGACAAAAGCTTTGTTAAGTAAATTGACTTCTGCATGTGTACCTTTTTGTTTGTTTTTATGTAAACAGGAAATCCAGGACATTCACACCAAGCGCACATCTGGTCTTCACGCCCTGCCTGTTCATCTGCATGAGGATGTAAATGGTCCATCAAAATGCCAACATCATTTTGTTTAGTCTATCTATACAGTTTTCATAAATGGTCTGTTTTCTTTGGTGTTGCTACATAGGAACTGAATTGGCATATTGTTTCCTGTGATAAGATCTTCAGTAGGACAAACTTGAACAGTATTAGTTCATCAGCTTAATATGTCTATTTCACTGCATTTAGATTCTCTGTTAAGTTGATTGATTTGTGTGTAGATCAGGTGGTTTCTGTTTATCACTATAGAGGTATTGGATTTTTAACAGGATTCTCTTAAATAAAGAAACACTATATTTTCTGTTGATTGGATTATGATTGGCATCTCTCTTTTTCTTTTTTCTTTTTTTTAAATGAATTCAGGATGAGTCTGATGAGCCAGAGCTTGACGGTGTCACAGTGGAGCTTCTTACCATCACACAAGTCCAGTGTACTACGAGCCGGTAAAAATCTCTGTTGTGATGAAGTGGTCCGCTTCCCCAGATTCGGTGATGCCTTTGTGGTGATGTTTGGACTCATCTATGCAATGCACCTCAAATATCTCAAAGCACTGACCAACGCGTTTGAATTCACTCAAAAGATTGTACTTGGTCTAGAAGGTGGTTAACTACCACCCTTTTTTCCGGTTCCGGGTTACACAGCAGGATGCGTGGAGTGCCTCTCTGCGAATACAACTATCTTCAAATTACTTAAAAAGTTGATTTTCTCCAAAAAAAAGAGAGCCCACCATGCCCCCGAAGAAAACGCAGGAATACGAAGACCTCAAAAAGACTCTTGACATTATTCAAGAAACGCTGAAAAGTTTTAAGGAACAAGTGTCTGCTAAGCTAACGCTACTTTGGGAAATGATGGAAGACTTCCGAAGATTTCGGGCTCAAAACGAGCAACGAGAAAACCGGGTCGACATTCTGGAGAAAAGACTGGACGATGTGGAACAGCAAGTTGTTTCTCTTTCGGCTTTTCCCATCAGGGGTTGCCACAGCGAACGAGTCGCATGGTAAACTTGGCAATGTTTTACGCCGGATGCCCTTCCTGACGCAAACCTCTCAAAGCAACCGGGCTTGGGACCGGCACAGAAGTAGAGAAGGGAACAGGGAGCAGCCCGGAGTCGAACCCTGGTTTCACGGACGGAAGGCGCCGCAAACCAGCACGAGCTAAACCGGCTCCCGATGTGGAACAGCAAGTAAGGATGAATAATGTCATTCTCACTGGAGTACCAATCAAAACTGGAGCGAAGCTGACAGCAGGAGCAAGCACTGCTAATGCTAGCGCTAGCGTAGCTAGCAGTGAACCGGCGAGCGGTGGAGAGTCTCTGGAACAGCAAATACATTCATTTCTCACATCTAAAGGGATTTCCCTGGATCTCAACACCATCGAGACCTGCCACCTGCTCCCCAGGGGAAAGGAGACGGATAAACCAGCGATCCTCATCAGGTTTGTGAATCAAAAACACAAGCTAGCTTTGATGACCCAAAGGAAACACCTGAAAGGTTCGGCTGCTTATCTGAACGACCATCTGACCAGAAGGAATGCTGAAATCTCAAAACATGCACGGCTTCTCAGGAAGCATAAGCAGATTGAGAACACTTGGGTTAAAGGCTGCAGGATTTATGTCAAACCGCTCGGTCCACCGGACCGGTCCAAGGTTCTGGTTGTGAACACCATGAAGGACTTTGAAAAGTGTTTGATCACGGATGTCTGAAACAACATGCAGTAATAAATTAAAGAGTCAAATCATTTCAAGAAATATGACGCCTTGATTCATCACTTTCTCCATCGTCTGACGTCACCTGAATAACAGCAGAGCTCTGACATGCAGACAACTTGACCTCAACTTTCACCGCAGCTGTTATCAGCTGAAGAAGGATATGGACCTGAATCTAATGTCTGAGACATAACATCGAAGAGAACTATTAACTGTTTTGAACCCAGAAGGACAGCTGTTATTCAGCAGAAGAAGAAATACCAACCTTGGACAATCGACAGACTATGGACCCTTTTTATTTTTCCCTTACAGCATTACTTTATCATAAAAAAAATAAAAATACAAAAAATAATTAAAAAAAGGAAAACAAATGATTAATCACTTATTGAAAATTGTTAAATTGATTGACTTTTAATGATATTACTTCACTTTCTCCAAAAATTGATAAATTGATTCAAAAATCTTTCCTAATGTAGCATAATTTTGCACATGTTTTTAACTTTTGATACTTGATGAAATTTTGCTATGAAAATTCCTGAAACAGTGTTGTGTCTACTTTACTGATATAGTATTATGTTTTATTCATATGAATGACTTTTATAAGTAATATAATCTGCATATATATCTGCATTTGCCATGTTGATTTCTGAAATAGTTATTTTTGGCGTAATACTTAAGTAATTCATCTTTGGCATGTGCTTTATCGATACCTTATGATTCTTAATTCTGTCTGATAAAAGCTAGGAACCGGATATTGATAAATCATGTAATAAAATGGTTATAGTATAACGGGGTGGGATTATATAAGTTCGCTTCCTTCCACTCCCTTTCAAGCAATATTTATTAATATGTCTAATTATCCTAAGTTTGATTAGTTACTGTATGAATGTATGACTGATGATTATATTGCTTTTCTGTATTATTTCTACTTATTTGCTTGAAATAAACCATTTCAAATCAAATCAAAACCACCCAGGTTGCAGACCCTCAAAAATGACTTGATACATATGTAAAACTAAGTTGAAATAAGGAGGTATAAAGCAGTGTTTTTCAACCTTTTTTGAGCCACGGCACACTTTAACCTTGACAAAAATCCCGCGGCACACCAGCATCCAAAAAAAAAAAAAAAAAACAGAGATTCATGGTCTGTATTGATCGACAGCCCCCCCCCCCCCCCCCCCCCGCAATCTCACGTGCATTTTTGTGATAAGTGTGGCCGGAAAAGCAGGAAGTTGCGGCTGTTTTTCTAAGAGATGAAATGAAAGTTAAATTAGAAAATTTAGAAACTGTTTGTTTGTTGTGGTTTCAAGGCGTTTCGCAAGGACGACTCATTGTGCGCTGGGACACTGGCCGTTTAAGCCAATGCATCATGGGAGATGTAGTGTGAAAACTGCCGAAAACTTGCAGAAAGACTCGCGTCTCTGAGCTTCATTGTATTGTCCACTTGTTTTATCAGGGCCTGTTTGGATGAACAAAGAGCTGATATCCTGGAGATGGGAAATATTTTTAGATCAGTGAATGATTAATGAGGGCAATTTCTCCACGGCACACTTGACCATCTCCCACGGCACACTAGTGTGCCGCGGCACACTGGTTGAAAAACACTGGTATAAAGCAATAGTTATCTCCCTTTGTCTAAATATGCCTAAAAAATATTGCACTACTCTGCATTTGCTCAGGCAGTCGCTCAAAGTTCACTGTCTTGACGTTTTTATTAAGTGTAATTTTCTTTCATTTCAACATTGCACAGAAGGGAATGAGCAAATAATATTGTTGGGCAGATGTTTATGACATTGTGCTTTATTTAAGTTACCGCTACTCATTGCTTTTTAGGCAATCATTTCCCTGAAAATATTTAAGTTTTGAAACGCATGGTTTTGAGTTTACTGACTCAAAAAATGTGATGAACCCTGTCCAAGAAGGTAACTAATAAAGATGAAGTTCTGTTAAGATAAAATTGTTGTTGTGTACTTAATTTTTGTTTTTAAGTTATGCAAACTGTGAAAACTTGAACCTGGTGAGTCATAGTAACTGATGACAATTAAGTTGTCTTAACAGGAAAACGTAAGTCATATTTAATGCCAATATTTGATTTGCACAAAGTTAATCAACTTAAAATAATTGTGGTAACTTCTTCGGGTTTACAGTGCAGCATCACAGCTACAGGAACACATTTCTCACCAATGTTGTGGATTCAAAGCTGAACATGTGGATTTCAGCCGCGCTACATCTCTCAAAATGACCGCTGAGATGTTAATTGCTGAAGCTAACACCCCGATAGCGAGGCCTCTCTGGTCTTCCACAGCTTGTTCTGCTAGAACAGCAAGAGCTGTTTTCCGTGGTTAAAGTGAAAAGACTCGTTTTTTTAAACGTGCTCAGAAACTGATCTGAGAGCTGCTGGGCCTAGCAAAACAGCCACAACCTCTGATTGGCTGTTAAAAGCTTTTCCCCCGTATGAGGGGTTTGGTGGAGTAGGTGATCCATTCAAGCATTCTAGGACATTTAAAACGTTGCAGCTGGAAATAAACTGAAGTATTCAATGGATTCATTTTTAATGAAGAAAATATACAATTAAAACTCAGTTCACAATAAAAGCTTCCTATCAACCATTCTGACCAATCCCCTGCCGCTTAGTTCCTCTTGGCATTATGGGTAGTGTAGTCAAATCAAGTTCATGACAGCTTTTATGCTTTATGCACGATATAATTTGTTGGACCTCTGGGTCTGAAAAATACAGTACTTATGTTGTAAAATCACATTTTTCTCAAATGTTTTAGTATTTTTCAGATTGTACCGATTGATATGTAAACACCAAAAAGTAAACTAATGCTAAAGTCACATGCTGTGTAACTTAGCAACAGACTGTGACATCACGGATATCAGAGAGCCCCATTTATAAGTTGCTTAGCAACACGGTTAAGCCATAACATTCTTCGAGCTCTTAGGTGAAGCACGTATTTTGAGACTAAGGAAAAGTTTTCTGATTTACTCAGATTTTTGTGAAATAAACAGCAGACGATCATGGACAAAGATTCTGCCATGGATAATCCAAAATATACTGGTAAATGAGAGTCCCAGCAAAACATTTAGTCACGCGTTTGCTTCGTAAAAATGCTAAAGTTTAGTTTTTGTGTTGCTATGATAATATTTTAACTCATCCTGCTTTTCCAAAGAAGTTGAGAGGAAGACCAGTCCTAAAAAGAAGAAAAAAGTGACGTTCCCTGGGCCAATTGAGACTCCTGAACCTGAGCCTACAAAACCATCTACCAGCACCCCAGTGAGAAAACTCAAGAAAAAAAGACAGGAAGACGACGATGAAGGAGAAATAATGAAGCCAAAGAAGCTGAAAACTTCACTGAAAGGTAAATGAGCTGAAACAGACCCCCAAACAACACGATAACCTGTAGGCTGAACAGAACAGGTCTAATTCTAATTTATTTTTAAAAGGACATGTCTCTAATAGTTGGACAGTACAGTGCTACAAAAAGAAATGAAAGGTCAGAAAATTAAAAAAATAAAACTAGCATGACAAATTAAAAACTACCAGATTGTCACACTCCTCCCAGACCATCTCAAAAGTTGAGTCGCTGGTTTTTTCTTAAGGCTTTGTCAGACGTAGGAGCAAGTTTGTGTGCCTCAAAGCTCATTACAGCAATCAACTGTCCAAGACTATAGCACCAAACCTTTAACGTACATTTCACAACAGTACATATGTAATAAAATCACATTTTCGAAAAGGTTTTACACTGAAGTGCTTTTCAGAATGTGTCAATTTAAACATAAACACTAAAAAGTAGCCAAAGTCACATGCTGTGTAACTTAGCAACAGACTGTGACATCACTGATATCATTGAACCCCATTTTATAAGTTGCTTAGCAACACGGTTAAGCCATAACATTCTTCGAGCTCTAAAGTGAAGCACGTATTTTGAGACTAAGGAAAGTTTTTCCGATTTACTCAAGTTTTTGTGTAATAAACAGCAAACGATCACGGACAAAGATTCTGCCATGGACAATCCAAAATATACTGGTAAATGAGAGTCCCAGCAAAACTTTTAGTCACACGTTTGCTTCGTAAAAATGCTAAAGTTTGGTTTTTGTGATAACATCTCAACCCCCCAACACATTGACATACTTTGTGAGCTCGAGCAGTAAACGGTGAAGATATAAAAGAAATATTCTATAGTAATTAAGCTGTTTTTGTTGTTGTTGTTGTTTTTTTTTGTCATTTTCAGAGTCTAGCACTAGCATGGGACAACAAGATAAGGCATCTCCAGATGATGGACAAAACAAAAATGTTGAGAGGCAGCCTGTCTCCAGAAAGAAGAAACAGAAGAATAAACACATAAACCAGGAACCAATTGAGTCTTCTGAATCTGAGCCTTCCCAACCATCTACCAACACCCCAGTGAAAACACTAAAGCGAAAAAGACAGGAAGACAAAGAGGAAGAAGAAACAATAGAGTCGAAGAAGATGAAAACTCCTCCAAAAGGTAAATAAGCTGACACAGACCTCATGGTTTTCTCGAGGGACAAGAAAAAAAATAAAACTGTCATAACAAATTAAGGACATACTCCGCTTGGACTATCTCAAAAAGTAAAAATGAGTTGTCTTTGTTTTAAAGTCTGCTTTAACACTGCAACCAAATGAATGTCTCTATTTTTCATCAGCATATTTTACATTTCCTGAGCACTCACTCTAATTTAAACTGTGCTGAACCTTAAAATGTTTTAGTTGTTACAATCAAAGCAACCGTCTGTGGTTCAACTTTCCTAAGGTTGCTTCTTAAACTGCTCAGCCCATTTAAAAAAAAAAAACATATTTAGAAAAACAATTAAATACAGTTTTGCCTCTAAGTTTTAGCACAAAGGGGTAGTAGAGGTGTACAAAAAGAAAAGCTGTGCAATAAGAAAACCCTTTTCTTGTCATTTTCAGATTCCAGTTCCTGTGACGCCAAACAGATTGCAACTTCCTCAGAGCTAACTGAGAGGGACGACTTGATAACCGATAAAGGTCTGATGATTTAATACAATTTTCCGTTTGATTATACTGTTACTTTATGTTTAATAATATAATTTTCAATAATAAATGAACTAACATTGCATTTCTGTTTTTTTGTGTTCAGATAAATTTGAAGCCAAATATGTGGAAGAATATTACTTTGCTTCAGGAGGTTATGGATCCATATTCAGTGGCTTTCGCAAATCTGACAACCTACCAGTAAGTGTTTCTAGAGTAAATGAGCTAGAGATTTTTTATAAAAGCATGAGAAAAGTACTTGGGTATATTCATTTATGATCAGACTGTTGATGTTTGTGGTCCAAATGGTCTCAATTAAAATAGATTTTGATGGAGGGGAAATCCTCCTGTCGATCATCTCACACTCAGAGATGCTCTTGTTTGTGTCTTGCAGGTAGCCGTCAAGCACATTTTCAAACGTAAAATCACAAATAAAAAAATGGTAAGTTGCTTGAGCCAAATTCTTCGGAGTATCTCTGGTCTAAATGGGTTTCTGTGCTTCTCTTCCTCATTGCTCTCTTTGTTTTGATTCTTCAGGACGATGGCAATGGAAAAATGGTTCCTTCTGAAGTGGCCATAATGTTAAAGTTACAAGATGAGTCCATTCATTCAGATGGAAAAGCAGCGCCAGTAGCCCTGTTGGACTGGTATGAGATCGGTGGAGAAATCCTCCTGGTCATGGAGAGACCGATCCCTTGTGAGGACCTACGTCATTACACTGACAGCGAAGGAGGCACACTGCAAGAAGAAGAAGCCAAGGTAGTGGCAGTCTGTGTTGGTTTGAGATGTTCTGTCTGTTTCTGCAGAAACTTCCTGAAGCTGAAGCGTTTATTCAATGCAACCTTGTTTCATAAAGTAGTTAAGCGTTCAATGCAGAAGCAAAAGTAGCTTTCAGCAGGTTCAGAACATTAGAAAGAAGAGTACTTCTAAAGCTACATATATGATGCGTGGTACAAGAACGTGCTAAACGTGGCTTCTTGAACACACATTTAGCCCTTTGTGTTCACACTGGACAAGCAGGGGCGGGCTTCTTCGCCTTTATCCACTGTTTCCCAGCCCATGTCTGCCACCTACAGTTGGAAGAGGCTTGGTGCAAAATGTTGAAGCAGTGCAAATCTCTCGATTTAGGCACAAAATGTAAACTTTTGTGAATTGGAGGGGATGTCATCCATACTTTACAACTAAATCTGAGTTCCCGATTGGTCAAAATTCAACCTGGTTTGACTTGCTACACATGTTCAATGGCCGTGTGTTTTGTACGTGGAGCTTGAAAACGGCGTAAAAAAGTGCATATTGAGAGTTTTAAAGGTGACGGCCCGAAACCCACATTCACATAGACTTTTCATTGGAAGTGAACCTGAACGCATCTTGACGAGGCCGGCGTGGATGCTGTTTTAGAAGGAGGCTTGGGCTTTGCTGCCTCAGCTTATTACTTCTTTTTTATCTCTTTCAGATCATAATGACACAGCTAATTCGCACAGCCATAGACCTCGAGGACAGAAATATCTTCCATCAAGACATCAAAACTGACAACATCCTCATTCAAACCCACACAAATACACCACAAGCTCGTCTTATAGACTTTGGAGTGAGCTGCATGGCAGAAAAGGATTCCATCCTTCGAGGATTTTCAGGTAGAAGATCTGCATCTACAAATAAAAACGTGGAAAATTAGCATGAATATGACTCATGTTTATTTTATTTTTTCCAGGAACTCCCATAAATGCTCCCCCAGAAGCATTTAGAGGCTTTTGTAGCCCTGGATCAACCACAGTGTGGCAGCTTGGAGTAGTTTTGTATGAGACCCTCCATTACTGCAACGATTTCTCTACACTACATTTTCTCGAAGGGGATCAGATGATTGACGATGAACTGTCAGAAGGTAAGAAATAATCTGTCTCTGCATGGATACTCGGGCTCTGACCTTCAGCTTTACTTTACTTTACTTTACTTTCTCCAGAGTGCCAAGACTTTTTCCAAGCATGTTTAGATACTTCCGTAGAACAGCGCCCCAACCTCCAAGACCTCCTCCACCATCCATGGCTCAGATAAACACACACACAGACACTCACACAAACACACACACACAGGAACAGAGAACTCAAAAGTCTGAAATTTTAAAAAGTTTAGAAATTTTAGCAAAAATCACAAACCTAAATTGACCTTAGAATATAAATGTAGAGTGTAAGGGAAAATGATAAATACTAAAGTTTAGCTGCATTAGGGGCAAATGATGGCAATATTATAAAATGAAAGTTTTTACTCTTTGTACTACCTAGGAAACTATGCCAGATTTAGAATTGGAATTGGTTTAAAAAGTGGCATTTCCCATGATTACTACGTCCTTTTGTTAAAGTACCCCAAACTTAAACGATACACTCCTTTTTTTTTCAGTCTTCCTTTGCTTTGATGTTTGGAAACACGGCACCAAGCAGCATTAAAAAACAGAATGTTGTTAAAAGAAACGTAGTATAGTATAATTGAAAATCCAGATGGGGTGGAGATACAAGTAGTTACAGAAAAACTGGACAAAAGTTAAATGGTGTTCTTCTGGGTTCTCTGTCTCCACTGATTGTGCTAATGTTGACTCTCCCGGAAAGACCTGCCTCGTTTTCCTCGTTCCAGTGACCGGGACTCGTCTGTGTTGCTGTGACCTTCGTGGATGCCGTGTGCGGATGTCCTCCAGAGAGAGTTGGCAGGACCTTCTGTGTCTCAAATATTGGTGAGTTGTTATCCTAGACAATCACTACAGTATGTAAAAAAGTAAATGTCTCCAAAATCAAGCTTTAGATGTTCCAGCAGTGTCATTTCCTGACATGCTGTTCTTCTCTTTTCAACAGGACTCCTTGGCGTGATGGTGGTGCTGGTGGTGCTAGTGGGGGGGGTTGTTACACACTTTTTCTGCAGCTCCTTTAACCCCCCCTGGCGTCGTCTTCAGAGAGAGCTTGGGCAGGAGAGGAGCGTGCACCACCCAAACCAAATGGATTTAATTGGCAGAAAGAAAAACCTAAAAACTAGGAGGGGACGTGCAAAAACCAGCCAAAGCTTTTTAATTCCTCTGTAAAAACGTCAAATTAGAAGCTCAAAAATCATTTTAATTAGAAGCGTACTTAAGTCTAACAAGGTTGCATTGTGTTTAGGGAATCTGACTATTTTCCGAAAACAAGCAAATAGAATCCACAGTGTTAGATGAGGGTGGTAGAGGGAAATCAGCTAATCACGAAAACATCAACATTTATAAAGTCTTTGTAATTTCCATAACAGATCTCAAATAATAAAAGAAGATTGGACATAACTGAGATCAAATGAGCATTCATATCGCTAAAGAATGCGCTAAACGTATCTGTCTTTTAGTCTGTAGTTAAAAAGACAGATGTGGTCCTGTTACACGCGTGTGGGTTTTCTCCGGGCCCTTTGGCCTTCTCCCACTTCTTAAAGACGTGTCTCCACGTTTATTTGTTGCATACCGAAACTTAGCTTTTCTTGATAAATTGGGATTTAAAATTCTTGAAAAGAATCGTTAAAAATAAGACCGTCCAAACCTCAAACGGCTTTCTACATGAACTTTTGCCACTCTGACATAGCAAAAATAAAATGAAGAGCCTGCACTAAAGCGTACTAGGTCTTCTAAAACAAAAACAGTCAATTAAAAAGCATTTGCACGTCCCCTAACTGGTTTTTCTAATTCGGCATTTCAATTGGTGAAATAAAAAAGGCAAAATTGGAAGACTTGTCATGTTTTTTTTCATTGTTTTTTTTTTGTTGGTCAAACACAGAAACTTAAAAACAAGGTCTAATAATCTTCCAACAATAAATGAAAAAATTGTGTTTTTTTTCTCTTAACAGTATTTTAAAGCTTCTTTAACCATTTCCTAAATTACCAGCAATTGTGTTTAAAAAGAATGAGATTATTGGTAGTGACAAACGGCAGTAAGAATATATATTACACTTTGTGTTTAAAAAAAATTATAGATATAAGTATTTATATTTTTAAATGAAAATAAATTCTTTAAAGGATTGTAAACGTTGAAGAAAAGTGGCATGACCACATACTGATTGAAAGAAACAAGCTTAGAGGTTGATAACTCTGTCTATACATCCACCCACCTGCTAATGAAAACAACAAAATACCTTTATCCTGTGAATTTGAGATTTGGAAAAACAAAATCAAATTAGGAAGTACCACAGTAATCGTCCGTTTTTGAACATTCTCCAATATTTTGTAAAAAACAATTGCATCAACTCTTCTATTAACCTTTTAAATGATTTCTTTAGCAGTAACTAGTGCAACAAAAACTGAACTTCAAACTTGTAGAGAACATTGCAGCAATGCAAGATAGTTAATATGTTGAAAGAATGTTCCTGCACGTTTTAGCATTTGGTAAGGTTTTCGAAAATAATGACAAATATTAGGTTTTTCACCACAGACAACTGAAATGTAGGTTTGACGAGATAAGGTTATGCAGAAAAACTAGTTTTTCATCAAAAAGAGGTCCCAGTGACTATGGTTGGAACTGGACTCCAATTTTTTTTCTTTTTTGGTCAAGAGTGGACAAAAACTTTCTAGATGAAGAGCAGGCTGAACTGCTCACTGTATAAATGATGTAATCATGTTTTGAAACATTTGAAAACATTTCTCCTGATTTGGTCCCAACCTTCCTTTGAACTGAAGTCCAACATGAAGTAGGTTAAAAGTCTTCAACCACAAAGATCCTCCTGCTTCAAACTCGGGGAATTAGGGCAAAGTTAGCAACTTAAATAAAAAAGGAGGGGAATGAACTCCTAACTAAATGTTTCACTGGAAATAAAAGTGCCTTTCCTAAAAGAAAAAGTAAGTGTAAGTGTGCCAAGAACGGAGGAGACGTGGAACCAAATGCAGAGGACGTGGAACCGGAGGAGACGTGGAACCGAATGCAGAGGACGTGGAACCGGAGGAGACGTGGAACCGAATGCAGAGGATGTGGAACCGGAGGAGACGAGGAACCGAATCCAGAGGATGTGGAACCGGAGGAGACGTGGAACCGAATGCAGAGGACGTGGAACCGGAGGAGACGTGGAACCGAATGCAGAGGACGTGGAACCGGAGGAGACGTGGAACCAAATGCAGAGGACGTGGAACCGGAGGAGACGTGGAACCGAACGCAGAGGACGTGGAACCGGAGGAGACGTGGAACCGAACGCAGAGGACGTGGAACCGGAGGAGACGTGGAACCGAATCCAGAGGATGTGGAACCGGAGGAGACGTGGAACCGAATGTAGAGGACGTGGAACCGGAGGAGACGTGGAACCAAATGCAGAGGACGTGGAACCGGAGGAGACGTGGAACCGAACGCAGAGGACGTGGAACCGGAGGAGACGTGGAACCGAACGCAGAGGACGTGGAACCGGAGGAGACGTGGAACCGAACGCAGAGGACGTGGAACCGGAGGAGACGTGGAACCGAATGCAGAGGACGTGGAACCGGAGGAGACGTGGAACCGAATCCAGAGGACGTGGAACCGGAGGAGACGTGGAACCAAATGCAGAGGACGTGGAACCGGAGGAGACGTGGAACCGAACGCAGAGGACGTGGAACCGGAGGAGACGTGGAACCGAACGCAGAGGACGTGGAACCGGAGGAGACGTGGAACCGAATGCAGAGGACGTGGAACCGGAGGAGACGTGGAACCGAATCCAGAGGACGTGGAACCGGAGGAGACGTGGAACCAAATGCAGAGGACGTGGAACCGGAGGAGACGTGGAACCGAACGCAGAGGACGTGGAACCGGAGGAGACGTGGAACCGAACGCAGAGGACGTGGAACCGGAAGAGACGTGGAACCGAACGCAGATGACGTGGAACCGGAGGAGACGTGGAACCGAACGCAGAGGACGTGGAACCGGAGGAGACGTGGAACCGAACGCAGAGGACGTGGAACCGGAGGAGACGTGGAACCGAATGCAGAGGACGTGGAACCGGAGGAGACGTGGAACCGAATCCAGAGGATGGACCTCATGGATGGGAACATTTTAACAAACACAAGGAAAACTGAAACACAAGATGATAAAACACTTGAAATTAGAAAAGAAAAATAGGGGGTAACACTTTACATTAAGATTCCTTAACAAGCTTTGTTAACGCATTAACAAGCATTATAATAGAATTTTTAGGGTGTTAGTAAGACATTTATTAGTACAATAAGTCTGATAAGGTTTATTAAATTACATTGTTAAAATATTTACAAGCATTACTATAAGGATGTTTTTAAGATGCTAATGATGCATTTATTGGCATTATAGATGCCTAACAAATGTTTCAGTATCATTAGCATCTTATAAACATCTTAATAATAATGCTTGTAAATGTTTTAATTTAATAAACCTTATTAGACTTATTGTACTAATAAATGTGTCACTAACACCCTATAAATTAATTTATAATGCTTGTTAATGCGTTAACAAAGCTTGTTAAGGAATTTTAATATAAAGTGTTATCGGGTAAAGATAACATGTTTTTCTCTTAAAATTTTTTCCTTAAAATCTCCCCATCTATTTCCATCAAATCTTTTCCAATCCTATCTCAAATGGAAAGAACTCTTCCTCCTTTGTGTCAAACTCCTCAGCCTTCAGTAGAATCTGTTGCTTGCCTTCATAGTCTCTTCTTCTGTCGGGTTCAGTTACCTACACTTTAGGGCCACAGGTGAATTCACAGCTTAAGACTTTTTGCTCGGCTCTCTTCTTCATGAAACACCATTACTCTGAACGAGGCCTCCAGATATTTCAACTCTTCCTCTCGAAGCAGTGACTCATTGAGAACACAAAGATGGCACTCCACTCTCTTCCCACTGATGACCTTAGCCTCAAACTTCGAGGTGCTGGATCTCGTCTGGGCTTTTTCACACTCAACTGAAAGTCTCCCTCAGTGCCTGCTGGAAGGTCTTTGTGTGGTGTAGCCTGCAGAAGACTATCAGCTACGCAAAACAGCGATGCAGTAAACCTGAACAACATGATTGTTTGTTTGTTTTTCTCTTTCCACGGATAATACTTACACTGGTATTAATCAAAAATTGTGCTCACTTGCAGTTTTGTTTATCTTCTCGTGCCTCACATTTCCTTTACCAGATTTAAAGCTAACCAGGAAAATTATTAATGTTACAGTTCCTTAAATGGCCACTGGGGGGTGGTTGCAAATGGCAGCAGTTTTGAACCAGCCTTTAGGTTAACAAGTCTAATTTTGTACCAAAAACAAACATAAAGTGTTATTTTATTGTTTACAGGTTATTTTGCTTTTTAAGGAATTTGTCGTGATTTTTTTTTTAAATTATTTTTTGTAATCAGTTTTGTTGATTTTAAACGAGGCTCCGGTCACTCCGGCGTTCATACGCCGTTTATCATCACTCTCCAGAACCCAATAAAGGATTTCAAAGATGATGTCTGGTTTTGATGGGGCACCTAAAATTTTGGTTGATAATAAAAAGAAAAGGAAAAAAAGAGATTTTTCCAGCCTGCAGCTGCATCCTTGTTTTTAGAAAATGCACAAACACCTCACAGCCAGAAATGCTTTCCGAGCTGCTAATAGCCGTCACTTAGCTCTGAGCATTAAACTAAGGAGAGAACTATTTTTAATTCTGAAGTAATGGAGTTTTTCAAAGAAGTAAATGCATCGTATAATGATGTGATCAGAGAGGAAGAGTTTCAATTGTGATGAGTCATGTGATTACTGCAGACCGCCATGTTATTTTAAACGGCGACGTGTTAAGCCAGAACAGTGAATGATTGGTAAATAACATTCAATGAGTAAATGATAAAATAAATGAAAGAAACACTTATGACAAAAAAAAAAAAAGTTTTCTTTTATCATTGTCAAAGAAATTATAAGCAGATGCAGACAGGTTAAAACAAAAACATCAATACATTAAATCAGGCAGATTGAAAAAAAAAGACATACAAAAAGAAAACCATAAATATTTATTTAACCAGGTAAAAAAAACCATTGAGATCAAGATCTCTTTTGCAAGGGTGACCTGACCAAGAGGTCAACAGCAAAGGTCACAAACCATGATAACAATAATATTGGAATATTTGCAATTTAGAAGTTGTAAACTAAAGTGCAGCAAAATAATTTAGTGTTGTAAAATGCAACCGACTATCGTCTTTGCAGTAAATGATTGTGAAACATATGTCAGTCTTTTAGGGCCACTGTAAAAATAAAATGAATAAATAAAATATAAGTAAAATTAAACATAAGTCAAAAAATGTCTGAAGTCGTAAAATTATAGGAAAAATGTTGTAATTTTACAAAATAAAGTCATAACATTATGAGAAAACAGTCAACATTTCCCATAATAAACTTGTAGATGTATGAGTAAAAAAGTCAATATTTTATGAGAATAAAGTTATGATTTCACTATTTATAAACTGAGAATTTAGAAGATTAAAGTTGAGACATAAGACTGTTTACTAAGGAAGAAAATCAAGTTATGAGAGACGTAGAGGACATTGTTACCTCTGCCTTAAGTTAACAAATAAGAAAATACTGAATTTTCTTTTTGTGAATCGACATCATATTTTATTTTCAGTATAAGGGCAACGAAAAGAATTGAGAAGAAGATTCTTGATCCATCAGGAGTGGATTTCCAGCGACACGCCATTTACACCGCCTTGATTACAAATGCAGAGGTCCAAATGTATTATGGCACACAGAATCCTATGATAAACTAAAACCTCTTGGCATCACCATCTATGGCTGCATTGATGGGTTTAATCGTACTGTGGAGAGAGGCTTACACCACTAGCTTTGTTTTTGAAAAAGTATCGATTTTTTCTTGTAAAATTACGACTTTATTCTCATGTGATGATTTTTTCTTTTTCTTTTACGTTGGCCGTGGTAATCCATCGTAGAAACAAGACAGCATAACTGACATGAAAATCTGGAAGCTGGAGCTGAGACAATTAAATTCATTCTGAGAATCAATCAGGAATCCAGCAGCAGTGATAAATGAGCTGAAACCAGCCAGAAAATGTGACGGAACGGAGCACAAAACATAACATCCAACCCGATATTAAACCAAAAAAATATAAACAGAAACCATATCTTGGGCAGAATTTGAGTTATGTATGGTCAAATTTGGACCAAAAGATGTTGAATTTTGTCTTTTCCTTTTGTCTCTCTTCCATGACATGTTCAACATGTCTGTCATGTAGTCTTCTAGGAATCCCTTATGATCATCAAGCCTTTCTTTGACTCTATTTAGTCCTATGTTAGCATTCTAGTGTCATCATGTTGAGGTCGGAAGTCTTTGATTGTTTCAGGCCTACAATCAAACATCATTAAGTTGTCTTCATCTGAAGAGTTGCAAGCATTTTAGAATGTGCATCTGTTGTTGTTTTTGTTCTTTAATAAGGGTGTGGTATGTCTTCCCTGTGCACGTTTCCAGTGTGGAGCAGCAGCCACAAACCAAACTATCATCAGACTGGGAGGATTGTGCACTCTGGTGTTTCAGGGATGTTTTTGTTCATGTTTTCCTTTGAGTTGTTCCCCTTCAGTCACTCCAGGTTCATCTTCATCACCATTCACAGCTGTCTTCATTCCTGTTGATTGTCCTCAGCTTATATAAGGGTCTGCTTTTCAGCTTGTCATTGTCAGGTCATCTGCTTTATTTCCTTTTTGTTTCTTCATTGAATTTAGTCTAGTTCAAGTTAATTTATCTACCTTGCAACACCCATCAATTCAATGTATTGACAGAAAAAATTCAAGTTTTGAGGAAATCAAGATGTTTTTTCTCTAACTCTTGTGAAATCTTTCTTTTTCCTTTTTTTTTTCTTTTTCTAAACTTGTCCTGTCCAACAGCTGAGCAAGCAGATCAGAGCAGAGTGCCTCTTGTATTGGACAGATTTTATTGTTACAATTGGGGTTTATGGATCTTCAGACAGACAGTGTATATTTGTATAAACCCCAAAAGTGTTTTTGAGATTTCACAGAGGCAACCATTTTGAAATGAGTTTGGACTTTGAGAGTTTAAACAAAAGAGAAAAATGTCAAAATGTTCCTGTCTATCTAAGAAAAGTGTATAAACTGCGTAGTGAAAATTTATAGGGCATTAAAACACCTATAACTACAAATATTGTATATATAGTAAAAAAAAAAAAATAAACTTCTTCACAGATTTTGTCTATCATGGGTTCCTTTTTAGAACATAACTCCATAGGAACAGAAACCCTTTGAAAGCTAATATAGCTTTTTGTAAAAAAATAAATAAATAATAATGCTGGTTACAAATTATATTAAGTAATTTTTGTTTAATTTACAGTTGATGTTACCATTTCAAAGACCCGCCTGGTACTTCATAAACCTCTGGTTCATTAGTGCATTTTAACAGTAGGTGTGATCTTGTCAAGTTCAGATGTGATCCAACTGTTTCTGGTCATGAATCTGGAATGTATCATCATCCTCAGTGCTCACTGGTTGTCTTCAAAACAGATAGGATCAGCCCTGAAACCAGATCCTACAATGTATTGGTGTAATGTGAGGCCTCTTTTCCTATGAGCCTCTCCAGCACAGCTCCTGTGATCTCTCGCAAAACCAGAGTGAGGAATTGATTAGTCGGGAACTTTAGCATTCCCTAAAGCCTTCGTCTTGAGTGGTTTGTTGTATTTCTTTGAAGGTTATCACTTTATTGGACTTCTCTTTCTCCCTCATATCTGGCAAATGGCTCTCTGTGTTGCCTTGATCTTGGCTTTGAGTCTTCCTCTCTGTTGGGATCACGGCTCCTGAAGGCTTGTGCTGTTCATTTTGTAGCCAAGCATGCCAAGGACCACTGCTATGGTGGTTCATGTGTAACGGGACGAGATCTGTTTTTTTGTTTTAATTACACAAAAGATTGGTTGTCCCTGGGTTTTCTTTCCCCCTCTATATGCAGCGTCGGGTTGGTAGCCCCTCCTTAATGTGTTCTTCTTAACTGGTTTTTCCCTTTAAATGTTTGCCACTTGCTTTCCTTCTTCCCTTTTTATTTTGTTGTCCAGCGGGAGAGGTGGGTGTCCTGTAACGTTAGCAATATGAATATCATCTTATGTCAATTGTGTCCAATATACTGTTATTATTTGAGATCTGTTATGAAAAAGACAAAATCTTTATAGATGTTGACAGTTTATTTAAGGGTAAGAGTTGGCTTTTCTCCTGCTGCCTGTCACCCCCATACAAGAGCTAATATGGGATGCTATTTTCCTATTTTCTTTTTGGAAAATTGTCAGGTCCACATTAAATGGAGGTGGTCTCCAAGGGTGCTGCTGTGTCCCAACATATTTTGATCCCTTAAACACAACGCAGAAGTGATCCGGTCACACATACACGAACAAGGTCACCCAAGGGAAGCTATGGAATCTACAATAAGTAAGTTGCTGAAGTGACCGTGCTCCAGCAACAAAGTAGCAAACCCCACCAGGTTCTTGGGGCTAGGAACTCCTGCTGCTGGATCCAGGTTTGGCGAAGTATTCTGTCACGAGAACAGGCAGATTTGGTTCCAATTGTAGCAGGTTTTATTAGCTCAGCCAAACATCCATAAAGCTAAATCAAGGTCAGGCAGACAAGGGGTAAACAACGAGCAATGGGGGGATCAGAGAAGAATGGAGAAGTCAGGATTCAGGCGAGATTCGGGGCAGATAGCAGGTAAACAGAGTCAGACACAAAACAGGGTCAGGAAATCCGAAGATCAGGTCTGGATATAACACTCAGTAATGCAGGCAGAGTGGCACAAATAATACTTTGCACTGTAGCATGATTACGTACTTTATGATCACGGATTTTATTATACTTTTACACTTTTTGATTATGCATTCACTTGGTTCTTTAAAGACATAAACATTCTGTGAAGTAAGTGCCCCAACCTGTATCTGCCTTTTGTCTGCGGTCACACCTTCCATTTGTACCTGGAACCGTTTTTTCTTAACTTCGTGCTTGTAAGGATGAACACAGAGCCATCATTTTAAACATGTCAGGAAATAAAACCTGCTTGCTGTGAAGAGGGAACTCAGAGCAGATCAGCGCAGAAGCGGAACACTTTTCTGCTGACGCCCCTGCCTCTCCCTTTTGCAAAAGGTTTGAAAATTCATGCAGACTTGTGTGGGGGGTTTTTTCTCCCTTTTTCCCATTTGCGTATCTGGTTTTTGACATCCTTAACCATCGGAACCTGGGATGGCCTCATGCGGCTGCAACAGCCCTTAGTGGGGTTCAGTGCAGTACTTAAGTGAACTGTGAGAGTCAGGTGTGTGGCATCCAGAATCTGTCCGCTGGGGTTGCTGGGATATGTAGTGCGTTTAGAACTCTGTTGACGGTTCCCGCCGATGACCAGAGGGGGAGAAAGAACTCTCACTTTTGACGTCTAGCTTCCATCCTCGTGTGCACACCAAATAACTTCCATTCATTTAGAGCAGTGATGAGCTGGCAGTCCTTGATTCATGGTGTATTTGTTAGTCCTCTGACTCACTTTTCCTTCTAGACTCCAGTAGGCACGACGTCCTCATGTTTCCTCCCTAAAACCTTATCCTCACATCCTGTTTATACCGCCCAACCTTCACTCACATCCTTGAGACTCCCGTGCTGCTCCGCTGCGTTATACAATGAACAGCAGTCGTTGCTTACTTATATGAATAGTGCTCAAGAATAATGAGTGTCTGAGTAACTCAGGGACAAGCAGTGCATTCAAACAAGCTATAAGTGTGTTCTTATTCATGCAACCTAAAAGGTCAACTCAAGGTCAATACCAGAATCATTGATGATAAAATGCGTCGATAGAGGACTTTAAATCATTTCTGACGATGACGTCACAGACTAGTCATGATTTGATCAAATTCTTTAAAAATCCCATTAAAAAATAAGAATTAGCGATTCTATTTTTCTACGATCAGCTGTTGGCTGCCGACTACTATGTGAGTGGAAATTCAAAATAAAACTGAATGGTCAGCTTCTGATTTATGGCAGCAGCTTAATGAAAAGGCTGCAAGCCTTTCATCTCTTACACAAAATGCCTTGGCAGAACTTTTAATATTTTGGGTGTAATCCTTTGTACTATATGCTGTTGTAGACATCCGCCATATTTGTCCTGCCTTGATTGTATTTTTTTTAGGATTGGACTTAAAATGTCATGTAACATCTTTGGGGAAATAACATGAAACAGTCCCAGATTGGGTTGGAATGAATAAAAGTTGAAGAAAAAGTGTAAAAAAAAATGTGCACTTTCATACATATATTTCAGTTTCTTTTAAACCTGGTGAAGCCACCTTACGTTCATTCTGCCGCACCTCCCTCCTACTCCCTCTTTCTTCTGCCAGCAGCAGACTGATTAAACGAGCATTGGGCTATGTGGGTCATATCTCTGCTGGAGTGCTCTGATCGGTTAGTGCTTTTCTGGCTGTGTTATCTTCCTGCTCTCTCTGTTTCCCTCCTTCAAGGGAAGGCTTTCAGTTATGTCTTACAGGGTAACATGTCTCACAGATTCGCCTCAAAGACCAAAGGAAGGTATGAGACAGCAGTGATGCGCAGGAATAAAAATTAATGGGAATAAGCCTGTTTATTGTGTTTGTTAATGATTAATTCAGACTTTTGGCGACGCTTGTGGAATCTTAATGGGACAACTTTGAGGCAAGGAAAAGGATAAATCAAAATGGGAAGTGAACTGTCTGGAAAAACATGTATTGCAATCTAAAAGAATGTTGCTTTCATCAAGAGAAAAAAAAGTCTTCTTCGATTTCTCTGGGGCTTTTTATGTCGAAATATTGATTCATTTCCAGAAATGAAAAATAAAACCAACACCAACATCAGAGAAAAAAATAATACTACCATTAACAGTTTCTTAGTTTATTCACAATGAAAACAGGTTTAGTACAGCATCACAGGGTGTATTGAGAGTGGAAAAGTCTGTTGTTCCAGACCGAGTCCGCTTAAATTGGTGCGGATCGAGTCCTGAACCTTACGTTTATTCTGTATTCAGACTACCGTCACGGCGGACCTTCCTGTTTCAACTCAAAGCCTGTAAAGACAACCACATGACTAAACATTTCTTCAGTCATTGGCCAGGAATTATGAGGGCGGTGCATAACAATGAGAGACCGACTTATGGAAATCCTACACTTTGTGATTCTCGTCAGGATAGCTCCATTATTCAAATTTTAGATTTCACTGACCAACGAATCAACATGGGTACAATACTTTTGATTTGCTACTTGGTAGGCGGTTACTGAGGTATGCTGAGAAGTGTTTATGACATATAGATTGATGGGAAAAGAGTGTGAGAAGCAATGTGTGTCACCTTAAAAGTTGTTTTAGTCATCTGACAACATTTCAATGAGCTGCAGTGTCTCATTGTTGCCCCATGTTTATCCACAGCTTAGCCTATGGTCGCTACATTCCTACTCTGTTTACATCCTTGTAATGCTACGGTGGCTGTTTTGGTCCAGTTGTTCCGCTCCAAGCATGGTGCCTATTTAGACTGAAGAAACTCAGAGGGAACTGGAGCTTAGTCCGATTGGAAACGAACCGAGACATCTTAGAAAGCTTGGTACTGGACCAGGGTGCGCTTGGGTGTATTCAGAACATCAGGATTGTCAGGGAAAACAAACTCAGGTTCACTTTAAGCAAACCAAATGTGTCCAGTCTGATTACACCCTTAGTCACATGCACCTGTTTGAGTGATCTGTACCAGTGCTGCATGTCTGGGCCCGTGGAAGGTCTTGGCCGGTGCAACCACAACTTAATGGGAGAGCAGGTGTGTTGCCTTCAGGCGCCAAAGGTCATAATGAAAATGGAACTTACAATTGTCATGTTTGTATCAAATGTTAAGATAATATATGTCAGGGGTCGGGAACCTATGGCTCGCGAGCCATATATGGCTCTTTTGATGGTCACATGTGGCTCGCAGACAAATCTTTAATTATAGTTTTTTTTTTTCATTAGACCAGTCCTTCTCGGGCGCGATGCGATGCCAGAGGCGAGCAGTAGTAGCAGTGCTTAGAGAGAGAAATCTGCGCCAGCGCTATCAGTTACTATTATCTATTATTTCACAGAGTTTGTACCAGCTGGAAACTTGTGAATTGACGTGCCTAAAACTACGCGCTCCCGTCTCTGAGAAAGAGCGCGCAGATGCGGGGACGGGATGTGTGAGGGAGAAAGCAGAGGGTGGGGGTGAGGTGTTGTGGGGACAGGCAGCAGGTGAATCGCGCAGGGTTTGTAAAAACGTAAAACCCGCTTCCCGTCACTCACTGCAGCGTGTGAGTGTGTGTTTGGCTCCCCGTCTGCATGTGAGCAGTCTGTCTCACATCTAAAGTACATTCATACTAACCTAAGATCACGTTTAAAGCCTCAACGCCTGAACGAAGCAGAAACTCACCACGTATCAACCAGACTAGACCATCAGCAAAACTACCACGAGAAATACTCATCATTTATTAGCAACAGAATAACAATGTTATTAAAAAAGAATCCAAAGACTTATTGTACTTTAAAAATGTTGAAATTAAATCAAATGCACACATTCATTTGTATATTTAGTTTTAAACAAATTGTCGCGGACTGAGTTGGATGGCTGTTGGGCCGCGTTAAAAGTTCTGGAGTTCATTGAACGCGTCAAGCAGAGATCTGATTGGCCCTCAGTTCTGTCGCTCAGCCTGTTGTTAGGTAGTTTGGACCAATGGGGTTCAGCTATGGGCCGAATAAGGGAAACGGGAGGGCTGCAGCGGGAGCAGGGGAATATAAAGTTGGGAGAAGCGCTCTCGTGTCGGCGGGAGAGATTCAGGAGTTGCTGAATTAATTGAACGGCGTTTGTTGCGGTCTGCAGTAATCGGAATAAAGAACTTTAAAAGAGGTTAAGTCTCCGTGCCTCAGTGTGGGAAAGAGACACCACATTATTGTATGGCTCTTTCGAAATTACATTTCAAAATATGTGGCATTTATGGCTCTCTTGGCCAAAAAGGTTCCCGACCCCTGATATATGTAGTACATACTTCTAAGCAAATGATGCTGTCGTACAGTGCCTCTAGTCATTAGTTAGGTACGTATACTGGCTCCTTACTGACTGTCCGCACATGCTTACATGCATGAGGTGTGTAGGTTATGTGTCTGTAAAATCAGGGGTTAGGGTCCCTATTTTCTACAGTCTGGCTGCAATAAAGGAGCGGTCACTTTTCACTTGAAAAGCACCAATGATGTCACTCCTTGCACTGTGTGCCTGGTTTGGCCTGGGACTCACCTACTTCACCCTTACTTATCCTTACGTGTTGTATAAGTGTTCACTACGACCTGTTGCTCACAGCATGCCCACAGCACAAAATGTGCATGAACATTTTAAGCTCCACGGGCTCACTGGGATCTGTGATTTTTAGAAATTTATGAGGCCACCTGGACCTCTTACAGGTTTGCCCATTTTTTTACCCACAGATGGCCTGCATCCACCCGTAAGGGCAGTTGGGACAAAGATCCAAAAAGTGATCACACACTAGTTATTGATTATGGTTTGTCAATCAGCTGCTCAAAATTGGGACGAACTTTCAAATTCAACTTTACCAAAAAAAACAAAAAAAAAAAAAACAGTTTTTTCCTGGTGAGTTATTTTTTTATTTATTTTATTTACTGGTAAGAAAAAGCTGTTATCTTTTTTTTCTAAAAAGGCTTTTTTTTACACAAAGATAGCCCTCCTGTCTCTTTGAACAGGTGGGGATCTTTGAAAATGTTCACACCTTGATTTGGTTTGCTTTCACACTGAGTGGAACAAGTGACTGAAAATATCATGCAGTTCCAACAGCTGCTAGTTTTGGGACAGGATAAGATAACTGACAGTGAAGGAAAAGCGCAGAAGAAGTAAATTTATCTTGTCCCGTTAATCAACTATCCAAAGGGACGCAGCCCAAGATATCAGGAAGTGGTCAGGTGAGTGAACATGGGGGGGGGGATTTTGGTCTGCTCAGCTGCAAAAGCCATGTAAACCAAATGAAAGTAAAAATATTTTAACCATTTTTTTCTTCATTTTTGCATAGTTTGTGGGTCTATCGTAATGGGAAAGTGACGTTTTTTCTTAGACTAAATAAATGAGATTTTTTTTTTTTTTTTGCAATGTAAGAAACAAAATTTTAAAACAATTCTGGGTTTTAAACTGAACCGTATGTTACACCATTGAACCCAATCGTGGGGAAAGTGCATTGTTGCATTCCTATAGCATATCAGTATGTTCACATCAAAAGTGGTTTATTATTTTCTGTTTTATTAATTACATCAGGATTGCTTATTAGCGAATGAAAAAGTGGAATTTTCTGAATTTTTTTTGTTTATGGAGTGATTTTTTTCTGCCATTTTTCCAAGCGCAACACTCACTGTTTTGAGCGTAAAACTCTAGCATTTTTGTGTGCTCAAAAAAGCATTTTGCACTTGAAACAGACAAATGGTCTTAAAACTTAAGAATATGAGCAGTTTGAAACAATTTTCACTCAAAATAAATTCTCTCTCCTCTGCAGTAAAAACATGGCAGGACACTTTGTTACAAATGTGCCACAAAAGTCAGAAATTTGAACCAATCAGCATTAACCTTTATGTTCAAGTCTGTCATTGGCTGACTTTTGTAGCACGGTGTCCTGCTCTGTTTTGAGCACAAAGGAGAGAGAATTTGTCTTGAGGGAAATTTGTTTTGACTGCACATATTTTTGAGTTTAAAGAGTAAAAATGTTTTATAATGATTTTATAATAATTTTTTGAAAAGACAAAATTTTTAATGTTTTTAAAGTTTTGGAATAATGGCAAAAAAATCACTCTATAAAATCAAGGTCTGGACCAAATCGTAGGGAAAGTAAAGTGTTTCATCCCTAGTAACAAACCAATTTGACCCAATCCCAGCACAAGGGTTAAGCCTTGTGCTATCTTAGATGACCCCACCCTTACATAGACGTGTTCTCCCTACCATGACAAAGGTGGATAAAGGTGGAAAGATTTTATGTAATCCATGGACACCAGTGAGGTTCACAAATCATTGAAGAAAAACGGTTCAGAGCACTGTCTAGTGGGTCTAGATGGTCCAAATCCCAATGTTAAAGTGCCTAGGATAGCACAAGGGTTACAAAAGTTTAGTTCATTTATCACTTTAGGTTAAAATAACTCAAAATGTTTAAACATTTCTTTTAAGGTTTTCTTGCAAAACATTTGTCATAAGATTTTCAGAACACCCAATGGAATCAGTATGTTAATTTGGAAGCAAATGTTTACTAAGTTGACTGACTTTTCTTCTGGGAAGCCCCAGGGTGCTTTGCACTGCCCATAGCAGGCGTTGCAAAAATCCAGTGTTAGCAAATGCATGTGAATAAATGGCATGATAACAAGCAGCCCAATTCTGAAACAGTGTTACATTGTGTCTGTTAATTAAGGCTACGATGACATTTAAAATAGAGACTGAATCCTATTAAATGTTGAAGAATCAGCTCATCCATATACAGTATGACATTTTAATATTTCCATCCCATTTCCTTCTTCTGCACTGCTAAGCAGCATCAAACACAAAAGCTATTCCAGAATCTAATTTAGGCCATCATGGAAAGAAACACATGTGAGAATTCTACGTTTCCAAGAACAGTTTTGAAATGAATTACTTCCGCTAGTGCATGTCCAAATAGCATCATCTATTAGAACAGCCGCGCTCCTGATCGGCATCTCACCTCCACTCTATGTGAAAACAGTTAGCGGCAAAAATAAACACTTTGCCGGGTCAACCCGCGGCACCCGTAAATGATTCACCAGAAATGAGGAAGACATTGAGGACAGTAAATTATGGAGTGGAAAGACATTTGTTTATTCTCTTTGAGGTCACTACACCCCTTTGCATGTTTAATTGGCTTTGGGATGGCATGGATTTCTGGTGCCTCTGCTTTGTGAGTCAGGCATTTTCTGGAGCATGGCCTTTTCCACGAAGCTCCAGCTACTCGGTTACTATTTTCGGACGGCTTTGGTAGCCCAGAAAACACTGACATTTAGACTATCTGTGGGACAGCTGAAAAAAAGAGAGGCGGCTATACAAGCGTAAATGACAGTTTTAGCGGGAGTGCTAACTGAGTGTGCTCGAAAACTTTCTAAATTAAATAATTAACACTTTTGTATGTATGTTTATCTTTAACCCACCAAAAAGAAGGACAACAACATGCTTCCCCAACACTAAAGTTCAAAAATTGAAAAACGTTCTGTCCTTTGGGTCCGTTGTCAGTTTTGCCGACTTTGATTTTAGAAAAAAAAATTAAAAATCTCTAACATCGCATGAAGCGATGTTAGAGATATAAAAATACTTAAACTATAACTTTACAAATTAACAATTATCTAGTATACATGTGCTGAGAAAGAAAAATGCGTAAAACAGCTGAATTTCAATGTGCTAAAAATTGCTAAAATGTAGCTGCTTTTTTACCACTTATAATATTTCAGCTCTTAGTGTGAGATTGTAAAAGCGTACCTTAAAAAAAGATTCACTTATAATTGAGGATGCCAGTTAGCTTTGGCAAACACCATCCAAAAGTTCTGTTTTTGTCAGGTTTGCTAAATTAGCTTACATGGATGAGCTAATCTGGAAGGAATCATTGCAATGCATTTTAAGCATTAGGTAGTTATCAAAAAAGAGGTTAAATATGATAAAGCATCTTAAATAAGTCAAGATTTTTCGTCTTTGTTTTCCTCATCTTAGCTGGCATCTGACTCAAAACTGTCTGACTGGCTAGCTCCATTATTACTCTGCATTTTTGTTACACTGGTAATGTTAAGTTGGGAGTGTGAGAGGTTGTAAGCTAGCTGGAGAGAGTGTAAACAGAGAGCTCTCAGCAACGGAAGTGGAAGAGGGGGATAAGATTGCTCTGCGCTAACGGTCCCGCCCACAATTATTCTAATTCTGATGAACTCCTGTCCCTCTGAGGAAACTGTGTCCTGGGAGACAAAACCGGTTTTTGATTGTGGCTAAAATCCGCATATTTTAAAGTCCACTGGAAAAGCTTTTAAAAATAGATCAAAAGAGGATGGGAAGAGGTCTTTCAAATGTTTTTCAGTGCACGGTTCATTTATCTTTAAAGGGACTTATATCATGCAAAATCAACTGTTTGAGCTTTTAAGTGTATTATAATGTTAATTCCTCACAAAAACAGCCCGAAAGAGGAATCTTTTCAAGTATTAGTCCTCTCTGAGCACCAGCCCCTCCCAACCCACAAGTGCATAAGAACAGCCCCTTCCAGGAAGATTCTGCACTGCCAGCACCGTCCCCATGCTAACTCACAGACCAACTTTCTCCGCTGAGCTACCGGTGATCGGCAAAAACACAATGCACAATATGCACGTTAAACTTTGCAAAAGTTTGGATGTTGTTTGTTTTGGGGGGCGAGGCTGAGTCTAGGTTGACGCCACTACCGAAAACCGGTGCCTCAGAGATGGAGCTGTCTTACTTCTAGGCATGAAATATGGCTACGGTAAAAACTCATGTGTCATTAAAAAAATCATTTTCTAGTGTGCCAAAGGTCATATATAGTTTACTCTAAAAGGCTTAAGAAAAGCATGATATTGGCCCTATATCATCAGGGCGGCAGTTTAGCTCAGGCGGAAAAGCAGGTCGTCCAACAACCGAAGGGTTGGCGGATTGATCCCCGCTCTCCACAGCCAGCTGTCGCCCCCCGAGCACAGCTAGTCTGCAGCTCACCGCTCCCCCCAGGGGATGGGTGAAAATGCGGAGAAAAATTTCCCCATTGTGGGATAAATAAAGTATCAATATTATAAAGATGACATCTCCACTATTGCTATTTTTGTTTTATGCACCTAAAATTCTGTTTTGACGCTTTTAAGCACAATTCAATTAGCAAAGAAATGGAGTTACATCATGAATTGCTTTGCAAAAGACTAGAAATAATTTTAGCACAGGTGTGTCATCGCACAAACATTTGAAAGTAGGATCTTTCTTGTTGGCAGCAGTGGGAAAATTACAATTACTGGTGTTTTCAATAAAACAGAAAATAGAAAGCTAAAAATAGGAGAAAAATGTGTGATATAGACAAGGTGTGAATGACATGCAACGCAGAAACGTGACAAACCACAGAGAAGAAGACCCTCTGTGTGTGTGGGTTTTCTTTTTTTTGACTCGCACACCAGGACTGCTGTCACCCAGGCGCCGTGTCTCCGTTCTTCTGATTAGTAATGAGGCACAGCTGCCTCACAGTAGACCCAGCAGGCAGGGTCTTGATTGCGGCTGCTTACTTAAGCAGACAAAATGTGGCAAGAAGTACTGGACTGCAATAGTGGTGCAAGAATGGGGACTTTTTAAACGAGGAGATTCCAATCATGGTTGTTATGATTCAGACCAGTGCTCAACACTTTGCTAAATATGGTGTGCAAGAATTCCTGGCCTGCTAAATATATTTTCTTTGGCAGTGAGTGTGGCAGTCCTGTTATGTGTGAAGGCTGCGTTCTTTCTGGATATTGGAGTAAGAAGGAGGAATAAAAAAGAAAAACGTCATAGACATGTTACATTGGCTTATGCCTCATGCAAATCCTGCTTTTCTGGTGGTAATTTACAACCTAGTAGAGTAAGTGATGTCTTACCAGAGCCAGCTCTTCCCATTGTGGGGCTCTGGAGGTGAGATAATGTGGTTAGATTTAAACATACAGCACACCCACACTGTTATAAGGCTGTAAAACCTGGCATTTACCTTTATCTTCTTTCTATGAAATCTCTCTCTATGAAATCCCTTTTTTATTTTTTTAATGACTAAGATTTACAAGTACATATAGTGGCTCAGGAAATTTGTAAATGCACAGTTCAAAACTCCCGTATTTAGGCTTTGCTACGCAGGATTTTTAAGTCTCTTTTCAAGCTCTACATTCAAAATGCACAGCAACTGAGCGCGCTGAAAGTTAAACCAGTTGAACGTTGACCAATCAGGGACTGGGATTTGGTAGGGAAGTATGGGTAGCGTTCTTTTCAAAACACAGAAATGCCAGCCGGTTAAAAGTCAATCATGAAGGAAGACATTAATAATTGTGGTTTGAGCCCAGATGGAATGATACGACACAAAGTCTGTCGTCTATCGGTATAGAGCGGTAGAAAAAGCCTGCAGCAAGATTCATGGCATTGACATTTTGCTCCAAACCTCTTCCAACTGTTGCTAGTTTTGGGTAGCAACGATCCAGTGTAAACACTGTATGCTAAAAGTGCCTTCATTCATGCCCAGTGTGTCTTCTCATCCACAGGTGTCTTGAATTGTGTTAGTGGACCTCAGAGTATTTAGGTCTCTAATTTTTAGGTTCTTCTTTGTCATGTCTTCTGCTTTGTCACTTTTTTGTTTCTCTGAGGGGTTTGTCATGTTTCAGTTTTTTTATGAAGTGTTAATGTTTCTGCCACCAGTCAGTCTCCTGCATTTTGGGTTCTACATCACCAGTTCCAGCAACTTTTATGAGGTGTTTTATAAAAACTCTGTTTGAATTGGCTTTACAGTGGTGCGTTGCTAGGATGGTTCACCTGCAGTTCTGCAGATTTTTTTCCGGCAATTTTGCGTCTTTTTTTTTTTTTTGCTTCTTAAAACAGCGAATTGTATTGTGTGTCCTGATTGGCCATAACTTAGCTTAAACTGTAGCAGATCTTTGCTTGCATTCAACATTTCTTTACAAAGGTTTGATATTTAATAAAAGTTCAAACAAGAGAGAAGAATGACAAAAAACTTGAATGAATCTATAAAAACTATTTAAAAATAGAAAAATCGTGGATTTTTCCTGATGTGAGGTTATTTTAAGAATAAAACTCCCACAAGAAGTGAGGGGACACTGTATATAATTAAAAAAAACAACCTGAAATGAACTAGTAGTCCATGTATAACTTTTTTCTGGTCTGATATTTAAAATATGAATGGTTAAACTTTATTTATGTAACACTTTTCCTGCTAAAGAGCCCCTCAAAGGGCTTTACATAATAAAATAAATTTTGGAAAAATATTTTAATTATAATAAATAAGTCATACACATCACACAAAAATAATCAGTAAATAAAATCAAATAAAAACTTTAGGACATCCAAGAACTACTTAACCCTTGTGCTATCTTAGATGACCCCACCCTTGCATTAACGTGTTATTCCTACCATGACAAAGGTGGATAAAGATGGAAAGATTTCATGTAATCCATGGACACCAGTGAAGATCACAAATCATTGAAGAAAAAAGGTTCAGAGCACTGTCTAGTGGGTCTAGATGACCCAACTCCCAATGTTAAAGTGCCTAGGATAGCACAATGGGCGGCCCATGATCATAAGGTTGCAGGTTCAATTCGAGCCTTGCACGCCCATGAGTCAAAGTGTCCTTGGGCAAGACACTGAACCCCACCTTGCCTCTGATGGTAGGTGGGTGCCACCAGTGTGTGAATGTGTGTGTGACTGGGTGAATGGGATGGTGACTGTAAAAGCGCTTTGTTCTTGTAGGTAGAAAAGCGTTATACAAGTATATGCCATTTACAACGGTTACAGGCTATACTAAAAACTCTTAAGGTTTTTTGATATAATCTAATAGATCTGAACCGGAAAGTTTATGCATCCTTTTGTTTTTACCTTTAGCTCTACCAAGCCAATAAAACAAGCTTTTTTTTTATTAATTCAACTAACTGATGGACTCACTTGTAGCTGACTTTTGAGCAATTTGTCATTGCAAGTAAGCAACTGCTACTAGAGGCAAACGAACAGCAATGACCAGAAGAGATGCAGTTGAGTTTGAGGATGATTGTGGTTGTTTTTATTTGGCCTTGGTCCCTCTGTCTCACAGCTGTGAGCCTGACTTTCTGGGGGTGTCAGTTTACCTCCGTGTTTACCTCCATTTGGAGTCTCAGCCGGTTGTTGTTGTTTGGATATGAATCATGAATCCTGTTTCATTCCCTGGAGAAGATGCCGCTTGCCAGTTGCTATAGCTACAGAACTTCTCAGCTCAGCATCTTCGGAGAGAATTTTGATTGTGGAGGCTCTTTTTTTTTTCTTCCCTTCTCCCTTTGTTTGTCTTTCACACTTTTTCGCTAATGCTTTCAAAATTGGCCCTTTCTCCTCTCGTGGATAAACACATTCATTAAGTCTGGGCTGGGGAAGGTCCAAATAAGTTTTCCTTTTGGTTCACTAAGAGTGTAAACACAGATTGAATCGGCACATTTTAGAAAGCACTTGGTAAAATCAATATCATAAGGGGGATAAGAAGAGTGCCATGAAAGAGTAGATTTTTATTTTGACCGTTTTCAAGAAATTTCCTGATGGCTGTAATTGGAACACGTCAATCAGCGATTTCCTTTCCCAAACTCTTAAAACAAGTATTTGGCTCAGTATTGATGGTGCAGCCCTTGTGAGATACACAGATTGTTTACATAAGGCAAACATTTATGGGCACTAATCCTCTTCCTGCATGTATACTGCCATGTATGATCTTCACAGATACATCATAGAGATCCGTTTGGCGTGCGAGCTGAGTTGGTGGGGTAGACTATTGGCAATAACCGATAGGTATTTGTGGGTGGAAGTTCTTCTGTGAACGATGATGTTTACATAAGAAATTGCAGAAGCATTATCAAACATTCAGTCTGATTAAATTTCTGTGAGCGTGATTATCTGCTTTGATGAATATGCCTGATTGAAAGACCGTTAATTAATTTCCACAGAAGCTATGGGCAACAACTTGCAACACATTTTACCAAAGCGTCAACACCCACTTCAGAGATAGAGGTCTTTCAGTGCTTTAAAAAGTGTCTGATTAGCCAAACTTGGCAAGAGATGTTTTTTTTTTTTTTAATAAAAATAAAAATGTGGTTTATAGTGATTGGCTATTGGAAGGATGTGCTCTAAGCGGCCCCAGCCCCCTCATCTGAACAGGACAACACACTGTAAGTTAACAGGACAACACATTCGTCAGAAACAGCTCATCTAAATTTAAAATGTAATTTAAAAACTATTGAAATGTATAAGCCTCGATGCACCCTGCAATATTACCAATTTGCCCACGCGCCCACAGCATGAATGTCACGTAAGAAGATACACTTGTGTGTTGGGGAGGGGGGGGGGGGTTGTTTTCTGTAAATACCTCCACCCGTACTCCTGCTATGCTTAATGAACTGGGGCCGCCTTCAAAGATTCTTTGGCAAATGGTGACACTTTTGGTAGAAATTGAATCCTCGCAGACAGGAAAAGAAGTAGTCCCTGCTTACTTACTTGCTGGTGCCTCCAAGGACTTGTTCATAATGTATTTGCAGGCTCTTTTTAAATCACTGATGCGTGCACTACACACTCATTTGATGGAGATGCTGTGTGTGTGAGTGTATCTGGTAGGGGGGGGGGGGGGGGCATATGTGTGATGTGTGGAGGAATGAAGGTCCTTGTACTATTCAAACAAAGGTTTCCCCAGCAACCACATGCACCATTAGTCCCCTTATCAAAACTCAGGGACCAGGCACCTCAATTACCCTGCAATCTCATGTACACCCTCACACACACGAGCACACACACACACATGCACACACTTGGGGACTCTTAACCCTCATTTGTGGAAGGGTATCTCCGCCTTTGATTGACCGGCTCTGTGCTCGGTATGACTGTTTGTGCAAGGACAGTACAGCAAAGTTCATGTCTAGACCAATTTTAAATAGACTCATGCAAGGACATTGATGGCTGCTTTATTAGAAAGCTCATTCTTCTAAATAATGAGGACAGAAAATAGCTTTATTTTTTTCTTGCATGCTCAATGAAGACTGTTTCATAAGAGGCAACTTCTTTTAGGCAGCTTAAATCATTTATTGTTTTAGCTTACATCATTTATTGTTTTATAAAGGGGTGTGACAATTAATCATCTTAATCAATTAATCAATTTTTTTTCCTACAATGCAACCAGATCGATCTGTCTGAAGAAAGTTAATTGAATCAACCTATACCATTAGAAAACCTTTTAAAAATGAAAAATAAATTGATCATATTGATCTTGGAGATTACCATTTGGATTGAGGCACGGTAGATTCATTTTACAACAATTTAAAATCACAAATTATGATGTGACTCATTGTTTCTATGGGGTTCTTCCAACTCTAGCTAAACTCAAGTCCTGTCTCTTTTACACTGCTGTTGGTCAAAATTAAGGTATAGTGTAAAATGACAAAGGAAGTGGTCGGAATGTGTGATCCATCAAAAATTTTCTTGAAAACAACTCTGTCCATTTCCACATTTGTACAAAAACCTTGCACTCACCTAGTGCTTGTGGTAATACTGATGTCAAACATGCAACCATTGTTAACCCTTGTGCTATCTTAGATGACCCCACCCTTCCATTGACGTGTTCTCCCTACCATGACAAAGGTGGATAAAGGTGGAAAGATTTCATGTAATCCATTGACGCCAGTGAAGATCACAAATTATTGAAGAAAAAAGGTTCAGTACACTGTCTAGTGGGTCTAGATGACCCAACTCCCAATGTTAAAGTGCCTAGGATAGCACAAGGGTTAAGGTGTACTCACACAAGAGTTGACCTGTACAGGTGTTGTAGGTTTTTGGGTTGCACGGGTCGTGGAGGGTTGTAGAAAGAAGCAACCACTTCAAGGCACGTCTTAAGAGGAGCAAATGTGTATCTTGCAATTTCCAGGTGTGGTAATTGTGAATTGTGAATGTAAGTTGTGCACCCTTCAGACATACGAAGTGCCTTTACGTCACACTCTAGTCCAGGGATGGACAAACTTTTAGACTTGCGAGCCACAAAAGGTTCAGACCTGACCAGGAGCAGATGTGTGGATTGTTTTGGTAATCCACCTTATGAGGGAAAGAAATAACATGGAATCTGGATAAAAAAAAAAAACAATTGTTTGGGAAAATTAACATGTGTTTAAAACAGAAAATTTGGGACTTTTTATTTCAAAATTGTGGCTTTTGTTCTGATTTCAGTGCCAAATGCACAAATAGGTTGAAGGTCCCTCAAGGGAAAACACAAACTAGAGAAATGCTGCATTCATGTGGCGTTGGAATAATCGGAAAAATGACTGACTTGAAAAACATCAAATCAGACACCACATGAATGCAGAATAACTTTCAGTCACCTGAACAAAGGTCAGTGTATCTGTAGTGCACCGTCTATCGGCAGAGACCAGAATTACAGGGGGGGGAAAAACCACAATGAGTATAAATATAATTGATTCCACCTTGGTGGGCCAAAATAAATGGTTTAACGGGCCGTAGTTTGCTCACCCCTGCTCTAGTCTTGGGAAAAGCCTTCGTTACAACTGCCCTTACGGATAGATGTGAGCTGTCTGAGGTCGCAAAATGGGAAAACTTGTATTGGGCATTCAAGGTTTAATCACGTGAACAGCACTTACAGGTCCCTTGAGCAGTCCGCAGGCAAAAAAAGAAAAAGGACTACAGCAGATCTGCGTTTCACCTAATTAACCCTTACTTTCCCCCTCGTGTTGTGTCAGTATCCGCTAAGACCTGTTGCTCCCAGCATACTCAAAGAAAGCAAAGTGCGTGAACCTTTGCCGCTCTACGGACTCACCTGCATGCTCTGAGCTTTCAATTTCTACCCCTGTCACTGTGTTGCTTATTTGTTTGAATTGGATCCTGGTGTTGCCACTTCCTACAGTGCTTTTGAGCATGTCTTCTTTACATCTGTGGATTTAATAGAAAATCTGCAATAAGCTTCTCGCGAGGCACCAAGCATCAGGCGCTCAAGGCCATGCATGTCTTGCAGAGTGAGAGCCTGATGGAGGCTTTTTCTTTGCAGACAAAAGGACTTGTAAGTTTTTACTGAAATCATAAATTCCTTAACACAACAAAACAGAAGTGTGGGTCAAGAATCTGGGCTTTCATTTCAGATCTACCACTGATTTTTCTTGATAAAGGAACAAAGACAGGCCTTGGGGAATTCAAGGGTCGTGTCAAATTCAGGTCCAAAGTCCTGTGTGTGGCTTCAAGAAAACATTGCATGAATACCAATCTCCATTAATCAAGTCAATTAATGTAAAAGACACAATTTTTTTACTACAGACTGTTATTTATACAGAAAGGGCCCCCTTTAGAACATTGCAGATAAAGATGAATATTACTAGAAACATTTTCTACTGTGGTAGCACTTGAATAATACAACACACTTTATTTTTAACACACTTCTGTGTTCTCTTTCTCTGTTTAATTAATTTGCTGTGACAAGACAAGGAGTTGTCACATCTTATCATTCTGTTCAAATGGTGTTAAATGCAAAACAGCACAGAATACAACACAGGGCATTGCTGTATCAAGGTAACCATTATTGCGAAGTTTAAAGGCCGTCACTGAAGGGAATCTTTCTGTTCTTTTATCACTGACACACTTTTTAAAATACATGAATGTCATTTATAATACAGACATGCAAACACAACCTTTGCTAGCCTGACAAGCATGAAGTATCATCGCAGAATCTACAGTCTAAATGTTGGCTCACAGATCTGCTGTGCAAAGTGTTGAATATTTATTACAAAAGTTTCTTTATCTTTTGCCACATGTTCATTGACTTTGTGCTCCTGCTGTTATTTTCTTGCATGTTAATTTTTTATTTTTATTTTGATTTGAATGTTGTTTGTTTGTGTGAGTCTTTTGATGAATAGAATAGTTCTTGTTTGTGCGGATCGCGTGCATCTATTTTGCATGATCGGGTGGACAGGTTGCCAGTCAAATGTACAACTAAAGAGCACCTAATGTTTGTGTGCGTGTGTGTGTTTTGTTTTGTATCGTGGGAGGAAGTCGGTGTCCCAGGAGGGAAAGACTCTACGGAAAAAAAACATGCAAAACCATTCATTCCATTCAACCAATCATGATTTTCTATGATGATGTGGTTTCCTTCCATTGCAGTTCACAGGTTTTTCAACTTACAGCTGTGCCCACACAAAAGAAAAATGGTGACATTATTTGTCATTATACAAGGGTGAAACCCACTGAATTTGTGATACACAGAAGACCAGGGGAGCTTTTATACAGAGGCTGATGACTTTTGCTATGTCACGTTCGGTATGAACACAGCATTACAAGTCACCAAAATATCAACGCTCCACATTTACTTGGGATGAGCACACAAAAACTCTGGATTGTGCCTTCTTGTGGTTGCATTTTGCTGCACAATGTTTGCTATGCAAAACAACCATTGGAAACAACAAACTTTCTCCTGGAACTTCTTATGTCCAAAGAGACAAAGCTGTTTTCTCCTAAAAAGTACACTTTGTAATGGGTGAATGATAAGACCAACACAAAATTTGAAAATATAAAATCACAATGGGGGTTTTTAATGGTAAGAAAGAGGAGGGAATTCTCTTATTGAACAGCTTTGAGACAACATTTGCATTGCGATGCCCCCAAGCTAATAAACACAATGAATACAGTCAAGCTGATCCAAAGCTAATACTTTGCATAACCGTCTCGTGTCTCGCCAATTATTGAGGCAAATGAACTTTATCACTCTAAAGCATCCCCTCCCTCAAGCGCTGATAATGCAAACTAAGGTGATGGTGGTAAAAGCTGACATAATTTATCAAATAAGAGGAATCTGACCCAGGCTTTTCATAGTGGAGAAAATTAATAATCAAACTGACAATTATTATTCAGATTTTAGATTGGTAATTCTAAGGTAAGTGATCCAACTCACTTTAGACTGTTATTATCCAAGAATATGTTCATTATGATCCAATCACAAAAATGTAAGGGTTCATACACCTAATGGTTTATGAGTCATTTATGTGTGTAGCGATTAGCACTAAATGTACTGCCTCTAAAATATGAATTCCAGGACGCGACGTCAGTATTCTTTGTTTAAGCTTCTTTGGCTGCATGATTAATTTGAAATTTTTTCCCTGAAAAGGAAATTGATACAAAACGGTTTTTAGGCTAAAATTTCAGGCCAAAAGTCAACTCTTTTGCTTTTATTTTGTTTTGGTTAAAAAAGTGGCAGTGGATATATTAACAAAACAATTTTAGATACATTTAATTTTTCTTTGATTAAACCAAAAGCTTGTGCTTTCTTTGGGAAATTCATATCCTTAATTTAAAAAAATATATAATTTCCCCAAATATAGTACCTTGTCCCACATCGTCCCAGAGCACAAATGGATAGACTTCTTATATAAACACTTAACAGGAAAAGAAGTTCGCACAGATTATCACTGAATCATTAACAACAGCCCATGTTTCCGGTAAAAGTGCCAACCGAACTGCTGAAAATATTTCTGTAAATACGGAGAGCTGTTAAGGATATTTTTCCTTCATGTTAGGCTACTCCTCTATTTTTATGGTGAGTGAAATTGAACATGTTGGTGTTTTTAACATGTTCTTGAGGCATTTTTCAGATGATGAAGGACTCGTAAATATAAAATTAAACTTAAAATTGCATTTCTGGGTATTTCTTTATTCAAATCGTTCTGAATCAGGTGCAAATTCAAGACTGCCATTTGAAAAAGCAACATATTTGTGACATATGCTGAGGTGGGACACAAGCCTTTGCTCCACTCCACAACGGCCAATGGTCCCACCCACAACTCAGAGGTGAATTTCTAATGAACCACTGCCGCTCTGCAAAAAGTGTCCAATCGAAAAGGAAAATTTTAATTATGACAAAATCACAGTTAAAAGAATGCTTTTACAATAAATCAAAAGATGATTGGCGTGGTACATTGCATTTCTTGTGCTACACCATAGACATTCGCCATGTGGGGAATAAATGCCTAACATAAGGTGTTCACACTGGTCTGTCACTACCCGATACTAGCGCATGTACTTACAGTTGGAAGAAAATTAGTGTGGAATGTCTAAGCAGTGCAAATCTTGCTCCAGTTTTTTTAGTTTCAAAGCTCCATTCCGACATATGAAAGACTTCATCTCATATAATTCTATCCAGGCAAAAAGTCACAATTAATATTTTTCCTGCATGATTAATTCTCAACCAGTTGGCACTGCCGGGAATTGAAAAAAGATGCTACCCAAACGTCACCACGAATCTGAGTCCCTGATTGGTCAAAGTTTGGTTTAAATTTTGACGCGCGTTCAATTGACCTGCGTTTTAAGTTTCAGCATGAAAACGGTCTTAAAAATGCACATATCTATGCATGAAGCCCAAAATGCCCAAATAAAAAGGGTTTCCATAGTCATTTCGTTGGAAGTTGTTGCGCGTTTCCAAACCCCAGTGTGAAGACTTTCAACTTTTCAAGTGTTTCTACATTGCCAGGTAAACAGTAAATAGAAAAATGCTACAAAAAAGCAAACTAAAAGTTGCCAAGGTTTAGTGCCTGCATGTAAAACACATTTGTGGATTAAACCTCTAAGTGTTTTTATCCACTGCTGCTCTAGCTGTGTCAGCACGTCTCACCCCCCAACACACACATACACACACACAACCTGACATCCATGCTGAAGCTGTTTTTGCTTCACTGCTAGCTTTTGAGGCTTCATGCTGCTGGAGGCGTGCAGGCCTAACATCTGCTCACTGCTAGTAAGACATGAGCAGGGGGGAAAAAAATGTCTTCAATAGACAGCCTATTTTTCTTACCTTTGACCCATTCACAACGGGGCAGATCCCCACCTTTTCATGCTGATTTGTGCCTACGTCTTACTATTACACTTTTTCCTTTTATAGGGAACAGAGCCACCATTTTAAGCCAATTTCAGGGTGGTGTTTAACAGCAGCACATCTTAAAGGTGAACATTATAGACTGGGAAGTTCAGAAATCAACAATGAGAATGAGAAGTTTTCGATCGTACCCTTTTATTCTGCAGGGCCAAATAGTTAGTTATTTTTACACATGCCCACAAAAACATGTACAGTATGTATTTCTATACCTCCCCCGTATGAGTGATTGCCCTGAAGCTCTGCTCCTCTGGACAGAGATCCTGGAATCTGTAGCAGACCCACTCCTCCCTGTTAGAGGCTCCCGATATTTTTTTAACTGTATAAAATCAAGCACAGAGGATTCTAAAAAAAGTTGCTTACATTGTGGGGGTTCAGTTAACTCTAGCGCATGTCTGCCAGCTCAAGCAGGAAGAGATTTGGTGCAAAATATGAAAGTGGTACAAATCTCATGTATTTTGCTCCAGGCTTTTTCTTTAAAAGCTCTATTCCGATTTATGAAATACTTGTCATGGAATTTCAGCTGGGCACAAACCACAATTATTAATGTCTCCTTCATGATCAATTTTCAAATGGTTGGCACTCTGTAAGTTAAAAGGAACGCCATCCATACGGCACGATCAAATCCCAACCCCTGATTGGTCAATGTTGGACCGGGTTTGACCTCCAACCATTGACTGTATATAGAAAACTGGCCTGAGTGACCCCTCCCCCCTAGCGTCCCAAATAGGAAGTACCTGCTGGCTCCAAGAAGCCAAAATCCCATAGACTTCTATAGAGAAATAAACAGCTGTTACTCGGTCATTCTATTAATCAGAATAATCTTTTTTAACATCTTCTTGCTTAACCTAATTTTCTGTTCATTATTTTTTTCTTTATTGCAAGTTATTCAAGTTATTAACTGACCAATCAGATGCCTCACTAAAAGCATGTGGTGCCAGCTGGCTCCCACCTCGTGCATTTGACATATTCTCCTGAGCTCACTTTCAAAGGAAAGGGGGTGGACGCCGAACAAGCTTACTCATGATTCGTGACTGTAGTTGCCATAGAAACGTTGACCCAGACCTCTAAGACAAATCACTGTCTTCTGGCTCCAACATGGCAACGGCCGTATAACAGAAAAATGGCAACTGAATTGACTTCATTTCACTGGATCTGGAGGTAAACCATTTTGTATGGGTGACGTCACACCCACTCTGTGCAGTTCTCTATATACAGTCAATGCTTGCATCACGTGTCCACGTGGTTTGTACATAAAGCCCGATGACGGTTGTGAAACCTTTCAGAGTTACACGTGAATGCAAGAGTTTTGAACGCGGAAAGCCGAAACGCATGTTTATGTGGACTTTTCTTCATAAGTGGCCAGTTGAAATCGCGTTGCACAGGGCTGTGTGAATATTCTCTGGCGTACCGTAAATCTTTTGACCGTTTACGCGATCAATGTGAATCAGTTACTAACGTAAACTGTTTATGAAAATCACATAACATTTGTTAACAGTGCAACAACGCTTTTCTTTGTGATAGAATCAGCTGATTGCGAAAACCACGGGCTTCCAATTCCAAGCCTTGTTGGCGGGTTTCCCTTTGTTTTCCAACCAACCATTGAAGCTCCTTATTGGCTAAACACACCTGATCCAGGTGATCAGCAGCAAGCAGGGTTTTTGGGAAAACTAGCAGGAGGCCGGCCCTCAAGGCCTGGGTTTAGACACCCCTAGTGTTAACATTTCACAACTGTAGAGTGTTGTATATCAGCGCTGGACTTTACGTTACTTGCGTAAACAGTTGAAAAGTTATGCTAGTCCAAAGAATGTATACACTGAAGCTGAAGCTCTGGTGTAAAAAGGTTAAAAAAAAATGGCAAAACATCTCCTTCCTATATCAGAATTTTCACACATCTCAAATACAAATTTCTTGTAAGATCTTGCTGGATCCAATCTAGATGATAAAGTGTTTGACATTTGTGTAAATTGCGGAATTCTGTTTGTAACACTGTGTTAGCAATAAACGCAGTTGGAAAATGCCTTTTCCTGATTAATAACTATTATTCAGCAGCAATCAATATCCTATTAGTTAGTAAATTTATGCTTAAAGAAGCACTCTCAATAACAATATAAAGTGGAGAAGAAAAGCACAAACACACACTAATCAGTCGGTTTGACCTGTGCAGATGGCCTCCCCTCTCTCCGCCATTTCTCATTTTGATCTGCACCTTTCCGTTTTCTCTTGCCCCATCTTTTCCACGAATGCCTCTTAGACGCCCACAAAGTATCACACGCTCTCTCCCACCGTGAGTTATCTGTGCTGCACCACATAAATTCACTGCATGGTTAAAGAGAGAACCAAAGAGGATCGACGGCAAGAGAAAGCAGGTAAGAACCACTGAACGCCCACAAGTGTGCAGAAAATCACTAGCACATGCTGAGATACTGACACCCACAGCCCATCTGTCACATAAGAACCTTACTTCTTCTTTTTTAGGTTTTATTTTCTCTTGATATGACACTTTCTTAATCCTTCACTGGTAAACTCCTGTTGCACTGTGACCAAAACACATCACCATCACTGAATCATTTTGATAATTAAGGAACTGCTGTCACTCTTGTTTCTGTCACGGCTCTTGTAAAGAGGAATGTCTGTTGCAAAAGTAAAATCTGAAGTACGCTTCAGCGGTAAGGTCAAAAAGGTAATGCATTTTCACTGAAGAAACACAACAACAAAAATCCTGAAATTCTGCCTTCGATTGTGTTTTTGGGAGACACACAAAGCATTTGTGTGTTAGCTATTTGTCAAAGCTGCTTCTGTTCCCTCTTAAGTACTTAAAGCTGCACTCCAAGATGTGTTAATACAATATATCTGACTAAAATGGATTCAAAACCTTCAGATTTTTAATATTTTACGTTTTAAAGAGTCAGTTCAATGAAAATGCTGCTTGTATTGTTTTTTAACATCTTGTGGAATTTTTCTCATGATGGAGGACATACGAAAAATTTAGATTAAAACTGTTTTGCCTGAATTTCTTAATTCAATTCAATGTAAACCAGGAACGAACAAAAAAAGGCTGTTTGAAGACGATTGTAGTTGAGTTAAATCTACAATCGCCTGCTCTGCTCCATTCCAGACTTTTGTTGCACTGCTTATGTTATCTTGGGGTTGTGAGGGGCTGTAAACCAGCAAGAGTGTAAACTAAGGGATGATGGGAAATGAGAGGACACTCTTTTCGCACAAACAGTCCCGCCCACAACTCTAATAAACTCTAATGAACTCCTGCCGCTCTGCAGAAACTGTCCTAGAAAACAACACAGGTTTTTTTTTTCGATTTTGGCTAAAAACCACACAATCATCATTACAGACCACTGGAAACGATTTTACAATAGATCAAAAAATGATCAGAGTGGGACTTTACGTGCATTAAAAGAAAGCGTTGTCGATTAGCTCCAATGGTTTTGTCATGAAACCTTATTGACAACAATGATGCAAGTTTTGTTTTTTTCTTCGTTCAAAAATTCGGTAATATTGGTAGAAACTTGCTTGAAAACACGCAGAATCTAGTGGAAAAAAATGGTAAATTTCTATAAATGTTTCCTGCAGCCACTTTTTTAGGGGGTTGCCACAGCAAATCAGCTGCCTCCATCCACTATTCTTTGTATCCTCCTCACGCTTAAAACAGAGGAAGGGGGGCAGAGGCCTTTGGAAGGGTGGCAAAACACCAGAGTGGAAGGCCATTACAAATGAAAAGCTAAAACATACATATTTCTAACAGTTTCATTATTATACGCCACTGTGCAGCCCGATCAGTAAACTTTTTTTTGCTTTTAAGAAAAGCTACAAAACTTGTCAGCCTGAGTAAATCCACGATTAAAAAAAAAAAGTTGATAAACATAAGCGCGCCACGTCATCTCGGGAAGTAGCTTTAGATATTGACAAGCATGCCACACAGCCACCCGGGGCATCCTTAACTGTAAGGTTTGAAATCGAGCCTTTAAGCTTAAATGCTTTGTTACAGAGCTTCTCCTAACCAATTAAACACTAGAAACACAAAAAGCAGCATTACTCTCAGATGGTGATTGACAGAAAGACTGGAACAGCAAAAGGGGAGGTTACCCTGGGACTGTTGAAGGCCAAAAACACAAGTCTGGGCAAAAGCACAGCAATGTTGTATTCCCAGTACAGTACTTTCTGACCCTGATCTTCCATATTTAATTAAAAGGTTATCATGATTAAGTTTGACGGAACACTAATCGGATTTTATCATCTCACTTGTCAGTAGATTTGTATCAAAACTATTTGTTTTTTTACATTTGTTGCGATTTTGTTGTCATCCAAGGTAATTAAATCCTGGATTGGGGTTTTTCTGTTTGACAGTGAGGCAGTGCATTAGTTGTTTGTCTTTTGACTGCTTCCCGGGGGGGGGGGGGGGGGGGGGGGTGTCATCATAGCCGAATAATTCCCATGGGGATTTGACAAAGGGGTTTACACCAGGCGCTGTTCCTGATGCAAAAGCAGGAGAAGATGCCTAAGGCCAGCTGTAAATCCGAGCAGATTCACATTAGAAAATCTATACTGTGTCCTTGCATGACCTCCAAAATCAGAAAATCCTGGGATAGACCGACCTTATTCATGAGCAGGGAGGGTTACAGTTGGGGAGCTGGCTGGCTAGGGAGGAGGAAGATCTGAATCCCGCTCACCATCAGGAGCGCTGGAGTCAGAGAGAAACACACGATAACCTGGAAAATTTGGTCCAGATGGTCAAGAAAGAGGCTACAAAAGAGTTTGGAAAGAAAGAAAAAGACACTACAGAGACAAATTAAAGCTGTGAATGGCGTTTGTACGGTCTGCAGGCGGTACCCGCACTCGCCGCGCACCTCTTCCTGCCCACCTCACTTGCTAAGCAAACGCTACACACACCCCTACCTTCATGGCCCCCCACTTTTACAAATTGGTATAAAAAGACAACAATACCTTTTTCAAAAAGTCGGCTTTTCTGTTGGTTTTATCTCCATAGCAACCATTAAATGTTTTGGTTGCCAGGCAATACCGAACAGATCGATATGAGTTTCAAAAGAATCGGCAAAACGCTAAATTTTTGGATTTCCTAAGCAACGGAGGTTGTTTGCAAACCATGCCCACATTCCTAGTATGTTCCTATCCTACAATTTGTTCAGCTCTAGCCAGGGATCCATGCATTCAATTTTCACATTATTTTCTTAAAAATTGTGTGAGTAACAGGAGAACATCACATTTGAAAGCTTGCCACAGGCACAGCATTCAAAATCTACAATTTCTAGTTGCAACTTTTTTTTTTTCCACAGTAGCTTCCCAGTGATGCACTAGAAGCTCGGAGGTGGTAGAACATAATTCTGTGGACTAGTTTTAATTTGTGTTTTGCACTGAAGGTGATTTTGTTATTTTTGGAAAATTAGAGAACCTTTGACCTCGGGAAGACGTCAGGTTGACTCAAGCTGGCGGCATTTATGTGTGAAATTTTGTGAAAATCACTCGAACAAAAGTTTCTTTTCCTAAATTGTTGGTTAACACGAAAACCACCAAATCTAATACTTTGCCACAAAAGTCATCCAGAAATAATTAAAAAACTTCCTTCGGATATTTCCGACACGCGTGTTTTCATTTCGTTAGTGTAAATATTTTTTGATGTCATCGTTGTAGGGGGGGAGGGGGGTCATTTACTATGCTCAAAAAGTATTTTCGCGGGATGTGTGTGCAAATTTTGGTGAGTTTTCGAACATGTGACATTTTTGCTCAAAGATGCAGAAATCTTTCCAACTGTGAAAAAAGTCCGGTCCTTCCAGCCAGTGACTGCTGCGGCACAGAATAATGCATTTATGTAGTAAGAAATCACAGGGAAGTCACAATCCTAATGTTTGTTCTTTTCCATTAACAAGACTTTGGAGGAGAAGAGCTCAGCAGCGAGTGAAAGGTGAAGCGAGTTGCTGATCACCCTCCTTAGAGAGCGGCTGGTGTCCTTCTACTGTCCTTGTGCTTGGATTAAAGTTGATTAAAGCCTCCGAGTTAAACATTTTAAAATCAACTAATAACTTCCCTGAAGGTCAAAATTGAAACATATTTTACATCGCCATAATTCAATTTGGAATAAGTGATAATTGTCAGAAACAGATGAAAGGTGCAGATTAAATTTGCTCTGTTGCTATAAAAAAGATTTCCTTAATCAAATTTCTTCCTGTGTGTGTGTGTTTGTGTGTGTGAGATAGAAACGCTCTTAAGATATGAATCACTGACAGTAATCAATATGCATGCTGCCAATTCAATAGTCTTAAAATTATAGGTCTGACTCCTGAGGAGTCTGTGCATTTCTCTGCAATGAACCTCACCACATGTCACTTATGGAGTCTGCTTGTGGTCTTCCTCTGTCTAAAGATGGTTATAAACAAGTAGGGGTGTAACAATTCAATCTAACAACGATTCGATGTGATATTTATGGTTGCTGTTTTGATTCACCTTGATTTTGGTTCATTTTGAACGATCCCATTCCCTGCTTTAAAGTGATCCAGGACATCTTTAGCCAAAACTTCAACCAGTGTGAATCAGAGATAAATACTTGTAGTACTGAACAGTGCAGAGGAAGTTTTCCACATTCCTTGTATTTTTAACAAGATAATTAGTGTAAACAAATATGTTAACAAGTAAACAAGAATTATTGATAATTCCATTACCATTATAGTTTTGTAAAGTTTAGCCTACTGTTGTTTTTCCACATCCAAATAATCCAAAGGGAACATTATTAGAACATTCTAACACTGTTAATGGTCACATGACTTTGCTAAATTCAAAGTGTTTCCACACATTGGACCGGAGTGATGGACTGATTCGTTTCTGCTGTCATCGGAAGTGTGTTATCAGCTGTGAAGCTCTTGGTTGTTTTTATGTTATAGTAAAATAAAACTGCCGTACCTTGATCCAAATGTTGTTTTCCTATTTCGATTCATCTCATTTTGAAAGGATTTTTACAATAGTATTGTTCGATTTGATTCTACCTCGGACAGATCAATCTGGTTCGATTCTAGAAATTGAAATCGATTCATCGGTTGATTGTTACACCCCTCCAAACAAGGGATTTGTTCGTTAAAACCTTAACCACAGGTACTTTATTTTCCAACCGCCCTTGTCAAAGCGTGTTTAAGCGACCACTTTCTATAAAACGTCTATGTAAATGTGTGTTATTGTGCATTTCAGGCTTCCTTAAGCAAAACTCTTGGGTTTGTGAACAAGAGTTCTGCACACGGACCGCATAGAGAAACCGTGTGGCCATTGAACACCCACTCCAATAAAAATCCTGTTTGTGTGTTTTTAACATGTGCTTGGGGCATCTTTCAACGATGAAGGACATATATTAAGAAAATTAGGCTTACGATTTCATTTCTGTGTATTATTATTTTATTCAAATCATTGTGAATCAGGAGAAGACGAAAAAAATGCTGTTTGAAAAAGTGACTCTGTCCTAGGTTTTTATTTTATTTTATTTTGGCTAGAAACAGCATAATGATAATCAAAATATCACTGGGAACGCTTTAAAAATAGATCGAAGGATGATCAGAATGAGACTTAAAGTAATGTAGAGCTCCGTTCTTTATTTTTTATTTTTTTGTTTTGTTTTTTCAGAAAAAAAGATGGAATCCTCTCTTTACCCATCTTTACCTGTGAACACATTTTTTTTTTTTTTGATTGTGTTGTTTGTTGGGTTGGGTTGTTGTTTGCTGATATGTCAAATCGCATTTTGTCCTTCAGTTTCTCTTTCTATGTGGGACAAATTTAGATAGATTTTTTACCCAACAGCAAAAAAATATATATTCTGTCCCTTTCTGGAAAATCCAGATGAGAAATCCTACTAAAAGCAAAGAGCAATGTAGGGTGAGAAGAATGCAGCAGACAGCCCTGCAACTAGACTGGACATAAGTACACACACACATGCTTTGGAATACAATCTACAGTTGATGGACTTAGAGTAATCAAGTGGAACATTTTGACAAATCGCCCGGGCCGAATCAGAGGCGCTGACTTTTGCACTGCTCTTGGCAGCGGTTCCTTGCAAAGTTGGCAAGTCACTTTCTTCTGCATAAAAGAGGTTTACAGTTCCATTGCTAGAAGCAGTAGGACTGCTGCAGGTTGACAATGATTTTGCAGAGTACTCCTGAGGTGATGGGGCTTTGCTGATCACAGCAGCATGATGATTATTGATGCATGGAAGTCTGGTCCTAGGCCTTTAGTATTATGTACCCCCCCCTCACACACACACACACACAATTCTGACTTTGTAGCGTATCTGGTTACTAGAATTGCTTGATCTCTTCACAAGAAAATGCACTAAGTTGTTATTGGAGTTGCTGCATTTCGTGGATACTAAAAGTGATCATGGAATCAAAAATAATAATAATAATCAAATTTGCTATTTATGGCTTATCAAACTTATTAAAGAGTAGAAATTCTTTGGGTGTGTTCGGTTTTCAGTTTTCACATTTAAGATTTTGCAGTCATCTGAACAATTTTTTATATGCCAAAAAAAAAAACATGCCTGCCTCTCCTGCATAATGGTTCCATTACCTCCAGTCCCTGACAGAAGTTTACACATTAGAGGAAGGAGAATGGAAAGATGAAGAGTGAAAGATAAAAAAAAAAGCTGCTACATGGAGCAATCTGAAAACATTTATCATGTGCAGCAATAGTAAATAACTCAATGGACTTTTTTGGAGATGGAGAACGCCGTTCTTGATCAAAACCTAATTAATATTTATTCCTGTGAAGCAACCATACTGTCAGCCAGTCAGCCAGTGCTTAGTCAGAATGCACCAAAACCCATCAAATGGAGTTGCTGGAGCCTATCCCAGCTACTATTGAACAAAGTGTGGAATACAACTTGAACAGGGACACTCAACCACTCCTAGGGACAATTTAGAGATACCAATGAACCAATGAAGCATGTTTTTGGACTATGGGAGAAAACCAGAGATCCCTGGAAAAACCAACGTGGAGAACATGCAAACTCCACACAGAGAGGTCCCAACCAGGATTTAGACCAACGCGAGATGCACCAAGCCCTGATGCTGCATTTACCCTGTCCTCTGCAACACGCGTTCAAGCACCGAATTCCTATGAATTAATTTGTGTAAATGTGCGTTTCAGACTACTACGTTCAAAACTCTCGCGTTCAAACATCGCTACGTAGGTTTTTAAGACCATTTTCAGGCTTCACGTTCAAAATGCGCATTCAGTGGCCGCGTGTTGAAAGTCAAACCAATTTAACTTTGACAATTCTTGGCGTCGGATTGGACAGTTACGTATAGATGGCTTCACTTTTAATTTAGGGAAGTACCAACCGTTTGATCATGGAGGAAAAATTAATAATCCCGGCTCGTGCCCTGTCGGAATTACAATTTATGGCCTCAAGTCTTTCTTATATCAGAATAGAGCTATGAAAGAAAAAGCCAGGAGCAATATTCACAAAATTTGCACCACTTTGACATTTCACACCAAGCCTCTCCCGTCAGCACATGCGCCAGTATTGGATGGCGACAGTTGAGTGTCAACACCATATGCTAAAAACACAAGTAAAGAACCCACGTTGAAGAACCCATGTTTAGCATGTTCTTGAACAAACATCACATGCCCCGTGTGAAGGTAGTATTAGTCAGGAGTCATCCGTGCCAAAAGATGTTAGCCAGAGAGGTTCAACAACAAGTTAATTGAACAATTTGTTATATTTTTCTTCCTTCTTGTTTTGAGATGTGTGTTGCCGGCTGCAAATTCTAGATTGATTCGTGATTCTTTTTAAAGTCAATCAAATTCACAAACAGTGGCACTGTTAAATAATCATACAAAGTAGCAAACATGTTGTTGTTTTTTTGCTCATTCTGAACCAAAGTCTCAAATGTTTTGTGAAAATCCACAAGTTGTCCTTAAAAAACGAAAATTCCAAAACACCTCTTGTGAGTTTAGCGACTGTCCTTGCTCTTCAACACACCTCCTTTGTTCGACAACATCAACACACTTTTATGCACGTAGAAACACACAAACTGGTAAACATGTACAACATCCTCCTAAACAACTCTTGCATCTCGAAACTTGGTTGCCATGGCAACAGCAGTGGGAGAGACACAGAAAGAGAGATTAAGTTAAAGTAAGAAAAAAGAAGACATCAAACCCCTTTTAGCTCTGTCTGTTCTCTGCTTCCTCCTCTGATTTTTGTCTTTTTCTCAACTAGAAGACCCTATAAGACATATTCTTTGCACCTTCTCTCTACCACTTTTTTTAATATGAACACCTCTGGCATGGAGAACCTGTTAAATTCCGTCATTCTTCTTCCTTTTCTTGCTACAAAGAAAATATCCAGTTTTGCGTGCATCTTTTGTGGCCTGCTGCTCTACATAAAATCCATATTTTCTATGGAGTGCAGCCTCTCCAGCGTGCACGCTAGCCTGCCCGCTCGCCTCATTTGCTGCCAGACCGTTAGATGTGCTCTCTGAACATAGACATTTTCTTTTGCCAAAACTGTTTGCGCCAGATTCCCACTGGGATTTTTTTTTAGGAAAAATAAAAAGAAGCATGTCTTGTCTGTTGGCATTCTGACTAATTTTGACATTGCAAAGCAACTTTTCCAACCCTGGGGAGAACTGTATCAACAAAACACACGAAATCAGACTGTACCGCACAAGAATAAACAACAAAATAAAACTTCTGACTTTTGATTATCCATCTAACTAAGCCAAAGGTCATGAGAGTCTGGTGAACCCTCCCAGCAGTCATCTGTCAATAGGTTATGGATTTGTTAAAAACAAAACAATCTTCCAAAAATATTCCTTTTTTATCATTTTGTTAACATTATAACCTAATAAAACACATGGGGGGGGGGGGGGGGGGTAGATCAATAAAGTCCCACTTAAACTCTCAATATAAGACAGTGTGCTGCATCCAGGAGTTACATAGTACTGATTAATGGCATGCTGGGTACTCTTTCCTTCTGCAGTGCTCCTGAGACTCATCTCCCAGAGGGGGAGAAATAAAAGAGATTGCACATGGAAGTGATGGATTCCTTGATCAGATGATTTCTGCAGCTATTCTGGAAACTTTGGCCTATTTTTGACTGTCTGGAATGAAAACGTTGGAAGCAAAATCAATTTTCAGCCGGGTGTTGATGCATGTACGCGGAAGTATCTTTTATTTTTGACTGATGCCGGCACGCGTGTAAAAGGGGGGATGAAGCATGGAAAGCACACCACATCACTTCTGTTTAGATAGAGACGGACCCAGAAGGGCTGGGTGTAAATGCCGCCGTGCCTTAAAGGCTGTCAAGGCTGTGATTACAGCCTTTTGTTAATACAAATCACAGCCCTCTGACACGCTTTAACTCTCTCTCACGCACTTCTCATCCTCACATCAGTGTGGTGGCCCACTTTCCTTTCAACTTTCAAATTTCAGTTTTATTCACGCTGTTGTGGCCCTAATCTGCACAGAATGCTTTTCCAGGAATCTTAAAGACCCACTCCAATCAAATTTGGATCAATTTTTAATGATTATGCTGTTTTAGTGAAAATCAGAAAAACCTGTGTCATTTTCTTGGACATAGTTTCTGCACAGCGGCAGGAGTTCATAAGAAGAATTAACCTCTGTGTTGTAGGCGGCACCGCCCCACTTCCCCTCACCCTCCTGTTTTCATGCTCTCGCACTAGCTTACAGGCCCTAACACCCCCAACCTAAAATTACTGGAACATGTTAAAAACATAAAAATCACAATTTTCATCAGTGTTTCTTTAAAACACAGGTTATTTCTTCAACCCAATTGATGTATATTTTTGAGCAACTTTTCTAGGTACAGTAATTGTAATTTGGGGAGTTATCGGATTTCATTTTAACCAAATGCATGAGTTTTTTTAAATTAAAATAACCCAGCAAAAAAACTTAGTTTCTTTATAACCTTGAAGTTTGGTTAAAAAACAACCCAACTTGGGTTATTTTAACCCTTGTGCTATCTTAGATGACCCCACCCTTACTTTTACGTGTTCTTCCTACCATGACAAAGGTGGATAAAGGTGGAAAGATTTCATGTAATCCATGGACACCAGTGAAGATCACAAATCATTGAAGAAAAAAAGTTCAGCGCACTGTCTAGTGGGTCTAGATGACCCAACTCCCAATGTTAAAGTGCCTAGGATAGCACAAGGGTTATCTTGTTTTCAGTGTGAAACTAGGTTTGGGGTCAGCAGTCAAATCGTTATGGTTTGACAAACTTCGTTATTGTTTCTCATGTCTGTCAAGGTGTTTCATGACCCTTGTCTAAGGGGTTTTTCTGCATAACTTCAAAAAGGATGTAGAAACAAGAATGCAAAATATAAGAGGGCATGATGAAGATCACCTACCTGAAGAAAAAATGTTTGCTTGATTGATATGACAAAATGAAATGTTTGGGTCTCAGCTGACAGTAGTTAACATTTACTAGTGGTACATCCCTATTTTTTTTTTACCTCCGTTGGGTAAGTGAGGGGCTTGCAACGTGGAGGAATTTGATTTTCAGGTTAAGATCCATCCAGTGTGGCTTCTTGGGCAGGATCCTTCGCTGGATACTGCCTAATTATGCAGCCATAAGGGGTCCATGTCCTGTGCCGGTCCCCAGCCTGGAGAATATACAGGGCTGTGTCCAGATGGGCAGCTGTAGGGCGCCGTTGACCCCTGATTGGTTGGTTGCAGGTTTGATTCCCGTCAAAGTGACACTGAACCCCATCTTGCCATTTGCCATTTAGCGCAAAACATCTGTGGCAAACCCTGAAGGGAGAAGCTGAAAGGTGAACAACAACGAGGATCAATCAAACATATGCAAACCTTTTTCTGGTGTGTTTTTCCAGTATAAGATCTAACTAAAATCTGGCTATTATGTTTGTCAAATGTTCCCCTCTATTACAATGACCCCTTTAGGCTATAGCTTCTTTTAACCAGATTGTGACGTTTGGCATACATTACATTAATAAGGCAATCAGGAAGATAATTCATGCTTCCTAATCAGAATTTATTGAAGAAAAAAGATGTTTACTTTTGATTTCACAAGGACTACGTTGTATTGGCCAAGCCCAAAAAAAACTTTCTCGTTAAATTCCCACTCCGAAATAGAATTTTCACAGGTGAAATTGGTCTTAAAAGTCGTTGAATTGTATGCTTTTATCGGCAAACATCTCACAATTACTATGAAACAAATATGAGTAGAGTACAAAAACATAAACATTTTGGCCTGAGGGTCAAATAAACAAAGCACTGCTCCCAAAACTGCTGTTAACTTCCAGAACATGTTAAATAAATCATGTTATACTATTTCAGATAGTTCAGACTTTTTTCCAGGAGTAGGAAGTGCATCATACTAAAACAAATATTTAAATTTTAAAACTGTTTGACCTTATGAATTTAAATATTTATTGAATCTCTAGTAAAAGCAACAATAAATCTTTCAACATGCAGGTCACTATAACCTCCACTCACCCCACCACTTACTCTCTTAGGACAAAAACATTTGACCTTATTCAAGTTACATCCCTTTGTTTATTTTATTGCTCTTTTTTTAACTTGTGACCCCCCAGAATCATAGTCAAAGGTTATGTGACCTAGTCCCAATAAAAGTATTCGCCATTTCTCTGGGGTCGTCCGAATCTACAGTTAAAAAATGTAGTGTCCTGGAAAATTTCCAGAAGTCTCTGCATCGATACTCCCTAGATTAGCAAATATTGACCACAGTGCATTGTGTTTAAACAATTTCATTTGATTCATTTTTTTATGAATCACAAGTTTTCATCATCAGAAGATAATTTATTAGGTTTCACTTTAGAAAATTGGTGACATGGTATTTGCCTTTTGAAAAAAAGGATTGTATGAGCATGTGTCCAAATTGTGTGAAAGTCCAGGCACTAGATAGTCCCACACTATACTGTATTATGTGCACTATTGGGTGCACAGGATTAAAAGGTGCAGCGTCAATGAATGGTCTATTTTCAAACTTCTGGCACATCAACTTTTAAGGCACATTAAGTGAGACAGAGGAGGCAGAGATAAGGTCATCAGTCAGTCATTCACAATGACCATGTCAGAATTCCCACCCTAACCCTTTAGTGCTGTCTGAATCTCTTCTTTCTCTTTCGGCTTTTCCCATCAGGGGTCGCCACAGCGAATCATCCTTTTCCACCTCACTCTATCATGGACATCTTCTACCCTAACATTAGCCAACTTCATGTCCTCTGTTAAGACATCCATGTATCTCCTCTTTGGCCGTCCTCTTGCCCTCCTGCCAGGCAGCTCCATCTCCAACATCCTTCTACCAATATATCCACTATCCCTCCTCTGAACATGTCCAAACCATCTCAGTCTGGCTTCTCTGACTTTGTCGCTAACACAGGCAACATGAGCCGTCCCTCTGATGTACTCGTTCCTTATCCTGTCTAACATGGTCACTCCTAAGGAGAACCTCAACATCTTCATCTCCGCTACCTCCATCTCAGCCTCTTGTCTCTGTCTCACTGCTACCGTCTCTAACCCATAGAGCAGAGCTCGTCTCACCACTGTCTTGTACACCTTTCCTTTGAGTCTTGCTGGCACTCTTCTGTCACACAACACTCCTGACACTTTCCTCCAACCGCTCCAACCTGCCTGCACTCGCCTCTTCACCTCTTTTCCACACTCCCCATCACACTGAACTGTTGACCCCAAGTACTTAAACTCCTGCACCTTCTTCACCTCAGCCCCCTGTAACCTAACGCTTCTACCTTGATCCACCTCGTTCAGACACATGTATTCTGTCTTACTACGACTGACCTTTATGCCTCTTCTTTCCAGAGCAAACCTCCACCTCTCTAGCTGTTCCTCCACCTGCTCTCTACTCTCACTGCAAATTACAATGTCATCCGCAAACATCATTGTCCAGGGAGATTCCTGTCTTACCTCATCTGTCAGCCTGTCCATCAGCATAGCAAACAAAAAAGGACTCAAAGCTGATCCTTGGTGTAGTCCCACCTCCACCTTGAACTCCTCTGTCTGACCAACAGCACATCTCACCACCGTCATACTTCTCTCATACATGTCCTGAACTACTCTGACATACTTCTCTGCCACTCCAGACGACCTCATACAGTACCACAGCTCCTCCCTCGGCACCCTGTCATACGCCTTCTCTAAATCTACGAACACACAATGCAGCTCCTTCTGACCTTCTCTGTACTTTTCCATCAACATTCTCAAAGCAAAAATGGCATCAGTGGTGCTCTTACGGGGCATGAAACCATACTGCTGCTCACAGATCTCCACCTTCTTCCTAAGCCTGGCTTCCACTACTCTTTCCCACAGCTTCATTGTGTGGCTCATCAACTTTATTCCTCTATAGTTGCTGCAGTTCTGCGTGTCACCCTTGTTCTTAAAGATCGGAACCAGAACGCTTCTCCTCCATTCCTCAGGCATCTTCTCACTCTCTAAAATCCTATTGAACAACCTTGTTAGAAATTCCACTGCTGCCTCTCCTAAGCACTTCCATACCTCCACAGAAACGTCATCAGGACCAACGGCCTTTCCGCTCTTCATCCTTTTCAGAGCCTTCCTAACCTCATCCTTTCCAATCTCTGCTACTTCCTGCTCCACAACAACCACATCTTCCTCCCTTCTTTCCCTGTCATTTTCCTCGTTCATCAGCTCCTCAAAATACTCCTTCCATCTTTTCTGTACACTCTCCTGGGTTGTTAGCACCTTTCCATCTCTGTCCTTAATCACCCTTATCTGTTGCACGTCCTTCCCATCTCTGTCTCTCTGTCTGGCTAGCCTGTACAAGTCCTTCTCTCCTTCCTTTGTGTCTAACCTGTCATATAGCTCATCGTAAGCCTTCTGTTTGGCCTTTGCCACCTCTCTCTTCACTCTACGCTGCGCTTCCTTGTACTCCTGTCTACCTTCCTCAGTCCTTTCTACATCCCACTTCTTTTTAGCCAACCTCTTCCTCTGGACGCATTCCTGTACTTCCTCATTCCACCACCAAGTCTCTTTACCGTCTTTCCTCTTTCCAGATGACACACCTAGCACCTTCCTACCTGTTTCCCTGATAATTTCTGCTGTAGTTTCCCAGTCATCTGGAAGCTCATCCTGACCACCCAGACCCTGTCTCAACTTCTGCCTAAATTCCTCACAAGTTTCTTCATTCTGTAGCTTCCACCACTTGGTCTTCTTTTTCTGTTTTCCCTCTCTTCTTCTTCCTGACCTCCAGAGTCATCTTACACACCACCATGCGGTGCTGTCTGGCTACACTCTCTCCTACCACCACTTTGCAGTCAATAACCTCTCTCAAATGACCTCGTCTACATAGGATGTAGTCCACCTGTACTCCTACCTCCACTTCTGTATGTCACTCTATGTTCCTCTCTCTTCTGGAAGTAAGTGTTGACTACAGCCATTTCCATCCTCTTCGCAAAGTCCACCACCATCTGTCCCTCCAGATTCCTTTCCTTCACACCAAACCTGCCCATCACCTCCTCATCACCTCTATTGCCCTCACCAACATGCCCATTAAAGTCTGCTCCAATAACAACTCTCTCTCCTCTGGGGAAACTCTGTATGACCTCATCCAACTCACTCCAGAATCTCTCCTTCACTTCTAACTCACAGCCAACCTGTGGCGCATACCCACTGACTACATTCACCATCACCCCTTCGATTTCTAACTTTAAGCTCATCATCCTGTCTGAGACTCTTTTCACCTCTAGAACACTGTTTACAAACTCCCCCTTCAGAATCACTCCTACCCCGTTTCTCTTCCTATCAACACCATGATAGAACAGTTTGTATCCTCCTCCAATACTACGTGCCTTGCTGCCCTTCCACCTTGTCTCCTGCACACACAGTACATCTACCTTCCTTCTCTCCATCATGTCTGCCAGCTCTCTGCCTTTCCCTGTCATTGTGCCAACGTTAAGAGTCCCTATTCTCAAACCTATGTTCCTGCCTTTTCCCTTCTCTCTCTGGCCACGGGCCCTTCTGCCTCCCCTCTTTCTTCGACCAACAGTAGTCAAATTTCCACCGACACCCTGTAGGTTAACAGCATCGGTGGCGGTCGTTGTTAACCCGGGCCTCGACCGATCCGGTATGTCTAAAGTGTTGTGGATGATTCGCATGGTTATTTTGGCAATTTTTATGCCGGATGCCCTTCCTGACGCAACCCTCTCTATTTATCCGGGCTTGGGACCGGCACAGAGGCAACTGGCTTGCAACCCCTGTGGCTAGATTAGTGCTGTCTGAATCTATAATTCCAAAATCGAGAGCCCTAGAAATTTCCCAGAAGTCTCTGCGAAAAAACCAGTGTGCCTCGATGCTCACTAGATCTGCGAATGTAGACCACAATGCATTGCATCGGAACAATTTTTACCATAAAAAATGTATTTAAATTCCTTTTTTAAACAAATCATTGTTTTTCTCTTTAGAAGAAGACAGTGGACTGATAAATTATCGTTCTGAAACGCTCATATCAATTGAATTTTACATTTATGAAATCGATGAGGTCATAGCTTCTCTTTAAAATAAAATAAAAAGTCGTGAGCATGGTGTCCGAATTACTTTTAAAATCCAGGGCACTACATAGTCTCACACTATGTCGTTTTCCGGTAGTTAGGGATTAGGGTTGGAATTCAGACACAGCGAGAGTGCTATACGTTAGCTGCATTAGCATATTTACAACATCTGTAATTCCCAATCTTGTTATTAAGACGTAAAAAAAACACTATTACTATGTCAGAATACCCACCCTAACCCCTATACAGTGTGTTGGCCATTTTGTAGTGCTGTCTGAATTTACAATTCCGAAATCTAGTGCCCTGGACATTTCCCAGAAGTCTCTGCGAAAAACCAGTGTGCATCAATGCTCACTAGATCGGCGAATATACACCACAATGCATTGCGTCGGAACAATTTTTGCCAAAGAAAAAGGAATTTAAATGTTCCTTTTTAATCAATCATCAACGTTTTTATCCTCAGAAGACATTGGACTCATAAATAATCATAGCAAAACGCTCATATCAATTAAGTTTTAAATTTGTGAAATCGATGATGTCATTTCTGCCGTTTAAAATAAAATAAAAATAGTAAGCATGGTTTCCAAATTGCTTTTAAAATACAAAGTCCCACACTATATGTTTTTTTAGTAGTTGGGGATTAGAGTGGGAATTCGATCAGAGATGCTACTACACATTAGCCGTGTAAGGTCCCAAGCATTTTTGCAACATATAAAAAAAAACAGATTGATACCTCTAGAAAAAATGGTTACCATGACTACACTAACTACCAACCCTGTTAGTAAAACGTTAAAAAAAAACATAGTATTACACTGCTACACGTTAGCCCTGTTAGCGTATTAACAATACCTGTAAACCCAATCTTGTTAGTACCACATAAAAAATACACATGTCACAACTACGCATTAGCCGCGTTAGTGTATTCACAATAACACCCAACCAAACATTTTGGAGGGGTTAGGGAGGAGTGACTGCATTTGGACTTAGCCAAAGACTTCAAGTCTGTTTTTTTTTTCATTTAACTAAATAGTTTCGATTTGGGTATTTTTAATTCATAAAAATAAAATGTTGTGAAATAAACACCACACAAAGGTTTTACGCTCTCTCAAATAGTCAACTAAATACATGCAACACGCCACATTTCGCTTCACTGGAACAAACAATTGCAGAATAATCACTGATTACTTTTATTGCAAGATAACCCAAACAAACTTAATCGTGAAGTGGCTCTTCTCCCTAATTGGATGGCCTTCTTGTGCAAGTTCTAGTTTCAAAGACCTGCTGTTATCAAAGCCGATTAGATAACAGGATGGCTTCAACAGGAGGGTTTGGCACATGTCCAGTGATCCTAGATCAAATCTGGCTGCTCCAGTGTTCTGTTAAAAGCCCCAGTTCAAGCTTCAGCCTAATAAACTGTGTAAAAACATGACTGTAAAAAAGGAAAAACACTTGGTCTCTTTTTCCTACTTATGCATTCAGAAGAAATGATTATCCTGGAGTATATTTTTTCTCTTCCATTTGAAGTGTACACTTTAACAGCCTGAGGAGAAACGGCTCTCCAGTCTCACAGAGTGGCACTGTTTATCTTTGTATCACTTGCCAAATGGCAGAATAGCAAACATAGTTGTTGGAAAGTGTTTAATCTAAATTATCTTTCTGTGCTTCTCCCATAAATCAGCAAGCAGCTTTTCATTTTTGAAACTGCAGCTTTTATTCTGACCCTTGCTTGCCAGAAGCAGCTTGCAGCCCACTTAGAGTACTTAGTATTATAAGATCACTCATTATCATAATAAACAAGTTATTATCCTGGAACTTGATTAATAAATGAACTTTAAATACCACATACACACACAATCACACACACACACACCCACACACCTACATACATAAATTCGGAAACCAAAATAATCAGTCATCCGCAGATTAAAAGACATATATCCTCCCAAGAACTCATGAAAGGAACCTAATGTCTCTCTTGCACAGACTCACTGACACCATAAAAATATAATTTTCTGTGAATCTTATTTGAGTCACTCAACTGTAGTTTATCAGATCAGTTTGAAGTGTGGGAACATCATGACAAACATGGCACTTGCTCTGGTCCATCTGGGACACTTTCACAGTACCCTGAAGGCATCATTTAGAGCAGCCTGCAGTCTTATGCTACGTTCACACCAGGTTCGGAAACGAGTGCTCTAGCTACCACTTCCAATGAAGGTACACCGTCCGCGTCGATTCGTGTTCAAGCGACCAGTTTGTATGAAAAGTCAATGTAAATGTATGTCAACATTAATTTTTGGCTTCCACATCCAGAACTCTTGGGTTCACGGGTCGCTAAGTAAGTTCATTGATCGAGCACTGGAAGTTTAACCAGCTGAACTCCTTGAATGCTAAATCGCCACAACGCCAAACTGTGACCAGTCAGGAAGTACCATCCTAAAAAACATGATCACAAAGAAGAAAACTACCGTATTTTCACGACCACAAGGCGCACTTAAAAGTTTTACATTTACTCCAAAATGTAGGGGGTGCCCTATGAGACGGTGCGCCTAATGTGTTGTTGTGGAACTTTAGCAGAGAAGAAGATGCCATGAGAACGAGTGAAAGAAGTCTGGGCATAAACAACAGAACAACATTGCTGAAACAGTTTAAACTGCAAGCTATCAGCTATGCAGAGGAACATGGGAGCAGCTGCAAGAGAATTCAAGATGAATGAATCTTAATAGGGTGAGGGGGGTGGGGGGCTTAGCCTGCGATGAGCCTTGGGGGGGGGGGGTTTACTAGGCAGTGACCCCCCTCCTGTGGTTGCCGTATGGAGTGGGCCCCCCCTCTTTCGGTTTTATTTGCACCTTAGACATGTAGGGCCCTTGGTAGGGGGGGTGCTTGGACATCACTGCCAGCAAGCAGCGGATGTCCTCCTAGCACCCTACCCGCCAATTTTAACCGCACCTTAGACATTTAGGGCCCCTTGGTGGGGAGGGTGAGGGGACGTCACTGTGAGTAATCAGGAGACGTCCCCTTAGTGCCCTACCCGCCAATTTTAACCGCACCCCCCTTAGTACACACACCCCTCCCCCCTCAATATATACATCCCAACATAAACACACACACATGCACACACACACTCTCTCAAACACACATACACGCACACACATTTTGCAAGGAAGGTGGGACCTAGGACCATCTGTCCCCTGCCTCTTCCCTGGTGGGGGGTACGGGCCCCTTTGCAACAGCGGCTGTGTCCCCGGGGTGCCGGCTTCCTGGGCCCGGCGGTGCTCTCTCCGCGCGGTGGGGGGGTTCACATTACATCTGAGCCGGGGGTGTTCGTGTCCCTGGGGGGTGGGTTCTGGTCCTTGCTCCTGAGTGCTGGGCCCCGCCAAATTTCCAACTGTGGCCGAGCCTGGTCGGGCCATATTTACAACACCCCTTGTGGGCCCTCTTTTTTCCCCGGGGTTCCCCCCTTCTGGGCGGGGGCGGCGGGCCCCTGCCTCGCTCCTCCCTGGACCAACCGTGGGCCGGGCGGATGGCTGCCTGGAGTGCGGAGTGGGTCTCCCTTGGGGGGTCCTGGCTCGTACCTGGGGTTGGGGCGGGGGGATGCCCGGAACTCCTGGGTGGTGGTGGGGTGCTCGTCTGGGGCTGTGGGCGTCCTTCTCCGGTGGGGCCCTGCGTTGGGTTCTCCCGGCGCGGCTGGGGGGCTGCTCTCCTGGTTGGGCTGGGGCGGCGCCCTCTTTCCCTCCGTGCCTCCCTGCTCTCTGGCTCTGGGGGCCTTGCGGCGGCCCTGCTGGCCCTGGCCTGGGTGGCGGGCTTGGTCGCCCGGGCGGCGGTTGTTCCCTGCCGGTTCCCGTGTGGCGTTGGGGGGATTCCGGCTGCCGCTGCTGGTGCGGTGGGGGTCTTGGGGTGGGGATGGCTGGGCACTCTCCCTCCTTCTTTTCACGTTCCACCATCCATTTTAGAAGAACATAAACACTCACCTGAGCACAGGTGTTAGCTCAACAGACTGAATGACTGAAATATTTCACACTAGTTGGTTTTAAGGCATAAGTATGCGTGTGAACACTATCTGTTTTGTGTACATGTCGACAGGTGGACATTTTTGCAACTAACAGGTGTGTTTATAACATTTGAGTGTGTGTGTGGACAGGCTCCGCCCTTTTTTTTTTGTTTTTTTTTTTCATTTGAACCTTACCATAATGATTAACAACCAGTAAACTTGCTGCTTTATGCTGCTTCATGGTCTTATCCCCCTTCCCCTCCTATTATCACCCCCTACCCCCCCTCTCTCTAACGTCCCTCTCTCTTCTTCCCGTCTTTCCTTTTCCGTCCGGTCCAACACCAAAGATTTTCAGACATGTTTGAAATTAATAAAGTTTGGCCTCAATTACAAAAGGGGTTTATTCAGACATACCTTTGGTTTGTCTGAAGATTAATAACCCCTCTTGTTAAAGTAAAATATGTCCAACCCAAGAGGCCCTCAGCTCTCATCTGTCTGCCTAGCTGTTGGACAGGACAAGTTAAAAAAAAAAAAAAAAAAAAAAAAAAAAAAAAGATGAATGAATCCATGGTTCGCAAGTGGAGGAAGCTGGAAAACGAACTCAGACAGTCAAGATGATGCAGCTCCAGCGATGGATTAAGAGCAGTAACGCCTGCAGAGGAAGCTTTTGCTTCAGTTTCATAAAACGCCGGTAGTGATACGCACAATGGCGCAGGAAAAGTCTGCTTTTATTGTTGTGGGAGGCAGCGCCGGGGGAGTTGCGCCACAGTTTGTGAATGGATTGTAGATGCTTGGGCTAACGTGTGTTGTGGGATTTGTGTGTGTGCTTAAACTGGTGTGTCTGGCCTCGCGTAATGCATTAAGGGAGGGGGGAGAGCGCATGTGAGTGCGTGGAGCGCATACAAAGCAGAAAAGGTTCAACACGTGTCTGCTTGCACTGTTCTGCAAGGTCTTTGATGGATTTTCGGATGCTGATTTATGATTAAAAAAATAAAAAAATAAATCACAAGCAACTCAATTTTGCTACCGCTGCCTTTTTAAACACACACTAGCATGCATGTTTTACCGTGCCCGCGCCCTAACACCCTTTTTTATGTGTCAAATACCGAAAAATAACCTATTACTGAGACTGCGCCCTATAACGCAGTGCGCCCTATGGTCGTGAAAATACGGTAATAATAGTGGAATTTTATGACATATATTTCCATCATGTATCAGAATAGAGCTGTGAAAGAAAAACCCTGGAGCCAGATTTACAAGTATCTTATAGTGTTACAGTTTACGTTTCTTTGCTTTTGTGTTTGCTTCTCTTTTTGTTCTGTCATCTTTTGAGTTTCGGTTTCCTGTTTTATTCTGCAAGGTTTCCTGTTTTGTTGTTGTATTGAGTTTTACTTTGGTCCCCAGCTGTCCTAATTGTTTTCACCTGTATCTCGTTTGTCTGTATGTATTTAAGTCCTGCCTTTCCCTTCTTCCTGGGCTGGTCCATAATCTTTTGTACTCTGTTGTAGTCCGATGTCTGTTTGATGGTCCCCGTTTCTTGTGTTCTTGGAAGTTTCGAGTTTGCCTGCCTGTTGCAGTGGTGTTTATTTGATTTTTGGACTTTGAGTATTAAAAGACCTTGTTGTCCTGGAACCGCCTGCCTCCTCCTCTCTGCGTCTGGGTACTCTCTCAGTCCCCCGCCGTGACAGATAGTGGCAGTCCAGTGTGAACACCAGATGCTAAAATAGCATTAAAAAAAAACCTGTTCAGCGTGTTCTGTAATACGCACCAAATGCCCGGTGTGTGTGTGTGTGTGTGTGTGTGTGTAGGTGTGTGTGTGTGTAGCATTAGACCTGGTGTTTTTGATTGGAATGTGTAACTGTGCAGAGTGGAGTACACTTTTCTGTAAACAGGGCTGTTTTTTATAGTCATGGTCTGGTTTTTCTGTCAGTCACACCAGGTTCAAGTTGCTAATCATCCACAGCTAAGTTAATCCTCCTCTGTGTATTTAAGAGTTTTTTTAAGTTCATCCAACTGTCACCATTTTATTTCATATTTGATGAACAAAACATAACACATAGACAAATTTTCCTTCTAAAATGCTCTCAGACTTTTAGTTCCCATAATTTTCTGTTTTTCATTCATGCATTTATTCATTGCAAGTAATGAAATATAGATTTTGTTTTTTTACTTGACTATATAATGAAAATGTCTGTTAAATATGTCATAAACGTAGAGAAATGCTCACTGCGGGCCTTCAGCTTAAGTGTTTTGCTGCCCTTTGTTGAAGTCACTCACAAATTTATTTTTATTCAAAAGTCAAAGTTCCAGTCCAGCTGAATATTTATTTCAGTGTAATTAAGGCTGAAATGAGCGTTTTTTTCTTTCCAATAGTACAACAAAGCAAACGATAATTTTTATCAAGAATCAGAACAAAAGGAAAAGATAAATTCTTTTTATTCGTAATCATAAAGAAAACAGTTTTTTTTTTGCTTTTATTCAAGCTCAAAGAAAAATTAGTCCAATCTTTCTTGTAATTGTCTTCTAGCCCCAAATTGCACCTAATAACCTTGGAACTAAATTACCACCCTGGAGTTGAGATTACTGCACCTATTTTTATAAGAGGCCACATAAAGTTGATTAAGCAAGTTGTAAAGATATATTCAATTTTATATTCCCATCATTTGCAGTTTAGTCTCAACGGTTGCCTCCAATCCCACTGTTGAGCCCACTTAGATCAAAAGTTATTCTTTAAAATTGCACAGACTGGAAAAACACTCATTGCATATAAGTGACAGACAGCCTGCTGTTCAAAACCATGTCATAATTCCTTCTTTCTATATCGACCCAATAAACCCAAGCTGTGTTCTTTGAAAACTCCTTCCTATTTTATTTGTTAAAGTCGAGTAAGTTTGCTTTTTATGCTCAATGTTACCCCATGAATTTGATTACTGATTTAAAAATATATCAGAAATTGACAATGTTACCTTCCAACTGAGGGAGACAGGAAAGAATGACATAAAGAAAGAATTTACCAGAAAGCATTGGTGGGGGGTTCCTTTGTTTTCTTAAGTACAGGAAATAAATTGCTTAGAAGTGCTTGGTCTTTACAGCAAAGTAAAAATAGATATCCCACATAAACTTCATTCTTATTCAAGTAAAAACTAGTTTAATAAATCAGGATGTAAGCTGTTTGAGTCCAATCTGTTTATCATTATGGCTCTTTCTTTACAATAGATGTAAATAAAACTACCGGTACTATAATAGTAAATAGTAGTAAATGCTGGGTATGTTCACGTATTACCTTCCCGTACAGTGTACATACACACTTGGTCTTCTGACCTCACCAAATGAGACAATGTAAACTTGTTGTTAAAGGTGAAGTAACTGCATTGTAAAAACATATTCTGGCCTGATTACTTCTTGTAAAATGTGGCAAATTTAAAGAGAAACAAGACAGCATACAAAGTGTCATCACAATGAAATTTGTTCTCAACAAAACAGTAAGAAGGAGCATTCCAAAGAACAGATTTTTTCATATTATTTATCATTTCTTCCAGAGTTTTGGTCTTGTTCCAGGAATGATTCGCACTCCTTTGCATAACTCATGAGTTTGTCACCCACTGTGAAAACAGGAAATGGCCCCAGATCCTCACCTTTTCCAACCAAAGTCATTTCTGCAATAGTTGCAGTCAAATTTATTGTATTTTTGTCTACATCACACTGGCAACATGTGAGGCGTTTTACTGTTTTGTTGAGAACTTAAAACAAATTTCATTGTGATGACACTTTGTATGCTGCAGAAGTGTATCATATTAAAGATTGTTGTTTTCACTGCTGTCTTGTTTCTCTTTAAATTTGCCACATTTTACAAGAAGTGATTAGGCCAGAATATGTTTTTACAATGCAGTTACTTCACCTTTACCAACAAGTTTACATTGTCTCATTCGGTGAGGTCAGAAGACCAAGTGTGTATGTACACTGTACGGGAAGGTAATACGTGAACATACCCAATCATTTACTACTGAAAGTACCAAGTAGTTGAGTGGAAATAGGGCTGACTTTCTTTTACAGTCCAGTTTAATTTTACTTAAGGGGTAGTTTCTGTGGTAAATTCATGGTAAATACCATGAAACATATGAGTGTAGACCTAAAGGTCAAGCTACTTTATTTGTACTTACCTTGTTCCTAAATGTGGTAAGTACCACAAAAGACACCATTGCACAACATGTAAATACCCAGTAAGTATAATAAAGATACCCAGTATGCACCACATAGGTATGAACCAAATAGTACCACATAAATACACAGGAGGTACCATGTAAGTACTGATTAGACACAAAAAAGTACCATGTAAGTACCCAGTAAGTCCAATAAAAAGTACCACGTAAACACCCTGTAAGTACCCAGTAAATTCCATAAAAAGTACCATATAAATACCATGAAAGTACCCAGTAGTTACACAATAAGTAACATGTAAATACCACTTAAGTACACTGTAAGTACTGTACTGTAAAAGAAAGCGTTACCAAAAAAAACATGTCACAAATATTTAAACTTATTTTTAAAACATCAACACAGAGAAAAATTTGCCTTTTAAAAGAGGTCAAAGTAACAAAAATTAAATTTAACAGAGGACAATTGAACAGACAAACAAACTTAATTAAACTGATCTAAGTATTGAAAACACTAGGGAACATATAGAGTGGCTGATCAGACCAAGACACACAAGGGGGAACTGAAAAAGACTAAGACAAACTACAGCAAAAAATCAAATTTAATGTCCATCCTATGGAAGATATCATGCAAAAAATTGCAAGAAATGAACATCAAAAAGAAACCAAAGTAAAGCAATTTTCAATGCAAAAAGAGTTTCGATGAGTTTTGATGGTTCAGTCCAATCAGCTGCCTGCTGAATATTAGGCATCTGCATGCTTTCTTGTGTCAGTCCTGACTTTGTGGTTCCAGCAGCAGATGGCAGCAATGGTCCCCTTAACACCGGTAACTCAAAAAAAAAAAAAAAAGAAAAGAAAAAACATTCAATTGCAATCAAGTAAATTGAAATGTGTTGATAAAAGTTAAATTTAATCCAAACAAAAATGTGTTTGTGTTAAGTTTGAAAAGGAAAACATCTGAAATTGTGTGAACAATGTAAAGTGAGAAATTATATGTAGGGTGTGATGCAGGAGGTTTGTGCCCTGATGGGGTGGCAGCGTAGGCAGCCATCACAGACTGTAACCATGGAGATGAACCTCACTGGCCAAAGAGGCCGTTACCTGGGTGACCCAAGTCAGCACAAACAATATCAGTGGTCTTAATCCCTCACAAACCCACCACACAAACACAAATGCCCTTAAAAACACACACTGATAAATTGCATATGCAGCAAAGTGAGACATAATTTTATATGCATCTATTCGTCCTCATCCTCCCACTACGCCTGCACCTGACCTTCACTGTTATTAAGGAGCCTTCTCTATTCCTGACACTCTCACAGCTCCTCTCTGAAGAAAGCAATTCATCCATTTTCCAATAACGTACCACCCTAGGCAATTATGTCTGTTTCTCTGCCACCTCTCTGCTTCTCAATAAAGTGCTCATAAATGAGGAGGGCAAAGATGTGAATCAAGGAAGTGATTTTGAAAAGATGGCTGGGTGTGTGAGGAAATGAGACAGTGAGACTGTGTGTCTGCCTCAGAGTCAGAGTGATGGCTCTGTAAAGAGATGCGTGAAGATACCAGAAGTAATGTTAAAAAAATAAAAACATTAAATTGAGAAAAAATATATAGGGGTGGGTGAAGATAATGAATGGAGTTTGAACGGTAGAAGAGGTGAATTCAACATGTCTGAAGCATGTAGAGCTGAGTTCAGACGCTTTAATCCGTAATTGCTACTTTGAGTTCAATTTAGGCAGGATAGCAGGGGTTTGTCTTTAAAGCCAATGCAGCTTTTTGTTTTTACGGCCGTGTCCCTTTGTGCATTTTGTACATTTTCCACATATGAAAATTATTCATATGTGAAAATACGAAGAAAAAGTTAGATATTTTCCGAAATGTATCACGAATAAACCTCATTAAAACCACGGAAGGAGTACAAATAAGTCACGCACAGAACATGTAAACCAACTCAGAGCATGAACCGTGCGTGATTATTGCACTGTTAATATGCAATTCAGTAGTGATTGGTGCGTCAGTTGTGTAATTTGAACATGATACATGCGCCGTATATGCAATATAACAGTTAGATGTCAGTGGTACATGCCTGAAAAGTCCATTAAACATGGACAAACGTAGAACGATTGTGGAAAGCCACAAATTTGCATATACATTTCGCAAAAATTACGCACAATTGCATAATATTTAATTTAATAATTGACCAAAAATTTAGAACACTTCAAAACCAAATTCATGTAAAGATCCATCAGCCGAAACCCTAAATGGACATCTGCTCACATCGATAAATGATGAATGCAAGAAACACCTATGAATTACGTATATCTCGCATTTATCGCAAAATACTGAAATTTCATGGATTTCATGGAAACTACTTTTAGTGCCAAAAATGCATTTATTTATTTTTTCTATTTAAAATTGGGTAATTTACATTATGCATTTAATTTTTTGCAGTAATATTGTGTTTAATGATGGATTAGACGAAAACCCAGTAAGTTTGTTTGGAACACCAGCTTTGTCAGTGAATGTATGGATCACAAACATATTTAGAAGTTGGGATACGTATTCAAAAGTGAACAGAAAGGTATCATTTCAATAATAAAAAATAATTATATAGTTAAGTAAACTTAAAGAATATATGTCATGTTCCTATGTATATGTGTTTCACCTTAAGATCATCAAAGCATGAGCACTGGCAGCTCGATACCAGAAAGGTCTGGTGGATTCCTATCTAGTGGATACTTCGTAACCATTTTGCTATCCTAGGCACTTTAACATTTGGACTTGGGTCATCTAGACCCACTAGACAGTGCTCTGAACCTTTTTTCTTCAATGATTTGTGATCTTCACTGGTGTCCATGGATTACATGAAATTCCCTTTGTCCAGCTTTGTCCTGGTAAGGAAAACACGTCAAGGTAAGGGTGGGGTCATCTGGACCCCATTAGATAGTACAAGGGTTTTAAGCAAGACTGGGCAGCACTAAGTATCCACTCTTGGGCCATGCTGTTCTGCAACTATGATTTGTTTTTTTGCCTTCTTGCCCATAGTTTCTCCCACCCCAAGTTGAATAAGATTTACAGACATGACAGGGAAACAGATGCTCTGGCTCCTTCCCTAGAACATTGACAGGCAGAGGTAGGTATTTGTTTTTTGCCTGCTTTACAACAAGGAGCCCGCTAGCGCTGAGGTAGTATTCCAGATCAATGGAAAAACAAACAAGACCAACCTGAATGTTGATGAATACAGACGAGTCTAGGTGAGACGAGTGAAAAAGATTAATAAAAAGCCCCCCTCCCCCTAAGACAGAGGGGGAATCCCACTTCACCATGTGACCCCACCTTCACCTCTTCACACTCCTTCTCAATGACGATCGAAAAACTGAGGGGTGGGGGTAGAATTGCTTTAGTTGGAACATTTATTACTTCAGAAACTTTAAATATCATGGATGAGAAGAGGGGAACATTTAGAACACCACTGTGTTTGTAGCTCCTAGACCCTCTGAAAGGCCCTAAATGCTTCAAAATGTAGAGGTGAGGCCAAGGGATCTGCTCCGTTATTAGAAAATGGAGAACATTATTGTTGTTTACATGTCTTATCTTACTCGACATGGGTACAGGTAAGAAAAAACAGAAGGGATCAATCACTGCATCCTCTTTGGAAGGACTTGAAGGATCAATATGTGCTTTAAGGGCATCAGCAGCTTCAGGAGAGAAGCGTGAATTGGGAGAGTGGAAAGATGCTGCATGAATGCAATTATCTTCGCTCAATGATGGAGAAATGTCACTGAAAATAAAAAAGTAGATGAATCTTTTAAAAGAACAGAGTTTATGATGAAAGCCTTCTGCAACTTCAGCTGTATAGTTATTTTTTTGGTTTATTTTTTATTTGAAAGTTAAACAGTTAGAGTGCTTTTATCATGCTTTTCTTATGCCTTTCAACTAAAGCCATATCCATGATAATGTATTCCCTTTGGCACACTGAAGAACACATTTTTTATGAAATAGAAGTTATTTTTGCAGCTCATTTTCTTACCTGGAAGTCAGATGACTCGATCTCTGAGGCACCGGCAAGCTCTCCTTGTGGGTGCCGCCCATTTCATGACATCATCCTAGAGTCTGCCTCGGCAGCGTTTCTGCGCTTTGCCCACGAAAACTAACAGGATCCAAACTTTTGCAAAGATAAATGTGCATATTGTGCATATAAACTAAAAGTGTTTTGCCGATCACCGCCAACTCCCCGGAGAAAGTCTGTGTGTTGGACTGGGGGCGGTGCTGGCTGTGCAGGCTCTTCCTGGATTGTGTCTGCGTCACAATGTGAGAACCCACTCTTTTTCCTGGATTGGGAGGGCCTGTTGCTCAGAGCGTAGGTTTTCAGAGGAATACTCAGAAACGCGTGAATGGATCAAAATACCACTTTGGGTTGAACATTAGAATACACTTAAAAGCTCAAAAAGTTTATTTTTGCTTTATGGAGGCCCTTTAAAATTCAGTTTTTACCAACGTTTAAATTATGATTCCGTGTTGGCGGTGGAAGAGTGGTTGTTCTGTTGCAAGGAAGATGAAAGATGCCCTTCTGTGTGAAGCTTATGTGTTCTGGTGCTTATGCTCAAAGAGTTGTCTGGTTTTCTCCCACAGCCCAAAAACCAAACAAAGAATTAATGGAAGCCATTCATTTGAAGAGCTTGAATCAAGACATGAGCGGCCATGATGCAGCGATAGGGCGGTGGACCCATAATCGTAATATTGCAGGTTCGATTCCCGCCTTGCAAGCCCATGAGTCGAAGTGACCTTGGGCGAGACACTGAACCCCACCTTTCCTCTGGTGGGAGGTTGGCACTAGTGTGAGGCAGCGGATCCGCCATCAGTGTGGGAGAGTGTGTGTGTGTGTGTGTGTGTGTGACTGGGTGAATGTTGGCTGGAGTTGGAAGGAGTGGCTGCATGGTGGCACAGTGGTTTGCGCCCATCCCTGGTTTACATTGTCTTCGCTGCATCAACATTTAACTGCCCCCCGGCTTCTGGAGGAATGGTTTGTCCTGCTGCCCCTGTCTACAGTATTTCATTCAAAACTTTGGTATTCAGGCCCCATGCCCTATCCTTCATCACTCATGTAAAATGCATGTTTTTTGTCATAAATGATGCTATGTTTCAGTACTTCCGAAATTAAACTCCCATCATCCCTGCCGAAAAAGGACACTGGTGTTGGTGTGTAATCCCATCGGCACATCACCTTAGATGTAAAATAAAAATGTATAAAGTTGAAAGCGCAACAGAAGTCTTTATTTTAAAACCCTGTTTCCCATTTCTCTCTTTTTGACACAAAATTGAAGCGTCAATAGACAGGTTATAGAACTCCTGCGTAAACCTTGTGTTGCAGAGGGACGATGTCAAACGCAGACGTCACTAAGGTAATGTAAACATTCCGATTGTTTAGTGAATGTTTTATTATTTTGTGTCAACGCAACAAAGACACAGCGCAGATGAACCAGTGGAAATCAGGCTTTATCCCTCTTTGTTTTTCTGGGTCACGCTTCGTCGAACTCATCTCATCATTTGATTGTCTCAATGATTCCTAAAACAATATAAAGTTGGATTTCTTTGTGTTGTAACATTATGTTTTTTTCCAACAGCTGTTTAGCAGTTAAACACTTTGGACTGCAACAGGTGCTGATATCTGCAGGAGGGGAGCTGTTAATCCACTGAACTAAAAATCCAACTAAACAAAGACTCGGAGCTGAGAAGAAATTCGTAAGGCCTGTGTTGACAAGATTTCTTGACCACTAAGGCGTTTGTGTCACCTCTGACCTTTGTTAAAACACATCGATTTTTTTGTGGAAGCCTGTTTCTGCTGTGTACTTCTTATCCCAGAGGCTGAAACAGTAGCTGGATGAAATGTCCTGCACTTTTTCAATTTACACATTAGACGGGTCCTTCCCTAAAGCCATGGGTGTCACCAATCTTGCACAAAGCAGCCTAGACTCTTTCTGAAGCTATTGACTCACGAAGCAAAAAAACCCATGTTTTGGGGTACCACATTGTAACAATTAATGCTCTGGACTGGATCCAGCAACTCCACTTTAAGTCTCACTTTTTTGTAGCAACATGGTTACCTTGTAATGGGTGGAGGGTTATGGTTAGGGTCAGAGCTAGAGTTAGGGTTTGGGCTTGGGTAAACCTTGTTGATACATAAAATTGCATTTATAGAGAGATTAGTGGAGACAAATTAATTTTATCATTAGTTGCTCATGAAAGCAAGGACGATGGCATGTGTGGTACTGTCTCAGGTGCCTCCCCTGCACGCACGTCCCTGGTTGAAAAGTATTTTGATGAAGACTAAAAAACGCTAAACCGACCTCAAACCCGCCCAAATTATTTCAAAGCAATTTTTGCCCACAAGTTCAGAACCAAACCGCCCAATTGGGTGGGAAACCGCCATATCTGGCAGTGGTGGATGAATGGAGGTGATGGGGGTGAAGGTATTGTCATGGGAGGGGAGAGATGATCCAGAGGTGTGGCTAGTGGTGAATTGGCAGGGACACAAATAGTAATGAAACCTGGTGGTGGAAAGCCAGGTGGCGTAGACCCCCTAAAAAGGGTGGATGAGGAAGGCTCAGAATGGACTAGTTGTAGTTCAGGTTGAACCTCATTAGTCCCTTTCATCATGCATGCCTCTGACCCTTTCAGCTCTGGTATGCTTTGGGTAGAGTGGAGTTGTGCAGCCTGGTCTCATTTGACTGTTAGGAACAGGAAAGGATGTGGTCAGCAGAAATTACAGCTTCATTGAAAATTGTACATAGGGATTTACATTGTTGCACAGGTGAGGAAAACGGGTTTGGGTCAGGAAGGTGAATTAACTTATGTCGTGAGTGGAATAGTTGCCCCTGGGCGTGGCAGGCAAAGAGGATGTCTTGGGTGTTTTGGAGGGTTTTGCCTGTTATTTTGTCACCATAGCGTTTGCGGGCCCAGCCAGTGGCTATCTGGAAGGCAACCAAGTTGAACATGGTGATAAAGACTGAATCTAATATTTGAGTGCAATGTACCTGCAAGATAGAAATAGTATTTAGCATCCATTGGGTGTTGTTGTTCAGAATTTTATTGTGTGTCTACCAAGGGTTCTGATGGTTTGATGAAGTTTGTTAGATGGGTGACTTGGTATAGCATGCCAGATGGGAGTGTTTGAGTGCTTGTGGTGAATGGCTTGAAAACGTTTAAAGTAAAGTTTACTTGGGGCTTTGGTTTCTGGGTCTGGTTAGTGCACGAGTGGACGGGTGTTGTGTGTGAATAGAAATGTGTGTGCATGTGGTGTTGGTGAGGTAGAATCAGTCTTGGACTGCTGTGCATGCCAATTGAGGTTATCCATGTTGGATCGCTACTGCCTGAATGCTGCTGGAGGTAGATTCAAATATCCAGGATGATGTGTCTTGGGGGATTCAAGCTTCAAGTCTTACAAATACTTCACAGTACATTTGCCACAACCAAGACAATTGCATATTCAGTTTTCATGACTTGCCTTGGGGTGGTCCCTCAAGGGAATTGCAAGACATACCCTAACGTTCACACCAGGCTTAGAAACGCACATTTAAGCGACTGCTTCCAATGGGAAGTCTATGTAAGCGCGCAGATATGCACATTTCTGGCTTCTGCTTTCAAAACTGTCGCGTTCACACTATGCACATTTTAAGTCCATTTTTTGGTTCTCCATGCACAATGCAGTCATTAAACGTGGGTTGAAAGTTTAATCAGTTGAACTTTGACCAGTCAGGGATTCTGATTTGGTAGAGATGTATGGATGGCATCTCTTTTAATTCACGGAAGTGCCAACTGTTTGAAAATTGATAATGGAGGAGAAATTAACAATTGCAGTTTGAGCCCAGCCAGAATTAAATGACACAAATTCTTTCATATATCGGAATAGAGCTGTGAAAGACAAAGCATTGAGCAAAATTTCACCAGATTTGCACCGCTTTGTACATTTCCCATCAAGCCTCTTCCAACTGTGAGCATATGCACAAGTTTCGGGCAGTGACAGTCCAGTGAATACACTATATGCTAAAAGAACCTGTGTACTTGAGCGCATATATAACATGCCTGGTGTGTACGTAGCATTAATGCGCCCGCTCCACTGGCCCAGACTTCTTAAAAAACCTGCAGCACCCATACAGTTGCATGTGACTAAGGCTTTAACCTCCCCATTGACTTGCTTTTCTTTTATATAAAACCATACTTGCTACAGAGCTGAAAATAGGGTTGGTACTCCTTTAGGGAGTTTTATTTCAGTTTGTCACTTCAAACTCTTCCTCATCTCTGCTTTAAAAACGCTCTTCCCTCCATTGCCTCCTTCTCGCTTGGGGCACCAGTTAGCTGTTTGCCTTTTTGTTGGCAGGCAAATGACAAATCCAGCAAAATCATAATTGATGCAAGACAGTCAGACAGACTTCTTCAAAAATATTCCTAGAAATCACAAATCTCTCCTGTCTTTCAAGCTTGGTCTCACTTTACGGAGCAATTGATGTTTCATCTCATGTTTTTTTTGTACATTCGTCAATTGGAATTGGAATTTATTGAAAAGATATTTAAGTCTCATATTATTTTTTTTATTTTTTTACAATAAATGTCTCTAATATTCACAGCAATTTGGACAAAATTGCAAATACAAAGCTTAGTATCATAGTTCCTTTTCCAATAAAAAAAATTGGAACAATCCTTTTTGAGGCTAAAAACCATTTAGAGGAGTTTTTACCACAGTAATGCTACATTTACACTGAGCATGTGATGTGTGTTCTAGAATGTGCTAAAATTGTGTTCACACTGGACAAGTAGGGAGGGGCTACATTTTCTTTTTTAATTTTTACTAGCTCATGTCCACCACCTACAGTTTGAAGAGGCTGTCATATAATTCCAGCCAGGCACAGACCGCAATTATTTATTTCTCCTTCATGATCAATTTTCAAACAGTTGGTACTTCTGTGAATTAAAAGTGACGCCATCCATCCGTCACCACCAAATCCGAGTCCCTGATTGGTCGAAGCTCAACTGGTTTGACTTTCAATGCTATATTTACGTCGAGCCAGAAAACAGTCTTAACCCTTACATTGTTTTCGGGTCAAAATTAACCCGAACGCCAAATTTGGCCTGAATACCAAAACAAGGATTAAAATTGTCCCTTTTGTCCCTCTTTATATCTTTACTGCTTCTCAGTAAATGCAGGAAATAGTTGATATCAAGACTTTTTTTTATGGAGTATGACTCATAGATTCTCTCATTTAAACTATTATTGTTTTGAAGTTCCTTAAACTTTTAATTTCGTTGTAGTATAAATGAATCCTTCATTAACTGACTTAATTTACGATCTGCCATATTATAATGGAAGCTTCTCAGTTTATCAAAATAATAGAGAAAAAAAACCTACATGATTACGATAGAAAAAAGGGAACGCATCCAGCTTTGCCCTGTCCGGTAAAAAGGCCGGTGTTGAAATTATGCTATACAATCAACTTAAGTTTCTATAATCACAGTACAGCTTTTCATGTTAACAGTTGAGAGTGCTTCTTTGCCTCTATTAGTGTAATTGTGGCCAAATGCAATCTGAAATATTGTTTAAGAAAATAAAGAGACAGTGAGCTGAATATACTGTAGATGGATCTTTTGTAGAGTTTTCTTAAGGGATGGCTTTTGTTATCCATAAACACAGCCTGTTAAGCTGCCCTGTTTGCCTCATTAGTGAGCATGATGAATGGGAAAACATATGTAAGTATTTGTGTCAGATTAAACTTCATTAGTCAATTGCTTTTCCACTTTGGTCTGGGAAACACTTATGAAAGAGGAAGCGGATTATGAGAGAGGCTGGGAAATGAATGCGTGCCAGTTGATATCTGGGAAATTCCTGAATAAATGGAGTACACAACGACGGTGTGTGCACAAATATGCAAGTGCACTCCACCAGTTACACAATCGACCGGGGGGAAAAAAACGACTGACCCCCACCATTCCCACGACATCTGCTGCTACAGAACACAGTTGGTTATGGTGAAAAGCCACAATGCTCCAAACAAACAAATGCTTCAACAATGACCGAACCAAATCAGGGAAATAGATTCTTATGAGTGCTCTGAGACACTCTAACTTTTATTTCTTCAATATTCAGTCATCTGTGATTGTATATTTTATGATTTTATAGAAATATTGTGCTTCAATGGCAGCGGTAGAGCAGTCAATCTCTGTTCGGAGGATCAAAGGTTCGGTTCCCACCCTGTCCGCCCATGTGTCAAAGGGTCCTTGGGCATGACACTGAACCCCATATTGCTCCTGGTTGGCACCAGTGTTTTCGACAGTAGTGTGGGAATTTGTGTGTGTGTGTGCATGGGTGAACGGGGCTTTGGACCTTCTCAGAAGGTAGTAAAGCACTATATAAGTATATGACATTTATATCAATCTACATATATGATAACCCTTGTGCTATACTATGACCCCACCCTTACATTGGCGTGTTATCCCTACCATGACAAAGGTGGATAAAGGTGGAAAGATTTCATGTAATCCATGGAATACCAGTGAAGATCACAAATCATTGAAGAAAAAGATTAAGCGCACTGTCTTGTGGGGTCTAGATGACCCAACTCCCAATGTTAACGTGCCTAGGATAGCACAAGTATTAAAAGCAGGATCTAAAGATCAAATTCATAGTATATTTTCTCTACACCTTATGTGAATCTGATGCAATGTGAAATTGATATAGCATAGTTTTTTTATGGAGGTTGTTCTGGAATCCCTGATGTCACATGACCTCAGTCTGTGATTGGTCAAGCATGTATCAGGATGGTTTATTCAGCATTTAATTTAAACAATAAAACATCAAAAAAAGGAACACTGCATCTTGAGGATTTTGTAGCTCTGGGGCTTTTTGAGCTTTTTGTTTTGTTTTACTACTTTAAATTGTGCTCTCAAAATTTACTTTTAAAGAAATTTTCGTGGCAATGCATGATCAGCACATTTTTACTACAACCTTGTTTTTTTTTCCATTGTAATGCACAATAATTCCACCTCAAACCAGAAACTGTACAAAAAAACAAATTCCAAGGGGCGACAGTGGCTCAGGTGGTTGAGCGGGTCGTCCAATGACCGAAGGGTTGGCGGTTCGATCCCCGCTCCCACCAGCCAAAAAATGTCATTGTGTCCTTGGGCAAGACACTTCACCCTTCTTGCCTCCAGTGTGGCTCCACTGGTGTGTGAATGTGTATGAATGTCCCGGTGATGGTCAGAGGGGCTGTAGGCGCGAAATGGCAGCCACGCCTCTGTCAGTCTGCCCCAGGGCAGCTGTGGCTACAACCATAGCTTACCATCACCAAGTATGAATGAGGAGTGAATGAATAATGGACACACTGTAAGCACTTTGAGTGTCTTGAAAAGCACAGATAAATCCAATCCATTATTATTATTAAATGTATCCGTCTTCAACTGGAAAGAGTTTTTAAGCTTTTAGAACAAAGATCAAAAGTGTTTGGACATTATTAAAATGTCTAAATCCAAAAACAAAGCAAAGACAAGATCAAAACAATATGAAAAATGTATTTAAAAACCAGACAAACCTCCACTATACTGAAATACTGAAGTACTTTTACCTCCTGAGACCAGAGCTAATATTTGAAACAGTCCTCTTCACACACAGGGACAAGTCTAGTAGAATTAACCGAAAATGTGACGTCCAGTGATGGGATTTACAGCTCTTTTTAGGGAGCCGAATCTTTTGGATCAGTGCATTACAAAGAGCCATTCAAAAGACTGACTCATTTGGCTCTTTTTATATTTATTAACTTTTAAGAAGCCGGCCGCAAATTTATTCTTTTAAACTTAGAAATGATCAGATTGATGGGCTGAAATCCGGATCAGAATCACTGAAATTCAGATTTTCCACCAATAATTGAGTTTGAATTATTTTTTGAAATATCAATTATAGCTTAATTTGGCATGTGGGGACAACATGTTAAAGTCTGATCTGGATTTATTGTAAATATTCCATAGCCAGCATAAACAGCGTGAATGTATAATGAGTGTGTATATGTACTCTGAACTATGTTATTAATGCTGAACCGGGGGTCTGCAACCTCTAAAAGAACCATTTGGTTACTGACAAAACCGAATGACAGCTGCAAAATCTCACTATTCTTTTTTTTATATACTTTTTTGCAGCCATTAGGCAATTTAGTTATGACATGTAGCTTTTAAAGTATTACAATATTTAAACTATAACAGTGTAATATTTTTCAATAGGCTATATAACAATTTGGATTTGTTTTAATCTTTTTTTATTTATTTTTTGGTCCAACACCACCAGTCGCAGACAGAAAACTAAACTAATGGTGAGTCGGCAATGATTTCTCTATCATTGTAAACAACCAATATGATTGGCAAACACACCGTTGAGAGCAGAGACTATTAACGGTTTAGGCACTCAAGTAGTGTAATTTGCTGGGGGGCAAAAAAAAGGAAGAACCATTTAACAATCTGCAAAATAAATGGACTCATTTCAGGAGAAATGTTAGCATTTTTAGGGCCAGAACAGCTTTAAACCTTTTCTTTGCTTTTGTTGCTTCACACAAGGTAACAAAATTACTATAACAATTGATTTAAGCTGCTTTTAGCAGCAGTGAGTTTATTTTTTTAATTGGTGAGGAGTGTGCTGCAAGTCTGAGTGTATTTAACACTAGAAAGAAACATTGAAAAGATTTTGCCTATTTGTGCTTAAAAAACGTGCGTACAACAGTTAGACTGCAGGTTACAGAGGATTCATCACTCTGTTATCAAATTATCCATCTGTTTGCTGGGGGCAGGAGCCTATCCCAGCTGTTACCAGGCTGGATTCTGCAAGTACATTGAGGGGCAACACACAAACAGCCATAGCTGTGAATCAAAAGTTGGTGAGACCAAAGCTTCGTCAAGGTTTAGAGTAGCAAGACTGTCCAACACAGAAATGTAGGACTACAAAGACAGCAAGGGGTCTCCAAGAACAATGAGGAAGTATAACAAAAACAGACAGTAAATATACATATTTTATGTCATTTCAAATAATCCTGAATATGTGATTAAAGGTATAGTGAAACAGGAATTCGTCCATGAAATAGTCCATAGTCTTTGGCGGTTTGGCTCTAGGCTGGAGACATCTTGCATGTGACCTCCGACCACGTGAAGAGACCCAAGAGCCCAGACGCTAATGGTGGTTGAGGCCAAAGCGAAAAGCCAGGAGGAGAACGGTGGGTGATGGGTCGGCGGAATGTCTAATGCGGAATGCGGAAAGACAAGGCAAGAATTTGATTATTGTCATTATTTGATGGTGATTGGTTGTTACAAAAAAAAAAGAAGAGCACTCCAGCTATTGGCTACAAGTGAGGACTAATTGTTAAGTGACGTGTGAAGAATCAGGAACCCAGCGTACCTGAAGATAATGTAGATCTTCCCTAGTGAAAATGTGCCAAAGCTTTACTTGTAAAAGACAGAAAACTTCTGTTTTTGTCCTCGTTCCACAATCCACAACCAATAAATCTGACTTAACAAGGCATTTTTATCCAATCCTGAAGGTTTCTTCAAACTCTTTTTTTGTTTTGTTTTTTATCTCAACACCATCATTGCGTGTTAGGCCCAATAACCTGATGTTTTTTGATTGCAGCTGAACCTGGACGGAGGCACTGCTCTCTGGCTTTGATCAGCACCGCCGGCTCTCTCGTCCTCCTGCTGAGTTGGACTTTAAAGGCTCTAACTATGCATGCAATTCAGAAGATGTAAAGAAAAGCTGCAACGTGCTGCTGAGGAGAATACTTAATGAAAACATTTGGCTCTTTTTTTCTTTTTTCTTTTCTTGTTGTACCATTAGTGTTTGAACTGCAATAAGGGAGTTGAATCAGCCGGTTATTCAAGAAAGACCGTGTTTGTGATAGTCAAAGAAAACAATCAGTTCGACTTTATTTGAGTTAGAGTTAGATCAACGCCAGCAAAAAGAACCTCCAAGGAAACAATCTTTTTAATGCAAGCTATGCATTTTTTTGTTATTATTAATGGTCTGCATTTTCCCACTACTGTCACTTTGGCTTCCTTCTTTTGGAATATCCTTGTCATAAGGATTAGATTTGGTCCAAGTTGTGACAGACTGTAGGCGGACAATGCTGGCCTGGATCTGGCAGCGTGTAGGGCCCATTTTTGTCCTAACCTACATTAATCACAGGGGAAAAGATTACATCTCAGTGAAAGCATAAATGAGAATTCAAGAGGTAGGTGCTTTTTTCCTGCCAGGTTTTTAAGAGTACTGGTGAATCCCGCCATGTTTCATGAAATAGTCCGCTAATTATTTCATAGCAGGGTCACTTCCATTTTACAAAAGTCCTGAATATTTTAGTGGTGTTGGGATCCTAGGATGCAAAAACACAAGAAAAACTAGGCCAGAATCTACTTGTTCAAGTAATAATAGATCCAGCAGCATAAGGGGTCTTTCCTCTATCTTTATAGAGATGTTCATAAATATAAAATAAGACCAAACTTTAAACCATTTGGGAGAGATAAACGAAAACCTAATTTGAAATTCTGTGGCAAGCAGATGTTGTTTTGGAGACTTTGTGAACTGCGCTGTGGACAATAGTTATTAAAAATGCAGCAGATGAGCGTATGGGAGACACACGCACACACACGCGCACAAAAGGGAAACATTACTGTAAATGAGACATCTGAAAAGGCCTAATGGCGAGGATTATCATGGCAAAGACGGCACACGTGTGTGGGCACACATTTCATGGGCCCCGCTCCTCAGGAGTCGGGTCTTTGGTGACATTTGGAAAAGGGCAGGGAGCAGCCTTCTCTCTTATATGCACACAAACTGCTTTGACCTCCACACCATCGGGTGTCAGCGCAGCCCCCACCCCCCACCCCCGTATGGAAGTTCAATACTCAGATTAACATCAGGAATAAGGATAAGCTCTGCCCTGCAGGGTTTGGACGGCTTACAATCGTTTCACCTGGATGTCGGGCCGCCCACACAACACACACACAATCACAGATATGGAGGGTCCACGCAGAGAATATGCACTGGGAGTTCATCTTTAAAACACACCGATTAGAACCTGACTTTGCAGCAAACAAATACATTCAATGGCTTATTTAATGGCAAAAAGACCCACTCTGACCATCCAGGTTGTCGTTTCATCATAATTATGCCGTTTTTTGCTAAAATTGTGTCGTTTTTTTTTTAGGACGTTTCTGTAGAGCGGCAGGAGTTCATGACTGTTCAGGAAAAAAGCACCTACTGCCTCAGATTTGATCCTCACATTTTTAATGTGGTATAACTGTAATATAAAAAAAAAGAATTGTCATCAAATTTAACAGTTTTTCAATACAGCACATTGTCATTTATTAGAATGAATAACAACATTTTATTTATACTCACCAATACATTTAAAACATTTGCATCACTTTTTACCAAAAAAAGTATTTTTGAGATTTCATGGAGGCAGCCATTTTAAAATGAGCAGGAAAAGCCCTTCCACTGCCCCGAGTGGAATGATGATAAACAACTGGGCAGAAAACCAAGTTATAGACTACAGCTATGTCCAAATTCCCTTACTACCTGACTACTAAAAAACAATACAGTGCCGGACTATCTCGTGCCCTGGATTTTAAAAGCAATTTGGACAAGATACTCACTACTTGTGGCAAATATGATTTCATGTCACCAATTTCACGAAGTAAAAAATCGAATCGATATGAGCGTTTTACAATGACTATTTATAAATTCCCTGTGTTCTGATGATGAAGATGTGGATGGTTTATAAAAAATAAAAAAAAAAATTGGGTACTGGCTTCCTGGGCCCGGCAGCCCTCTCTCCACGCAGGAAGAGGGATCCCTGAGCTCTCTGGCAATGCCAAGAGCCGGGGATCACATCACATCTGAGCCGGGGGGTGTCCGTGTCCCTGTTGTGTGGGTTCTGGTCCTTGCCCCTGAGCGCTGGGCCTCGCCAAATTTCCAACTGTGGGCGAACCTGGTCGGGCCATGTTTACAACACTTCTTGTGGACCCCCTCTTGTCCTGGGTGCCCTTCTCCTGGTCAGGGATGGCTGGCCCCTGCCTTGCTCCTTCTGGACCAACCGTGGCCCGGGTGGGTGGCTGCCTGGAGTGCGGGGCGGGTCTCCCTTGGGGGGTCCTGACTCTTACCTCGGGTTGGGGTGGGGGGATGCCCAGAACTCCCGGGTGGTGATGTGTTAATTGTCTGAGGCTGTGGGCAGGGTCAGGGTCCCGTGTTGGGCCCTCCATGCGCGGCGGGGGGGCTGCTCTCCTGGTTGGGCTGGCGCTTGCACTCTCTGTCCCCCCCATGCCTCCCTGCTCTCTGGCCCTCCCTGCTCTCTGGCGGTCCTGCTGGCCCTGGCCTGGGTGGCGGATGTGATCGCCCGGGGGGCTGTTGTTCTCTATCTGCTGCCATGCGGGTGTTGGGGGGTTCTGGCTGCCGCTGCTGCTGCGGCGGGGGTCTTGGTGTGGGGATGGCTGGGCACTCTCCCTCCTCCTTTTTACATTCCATCATCCATTTTAGAGGAACATAAACACTCACTCGAGTTTCACACTAGTTGGTTTGAATGCGTAGGTATGCGTGTGTGAACATTATTTGTGTTGTGTACAAGTTGACATGTGAACGTTTTTGGAGCCAACAGGTGTGTTTATAACATTTGAGTGTGTGTGTGGACAGGCCCCGCCCTTATAGACTTGTATTACATCTGAACCTCACTGTGATGATTATAACCATCCAGCAACTTGTTGCTTTATGCTCCTTCATGGTGTTACACCCCCCCGCCCTCTATAATCACCCTCTTATCCCCCCTTCTCTAACATCCCTCTCTCTTCTTCCCTCCTTTTCTTTTCCGTCCGGTCCAACACAAAAGATTTTCAAATATGATTAAAATGAATAAAGTTTAGCCTTGATTACAAAAGGGGTTTATTCAGACATACCTCTGGTTTGTCAGAAGATTCATAACCCCTGTTGTTACAGTAAAATTTGTCCAACAGAAGAGGCCTTCAGCTCTCATCTTGGACAGGACAAGTTAAAAAAAAAATCTTAATACATTTTTAATACATAGTGCACTATGTAGGAGTGGAAGGAATTCAGACACAACCAATGATTTTTTAAAGAAAGTTTGATCATGCTAATGAGAAAGGGGTCTCAGAAATGAGCAGAATCTAAAAAATGAATTTAATTAGCAACACAGGTTAACAGAAACTGCAAATAAAAGAGAATAAGAAGGGTCATCCTCATATATTTCTAATCTCTATAAAATCCAGTTTGTGAAAAAAAATTCAACTGGAAGTTAAACCACTTGAGCAACAGAACATTCTCTAAATTTGACTGCTTGGGCAGACTTACATAACGATGTCTCACAAGCTACTCTTCAGCAAGTGAGCGTGCTCTGGGATGTTGGGAGGTATCTCTCAATCCTTTAAATTGTCAAATTTAGCAACAAATTGATAGCTTGACCGCTGCTCTTCCCACCCGTCTGTCAAAAAGCAGATCATTGATTTGTTTGATGCGATATTTAAAGGAAGGAGCAACTAAAAAAGTATCTGAACAAAGCTGCAGACAACTCGACTGCTTTGGAGCATGACAGTGTGTTAGACCTCTGTAGCTCCTCCATTAGGGATGCTTTGTAACCTGATGTCCACTATTTATATTTAACAAGGAAGTATGGATGCCTGTGCAGCCGCGGTGTGCTTTTCATTCGGAAAGGTTAGCGGCTGAGCTACAGCTCAGAGACTGAGATCAACACAGCAGCTTTGGCTGGTTTTATCTACTCTGTCTGTCTGAGAGGCTGCAGCTCTGCTCCTTCGATGAGTCACTCACAAGGCTGCAGCAGGAAGAAATGCTTCTCTACTGCCACCATGTGTTGGCTGCACACGTAGCATGGTAATGTAGAGTGTAAACATCACTTCTTCTGCAGTTATCTGTATGCACTTGTTCAGCTAGTATAAAGCAAGGAGAATAATCCTGTTATCAAAACGTTTCAAACTGGATGTAAACTTGGTGCCTGTGTAAGAACATGTAAATGATTATAAATAAATATACACACACACACAAGTATTTGTTCAGCCACCAATTGTGCAAGTTCTTCCACTTAACCCTTGTGCTATCTTAGATGACCCCACCCTTGCATTGACGTGTTCTCCCTACCATGACAAAGGTGGATAAAGGTGGAAAAATTTCATGTAATCCATGGACACCAGTGAAGATCACAAATCATTGAAGAAAAAAGGTTCAGAGCACTGTCTAGTGGGTCTAGATGACCCAACTCCCAATGTTAAAATACCTAGGATAGCACAAGGGTTACAAAGATGAGAGAAGCCTGTCATTTTCATCATAGGTACATCTCAACTATGGGAGACAAAGCGAGAACAAAAATCCAGAAAGTCACATTGTCGGATTTTTAAAGTCCCCCTCCGATGAAAATCAGGTTTTTTGAGGTTTTTTTTTTAATGTACTTGTGGAATTTTTCTTATGAAAGAGAACACATGTAATAAGAAATCATTTCATTTTTGCATTTCTGAGTATTTCTTCTTTTAAATCGCTGTCAATCAAACTGTTGCAAAGATGCTCGGTTTGAAATAATGAGCTATTGTGATGTCACAACAGCCTCTGGAGTGCGTGCACTAGCTCCCTGATCCCCCTCCAGCGTGCACAAGCTCAGGTGCGGGAGAAGAGAAGATGGCACATTCCCTGCAAGTATTTTAAGTGTGTCCAAGGCTGGATTTTGTTGTTGGCAGCAAGTGTTTAAAATTAAATCTAAAGTTGAAGTCCCAAAGGTGTTCTCGCTCTGACCGAGTTTGAAGGTTTGCTCTCCTGTATTAACCAGAGAGAGTAAAAATAAAAACAAGGGCCCTTTTTTTTATTATTGCCTCGATGAAAATAATGAAAATATCATAAAGTTCTGGAGGCCCGAGCAGTTTGGCTCTCCATCCTGCAGGAGGTCTCTGTCTGGACGCCAGCTCGCCTCCCGGGAGCCGGCGTAGTGATCGAGATTGTTCCATCTTCATCGGCCCTGCGACAGACTGTCCAGGGCGTACCCGCCTTCGCCCAACAGTAACCGGGACGGTTCAGACGGGTACCAAATTGTGCTGCACTGTTGAAATCGCGGTGCTGCCAGACCTTTGTCGCTCAAATTGCACCGCTGGACCTCCAATCGCATCTGTGCTATTGACCTAACATTCAAACTGGCCACCTCTACTGCAAAAATCACGTTTGGTGAGAACACAGCTTAACCCTAACCCATAACCCTAAACTTAATCCTTCCTCTGGGTCAGGCGGTCAAGAAAAAAAGCTGAGCACAGGCTGAGTGGTCACTTTCTTTACGGCGTTTCATTTTATTTGCTGTTCAAGTTAATTTAACATTCTGTAATTCAAAGCATTTTCATGGGCTTATCAAAGATAAGATCTTTTTCGTTTTTAATTTTATCAAACAGCAGGGTCTGGTACTCACATTTGTTTCGTCATTCCAAAAATATGTCACTTTTCACCGATTCTTTATCGCTAAAGATAAACTTTTGAGAATAGAGACTGTCAGTCGATGTCATATGTGGCCGACGACAGTGAAGGCAGCTAATTCCTTACCTTTGGCTAATAAAACATTTGGTGTTTTCCAAGCAACTCTAGTCATGTGTCTAACGTTCCTCTTGCTGTCTGTAGTTCTTCACCTTCACCTGTCCTCCCAGAATAGAAAATATGGTTGACACTAATCCCACATATCTGTAATCTGCAATAATTCCTTTCATTTTTGACATGTAGTAGATTTTTTCCACACCCCGTGACAACATCATTATTTGTCGGGCTGTAAGGGGGGGGGGGGTTAGGATATTGTTGATGTCAAGTTCAGGATTTGGGTTTAAAGAAAAGGCGGAATAAAAAAAGTAAAAAGGGATGCATTGCTATGACAAAATAAAAGCGAATCATAGAAGGGAATCAAATCGTTATTGGCGATGAAGATCTGGAAGCGGAAAATCATGGAGCTTCTTCTTGTTGTTTGCCCCCCAAACCTCCTGGTGCTGACTTGGCTTGTGATGCAGAACCCAATCTTTGCTCAGGGAGAAAAATTGTTTTTCTTCGGCCTTTCCAAAAACAACACACGACAGCGCAGAGACAACACAGCCTTAAGAAAACATCAGCATTCCATGAACCGGCTGGAACAATCCTTTACCAGCTGCATGCATGTGGAATTTCTTTCCTTTTTCCTTTATTTAAACTTTTACGTCGTTTTATTTAGGAGCAGAGAAAAGCCAAGCTTCTTCTTCCAAAGTAAATCCGAATCAGCATGTCTGCCTCTTACATGCTTGGGAAGCGGTCACATATTTTAAAACACAGGATCTGGCTCCACTACTGTTAGTTTAATTCCGAAAAGACATTAACTGTGGCAAAACCTTTTTATTTATTTATTTCTAAGAGTAACTTAAGATTCAATCTAGCAATACTCTAAGGAATGGACCAGGAGTGAAAAAAAATTATTTTCAGTCTAAGCCAATTTATCACAAAAACCTCCCCAAAGCTACAAATCAAATACGAGACTTTTCCACATTTATTAAAGACAGGTTTGCTATAATCAGTCATAACATCTGTTGACAATTTTGTCTCTTTATCTTAGAATGATGATAGAATGATATTAGAATAATGACTGAAGCCACTTAGAAGTGTGGAGAAACGCTCCAAGACAGAAGGTTACAGTCCAGATACCATGACTCACCTTTTATGCTATGTGCATTCTACTCTTCATAGACAAATCTATGGGCTGTACTTTTGTCGTGGAAACTTGGGTGAAGGTAATGATGGTGATGCTTTCTTTATGCTTACACGTTCGTTTGAGAAATCCAAGCTAGAACTGAGGAAATGCACTTGGTCAGGTTAAACTATAGTTCATGCTAAAACAGGACAGGATACAGAGCTCCACTTACAAGTATTGTCAATGTTTTATCTCATGTCAGAAGCATTTACAGTCGTGCTTGACTAAAACTGGGTGGTTACATGATGGTCATGCTTTTGCAGGTTCTTGTTGATCATACATCTTGGGAGAAGATTTCATGGTCTATGTGGAACTTATACAAAGTCAGAATATATTATTCTACTTTACAAGCAAAGACATTTCCACAGTTATTGATGATGTAAGTTACAGGCAGAGTGAAGAATATTATATGAGGGAAAAATGAAATTCATTATTGGGTCTGAACGCCTTTTCTCAGTTTACATTTTAAAAATTTTATGGTCAACTTTTGCAGCTTCTTCTAATATTCCTCAGAAAAAAATGTTTATATTGAATGCAAAAAGCCCTTTTATCTCATTTAAGTAAATTCTCTGTGGTTTGAAATTGAAAAAAAAACGTAAATGTTTGAAAGCAAAGCAATGACATCAAGTTTCTGAAAAATCCGTTTCCTCTTTTCCTGTTTTCCTGGATCGTGCCGTTTTAAAGTTATTTATTCCACCTTTCAATAAGCAAACTATTCAAGCAAACAGGTTTGTGTGTTGAAGAACAGTAATATTAAGTATGGTGAAGCATCTTTAAGCAGCTTTCAAAGCTTGAAAACACATAGCAAAGGCTCCCCAATAAAGCTGCTGTTGGAAGCTGAGATTGTGCAACAGCCTTACGATGTTTTATTGTGCCATGTTTTCTTATATGAATTTCAAACTGCTATCTCAAAAGCTGGGGATGCAGGTGTTACTTCTTTATATTTATACTCTGCTGAGCTGCTTTATATTCTATCAGGCCATTGAAATGGCTAAATCAGTTATTTATGTAAGCAGCACCTAAAGGCTCAAGACAAATTCCACCATGTGGACAATAAAGTTTTATTATGTTGTGTTCCCATGACAGAAAAAAATGTATTTCCAACTGTGTTTTTTTTTTATCAACCTTTATTTGAGCAGCAGAAAAGTAACTTTGTGATGACAAACAAGCTTTTTTGCAAGGGAGTCCCAGCCAAGTGGAGGCAGCAAATACAAAATCTTTTACCTAATTACAAAATATACAAAATTATAGCTGCAAGAGGCGCTGTATGGCCCAGTGCCCCCCCCCCCCCCCCCTTTTTTTTGACACACCCTCATTGGCTAAGCAGATCTGCTATTTGCCCCTCCATCTCCCCTCCAGCTGCCACCCTGGTCAGAGCTGCCTGTCCCAAAATATAAAAAAAAACAACACTTTTTTCAAAATGGCAACTTTTCTGTTGGTTTTATGTCCATAAAAACCATTTTATTTTTTGGTTGCCAGGGGATGATAAACTAACTATAACTTTATGTAATTTTTAGAAGAATCAGCTAAAGTAAACTTATAGATTTTATTTGACAACAGAGTTTTTTTAGAAACCATATCCCATATTCTTATTATGTTCATGTCATACATTCTATATTTTTGTTCGGCTTCTCAATGATAATTTAGGAGTTTAAATTTATATAGCTGTATATCTTTATGTACATATTTATAGCTGGACATAAAGGTATCTATTTATTTTTATTTTTTAGGGAACATTTAAGATGACGGCCTCTTACTGAGGTCAAAGATCAACAAAACTTCAATAGCGGTTGAAGACTTGTGCATGAAATTTTGTGAAGATCGCTTGAACAACGCCCCCCCCTCCCCCCCATATTGTTCAAATGTCTGAAAATATGCTAAATTTCACAATTTAGTACATCTTGGCCGCCAAGCTGTTGGTCTTGTGGCCATCCCACAATAATTTTGAAACTTACTATGGATTTTCCGAATACTTTTGAACATCCTTTCTTTAGACCCTAATCAATTTTTGACGGTTTTGCCCACTGTGATGTCATCATTTCCAAATCTTCTTATGTCACGACAATCCGCAGCAAAACAAAGCAGTTTATCAGCGAAAATGTCGTACAACAGCAAACTCATCACTTTATAATTGATTACTTTAATTGTCATCTTGCTAAGGTGGAGATTGTGCTGATAATCTTGGTCTACAGCTGTGCAGGCGGGTCTACGAGCAGATATACGGTGATCATAACTGATTTCCAATCGTGCTAAAAAGAAATACTTTCCCATGGTCTCCTTTTCACAATAAAAAAAAAAACTTGTATTCTCACGATAATGAAATTATAATGTTGTGACAAGTAAGCAGGGAAAAAAAGAAAGGTAAATGTCGTTATAGCGGGAACACGTTGTCGTTATCGTGTTAAAAATGATGTCATCATGTGAAAACGTGGAAAAAGAGGAAAAATTTAAGTTGTTCCTATGGAAAAATGATGTAGTTATCTTGTTAAAACAATGTCAATGGGGGGGGGGGGGGGGGGGATTGAGCAACTGAAACTGGGTGTGTGCAAATTTTATTAAGTTTTTGAGTATATAGAAGGAGTGACATTTTTGCTAGGATATGCAGCAACTAAGAATTGCGAGAGAGAAAAAAGGAAAAAAAAAAAGGTCCTCGCAGGCCACCATAACAGGAAGTGGCAAACGGATTTTAGAAAAACACGCGCATGTCTTGGTCTCTGCTTCCAAATAAAGGCGTTTAAATTTTGGTGCCTGTGCAACGTGATTCATGCATTTGTTGCAAAATAAAAGCTTTTGTCTGCCTGCTTCAGCTTGACAAAATGCAACAAAAAAATGATCAACAGCAAACAATAAGAGTCAGTTAATCAATAAGGTACAAATGTAGATGGAAAGAAAAACAAGCATTGCCTCAGTAATGAAAATGACTACGCCTCCAAATGTCTAAGGCCATTTGCAGCATCAACACAAACAATGAACATAAATGTTGCTTTTGTCTCGTCTGGCTACAGGAAAAGGCAAACCTCAATTTCAGAAAAACACAGAAAATAGAAAAAGAGATAAAGTCTGTGTACGTGAGTGATTTTTCCCGACTTTTTCTTTTTCTGTCTGCACTGCACGCTGTGCATTTTCAATTACCAAACATCCAAAAGTCTGTGGAGCTCAGAAGTGCTGACAGGTGATGCGCGCACGCTTTCTCGTACAGTGGTAATTGAAAGCAGTCACTCTGAGACTTCTCTCACCGCAGGGATTTGCACGACAGCTTCACCACTTAGCTCAATCTGTTTCTTTGATGTTGCCGCTCACCTCCAGACTCTGTGTCTGCGGTGTAACATTACTGCATGCACATGGAGTCATGCACGCAGAACACATCCATGCAAAAGCAAAACCTTCAGCTGTGTGAGAAACAACACAAACTCACTCTGTCGTTTCTGCTTGGAGACAATTCATGTTTCAGCCTCCATGTCAATCGGCTGCTTTCAGACCGCGTCCCTCTAATTGGCACTTGTTCTGTGTTCACCTGCACAGATCGTTATGCTTTGAAAGCATCTGAAGTGGATTTTTTTATTAACTTTGTCATACATAACTCATGTTTAAAACTTGTCCTTCATTTTTCCCTTTTTTTGTGAGATGACCAATTATTGCATCTTATTCCTAACAGATCAAACCCTATAATTGGCATAATGATCTATGCACTTGAAGTGAACCTGAAAAACAATTTTTTTTAGCTTGAAACCATAAAAGTTTTGGGATTCTTATCACAAGTGACCCCACTAAGGTTTATTATAATTGATGGAAACTTTTTTAAGTCTTTAAAGTCCTGTTAAATATTTTGTCTGCAACCTTCAACCTTCAGTGCCACATCACCCAGTGATGTGCGGTGAGGTTAATGGCTGGTGAGGCACTGACGTCATCAGTCAGATTTACAAACATATGAACCATATTGAGTATCTTATTCACCATTTGACTGACAACAGTTAACGTGTTTTGTTTAAAATATCATTTCAACATGTTTTTTTCATATACAAACTGCAGCATAGAAAAAGCACAAACCTTATTATCGTCTTACCTTTACTTGTACATAAAGTCCATACGCCGCTCCTTCTGAAGAAAATTACTTGCCGCTTGCTATCACTTATTCTATTATTTTTTAGCGTCATAATCTCAGGGCTCACCGGCGCCCCCTAACATGGCACGAGAACTCCTGGCCTCACCCAGCGGCTGTTTTGCCGGCGTTTAGCGCTCAGCACAAGAAACACATCCCTCATATACAGTTATTTATAAACACAAACACTGTACATCATATACATCTGCTAAATTATCTAAACTCAGCTCATATAGTACAAGTGATTGAACCGACATACAGAGAGACAGCAGTACCGTCTGACTGCATAGGTATTGCGCAATCCAAGGTGAGGCTCAGCGGGCTGGTGCCTCACCGCACGTCACTACTTAGTATCTGAACGGCAAATTCAGCGATTTTGAAAAGAAAAAACACCCAGAAATGGTACATTTAAATGGAAAATGACTGCAAAGCACAAATTACTGATTAAATATAATAATTGAATTTATTTTTTCTCTTTTCTTCCCATAATGACAGGTGAGGCTGTGCCTCACCTGGCTCTCCTGACTGCACGTCGCTGACATCACCCTATAGAAAAAGAAGACACTGATTGGTACTGGAAGCACAAATTAGTACTCTTTTGCCACAAATCAGCATTTTGTGGGCACAAATTAGCATTTATTAGCATTTTGTCCACACAAATAAGCATTTTGTGTGAGCAAAATAGTACTTTAGTATCCTCAGTTCCTCCCAGTAATTACTACTACTAATAACTACTTCTACTACTAACTACTAATAACTACTACTGTTCACAAAAATGCTACATAAACGGCAATTGCTGAATTTGTGAAAATGCTCATTTGTGATCACAAAATGCTATATAAATGCTTATTTGTAGCCTCAAAACAAACGTCTGTGCACAAAATGCTAACTAAATGCTAATTTGAGGCCACAAAATACTCATTTGTGTACAGGAAATGCTATATAAATGTTCATTTGTAGCCTCAAAATGCACATTTGTGTGCACAAAATGCTGATAAAATGTGAATGCTAATTTGCAGCCTCTAAAAATTTATTTGTGCACACAAAATGCTAGTAAAATGCTCATTTGTAGTCTCAAAATAAAAAAATCAAATGTTTATTTGTAGCTTTAAAATAAAAATGTGCTTTCACAAACTAATAAAATGCTAATTTGAGGTCACAAATTATTAATCTGTGTGTCTAAAATGCTAATAAAATGTTAATTTGTGGCTTTGAAATACATATTTGTGAGTGCAAAATGCTAAATAAATGCTCATTTGGAGCCACAAAATACTCGGCCAATAGCTGCTAAATGCTAATACAATGTTCATTAACTCATTCCATTCTATTTTGTCCATACATATTTAATATTTAACTGTTTCTGTACATATTGTACATTTTTTGTTAGAGATGTGAGTACAGTATTTCTTTTTTATTTTATGTATCTTCATCACTCCAAGGCTGCTGCAATTTCATTGTATCATCATGTACAATGACAATAAAAGGATTCTGATTCTGATCAGTAACCTGAAAATACTAATTAGTCTGCAGAAATTTCTAACAAAACAAAATGATCAATTGTTGGCTCAAAATACTAATATGTGTGCACAAAACGCAAATAAAGTTTTCATTTGTAGCCTAAAAATACACATTTTTTGACACAAAACGCAAATAAAATGCTAATTTGCAGCCACTATAAAACAAATTTTCAATTGGATGGAATATTTTTTTATTGTCATGTCCAGGGCTCCGTAAAATCAGGCTAACATCTAGCATATGAAAAATTTGTGGCATATTAATTGAATTTCAAACAAATACATTTGATTAACTTCACAACATTCAAAATATTAGCATAAATTCTAAATTATCAACCCTTTTTAGAATGACCAAAAAATACATGCTAACTTGCATATATGATAAGTGGCGTATACGGTACTTGTGAAGTGCTTTATTTTTTATTTTTTTTAATTTTTTTTTTACTTGTCCTGTCCAACAGTTGGGCAGGCAGATGAGAGCTGAGGGCCTCTTGTGTTGGACATATTTTGCTTTAACAAGAGGGGTTATTAATCTTCAGACAAACCAAAGGTATGTCTGAATACCCCTTTTATAATTGAGGCCTAACTTTATAAATTTCAACCATGTTTGAAAATCTTTGGTGTTGGACAGGACGGAAAAGGAAAGAAGGGAAGAAGAGAGAGGGATGTTAGAGAGAGGGGGGGGCGGGTTAGGATGGTGATAATAGGAGGGGAGGGGGGATGAGACAATGAAGCAGCATAAAGCAACAAGTTTACTGGTTATTTATCATTACGGTAAGGTTCAAATGTAGAACAAAAAGGGCGGGGCCTGTCCACACACACACTCAAATGCTATCAACACACCTGCTAGCTGCAAAAATGTCCACATTTCAACATGTACACAAAACAGATAGTGTTCACACACTGTAAAACCAACTAGTGTGAAATATTTCATTCATTCTATCACGTAAACTATTAATGCAAAGGTGAGCTAACACCTGTGCTCAGGTGAGTGTTTGTGTTCTTCTAAAATGGATGGAGGAATGTGTAAAGAAGGAAGGAGAGTGCCCAGCCACCCCCACACCAAGACCCCCGCCACAGCAGCAGCGGCAGCCGGAACCCCCCCAACGCCACACGGGAGCAGGCAGGGAACAACCGCCCCCCGGGCGACCAAATCCGCCACCCAGGCCAGGGCCAGCAGGACTGCCGCGAGGCCCCCAGAGCGATAGAGCAGGGATGCACGGAGGGAAAGAGAGCGCCGCCCCAGCCCAACCAGGAGAGCAGCCCCCCCGCCGCGCCGGGGGAGACCAACGCAGGGCCCCACCGGAGAAGGGCGCCCACAGCCCCAGACGAGCACCCCATCACCACCCAGGAGTTCCGGGCACCCCCAGCCCCAACCCCAGGTACGAGCCAGGACCCCCCAGTGAAGTGCTTTTCTACCTTCCTCGAAGTCCCAAAGCACTTTACAGCTACAGTCCCATTCACACACACAGTCACACACTAATGGCGGATCCGCTGCCTATCACTGGCGCCAGCCTTCCACCAGAAGCAAGCTTGGGTTCAGTGTCTCGCCCAGGGACACTTCGACGCATGGGCGGGAAAGGTGGGAATCAAACCTACAATCTTCCAATCAGAGGTCAACCGCCTTACCACTGCACCATGGCCGCCCCAATCTACATGCTATTTTTTTTCTTCAACATATTTTTGACACCTGTATGGCATTAACTTAATTATTAGGCTTAATTTAATGGAAACTTAAAAAAAGCCAGAAGCTTAGTGTGGCAGATGATTCACACAGTGGGGTCTAAATCCAAATTTTGGTTCTGTGTGCCTTACCTCACACACCACTGCTGCTGTGGAACATAAAGCAGCTCAAACTAAATAAAATAGGCTACAAACCGAATGCTGATGGATTAATGTTGATCCTTGAGGAAAACAATGAAACATCCTGCATTTCAGCTGCCGGGATTCGTGTCACTGGGCATGAGAAGCAGGTTTTCATTGGAAAAGAACATCTTGCATTTCCTTCCTGCAGGTCTGTTCTGACGCCGATAGTCCACCCTCTGCTGCTGCTGAGTGCTTATCTCCCTTTTTTTTTCTCTCTCCCCCTTTTGTGACCTGGTGATACTGTGGTGTTATCTCATTACTCCTCTCGACTGAGTACCCAGTGGTGAAGTCACCTTCCTTCCTCCAAAAGCACTGCATAGCTTTGGTATGATGAATGAAGGCGGTCACGCAGCATCTGGAAGGGGCTGGGACGGCGAGTGTGCCCGTGTGTGGTGATCTGTAAAAAAAATAAATAAAAGAAAAGACACTGCTTTTAGTGTCTGTTTCCAAAATGCAGCAGCTTTTTCAGTAAATCTCAACCACTGAGGAGTTTTTAAAAAAGAAAAAAAAAACACAAATCCGAGATGCTGGTTTCTGCTTTCTCTGTGGGTTTTTGGTGAGCTTGTGTTTGGATGGATTTGACCCTATTTAAAGCCCTTTTTAAATTTTTTGCAGTTAAAGTCATTTATGACATCACTGACCTTTTTCAGAAATAGGCAAACAGGCGGGACAAATAGGGCGGCACAGTGGTGTAGTGGTTAGCTCTCCCACCTGACAGTAAGATAAGATATTCCTTTATTAGTCCCACGATGGGGAAATTTCCTTATTGCGGCAGCAGGACAGGAACAGAGAGCAAAATATAAAAGAAACAAAACTATGGAGTCAGTATAAACACATATATACACAATATACACACATACATTTCCAAAAAAATTACACAGGATGACCATATAATCAGTTAATACACTGGGTAAGATAAATAAGACCAAGCCGATTATGTTGTTTGACGTGGTTCACTGCGACCAGCTAAGGTTGTAAAGTCTGATGGCAGAAGGTAGAAACGACCTGCGGTGTCGCTCCTTCAGACACTTAGGATGTATCAGTCTGACGCTGAAGGAGCTGCACAGTGAGGACACAGACTCATACATGGGGTGGGCGTCGTTCTCCATCAAGGATGATAGCTTAGCTACCATCCTCCTCTCTCCCACTTCCTGTATTGAGTCCAAAGGCAGCCCTAGAACAGAGCTGGCCTTCTTCACCAGCTTCTCCAGTCGCTTCCTGTCTGCTGCCGAGATGCCGCTACACCAGCTGACCGCTCCATAAAAGATGGCTGATACCACCACAGAGTCATAAAAAGTCTTTAGGAGTGATCCCTGCACTCTAAAAGACCTCAGTCTCCTCAGCAGATGAAGTCTGCTCTGTCCTTTTTTGTACAGTGCTTCTGTATTGTGTGACCAGTCCAGCTTATTGTTGAGGTGAACACCCAAGTACTTGTATGAATCTACTCTCTCAATGTCCCTTCCTTGGATGTTCACCGGTGCAAATGTAGAGTGAGTGTGCCTGCGAAAGTCTACCACCAGCTCCCAGGGCCCTGGTTCTGACTTTTCTTTGTGGACTTTGCATAATCTCCTAGTACAGTTTTCTCCCCTTAGGCCTCTTCACATGGTCCAAAAAAGAGAAAAAAGCTTCATATGTTAATTGGTGAAGTTAGTTGAAAATTGAGCTTAATGAATCTGTCGATCAAAGGTGTCCCAACGTAATTTCAATTTAAATTAAAAAACAAACAAGTAAATTCTTTGTATATTATCTACCCTTAGCAAAAATAGTCAATGTAAGTACACTTAGTTTCTGCCACAACTGAGGGAGTACTCTTGAAGTTTCCATAGGCCTACTATCTACATACTGTAAATTTTAAATGTTCAAGTTTAATCTGAAGAAGTATTCAATTATCATACTTCCTACACTATATGTACATGGTCCACATTATACTTATACTCAAGTATACCTAATGAAATAACCTTCAGGTGTATTAATTTTTGCTCAGGGTAATCTAAACAAAGAGATGAAAAACAATCTTGGGAGCGACCCTCAGCAAAAACGAGTAAACTTGAAATGTATTTTATGAAGTATACTGAGTACTGCAAATATACTACTGACCATGTAGCTGTAGTGTAGGAAGTATACTATTGAAATACTTCACACTAAAGTTGAAGATTTTAAGTTTACAATGTATAGATAGTATATAAAAAGTAGACCTCAAGTACACCACCTCACTTTTAGTATAGACTAAGTATACTTGAGTATAAGTACAACAAATGTACTACTGATCATGTACCTGTAAGTGTAAGAAGTATACTAACTAAATACTTCTGACTAAATTTGAAGATTTTAAGTTTACAATGTATAGATAATATATAAAAAGTAGACCTCAAGTACACCACCTCACTTTTAGTAAAGACTAAGTATACTTGAGTATAAGTACAACAAATGTACTACTGATCATGTACCTGTAAGTGTAAGAAGTATACTAACTAAATACTTCTGACTAAATTTGAAGATTTTAAGTTTACAATGTATAGATAATATATAAAAAGTAGACCTCAAGTACACCAGCTCACTTTCAGTATAGATTAAGTATACTTGTAGTACAATAGACTAGTTTTTGGTAAGGGGAATTGTGAGGTAGTTTCATTATGATTATTTTAGGTTAGTATTAAGTAATCTAGTGATAACCTGTTGAACTGACATGATACCAATAACTTTTAGTCCAAAACAGGAAGTCAAAGTGTTTGTTTGGTGGATTTAAACAGACAGTACGAGTCTTGGCGAGTTAGCGCCCCTAGAGGTGCTGACTGGAATTGCCAGCCCAATTCAATACTTCCACCAACTCAACCTGCTGAAATTAGGGTAAAACACAGTTATTTCATTCATATTTGATTTAAAAAAATGCTTTTCTTTTGCTGGTAGTGGAGGAAATATTATTTTCATGTAGTTTTATTCACTCATCTGCACAGTTTTGCAAATAAACACCAAAATACTTTAAAAAAAAATTGCTAAACTAATATCCAATCTTTTATTGTCAACCCACCAGGCTTAGAAAAACAAAATATTTTTCAGGCAAGTATATTAAAATAACTGTGTGCAAATATTTGCTTTAGCGTAATTTACACAGAGCCAGTCTGTTGAGAGAAATGTGCATAAGTGAGGCAGAAAAATTAATGAACCACTAAGTGGTGATGTTGAGCTATTTTCCTCTGGAGATGAGCCATTCCCACTCATGGATGAGGAGTGTCTGGAAAGATACGCAGTGACATTAACCAAATGGAAAGCGTAAAGTAAAGGGAGAAAAAGGATGGGAAAAATATTCATTACTGTACCAACAAATGTAGCATATAGTTGCATGTTTTTAAGTAGATTTTAAAATGCTGAATGAGTTCTCTCTGTGGTAATTGCAACTAGGATTGAACTGGATAAAAAAATATATACATCTTTGAAAACCCTGTGATTTCTAAAACAAACTTAATTAGACTTCAATGTGTTTTTATGTACAGCCTCATTAATAACACATATTTCTGTAGAATAAATAGAATATAGCTCACATTCCCATGCCTGCAGACTGAAATAATGAGGGAATGATGGGTAATTGTTTGGGATTTATGAAATTCAGGGAACTTAGAGTCAAAAAAGCGGCTGGATGGCTGAATGCAGGACTGGTTTGTGGAAAACCAGGGTTCATTTCCCAGGGGGCACGATGAGCTGAATCCAGTGTGGGTCCTTAGGTAAAACCCTACGCGGTAAGTCCCCCTGTGCCGGGTCCCAAGCCCGGATGAAATACAGGCTTGTGTCAGGAAGGTCATCCGGCGTTAAAAAAAATCTCTGCCGAACCACCTGTGCAAATCAGTGAAAGCTAATTCGCCGTGGCCACCCCCTGAAGGGAAACGCCGAAAGGTGAACAACAAGGGAACTTGAGGTCAAATAAGGAGAATCAGTTACAGAGTATGAAACCACAAACATGAGAACTTTTAAACCAGTTTAAATGTAATCTTCATGTTTTTCTTTCCTTTTTTACGCCTATTTATACTTTATCCTTGTTTGCTTTGTCCTTTCAAATGAGAGAATAAGACACTGAAGCCAAATTCCTTGTATATGCCCTCATTATTCGCTAATAAAATTGATTACTAGTCAGAGAAAAAAAAGGGAAAGTAAAATTATTTTTAGTATTATTTCTGTTTACAGTTTGGGGTTTGTTACCTCCAAACTGTCACTGTGTCAGAGTTACACTGCATTACATGACTTTATTACTTATAAAGTAATAATAAAGGGAAAGTAAAATTATTTTTAGTATTATTTCTGTTTACAGTTTGGGGTTTGTTACCTCCAAACTGTCACTGTGTCAGAGTTACACTGCGTTACATAACTTTATTACTTATAAAGTTATGACTCGTAATCAATTATTACTTATAGCGTTCTTTGTAAGACCTACAGAAGTAGAGGAAGTGACAAGGTACTGTCAAGCATTTCACTCTAAGACAAATGGCGATAAGCTTTAATAATCATTAAGTGAAAGTACAGGAAGCAGAATCACAGCTTTTTGTTGTTAAAATAAAACTATGAGTCATCTACCTAAATGGATAACAGAGTGACAGGAGAACCGTAGGGGTCTGTTTACCTCAGGAAAAGTGGAGCTGTCTATTAAATAATGATTCCAATCACCACACTTTGTCAAAAATAACTGATCAGATACATTTTTTTCTTCAAGAAAAAAAAAAAAAAAAGATAAACACATTTGTTCAAGAAATCAAAAGTTAAATTATTGTTTCTAAGCTAAAAGTGATGAACCATGAGTTTATAAAGATATTTTTAGCAGAGTTTTTTTGTTCATGTGTTCTCGTCTCATTACTAAGTATGTAATGACTTTAATGTCATAGTAATGCTTTACACCCCTTTAGAACTGCAAAAGGTATGCTATCGTAATGTATTTTGTAACTACGTGCTGTAGGCTCCTCTACAGTAAAAAGAAAAAAAAAGGCTTTAAATTAAAAATATTATTCAAAAATAAATCCTGGAACTTTATTAACATTTCACTTAAGTGTTTCATCTTTTAACAAGAAATGAGATTAAACTTTATTGGTCAAAGCACAAAATTTGGCAAAGAAAACTTGTAAAGATTATGTTTATAATCGAAATGGCAATCACACCACAATGCAAAACAGAACATATTACAGTCAGGTGTTGGAAATAATACTTTTAATGTCTTATTACAAACTGTTGGTTATAATAATATCCAATAATTTTCAGTTTAAAAACTGAAAATGTTGGGGGAGAAACATTTGCTGAAACTATTTAATTGTTTTTAAACGTTCCGGCAAGAATTAAAAACTGTGAAACAGAACACTCATTATTTTAGCTATAGTTTCAGAATCCCTAACCAAAATAGCTCTCTTGCCTGAAATAAGTTGACTGTCCTCCAGTCCAGTAGGTGGCGATGTTGAGCTACACAGCTGCGGGTTTTTGCTTGCACGCGGAAGACGTCACCCAAGGAATAACATACGATAACCGACAACTCGAACACTAAACGAAACAGTTACATGATGGATACAAAAATAATACTTTTTTATTAGAAAGTAAGCTTGAGTTTACTTAAGCTTAAAATTGTCTTTCTATTTCACTTTTTAGTTTATAAATTAGTCTATCGGGACTTATTCGCCACTTTCTGGAAAGAAGAACTCAACAGTAGCAGGTAACGTTGACATGCTAACACTAGGATTAGCATCACATTAGGTGTTAGACAATGCGGGAACATTAATTAGCGGTTATGTGGGTCATGCTGTCACGGGATTCGGTTCTTTGGGGAAACTGGACTCTAAAGGTTCATCTCGATGACTTTTAGCTGCTTATATGAAGTTTTTTTTTTCCCGATAAACTGAAGAAGAAGCTAATCGGACAAACAGCGAACTTCTGTTATATATGTTTAAATATGTTTTGAGTTGAGTTTTTAGTCCACTGTTTCTGTATTAAGTGTATTTCTTTGGTCACTGTTAATGTAGTAATTCCATGTCTTTGGCCCATATTGTCAGTAGAAGAACCGAACACAATTATTTTTGGCACAAATGGAACACCGTAGTTTTGAAGAACAGAATCCTGTCGTGTCAAGACAATGTTTTAACATCAAATCTAGTTACTAATAATAATCCTTATGCTCTACTTAATATTTGAAGAAAAAATAGTAAAACAGCTGCATCACTGATTAGATTGAGAAAAGAACCAGGTAAACATACCAGGTATAATAGATATGCATGGAGATGATGCACCTCACTGTTTCAGTATTATATTTATTTCATAAATTATATTTAATTTAAACGTTTGAAGCTTAGTAAAACTGCATTTTATCCAGCCTTTTCTGTGTTTACATGCTTTTGTCCACCAGCCTGGATGGATCCAGCTCTGCTTCGCGAGAGGGAGCTGTTTAAGAAAAGAGCTCTCTCCACGCCGGCTGTTGAGAAGAGACCAGCTGCATCAGACTCTGGATCCCACAAGAAGAAGAAGCCCAAGTTAGACAAGGAAGGCTCCTCTGGCTCCAAACACAGCACTGGTAGGTCATGCTTTATATCTGGTTACTGAGCTTCTCCTGGACGTGCCACAAGCTGCTCCGCTCCATTCTGATAAACCCACTTGCAGACAAATGGATCCATGTACGTCTTTGTTTTCCTCGCCTGGGCTGCCATCTGGCGTAAACCTTAAGTTTGCTCACCAATGTTGGGTTGGGTGTGTGAGAGGCTGTAAGCTTATGAGAGAGGATATGCAGAGAGCTCAGTAATGGATGACTGGAAGGGGGGGTAGGGTTGCTCCTTACAGCGCCGCTGGTCCCACTCGCAACTCAGGTGAAATTCCAATGAACTACTGCCACCCTGCAGAAACTATGTCCTAGAAAAACGACCCAGATTTTTTTAATTTTTAGCTAAAAATGACCTTCTCCTAAGTAAAAGACCAATGGAAACGCTTTCACAATAGATCAAAATATGATCGGAGGGGGTCTTTGAGTGAAACTGGCAGATTATTTTTAAGGATTATGTTTTCTTTCTTTTGTTTGGTTTAAATGTTGTTGTTTTTTAATGGATGGATGATGTAACACCTAGGCAATCAAAACTCATTCATCTGTCACTCATAGGTTATTCTGAGTCAAATATTTGAATAATTACGAAAAGCAAAGTGGTCAAAATTCTGCTGTCATTGCTTTTTTTTAAAGGTGTGCACAGATCAAAAAATGACTTCTAACATTTTTATAGTAAATATAAATAAAGCCTAAAAGAATTCTTTGGATGAAAGGACTGATTCATAAGAATCATGAAATATAGAGAAAGAAAATTCAAACTCTTTAACCAAACTTTTTGTTAGATCTCATTTTTATTGATTTTCTTTAGTCTTTTTATGTTTGTCTTCATGAAAATGCCAACATACCACATTGACCAACAGCCGTCCAACGCTAGATTTTATCACTTCATTTAGTTGCTTTTGGAAAATAAACGTCTTCATCTGTTAAAAAAGTTTCAGAAATGTCAGATTTTCCACCTGGTAACATGAGAGTGGCAGCTGATTTCTATACATCCACTACAAACAATTACAACTTTCGGCTCGCCTTAACATCCATTTAAATGAATCATGTTTATTTATAACAATTCTTTTTTATCATACCACAATGTTTTTAACCCAAAAGAAAAGATTTCCATCAACTTTTATCGGGTTTGTGGGAAGCCAAACGAAAACCTTTATTGTGTCTACAAATTCACGACTGTGTGTTTACCATAGAAGAACGGCAAAAAAACACAAAACTAAACAAAGATGACATGAGTCTTTAAAGCCCTAACTCGGCAAACGTTTCTGTGTACAGAATACTCTGGAACATTGATTCATTTTTTTCTTTGCCTCTGAATTGGATGCATGCAAATAGACAGTCTATGGTATCAGGGGTGCTTGTTTTGGCAATAAATTGGGCATCCCAACCCCAAACTCTTCCATTTTCCTTTGTCTGTGCTGCTGCTATACCACCTCCGTGTGGCTCTCCAGCTCCTTGCATGTTCTCGTCATGAGATTGCTGCAGCTTCCCGACCTTTCTTGCTGCAACTGGTGGCGCGTTTTCCCTTTGGCGCAGCAGCCGCAGTCCAGTAACTCGTAGAGAACGGCCAGAGCGGCCAGGGACAGAACGGTGAGGATGAAGAGCAGGAGGATGACGAAGCAGGCGACGTTCCAACCGTCGTGGAAGGGGTAGACTTCCTGTACCTGCAGGGAAACGTGGGACATGGGGATGGCCTCGGGGAGGGAGGGGGGTACGGTAGCTGTGGCGTTCGCCATGATCCGTGGCTAAAAAAAAATGAAAGGAAAAAAAAAAAACATTAATGGTCTGTAGCAGTTTTTCAAAGCAGAAAAAAGGCTTTTGGAATAACTTTTATTTATGTTTTTAAAAAAGTGCTCGAGCAAGTGCCCAAAACAACTGATTTAATAGCAGATATGTAAATGAGATCAAACAAAATCAGAGAATCATTTAACAGCTGGAACCTGGGCGTACGTCCAGGGCATCAAAAATAGTTTTTCTTACGCTGTTAAACTTGCTGCTGGACTGGTTTAACGCCGAGAAGATCTGGTAATTTAAAAAAAATATATATTTTTCAAAATAAAAGATAGCTGAGACTCAAAATCACCCGATTGGGTGGAAAACTGCAGAATCTGGCGCAGAATCTATTTGCCACATTCAGGAACAGCAGAATCTGGCAAACAAGGAATCTGCGCTTCCGTGTTGGGCTCCTGTGACGCATCGACACAGTAGCTGTATTGGTCATGTAACTTTTCCTGAAGCGATGCGCGCACCAGCAGGGTTTCACTTTATGAGCTTGACATGTGTTTCTCAAAAATGCATCAACATTAACTATAAATTGAACCACAGAAATATAACCTTTATTTTTGTATGTTTATTTTTGTTGTCTTACATTGGACTTTTGTCTTTTAACTAGCATCCCCTAACATTTTGACTAAAGCATACTGATTAAGGTAACTGCAGTCTGAGAATGTTTGAAAATGGACAATTATTTATATACTTAAACGTTTTTGAATAATCTAAGGGGAGACTTGGTCTCTTTTATGAACTTTTTCCTAAGAATTCTGCCTCTTATTTTTGGATTCCTAAACAAAAAGTGACGTCAAATTATATTCTTTAAAAAGCCACTGTGCTTTTTTGTTGCTTCTCTTATTTTTCACGAGCTTTGGAAATGTCGAACTTTGTTAAAAATGTGTTTTTGCTGAGACATTTGGTGAAGTTCTTATCAAATGTTGAATTTAAGCACAAATGTAAACACGATCAAAGTTTGTATTGTGTATAAGTTGGGAATTAATTTGTGGTTGCGTCCGTTTGTCATTCCCCGCCTCTCGTCTCTAACTGCTGCACACTGAGCATCCTCTCCCTGTTAATCAAGCACTAACAGCTTCATCATCACTCGTCGCTATGACAACAGCCTCTTTTATTGCATGTGTTTTGGCCAGCCTCCTCCCTCCCCCCCCCTTTTTCTGTCCATCTCCCCTCACCAATGCTCTCTCGGCTTATCCATTATCCTTCCTGAGGAGTCGCACAAAAACCGGGACGGTGCAGCATCTGTTACCTCCCTCCCCTAAGCGAGCGAGCCCCACCCCGGCCGGGCTCTGTGGGCGGCATTGGAGCCACACATTTGCTTTTTCTCAACACGCATTCCAAAAAAAAAAAAAGCTGTCTGGTTCCTCTCAGTCTCGACTGATTTGTGCGTCCGTTTGTTCGCTCAGGTTTTGTGCGTTTCAGCTGTCACAGGTACGGCGCCCGAACGTGGGACACTCACGGAAATGGTCCCTGGAATGATGGTCCCTGAAACCCGAGGAGCGCAGACTGATCCATGTTTATTTAATCAAGCGTACCCATGAGAAATCCTGGCTTCGGAATATTACAGCTGAGGAGATTGAGGGCTGCTTTTGCCGTTAGCGCGCACAAAAGTAGCTTTTAGAAATGATTGCTAATATCAACTGGAAAATCCTTAAAAAAATGGCAGATCCTAAAAAAAAGTGCCATTTTAAGAATCCTATTCAGAGAAACATGCAGACTCACCTGTCTGGCTGTGGCTGAAGATAGAAGACAGAAGATGCTCTCTCCTCTTTTCACTGCTGCACCTGTCTGTCGGTATTCCCCTCTTCTCAGCCTGCACTCGTCATGGGTTCAGTCCATACACTCCTCCTCCTCCTCTTCCTCCCCCGCCACTCCTTGCAGTGACCCCCCCCCCCCCCCCTTACACCCCTTCTTTTCCTCTGCCTTAGCTCCATTTGTTAGCCAGCTTGTCATCGTTGTAACGTCCCGCCTACTCTGCAGCTTAAAGCTGCAGAGGCTCCAGCTCACAGCCTGAATCACTTAAGTTTTCACCAAATGCTAGATCCATTTAATATTCATGTCTTATCAGAGCAACAGATTAAAAACGGCTTAAAAAAACCCAAGGAAATGCAATACTATTTTTAAAGACCCATTTGTTAAAAATCGTGCTTTTGCTGTTTTTTAACAGGGTTTTTTTTCTGGCATTTTTCTGCTGACAGAGGACTTTTATTTTGAAAATTTAGCTTGAAATAGCCCTTTTGAGTTTTTTCTTGATTCAAATCCTCCTGAATTAGAAGTAGATGAGAAAACACCGTCTGAAAAAGATGATATTTGTGACGTGGAAACGGTCGGCGGGCCATGAGCTCCCTGCTCCGCTCCATTCTGATGCATCCACCTGTAGACGACTAGATCCACGAATGCCTTTGCTTTCCTCGCTGGACATTCGGCGAGCATGTAAACAGAGAGCTCTCAGCAACAAGGAGGGGAAAGGGGGGTGGTGTAGCTCCGCACCAACATTCCCCGTCCACACCTTAGAGGCAAATTTGGAATGAACTCCTGCCGCTCTGCAGAAACGACGTCCTAGAAAACGACACAGGTTTTCAGATTTGGGCGTTAAAACGGACATCATCATAATTAAAAGACCACTGGGAACACTTTGACAATAGATCAGAAGATGATCGGAGTGGGACTTTAAGTTTGTGTTTGCCAAAATGGCTTTAATCTCAACCGTAAAAAGCTTTTATTTTGAAATGTCATTCACAGAGAGCAGTAATGGCAACATCAACATCAAAGCAAGCTCCGGGTACAAATTCGGCTGCCTGGCTAAGATCGTCAATTACATGAAGGTAAACATGATGCTTTCTGTTTGTAGTCCAGGGTAAAAAATGTTTTTTTTTTCTCTTTTGTTTATTTGTTTTTTCCCCGGCACATGTTTTTGACGAACGTGTGAAGTTCATTTTAGCCCCCACATTAGCATCCACATCATTGACCTGCTTGTGCTCTCTCCATCCAAGCTGAGCAGTGGGCCGTGTCAATCTCCCCGACTGACTGAATCGGCTCCCACTTCATTCCACCGATTCTCTCTTTGTGTTCTTTGAGCCATCTATCTGTTGAATGCAGCGGCTCCAAGTTACCCTAAACCAATGGAGAGATGCACGGCCCGCCTTTTCACTGAGAGACTCCGATATGATGTGATGTTTTCTGACTTGTTTTGGTGTGAAATTACAGACCAGACATCAGAATGGCGACACACATTTCCTGGCTTTGGATGAGATTCTGGATGAGACCAAACTTCTGGACATCAGTATGAAACAGAAGCATTGGCTCATGACAGAGGTGAGTTTGCTGCTCCTCCCAGCTGTGAAGTGATGGAGTTGGTGTTTTGTTAGAAACATTTACCCAGCATCCAAGCAGCAGCACTGCGACTTCAGTTCGTTTTGAAGATCAACCTTTTCAATGAATGAGATCTGTCCAAAAAATAACAGAGAAATTCCACAAGGATCTGGATCTAGACGACAACTTCATCTGTCAGACCCAGAAGTTTTCAACCGAAACTGGAAGTCTCCTTTTCCAATATTCCTCGAAAAAACTTTATTTTAACAAGCGACTGTAACAGTTACAGTTTTTCTGTTTCATATGATGCTTTATTTAACCCATCGTGACGATCAGCATATATATATCGCTTTCCTTCGCCACTGCAGTCGAGGTAAGTACCGGCTGAGCGCCGCGTTGTCACGGAAACATGTCAACGCGCTGCACCGCGGAAAAAGTAGTCTGCTTTTTGCGAATAAAGCAATCCAAACTGTATAAATAAAGTTCTAAAAAGTGGTTGAATATTTATTTCTTTTGTAAATGACTATGGTATAAGCGGGTTAATGGCCTTTGAAGTCTGCATTAGGGTTAGGGTCTGCCGCGATCTAGCGTCTGTGTGACACGGCCTTAAAAGCGTGAAACTTCCTTTTGTTGCTTTTTTTTATTCCCCAATATTCCTGAATATTTATGATTCATTTATCTTGTTTTTCTTCTGGATTGTAAGGCTTTTAATTCATTAAAAAACAGCATTCCTCCGCAAAGAGCAGATCTTTGTTGAAGACGTGATCAACTTCCGTGTCAAACCTTCAAAATAAAGCTCACGCTAATTACAGACAGGAGACACTTTTTGGTTTAAACATGTCCTAAAAAACTCTTGTGGAAAGGCCGCATTACAAACCTTGATCATTTTGTTTTGCACAAACACAAATCCCGTTTGGATGCATATACACACACCCTCACACACTTGTAATCAAACACACAACAAAGCCCTTTATCGTCTTGCATTGCAATGTTTTCATGCAGTATTTAAAAAAAAATACGCTTGCTCATTTTTGACCACCTTAATCCTAAATACTGAATAATAAATGACATATTAAAGAAAACCTTTGGCTGACATCAATGTGACCTAACCTGTTTTCACAGAAATGTACATTTTCTCGATTGCTAAATGTGACGGCATGATAGTCAAATAAACATCCTTTCAGGCGCTGGTCAACAACCCAAAGATCGAGGTCCGAGATGGAACGTACGGCTTCAAGCCCAAGTACAACCTGAAAGACAAGAAGGCCTTACTGAGGCTGCTGGACAAACACGACCAGCTGGGACTGGGAGGAGTGCTGCTGGACGACGTGGAGGAGGGGCTTCCCAACGCCGCCAAGGCCATCAAGGTCAAAAAGCATCAACAATTGACGCTCAGTCATAGCATGGCGATGTGTGATAAATGGTTAGTGAGGGGAGGCAAAAATACTAATGAGATGAAAATGACCTTTTAAAGGCTTTGGGGGATCAGATCATCTTCGTCACGAGACCCGACAAGAAAAAGATTCTGTTCTACAACGACAAGCACTGCCAGTTCACGGTAGACGAAGGTGAGTCTTCCTCTGTGAGGATTTGAAAGGTTTAGGATGTTTCTTTAACCCTTCAGATCCTCCTTACATGTAACGAGGTTTTTCTACAAGAGTGTTCAAATATGAATAGTAGCATTTGCTCAAATTCATATTTCATTCTGTGCCGCTTCTATGGAACAAATAGTTTTTGGAATTTTCTTACCGCCACATTCTCCAAAAATCACCACAGTTTGCACACACCTGGTACCCGATGAAAACCACTTTTGGGCATTGTAAGCGACCCCCCCCCCCCCCCCCATGATGACATCACAGCAGGAGAAACAGACACAGAAATGAATCGGGGCAAAGTGTCATATGCAGTTCCAAATCCACAGGCGATACCAAAACACACTTCGGGAATATACAAAGGAAGTTTGAAATATTATGGGATGGCCACTGGACCTACTGCTTATCAGATGTTTTTGTGTGAAATTTGCAGATTTTCACATTTTTGCACAATTAAGACAACTTTTGTCTTGGTGATCTTAACATCTCACACACACACACGCCTCCAGGTTAGATCTACAACAACTGAAGCTGCATTGACCTTTGACCTCCCACCCCCAAAGAAATGAAATCACCTGTATTACCATCTACAAATTAAAATTCCTCCAAAGGGATTTTAATCTTCAGGACTCCTCAAACATCATCAGGAAGCTACTGGGAAGAAAAAAAGTTCATTTGAAGGTTTATAGATTTTAAATAGTGTTAGCGTAGCGAGATCACAAAAGTGGCGTTCCCCTATTTCTGCCGTATTTTTTACGAGAATGTTGTGAAAATGTAACGTATCAATCCTTGGGTCAAGCTCAAGAGATCACTACAAATTATGATGTAAGCACGGGGGAGTGGTTAACAAAAAACCTGTGTTGCCATGGAAATCCAAAAACTTGCTTTTCCTCTAAAAATGACAGATCTCTTTGTCACCACCCCCAGGCGACCCAAAAATAAAGTGGTTGCTATGGAAATAAAACCAGCAGGGAAGCTGTCATTTTGAAAAAGGTTTTTCTTTTTGATGAATTTGTCACATCCAGCTCTGACCAGGGTGGGAGAGTGAGGGGGTGTAGCAGCTACTCAGCCAGGACTTTGTTGTTCTAATTTATTTTACAAAATTCCCTATTTTTCCACATTTTTTGAATGAAAAACCTTTGCAGCAAATAAGTAAAACTTTAAGTTCATGTTTTTTATCTGAATACTGTGGGGATCATTTCCTGGTTTAGAAAAAAAAATGTCTATCTTCCTTAAACACAATCATCTGTTGTTTTTTAATGACCAGAACCCTTCATGAACTTTACTTATTAAAAAGAAAAAGTTACTGTTGGGACTTTTGGGCAAAGACGTTTGTGAATTTGAATAACGTTAACAATTTCTGGTAATTGAATAACAAGAGATTCCGCATCCAGACGTTCCATCCTTCCTGACTGCATCTTGACGGCTTATCTGCAGAATTCCAGAAGCTGTGGAGGAGTGTTCCTGTAGACTCCATAGACGAAGAGAAAATTGACGAGTACTTGAAGAAACAAGGCATCTCCTCCATGCAAGAAACGGGACCAAAGAAAGTGGTTCGTGTCAAATACTTCCTTTGCATTTTCAAAATTAAAAAAAAAAAAAAAAACCTATTGTTTTTTTTTGGGGGGGGGCCAAAACGAGCATTCATCCTCGTTCTCTCTGCAGATGACGGTTCAAAAGAAAAAGAAGCAATCCGGGCAGAGGAAGAGACAATTTAAAACTCACAACAACCACCTGGCTGGAGTGCTGGAGGACTACTCGGACGGTGTGCCTGCTAAGAAATGAGGCGGCAAACGGCTGCAGATGGAGGCTTCCGCTCCCAAACAAAGCTTGTTTTTCTCTGCTTGTACTCTCTTCAGTGAACTGTGGTCTTTCATTACATGAAGCCAGCAGCTGGCGTGTCGTGAAATCTAACTGTATGGATCAACTGAGAGACGGCGGTGGAGCGCAGACGTCTCCGTGGATACCAAACCCTTTAAGGAAGGCATCTGTTTAACTGTAAAGACTCAATAGTTTTTCTTTACCGCATAGCAAAGACGAGCTAGAAAAGGGTTTCTTTTGGAGGAGTTGCAGTATGTTCTAGTAGTTTATTAAAGTGTGTTACATTTGTGTTTCACCTGGTGTGAGACATTTTCCTGAAGTAGAATATTTCAATGCTTTTACTTCTGAGCTTTTGGGGAGCGCAAGATTAACTTTGGACCCATTTATTGGAATATTATTTGAATATTTGTTGTCCAATAAAACTGCCAAAGGTGAGAGAGATCAAACGTGAGGCATTTTGCTGTAAATTGTTTATTTCTATGAAAGAGCGCGTCACACAGCGGCGTGCGGAAGGACAAACGTCCCGTTTAGTTTAACAGCACAAAACATGACTGCGACCTATATACAGTTTGCGTGATTTCCTCTAGTCCCCGACAGTTCAACCTTCTGGACGTGCAGCGGCCACTTCTAGCTCGTCTGGCCTGCTTTAACCGTTTTCTTTAAGTGGTGGTAGTTGGGTAAAATCTTCATCAGAAAATCCAGCTGAAGAGTCTGGGGCTGAAACGACAAGAACATTCTCCATTAGCGTCCTCTGGGGTGGAAACATCCCACCCACTTTTAGCTTTGTTGAAATTCCTTCTTTCCTGCAGTTAAGAAAAGGTTGAAAAAAGCTAAAAAAAAGACACCAGCAGAAGGTCTGATTTAGTTATAAAATGAGGTAATTTTACATATTATCTTCTGTATTATATATGCAGGAGAAACGATGCTGCACATGAGACCAAATACGATTAGAAAAACATTCTTGTGCCATTTTCGTGTTGAGGGAGGACGTGCAAATTAAAACTTGTATTTCTGAGGATTTCTTTACTCAAATTGTTGTATCAGTCGCAGGCGGAAAAATGCTGTTTGAAGAAAGCTTGTTGTGGTGTAGAAGCAACAGTGGGCGGGTCACAAACTCCCTGCTCCGCTCCATTCAGATGCATCCACTTGCAGACACCCAGTGCGGCAAAAAAGGGTTTAGTCAGCCACCAATTTTGCAAGTTCTTCCACTTAAAAAGATGAGAGAGGCCTGTAATTTTCAACATAGGTATACCGAAAACGAGGAAAAAAAATCCAGAAAATCACTTTCTGATTTTTTAAAGAATTTATTAGCAAATTATGGTGGAATAAAAGTATTTGATCAATAACAAAGATTTCTGGCTCTCACAGACCTGTAACCTCTTCTGTAAGAGGATCCTCTGTCCTCCTCTTGTTACCTGTCTGAATGGCACCTGTTTGAACTGGTTATCTATATAAAAGACATCTGTCCACAACCTCAAACAGTTATACTCCAAACTCCACAATGGATAAGACCAAAGAGCTGTCTAAGGACACCAGAAACCAAATTGTTGACCTGCACCAGGCTGGGAAGACTGAATCTGCAATAGTTAAGCAGCTTGGTGTGAAGAAATCAACTGTGGGAGCAATTATTAGGAAATGGAAGACATGCAAGACCACTGATAATCTCCCTCCATACGGGGCTTCTCGCAAGGTCTCACCCCGTGGGGTCAAAATGATCCCAAGAACGGTGAGCAAAAATCCCAGAACCACACGGGGGACCAAGTGAATTACCTGCAGAGAGCTGAGACCAATGTAACAAAGACTACCATCAGTAATAAATCCTGCAGTCCCAGACGTGTCCCTCTGCTAAAGCCAGTACATGTGCAGGCCAGTCTAAGGTTTTCTAGAGAGCATTTGGAAGATTCAGAAGAGGATCAGGAGAATGTCAGATTGGTCAGATTAATCCAAAATAGCACTTTTTGGTAAGAACTCTACTCGTCGTGTTTGGAGGAGAAAGAATGCTGAGCTGCATCCAAAGAACACCATGCATTACTGTAAAGCACGGGGGTGGAAGCATCATGCTTAGGGGCTGTTTTTCAGCAAAGGAGCCAGGACGACTGATCCGTGTAAAAGAAAGAATGAACGGGGCCCATGCATCATCAGATTTTGAATGAAAAGCTTCCATCAGCAAGGACATTGAAGAATAAGACGTGGCTTGGTCTTTCAGCATGACAATAATCCCAAACACACTGCCCTAGTAACGAAGAAGTAGCTTCGCAGGAAGCATTTTAAAGTTCTGGAGTGGCTTAACCAGGAGGGAGTTGAAAATCTGTGATGCCCAGAGACAGCCCCAAAACATCACTGCTCTAGAGGAGATCTGCGTGGAGGAACGGGCCAAATGCCAGAAACCGTTAAACCTCATTGTCAACCAAGGGTGTATAACAAAGTATTGAGTTGAACTTTTGCTATTGACCAAATACTTATTTTCCGCCATAATTTGGGGGGGAAAATATCAGACAAAGTGATTTACTGCCCCTCCCTCCCTTTTGTCTCACCAATGACGTATACCAATGACGAGGAATTACAGGCCTCACTCATCTTTTTAAGTGGAAGAGCTTGCACAATTGGTGGCTGACTTAATGCTTTGTTGCCCCACTGTAGATCCATTAACGTCTTTGTTTTCCTCATCTGAGCTGGCTTCTGGATCAAAACTGCACGACTGGACGGCTCCAATATTAATCGCCATTTTTGTTGCATCGGTAATGTCACGTTGGGGTTGTGAAGGACTATAAGCTAGTCCAGGGGTGGGCAATTCCAGGCCTCGAGGGCCGGTGTGTCTGCATGATTTCCAGATAGTCTTGCCCTACTCATGGCTGATTACCTGGTTCAGGTGTGTCCAGCCAATTAGAACATGCCAGAGCAGGGTATGCTGGAAAACATGCAGGAATGCGGCCCTCAGTGCCCACCTCTGAGCTAGTGGGAGGGAGTGTAAACAGATGGATGATGGGAAATAGGGGCAGACTCACTGCCCACAAACAGTCTCGCTCACAACTAAGAGGCGGATTTAGATTTTGGCTAAAATCAGAACTCTTAATTCATAGTAACAGAAAGTCCTGAGTTCAGACAGACTGGTGTCCATCATTCCGCAGTGAACCGAGTATCTCTGCCACAAATGCCGCCTGAACACGATCAAACCTGACCTGAGGTCGCTCCGTCTGAACCCGCCTCATGCATCCAGAGCCGTAGATGACCGTGTTCTCAGGTATGACCTCACAAGTGTTGACCTGACAGAAGGCTCCGATGATGCAGCCACTGGTGAGGATCACGTTCCTCCCGACGTCAGCTGGACAAAAAGGCAGAGAAGGACATTCGATTAAAAGTTCCTTCTCGTCTGATTGGTCAGAACTCACCTTTAGATTCGATCACGTTGTTGTCACCGATTTTTAAGGCTTGTGATACTGTGGGGTCTGTCAAGGCAAATATGTTGCTCTTTTGTTCGATTGTGATACATTACAAAGATTCTTGAAAGGATACCGCAGCCAACTTCAAACACATTGTTGATCCCGATGGTCATCGTCTTTGGTTCCATCTCAGAATCTGGCATGATGTTTTCTGGGTAACTGAAGAATTACAAAAAAATAAAACATCACTGCTCATTGTGGCATAAAACTACAAATTCAAGCACATGTAACTATAAATAATAACAAACCTGTTAATGATCAGGGCTTGCTCTTCGATCAGGTTGCCCTCTCCGATCACTATGGGTCCTGCCTCTGCGATGATTCGGGCTTTGGGATGGACAACAGTTCTGGGACCTGGAAGTTTGGAACCACAGTTGTTCTCAGTGAGTGACTGTAAACAACGTTCTTCTGAATTTACTAGTTAGTAATAAGCTCCAAAAACATCTCACCAATCGTCACATCTCCTCTGATTTCACTTTCAACACAAACTACAGCCCCAGCGGCTATTTTGACGCTGCACAAAAACGCCAAAAGAGATGTTTGTAAATATTAGCATAGTAGCTAAGATGCTTGCAATTTATAACTTAACCAAGAACATACTCAGTTAGAAACTCACAAAACAATGTAATGATTGTTTTGTCATGTTTAATTAACAATACTTAACATAGTTGTTCTATAGTTGGATTTTAGTGTCACTTACCTTTTCTGAGTATTTAATTTGTCTGCCATTGTAAGAGTGAGCCAGTAGGGCGTAGTAGATTTGTATCGGTCATCGATTCGAACGCCTGACCCTTGTCATGCGCATGCGTAAATAGAGAGTAAAGCTTTAGTTGTTAGCACAGCTAGCAAGAAGGAAAACTGGAAACCATTTAATAAAATACAATAAATGCATAGAAATGTCTTTTATATCATTTTGGTTTATCTGAAATACACATTTTAGGCTCATTCTGTTTGTACAAAAAAAAGTATACAGTTGGTGTGTTAATAATTAATCGGCCAATAAATACAGTCCCGCATTTTAACAACTATTTTGTCCCGCGGTGCTTCCACTACCATGTCAAAACAAGGAAGAAAAAAGGAGATTGACGTTCATTATGGGGAAAAGGGAGCCAAAGAAAAACACAAAACTCACTCTTCAGTTGTAGAGGAGAAGCTAACGAAGAGAGAAGACATGATGACACAATTAGAGAACAATAACATATATATAGTTGGGGTAGTAGTTGTAGCTGTTTTTGTGGCACCGCTTACGGCGGAATCTAAGCGTAAGTCCGAAGAATTAAAAAACACTTTATACTCTGGCTTTTGACTAAAAATAAATAAAATAAAAAACACAAGAAGAAATTAAGGATATTGTGAGCTTGCGAAATACCTCCCCATATTTAATTATATTGTTTAAATCGACTGCTATGGTCAATTAAATGTGCTTTAACGACGTTTATTTTCCTACAAACCCTTTATAGCATGTTAGCTAACAACTAAGCAGTGAACAACTGTGTCAGAGCACTTTAGACATTTGAAATTCCCTCTTGGGGGGATATTTCATGGATTAGTTCAGCATGTGACCGCCGCCTCTGCAGCCATATATATCAGCAGCAGCAGCTCACATGCTTTCTTCCCCCCCGGACGGTATGCTTAGCTGCTTCAAAGTTAGCTTGTAGTCAAACCGGGCGTTTGGCGATTAAACTTCAGACAGTACGGATCAACTGTAAGGTTTGGTATAACTCTTTTTCCTCCCCTTTCCATTTAGTTTAAATAAAAACACTTAAATAATTCTACCTTTTTTTTTAGTTTTTATAAACATGCAGTCAGGATTTCTGGTTTTCCTCCTTTGCACGTGCGCATTAGCTTTAAATATTCCTATTTAATGATAATAAACTGCTATAGATTTGATATTCTTTGAGTTAAATAACTAGCTATACTAACAGAGGCTCAGTAGAAGGTCAAAGGTTACAGTGAGCATTTGTTGTTGGATCTCATCTGATCTATGCTCTGTGTCATTTCTTACTCCAGTTGCTCTTCATCACCGGAAGCACTTGGCTTTGAAGATGGATGAGGCGCTGCTGACGGTCAGCAATGAGCTGAACTCCAGCGTGCTGGTCTCCTGGAAGTCAGAGCGCTGCTACCAGGTGATCACCCTTCAGGTCTTTTATTTGCCGGTGATTTTTCCCTGTCATCGAAGAACTTTGTTCCCCGTCTGCCAGTGTTTGTACCAGCAACTCGGAAAGGTGGATGGAGCGTCCAGCCCCGGCCAGCCGAGTACGGCCAGCTTCACAGTGAAAACGCAACATGCAGTGACGCTACAGCTCAACAATACTAGCAACAACAATGAGCTCTGCAAGTGAGTAAATATTCAACTTTGTGTGACAATAGATGCAGCTCATTTGTCCTCTTTGCAAGCAGCCCTACCTACAACTCACTTCTAATAAACTCCAGCCGCTCTGGAGAATCTATGTTCAAGAAAACGACTTTTAAAACTGGCCAAAAGATGATCGGAGTGGGACTTTTAAGTTTTTCTTATGTTTTGTTATTATTTATTTATTAGTTATTTTTTTTATTCCCAGTGTCCAGTTTCATTTTGGGGAACATGGAAACTACTCTCTGTGGATAAAAAATCTGAATGGTTCGGCTCAGGCCAATTGCTCCGTTGTGACAGATGCAGTCCCGCTGAACAGCTACATACGTGAGTTTAGCACCTCTCTAAACTTGGATCGCATGACTAATGTCAAGTATTTTGGTGGCTGCGATGTTCATGAAATGTTTCTTCTCACAGCAATTTTGGTGGCTTTTTTTGTTTTCGTCGGACTGGCTCTGATGTTTGCCATTGGAAAAAGAATAATGAGGTATGTCGATTTTAGTTTGTGACGTCCAAACAAAAGAGGGAAGTTTTTATTGTTCTCTTATACAAATAACCGTGTTGTCGCCACAATACATGTCAATAAAGGTTTGAGTGACGTTATTGTTACTTATTTAAAGCAGTTTATTATAAATAAAGAGGATAAAAATGCACATTAACCGATGGTTAACAAATTATTTACTATAAATATTGTTTTCACATATTCAATGTCAGCTTAATGGAGCGTAGAATTAGTTTAAGCAGACTAGGAAGTCAAGCTCATTCCACATGCATTTCTGCATCAGCTGATCTGTATGCCATTCTGCATCATTCAGTTAATTAGTCTCACACGAAGCGTCATACTGGCCCTGTTTGCTGCTGTTACGCCCCTGTCTAGGGGCTTGTAAAAGGAAGGAACATAAAGCTTAAAAGGAACAAATTAAATATCTCAATGACTCAAAAACTCTCACAAACAAGCCCAAGCTGAAAATAAGCTTGGAATTTATTCACAGGAAGGAAGAAAAAACTCAAAACTACACAAAACAACCAAAATACAAGGACCAAAGCCTCTAACAAAAGCCAACACAGTAAATCTCTGCTGTGGCAGTATTCAAACCCTGAGCTGGACTTTCTCAGCCAATCAGGTGCTCCGGACAATTTGGGCTTCAATCTGCACACAAATATAGGAGGGGAAGAAAAAGACAGACAGAACCTCCCACTGAAAACAAAAGAAAACGGAGATAATACAATATATATAAATATTACAGTCAAATTCCGAACCATAATGCAAAAACAAAGTGTAAATATCTACTATAAAAAGCTCCTCTGATCATAGGTGGGAAACTGTTCCATCTTATGATTAAAGAGTTTGAGCTGTTAGAAAGACATGCAAGCTAACAATGACGTGTACCGTGGGAGAGGACTGTTGAAGCCTTTATTCCTGAAATCCTTTCTTTTCCAGGTTCGACGCCGTAAAGCGTTTGGTCGTCCGTATCGGCGGCTCCATGGAGACCGAGAGACTCATCAACTCTGTGAGTGACTGAGCAAACTCAGCCATGGGGTTCTGATGTCAGCAAAACAAGTCAAACAGCATTTTTGAACAAACGAGGTGCTGACCCGCCTGTCGGACTTTAAGGTTGCCTCCGACATGAATACTCGCCAATTTCTTTGGGGTGTCCAAATTTACAATTCCAAAATCCAGTGTCCTGGGAGTTTTCCAGAAGCGTCTGCGAAAAGCCAGTGTGCCTCAATGCTCACCAGATTGGCGAATATAGACCACAATGCATTGCGTTTGAACAATATTATCATTTGAAAAGTATATGTACCTTATATAAATCATCCCAAGTTTTCATCATCAACTGTTTATATAACTAGTCTTTGGCAAATGTTCATATTTGTTAGGTTTTTTACTTCTGCAAAAGTGTGACATCATCTTTACCGTTCCCACAAAATAAT